>NC_045544.1:111126677-111759177 GCF_009769535.1 Thamnophis elegans | reverse complement strand
TTAGAAAGTACAGCTCGAGCAATAGGAACATGGTATGGAGCAACTTGTCTTCTTCGCTCACATATGCTTATTCATTCATGTGCATGTGATTAATGGCAACTGGTCAAAGGAATGGATTCTAAGATAAAGTTCTCATTGGCTCTTTCACATAATATGCATAGTCTGAATTAATTCACCTTCTGTACATATATTGAAGCACAATGTTTCCAATGGGTCTTAACTTGCCCAATGCTAATCTTAATGAAGGTTGATGCTAAGATTTCTATTTTGTGCACATGCATCTAAAAGCTTAGCTGGTCAGATTCACCTAGAGCAGGAGTGGCAAACTCGCATTGTCACTGTGAAGTCATGTGACATATCGGGACTTCCCCCCCCCCTTGCTTAACTGGTTGTGGGCGTGGCGAGCACGTGAAGCATGCGGCCCATTGGCTGGGAGTTTGACAGCCCTGACCAAGAGGGAAGGCTTTTCCTTTTTCTATAGAAGAGCCTTTTCTATAGAGAACTAACTAAAACCTCAGATGGTAGAAGGAATAGTCATTAACTTAAGATATCTGTTAAATTACTTCATTTGCACAAATTAATTGAAGAGATGTTGAACATTAATGCTGTAATCATGCAAATGATATACATACGGTAGATTTTCTAGTCTTGGAAATAACA
Source organism: Thamnophis elegans (assembly GCF_009769535.1). NCBI lineage: Eukaryota > Metazoa > Chordata > Lepidosauria > Squamata > Natricidae > Thamnophis > Thamnophis elegans. The sequence goes on along the minus strand of NC_045544.1, from coordinate 111,758,517 downwards.
TACTTTGTTGCTTGGGGTGAGAAGTCCAAATTAAAATGTCCACAATCCAATTAATGGATGTCCAAGAAATTTGCAATTTTTCTATAGTATATCAAGGGGAAGAATTATGTGATGTGAACAAGATTAGCCTCCCTCAGAGGTGTTTAGAACAACAGAGAAAATAATGGGAAGGAAAAATGTGATGCTAAGTAGCCTATGTTTGTTCATGTTACCACAGGAAGAACTGAGTAGCCTGAACATAATTTGACAAAAGCCAAATTCATAGTGTTTATGTAGTCTAATCAATCACACCTCTAAAAAGAGAGGCAAAATAATAACTATTGACATTATTGATGGTCTTTACCATCTTACCTGCTTGAGTTGAAAAATGCCACCTGTATGTACATCCTTTGCTGGAATTACTTCTACTGGACAGTATTCTCCATTCTCATTGAGTTCCAGAATCTGAACCCATAGCTCCACTTTGCGGGTGACCTCACTCCACCTACCAAAACACAATTTTTGAGACAAATGAAACGCTATGCCTTTCGCAAAAGATTTTACTTTGCTTTGGAAACTATACACCAGGAGAAGAGATGTTTGCAAGCATAAGGATGTATGTGTGACAGAAAGGAAGAGGAAGTATATATGCTTGCAAGAAAGCAAGCAAGAAGGGAACATATGTGTACTTGCCTGGGAAAGGAATATTAAAAAGGGAAATCGTTTCAGTGCAGCTTCACTTCAGTTGGGAAAATACATTTAAGTTTGCCTTGTGGTTACGCCTAAGCTACTTAAGGGTATCAAATTTTGCCAACATTGGCATTTACAGTACATTTTGAAAAGAGCTACATATTGAATTAAATTGAAAACTACTCCGTTCCTAATATAGTTATAATAGAATCTTGAGATTTTAGAAAGGCAGTGATTAAAGAGTAGGAGGAAGAGTTGTGGCAGAATGCAAACAAGGAGGAGAGAGGTAGTAATGCTCCCCACCCCCCACCGCCCATGGCCTTTGGGAATAGATTGGAAGATCGGAAGAAAGTGCACAATAACTCATATTTTGCTTATAAAACTTCTCTTCTGACTTCTACACAGTTTTTCTTCACAGGTTTTAAATGTGTTCATCAGCTAAGTGCCATCTCTTTTACCTGTCTCGGAGGCTTCGCGTTTTGGCTTGAATTATTCCTAAATCCCAGAGTGCTGGGTTTTTGCGAGAATCACACTGCTTGTGCCCATATACTTCAATAGCTAGAGCACCATCCGAAAGATATTCCATAAAATCTTCAGTGATATTGACGGAGAATTCCTAGTCAGAAGAGGATTAAAATGAGAATGCACCGTTCACTTCCTTCCCTACCATTGCAACATATAGATGCTGAAACATGTTAGCATACATTAGTCCCACCAGGATACCTGAACTGGAACAGTCAACAGCTGAGATCTGCAACCTTAACAGAAAGCTTAAATCACTGTGATAAATGGAGTACCAGAAGGATCTAGAGAGCAATTTAGAAAGCTTTATGCTTGGAATCCTGAAGCAAACCACAGGGGGAAACATAGCAAAATTAATGGATGGAATTTGCTGTCCTACTTTTGGAGATTTATTATTGCTTTTCATTATGATGAATTCATTTCTCTCTTCCATGTGATGTTGCCTGATTGTACAGCTTCGACAGGCAATTAACCAGCAGTCTTTTGGAAAGATTATATATGCATACTGAAAGCTCCAATTTGCTAGAGAATATACTATCAAGAATAATATACTATAATGTATATAGATATATTTCTTCATTATATATATATATATTCTTTTACAACTTGAAGCTTTCGATATGCATAGATACTGTTTTTATCAGTTTCAACTGGTTTATTAATATTTCCCATATTTGTATTTGCAATACAAAGCCAATAATAATGTACGGCTGCTATGCTGGATTCTGGTTATTATTAGAATAGTGTTAGATATGAGAAGCTCTTTAAAAACATTTTCATCTGCTAAATTAACTTCCCTGAACCTGCTGTCTTCAAGATGGTGTGGTGGAGAATGCAAAGTTACACATGGAAAGGTACCAGCCTAAATCACACCACGAATCACTTTCAACAATGTGAATCTGCTGAGTTTTATGATCAGTGCCAGAAGCAGCTGAGATATATAACTGGTCAGCCCTAAGAACAGGGCTACTTGGGTGCTGACATTAATTTAAACTGTTTTAAAGGGATATGAACAGCATTTTAAAAGTGCTGGAAAAAAGGAAGAGAGAGATAGCTCATATTGTTCAACAATATACTGAATTATAATTTGTTTTATAATGCTTTGCATTGCTCTTCTATTTTTTTTAGTATGTTTTTTTAAAAAAAACTAAACAAATCATAATATTTCAATTTAATAAGTCATCATAAGAATTGATTTCAGTTTTAATGGCATGGTATGCATGCTTTAGATCAGGGGTGTCAAACTCAAGGCCCACGAGCCACATCTGGCCCATGGGGGGCTTAGATGTGACCCGCAGAACAGCAAAGGACCTGCTCAGGGTGCCTCTGCCAAAGAAAACAGAGCTCAGGACATCTGCACACGCCCCCCCACCCCAGCTCTGTTTTTGGCTGAGACGGCTTCCTGCAGCACTCTAGCAGCAAAAACGGAGCTCAGGAAGGCCTCCACACCACCCTCCCGAGCTCCGTTTTCACTGGCAGAGCACTGGCAGAGGCCATCACAGCCAAAAATGGAGCCTGGGAAAGGTGCCCCCACATGAGTGACATCGAGGTAGCCACGTCCATCCTCGCCTTGCCTCCCCAGAGTCAAACACAACCCTGATGCGGCACTCAATGAAACCGAGTTTGACACCCCTGCTTTAGACCGTCTAAAAGAGGCTTGAAGAACTTGCTTACATTAGAAAACTATTGTGGAAAAAAAGGTGGGATCTGAGTGTTTGAGACAGGCTTTTCCAGAATAGCCTTTTGTACTTTTAACAGTCCTCAGAAGAAAAATGATCCATGGAAAACACTGTAGCTCAGCAAATAAGAGACAGTCAACCTGATTCACATATACAGTAGCACATATGTTTCCCAGGGCTAGATATTTGTTAACTGGGACAATCATATTACCTTACTGTGCTGTCTTTCCTATTGTTTCTAGTTTGTTCCAAGATGCAATACAAAATATTGGTTTTGGTTTCTAAACCTCTAAACGGTTGGGACTTTCTTATCTGAAGAGTCACACCCTCTCTTGTTTTCTACCTGGACTTTGGTCCTTTGCAGAATCCTAAAACAAAATTCAGAGGGTGTCCACTAAGGAAAAAGGTGTTTCTTCCAATGCTGACATCTTGGTTGTTAAAAGCCTTTTCCTATAGAAGTCCAGACTACTTTATATATTTTTCAGTGAACAACCATTTCCCCATTATTTCAGGCTTATTAAGATTTTTGACATAGTAGTTTTTAAAGAATTTTCAAAGCTCTTCAAGATCCTGGTGACTTTGAATTTCTAGAGTTTAAAAGTTCTATGTACATGATAAAAAAATTAAGGATATTTCCCAATTTCTGAGTTTTTGAAATTTCTGCCACGAGTTATAAGTAGTTTTTGATTGTTCAAAATTATTTTAACTCCTAATGGAGGTGATCCAGAGAATTCCAATTATGTGACATCCTAGAAATATCCCAATATTCAGTCATTAGCTACATGCTTATTGAGACCATATTTTCAATCCTGGTTACAAGTAAATATAAACAGTACCAACAAAAGAATGTGACATGCAGGATTAGAATTCATTATGACTATACAGGACAAGATACATAATCATCGGTTTAGAGATGGCTTATGAATGTAATAAATTATTTAGGTGCAAAAAAACAGTATCTTTCATCTGGATGTTATGCTAAAATATCTATAATCTGGTTTGTATGCTTCAATGGACTGCCAAGCATTCCGATTTTATTACTGCTAGCAGAATTTCAAGCTTAACATGAGACACATACATAGGCACCCCCCCCCCCCCAGATATAAATACCCAGTCAGGATTTTTAAAATCATGATTCTTTGAACAGTCGGTAATGACCTGGATCAGCCATAATCTAAATCATAATCCAGGGGTGAAATGCTCTGAAGTCTGCTACCAGTTCGCTTCGCACGCTCATGTGCGCTTCACGCCCATGTGCACCGCAGGCACTAAGAAGCCTTTTCTGAGTCTGCAAAGGTAAGTAGACCAACGGGGAGGGGGGGGGAATAACTGTGCCACGCGATTTAGATTCGCTAGAAAGCAGGATTTCCTGCTTTCTAGCACAGCACAGCTGATAGAACTTTAAAAAAAAATTAAAGCATTTTTTATTACCAGTTTAAATGAATTGGTAGCAAAAAAAAAAAGCTTTAAAAATTCCGACGATCAGTTGTGCAACAATCAGCTGTGCCGCACGATCACTGGAACTTTTTTTTAGCATTTCTTTTTACTATTGGTTTGGGCGAACCGGCCCGAACTAGTAGCATTTCACCCCTGATATAAACATTATAGCTTAGCATCATATCAGAATTAGACTAGTAAAAAAACATTTTGCCCACCCATCCTGGGAAGCACTTTAATCATGAGATAGCAGTAAAGACAATTACATCGCAGTGGTCGAAGACAACCATGCCCCGTAGCTCCTTGCTGATGGGAGACAAAGAAGGATCCATTTCAGGGGCAACCATCACAGGTTCCAGCTGGTCCCAGAAAGAATACTTGCAGAACACAAAATTGGAGAGATGCTGAGGTAAACCGGTCGCCTGAAGGATTTTAATCTAGGGGATTAAAAGGGGCACATAAAACGCATACAGAGGTCACTACAATAAATAATGAATAGGGTGCATTCAAGAACAGTTCAATATATCTTTATAGAAATGGCTTGTTCATTGTTATGAATGTTATGAAAAAGCAAAAAGTTGTGATTAGATGTTAATGCCTTATTTTACTGCAGGGCTCTCAAACTGGCGGCCCACTGGCCACGCCCACACCCAGTTCAGTGAAGGGGGGAAGAAAGTCCCAATGCATCACGTGACACTGCCGTGACGGCGTGAGTTTGACACCCGTTTTACTGTAACAGAGAGAGTCAGAAGTCAATGCTTCTTTTTCTTATCTTTCCTCACTTCTCCTCCCCCCCCCCCGTTTTCTATTTACTTTGTATTTTGTATTTTACAATACTTTATAATTCAATAAAAAATGTTGATGACAAAGTAACAGTTCAATATAAAATGTAGCCTAGCTAGTTTGTTTCGACTAATGTCTACCTCATAAAACCAGAAGCTTCCACAATAGACAGTGTTTAACTAAAATCTGTCTTCAATTATGTCTTGAAATAAACATCGCCACCAGGGGTCAGCATAGGAACAGAACTGTGTATCTCAAAGGTTGCTTCACTGTTAAACAGAAACTAAACCAGAAGATAAGATTTGAAGATACAACTTTGTTCCAATACAAACACATTGTATCGCTCCAATACAACTTACATATTTGTCTTTGTGACCGTTGGGGGGGACGGGGGGGGGACGGACACCCAGTAAAAGTTATGTACCTTGAGCTACCAAACTCTTGATTTAAACAAAACTCACACAATAAAATGAATACATGAGAACATTCAAATGAATATAATTAGGCAAACACAATAATGATCAACCCTGGCAGATTGCTTTGTCCTCACAACTCTAGCAGTTATGCATAAACCTAACTTAGGCCACTCTTCCTCCAGTTGCTGCTGTTCAAACATATTACACAATATGCATCACCCCTAGCCAACACACTCAGGGGTCACAATAGCTTTCTAAAAGTCAGAGTGGACTACAGCCAACTATAGTTTTCTTGGTATGATTTCAGAAGTGGCTTGCCATTGCCTCCTTCCTAGGACTGAGAGGGGGTCACCCAGCTGACTTCAGGCTTAAGACTAGACTAGAAATCAGGGCCTTAATTTGGTTTGTTGCCTAATGCCTTAACTATTACATCAGGGGAGTCAAACTCCAAGCCGGAAGGTCTTTAGACCTGGCTGCCCTTGGAAACAGCAAAGAACCAGACCATAGTGCTTCTGCCAGCTAAAACGGAGCTCTGTTTTCACTGGCAGAGCTTGCAGGAGGCCGCCACAACTGAAAACAGAGCTCAGGAGCCTGTTTTTTTCACTGGCAGAGTGCTCAGGTCACCCCGGGCATCCCCGACACATGTGACGTTGAGCTGGCCATGCCCACCCTGGCCACGCCCACCCCACGGCCCCCCCGAAGTCAAACACAACCCTGATGCAACCCTCAATGAAATCAAGTTTGGCACCCCTGCATTACACCAAACCGACTCTCCACAATAACTATAATTAAAATTATAATCCAAAGAGCAGTTCAGGACAGGCAGGCTTTTCTCTGGCAAACTGTTTTATTTTGTAAAGGCAAAATTAGGAAAGCTTTCAGAGAACTCACCATGCACACTAACTTTTGTTCCTGCTGATCATTCTCAAAGCTACCCTCCAAGCTGTCATCGCCTCCTGCAATTCTCTCCCCGATGGCTCCACTGACACGTACCACTTCAATATGCAGTCGACCTGCCACCTGATAAGGCACAAATCCCACAGAGAGCAGGGGTAAAGATCTTGGAAGCAAATAAAACTACATTATTGAAAATAGAATATTCATTAGCAAAACTCTCATCAAACCCTGCTGCCCCAAAGAATAGTACAGATTTTTTCAGAGGGATTCAAAAGTTTTCCACTGTTCTGCCTCGGGAAATACTGGCCTTCAATTTTCATTTTTCTCTTGGGCTTTTTAAGATCTATAATTTAATGTCTACTTTATAATCTACTTTAAATTCTGGGGCTGCAAGATCTTTCTAGCCCTGATAAATTTTGTTGCTATGTATTTATCTGAGCTGTTGCCCTGCACAAGGTTTGAAATGATTTATTGGGATGCCTACTGCAGTATTATGTTTTGAAGTGATTTTTTAGTGCTGGGGGAAAAATCACTCTATCATGTATTTATCTTACCCAAGAAATTAAAAGTAAAAATTGGGCATGCCGTTCTGCATGTACCGTATTTTTCGAAGTATAAGACGCTCCGAAGTTTAAGACGCATCTAGCTTTTGGGAAGGAAAACAAGGGGAAAAAAATCTGCTTCTGCCTCCCAGCAATTTGTCTCCTTGCAACGAACAGCAAAGAGTACACACAATATGCACTGTTTTAGTGTTACATTTCAGACTATACTTGTACAGATGCTGTTAAAATTAATGTGCTTTCTGGAAGTATAGTTATTCAATGCTTCAATCCTGAATAATGTGAAAGCTTGGAATGGGGCATTTCTGCAAACAGCTTGAAAATGGGGAGGGGGGATTTAGTCTCTTATCCTGTTCCCAGTCTGTGCTGAGCTTCAGAACAGGGCGAGAGGCAGGAATATCCTCCTCCGCATTTTCAAGCCACTTGGAAAAACGCCCCATTTCAAGCCTTCAATGTGAATATGTAGGTGAGAAGCAACCTCCTGTAGTCAAGGAAATCCATACACTTGGGACATCGGAAGAAGCTTTGTGAGGAGACGCTGCTGCTGAAGCACAGGAAATCTCCCCCCCCCAACCTGCAGATCATCCTTTCAAAGAGGAGTTTCACCAGGATGAAGAGGTAGATGAAGGTGGCGTTTGTGTCGCCTTAATCCTGGTTTAACTCCTCTTTGAAAGGATGATCTGCAGGTGGGGGGGGGGAATTTCCTGCACTTCAGCAGCGGTGTTTCCTCGCAGGGCTTCTTCCAATGTCCCAGGTGTATTGATTTCCATGCCTTCTTTTCCTGTTCCGTGGATGGAATCGCCTGCTGTGACTGTCACCGTTAGGTAAGGAGGGCATGAGGCATTTGGTTGGGCTGTGTTGCTTGGCCTCCGGCTTCTTTTGCAGCCGCAATTGGCTGCAAAAGCGACCTGCGTTTGCTGGAGGCAGAGGCCTGAGCGGCACCCGCGAATCAGCTGTTTTGTGAATGGAGAAGCTCAGCTGATCCGATTAAGGGGCCGAGAAGCCCTGAGGTGGCTGGAGAAGGGAAGGACTGCCCCCTCTTCTAGCTAAACTCACCCCTTCACTAGGGCTTATTTTCAGGGGAGGGCTTATATTTTTGTCCACTCCAAAAATCTGGCATGGCCTTATTTTCAGGACATGTCTTATTTTCAGGGAAACACAGTAGTCGTGTCTAGTTCTGGTTTTCTTGAACACTGGTCAACTTGGGTCCTATAGGAGATCAGTGTAGAGAAGGGGAAGGGCTTATCCCAGATTCAAAAATCAGCTTTGTCATGCCTGTTTATATAGTTCACATGATTATCAAATCAATTCCTTCCAAGACAAACTCAGGGGCAAACTGGGAAGAAAATTAGGAAGAATTAAAAAGCAATTAAATGCAACTGCCTATATTCGAGGCATCTATGTCCAAAGATAGAGAATCAATAGTAATTGTGCACAGAGCTGTGATTCTTCAATAAGCAACTGAGTAATTATGAGACTGGATAACGATACCTCTCCTTTCTGATTGATGATGGGCACGGCATACTGCAGCTTCACATCATAAAAGAGACACTCCAGGAAGACATTGGCGACTCCAATGAGGCTGTGGTTCTTTTGCTCATCATAAAAGGGATCTGCTCGCCGAAAATAAGACCTCATAACCTTGAGTTGAATAGAAGGGAAAAAAGAATGAACAACCAACATCTATGATGATTAGATCATCTTACGACCTAAGTTCAATTTGGCAGGGGGAATCATATTCTCCCTTGTAACAGACATCTCAATAAGTGAGAAAGACCCATTCTCCTTCTTACCAGTTCATTTTCAGTCACCTTAACATGGTGCTTCTAATATGGTTTAATCCAGCTTTCCACAATGATAGGCTTTCCAGAGAAAAATCCATGCTAGAGGGGAATTCAGGGAGGGTAGCATGTTGAGAAGGCTGATTTAATCACCTGTGAGCATTGCACAGGAAGACCTACCGAAGGCCTATGTACCATTAAGTCATGTGATTTGTTTTTGCCTTAGCCCAATCACAACCCTGCATGTATACATGCAAACAACAGAGTAATGATCATCATCATGATAATACCAGTAAATGAGGATACTAAGGAAGATAAGGAGGAGAATAATACTACAGCTATACAACATGGGTAAATATACATAGACCAGTGGTTGAAGTCCACAAGTCTTAAAGTTGCCAAGTTTGGGAACCACTGACATAGACAATAGATAGTACTGTGAGAACTGGGTGTTCAGCAGAGTGGTGGCCCGTAGAAAATACTGTCCCTATGTCCTAGTTGTTTTGGCTGGCAATGCCCTTGTAGCAGCATCTTGAGAGGAGGAGTTGAAACACTTTATTTCCAGGATGTGAGGGGTCTCTATATTTTCTCACCCCTTGTTCTGAACTGTGCAAAATACAGGTGCTTTGTTTTCTCTTATTCAGGCAGTGAGTAAAGGGGGGGGGGAATCTACCTGAGAGCTTGAAAGGTTGCCAGACCAGGAAAAAGATATTCACCCCACCCCCTTTCACTTTGCTCAGTAGACTATGGAGAGAAGAGGGAAAATAGAGGAAGAAAAGCAGGGATCGGGGTTATTTCCTTTAAGGCTTATTTTATTGTGTTACTGTGTTGTTATAACTGAAATTTATTTAAAGACAAGAGTTCACGGGAGCACCGCAGAATTGCCTAGTTAAAAGAAAAAATGTTCAACCTTCTAATGGCTCTATTTAAAAGCCGCAGATAACGTTTTTTTGGTTCAGTCTATGTAATTATTTTTGGAACTTCAAAGATGCAGCAATTATTTATGGAAAAGCACTCTCTCTCATAAAACAAAATCATGGTATGATTTAGGATAGTCCTCTTTGTACAACAGAGATAACAAACTGCCTCATATGGCTTTGGGGCAAGATAACCCATATGTAAATATTTCCTTTGCAAACTGAACATGTCACATGAAAGATAAGTAAAAATGCTGTGGTGAAGCTGATCCTTCTCCCCTCAACTTCATGTTCATTGTCTCACTGGTTGAGTTGACCATGTTTACATGCATGGCTGGGTGGGTAAGTGGATGGCCACCTTTAAAGGTTGGAGTGAAGCTGAAGCCTATGGGAACCACCTTTGGCATTTTCTCACCTTCAAAGAAACCTAATGCCAAGATGCAGCATCATTCTCAGGGGATAACTTGATTTAAGCATTGTGGCCAACAACACAGGAGAGGCAGAAACAAAACAAAACAATCTAGGCTTTCCCAGTTTTCAAGTCTGTTTCTTCCCAGCAATACAAAAGCAAAAGGATGTTTGTTTGTTTTTCTCTGAATGCCATCATCCTGCCCAACTTTGGGGCAAAAAAAAATCTCTTTTTAAGGATTTTCAGCCCATACTTAATTTAAAAATAGTAGGGAAACAAGAATCTTCTCTAAGGATCACATATATGGATACATGTTCCTTTACCTCCTGGTCTCAACATGTAGCTTCCATGAGTGCTGAATTTAATTTAATGCTATCCAAGGCTGTTGGGATCCAGTTTGGTGTAGTGGTTAGAGAATCAGGCTAGAAACTGGGAGACTGTGAATCCCACCTTAGGGACAAAGATAGCTGGATGACTTGGGAACAGACCCTCTCTCAGTCCTAGGAAACAGGCAATGGCAAACCACTCCTGAAATCTTGCCAAGAAAACTTGTCCAGGCAGTCTCCAAGAGCCCAAACTGACTCCAACTTCCAAGACTGTTAGGTTATTTGAGGAAAATAAGATAGCAATACAACATGTATAGAGAAAACTAAGCTGATAAGTCATGTTTCACCAATGAAGGAAAGGTTTGTCCCCACATCTCCCCCACATACCAGGTTGTCTTCCTCGCAGTCTTTCCATTCTTGATAGAGGTCTCGCATATCTAGCAACCGGTTCTCCATTTTGTCCAGGGACCAGATTTGTTTGCCTTTCCCTTTTCGTCTCACCTGAATGGCTGGCTCACTAAGCACTGCACCCCGCTACAAAACACCCAGAAGGAATATGAAATGCAAGGAGGGAGGGAGGGGGAAAGAGAGAGAGAGAGAGAGAAGGAAGGAAAGAGAGAGAGAAAGAAAGAAAAAAGAAAGAAAGAAAAGAAAGAGGGAGGGAAGGAAGGAAAGAAGGAAGGAGAAAGAAAGAAACAACAATCAGTGCAAATAATGAAAAATATTTTTGCTACCTGCCTATCTTGAGGCCTTGAGTAAGCTCAAGATTTGCAAGGTTTTTCTTGGCTTGATTGTATTATTATATTATCTTCTGACATCTTCCAGGGAAGATGCCAAAAATATTTTTTTCTGCACAAATTTGTCTATTTAACAAGAGGGGAAACAGTCAAATATAGCCTTTTGTTCTGAAAATTTTTATGTTGGAGCTCATCAAAGAATGATTGCCTCACTATTAACTTCATTAACTGACAGGTCTGCCAAATTTTATATTAAATGTTTGTTGATTAACCACATTCCAAGGATGTTATTAAAGTGGGCATGTTTAGTGGCCCTAAGGTAGAGATTATACTGCAATGAAAGTTATATTAAATTTTTGCACTTGGCAGACTTTATGTAATATGATCCTTTTTTCCTTACAACCAAGATTCAGCATCTTGTTGGGACTTATTCCTATTCTATTGGCCTCAATAAATATTCAGTTCAAAATCAAGACAAATTTATTTGAGGGTATATTTGAATTCTCTCCCCTCACACCAGAGGTGGTATTCAGAAGGTTCTGACCACTCCTGGAGAACCGATAGTGGAAATTTTGAGTAGTTTTGAGTGTCTTGTCGATTCTCTGCCTCCCCAGTCCCAGCTGATCGGGAGGAAATAGGGATTTTGCGGTAACCTTCCCCTGGAGTGGGGAGGGAATGGAGATTTTGCAGTATCCTTCCCCTGGCACGCCCACCAAGCCATGACATGCTCACCAAGCAACGCTCACAGAACCGGTAATAAAAAAAATTGAATCCCACCCAATGTTTTTAAAAAATATATAATCTCAGGAACACTTGTTGATATGGAAGGTTTTAAAATAAAATAAAATATGAATAAAAAACAGAATATGGCAAAAATATCATCATCTTATTTGGAATAGTGTATAACCTTTCTCTGGAGGAAAAATTTAATCCACTTGGTCCTGAGTTGCTAAATTTACACTTCAAATGGCATTTGTCAATCTTTTAAGAAAATTGTGATGACAGACTGAACATAAACATTTAACTTGAACTGATGCGTGGATCAGCACTTCATCATTATAAGATTTATGTGGTGTTTTTTTTTAGGAACATTAAATTGGGAAATGATCACATGCACTGTGAATTAAACATTCTCTCCATTTGAAATAATACCCTGCAATTTCTTTCATAATTTTCTTCTCTCTAGCTGAATTTCAGTAGTCTGTTTTGAGGACGCAGAACTTGATATATTTCCCACATTCTTTTCTTGAAATCTGAGCTTCCCCTCCCTTTTTTAAACAGTGGTGAGTCTGCAGCCTTCTTACTTATATCAGTAAAAAGGAATGCTGTGCAGGTTACATAGTCACATAGAAATTCACAGAACTTGCCTAACCAGATCAGTTTAAAATCCAAGCAGTTGGTTTGCAAAAATTCTCCAACTTTGGTTCAAGATTTTAGATAGATTAGTGGTTTCTTGGTTAATTTATCATTCAGTATAATAGGTGAACCCGGAAAAGGATTTTAATAAGACATTAACAAGTTCTGTTAACCTGGCCTGAGTAGTAAAACTTCACATCAATAAATATAGAGCCATTGCAGATACAGGCATGTTTTTAATAACCATAAGTAAATAAATCATTTAACTGCTCAGGTTGCACTATTTTAAACTGGGCTGTGACCTGCCCTTTGCCCTGCTCTAGCAAGTGCCTACTCCCATTTTATACACATTGCCTGAGATGAACAGAAACAAAATTTCTATATCCTGCTTACTGTAAATATCACCTTTGGAACAGGAGTAAATATTTGTCTGGACTGCCATAACTTGGCAGATAACATACTGTATGTGTCTGAATAGACTTGAGTCCCTTACCTTTTTGTTTGCATTAAGGCTTGAGGCTGGGATTTGGAGGGTGACCTTGTATTCAGTCCTTTTGTCCATCTCTTCTGCAATGAAGCTGGCTTCTCTAACATACAAATTGGCCTTCATAATCTGCTCCCTCAATTTCCTCAGGCTGTGGTTGAGCATCTCTTCTCTATTGCAAAACAAGGAAAAGAGAGAAAGGAGGATGGAATTTATAAGAAAATATCTATTTAGAAACACTGCAATAATCATACTGAAAAGGATGTTTTGCTCTGGTGCAAACCAGTTAATTATTTTTGCACCAGTGAAAAGAAGGACAAGGGGTGACATGATAGCAAGTGTTGCAGTATCTCAGGAGCTGCCACAAGGAAGAAGGGCTCAAGCTATTCTCTAAAGCACCCAAGGGCAGGATAAGAACCAATAGATAGAAACTAATCAACGAGAGAAGCAACTTAGAACTAAAGAGAATTTTTCTGAATTAGAACAATTAATCAGTAGAAGGATTTCTCTCCAGAAGTTGTGGATGTTCCAACACTAAAGGTTTTTAAGAGACTGGATTACCATTTGTCTGAAATGGTTAAGACTAGAAGATCTCCAAGGTCCCTTCCAACTCTGTTAATCTATTATTCTGAGCTAGGGACTATCTGTGTTCTTGGCTTGACTGCAACAAGGTGCATGTGAACCAGAGGTGGGTTTGGCCGAGAAGGTAGTAACTCAGCCTGCCACCCACCCACCCCCAAACTGGTTCTATGGGACCGCCATTTTGTTTTTTTGCTTCTGCACATGCACAGAAGCATTTTTTCCAGTACTGTGCATGTCTGCATAGCGCGCAAATGCATTCACAGTGCGGTCCTGAGCAAGCCAGAAGTGGCAGCAGCCAGAACCCATCTCTGATGTGAACTCCTGGCCAGTGAGATTGGAAGTCCTCCCTTCCAGTTATAGTAACACAGTTTAGATGATATGGCTTCTCCCTGCAAATTTTCCTCATCATAATGACAGCCATCCTGCTTTGCTTGATAGAGATTTATATATTATTTACCTATTTATATTTATATAAATATTCACAAAACATGATCATTGTCATCTTTGCATGAATGAATCAAAAGCATGTGTAGGGAGGCCTTCCCATTATTAGTTAGGCCACCTAGGAGTCTCCATTTGATGTGTGTGGAATTCTTTTCCATCAACCTCATAGCCCTTTTCTGCAATGATTGCAATACACTCAATATCCCATCCTTAGGCCCAAATCCTTTGTTCGTAGAATTCTGTGCAAATAGCCCCAGTGCCTCTTTTCAGTGACAACATGAAATTCAGTACCATGCCACAATTTCCTTTTTGCTAAAATAAAAGTTATTTTATTCATTGAGGTATAAAATGTATCTATTGCAGTGTTTCTCAACCTTGGCAACTTGAAGATGTCTGGACCTCAACTCCCAGAATTCCCCAGCCAGCAAACGCTGGCTGGGGAATTCTGGGAGTTGAGGTCCAGACATCTTCAAGTTGCCAAGGTTGAGAAACACTGATCTATTGTCTTAATCCAAACATAGGCCAAGATGAGTATTCTCCAAAGAAGAGAACGGGGAAAATTACCAGACCTCATTCCCTTCACCCACCTCTCTTCTGCCCACTGGCGTAAACGTTGCTGTGCACTGGGAGAATGGAAGGAAAACTTGTCCATGGTGCGGAACTGCTGCTTCTCTGGAGACAGACGTCTCCGGAGCTGTTCTAGTTCATGCTCGTACATGAGTCGCTGCCGCTCCAGTGCTGACCGCTTCTCCTCTTCATGCTGTTGCTCTAGACTTTGCAAAATGGACTGCATTGGATCTAAGCAGAGAGGAAGAAAGATGCCACGAGGTAAAAGCCTAGAACAGGGGTATCCAAGCTTGGCTTTGAGATCTATGGACTTCAACTCCCAGAATTCGCCAGCCAGTCAAATCCACAAGTCTTACAGTTGCCAAGCTTGGACACTCCTATCATTCAACAAATGGTTCTACAATAAATGTAAGTATGGAGCCACAATCTATGTTTCTTACGCAGGCAGCTTGGTTTTTAAAGGAGGACAGTCAAATAGAGTAGAGTAGAGTAGAGTAGAGTAGAGTAGAGTAGAGTAGAGTAGAGTAGAGTAGAGCAGAGCAGAGCAGAGCAGAGCAGAGCAGAGCAGAATAGAATTCTTTATTGTCACTTTGAACGTACACTAATCGGCATACGTTAAAATGAAATTATATTGCAATACAGCTCTCAAAGGGTCTCTATCTCTAATATAAACATAAACACAACAAGATAAATAAATAAATGAAATCAGGATTATGCATGTACCCACATATATTATATGACACAGAGAAACAACACAGTCTACTTCGGACATGTACATATACATGTCAAGAGAAACAAATCTTGCAAGTTTACCAGATGGTTGGCAAAGGCACAGTATACTCAGAGGAATACAAATGAATCTTAGGCCTCAGTTTCCCAAAGATTACTCAGATACACGGTTACCTAAATTAGTTTACTTCAGCTTCATTGCACTAGAGCTAATATCACAGAAACCCAAATCTTGGTGTTAGGATTTTTCTTAATCTGGTCCAGCAAAGACTGTGTTTTTCTCCACAAAAATCATTTCATTATATAATTTTAATTTCATTAAAATTAAACTCCTATTCCTTAACATCTAATCTTAATCCTAATTCTGCGTTTGTTTCTATTTCCCTATTTTATTCTACAGCCTTACTTTTAGGTTTATGACTGTTTCTATCTTCTTTAATCAATAACATTCTATTTTTAATCTTTATATTCCATATCTATCTTCCCATCTCCATATTTGTAGCATTATGTTTTCCTAAATTAACTACTTCTTAGCTCTTTAAATGTTTTCTTTACCTCTAGGTCTTCAGTTTCTCTACTAGTACCCAGTACATTTGTATGTGAAAACCCTTTTCATTGCTTTATACAGGGATGATATCCAGCCTTGGAGTGTTTAAGACACATGGACTTCAACCCCCAGAATTCTCCAGCCAGCCTGAAGTCTACAGGTCTTAAACTTGCCAAGGTTGGACCTCCTGCTCTGTACACTTTGCTCTCCCCAAAGCACTCACAGTCCTTTGTTTCTGGAGCTGGTTTGTGGAGCTCTGCACCTGGGTCCCTGCAGGCCATGGGCCTGCTTTGCTTTTCAGATTCTGGTTGGTCTCTTCTTCCCTGCATTTCTCAGTCCTGCTTCTTATGTCCTGCAGTTCCAAAAGTTGCAGATTTCGTTCACTCCCTGAAAACTGCTGCCTTTGCGTTGAAGGTTTCTCTTTCCTGCTTCTTTGCTCTCTTTTTGGCTTGACTTTTTTTGGGTTTTGACTCACACACGCTGGCTTTCTGTTTTGTTTTATGAGATAAACTTTCCAATTAAGGAGAGGGTGGGGCTGCTGCTTTAACCCTCTTTCCCAGGCAGCACCAAAACTCTGCATCTCATGAGGGGGGAAAAGAAGTCCTGCTTCAATCTGGGTGGTAAATTTACTCTCCCATACTTGGTCAAATCACAATTAGGCTACCGAAACGTGAACTGCATAAAGTTAAGAGTTTCCAGAAGTTTCCTTTGGCACAAAATGAAGCTGCTAGCTGTTAACTCTTGGCATAATTTAAATGGTTTGCACTCAGTTCTGGCTATTTTTCATGCGGGGTTCAAATTGTTGCTTTTCATCTTTAAAGCTCTAAACCAGAGGTCTTCAAACTTGGGAACTTTAGGACTTATGGACTTCAACTCCCAGAATTCATAGCTGGCTGGAGAATTCTGGGAGTTGAAGTCCACAAGTCTTAAAGTTGCCAAGTTTGGGGAACCCTACTCTAAACAGTTTACTTTGGCTACTCAAAAGCTCTCCTTTTTTAGTGTGAATCTTTTCTGGGAGAAAGATGAGTAGGATAGGCCTTTTAAAAACTTGGTTCCAATTTCAGAGGTCAGCTTTTTAGATTATGGAATGGAATAGATAGTCTCAGGAGTAGCTTCTACTCTCTTAGTTTAGGACAGTGGTTCCCAAAATTGGCAACTTTAAGACTTGTGGACTTCAACTCCCAGAATTCTCCTGCTGGCTAGAGAATTCTGGGAGTTGAAGTCCACAAGTCTTAAAGTTGCCAAGTTTGGGAACCACTGGTTTAGGAAAATAATAGTTTTTTTCAATAACCTTTTTTTAATAAAGATTTTTTTTATTTTTGAATAAACACAAACAGACAAAACACACACACAAAAACCCACAAAACCATCTTCAATTACAAATTGTAGAAAGTGTGTTGATTGGTTACAAAAACCTCCGTGCATCCCTTCCACAGCCATCACCTACAATTCATTTCAAATCATATATTTTAAATCAAATATATTTGTATATATATTACTATCATCATACCTCAACTTTCATTTGACTATAATTGTTTTTACGTCCTTTTATATAAAATATTCCAGATTTAAAGCGAAACCACATAATGGCATTGCATTAGCTCTTCCCAATATCATCCAGTAACATTACAGCTTTATAACATGTTCTAAATAAAAAATGGTTATATTTAATAACAGAGTTTCTAAGCCTCCTATCATAGTCACCATTTGCAATTTATATCAAATTTCCTCTTATCAAACCAATACATATATATGCATTATTATAATTATAATGTATCCATTATCACTTCATTTTATACATAATGCTCTAACTTTAACTACATTTGACTTAATTTTTTATTATAAGCTTTCATTACATCAACCTGTGTCTTTCCAGTAATAGTGCAGTCTTCTGTCTCTTGCCATTTGCGGCATTAGTATTCTGGTTATTTCCTTAGTAAGTTTTGTATAGACTTCCCTTCGCAACTTATTGCTTATTGCATATCTTGTATAAACTTGAAACCCTCCATCTGCTTCTTCGATCAGCTTATCTTTGGTTATCACTAGTGCTTCTGACAAAATTTTTCTCCTTAGTTCCATCAATTCTTCTCTCTTTTCTTCTTCTATACTTTGAAATCTGGGGTAGAGCTCCAGTCCATCTATCTCCCCTTTCCATATTCCACTCTTTCCATTTCCAACCAGGCTCAGTTCATTGTCAGTATCAACAATTTTCTTGTCTCTTTATTTTTTCCTTCAGTTTTTAGAACTCTGACCTCCACTTTCTTCATTTGATGAACATCCTCAATTTTTCCATCAAATTTTACTGTTCTATGATCTATGTTCTCCAATTTCTTCTCAATTTTCTGTTACTTTGAATAATTTTTGAATTTCAAACATAATCTTTTGCAATGTTAACGTTTCTTTTCATGTTGTGCCATTCTTCCAACTTGTAAGCACTGCCATTCTGGCATTCAAAACTTTTTTATTAGATTTAAAGTAAGTTCATTTATAATCTTTCAAGACAAGGCTTTGTTTTCACTTCACTCCAACTGCCAATAAAGCTCCCGAAGAGCACCTGTATAAATAACCCATGCTCTTCTCACTATCACTCTGTGTAAAAAGCTGAGGAATCTTGAAATGCAAAGTCAAATGATCAAAGAGAAAAAAGAAAAGACAATATTTCCAAGCCTCCAGCCTCCAAGTGGCAGTGTTACTTCCTTTCCCCCTGTTATTACAACCCTCTTTGTATTCCTTTTATATCTTCTTTCAATTCCAGGCTCAAAGAAAACAAAATTCTTAAATGGAGTAAAAAAAAAAAACCCATCCAATCCAGCATTATAAAAATAAGGAAAAAGATTTTAATCCATAGGTATAAAAAAAATATAAAAAGTAGAAGAAGAAAAACTAATCCATTCAATTTAAAGAATAGGAAACATTTGCAAAAGTTCCATCCGTAAAAGAAAATTTAAAAAAAGGATAACACACTGTCTAATGTAGCTTAATTTCGCTGCTTGTTCTCTTCTGTTTTCAAATTTAATTTAGCTTTAATTTTTTTGGGGGTAGTCTCTTTTATAATAATATTTCCTCACCAGATGGACACACTTTCTCTTTCTGTTTTCCTCCCATTCCGGTGCTGTCCCAACTTCAGCAGCTTCAATGGCTGCGCTTCTGTCGCCGGCAAAAAGAGATCCTCCTGGATCAATCAGGGACTTTGCGGTATTCCTGAGATCAGCAGAACATACTCTTCCCTGTCACCATCTCTTCAAGACGATTTAGGTCCAAAAGGACAGTCCAGCGGCAAAAGTATCGACTGCGATCTTGGAGCTCCAAGATCGCATGTCGTGTCGTTGCGACATCAGCTCCTCCTTCTCCCGTTTTTTTTTTTCCAATAACCTTTTGAGCCTATTATTATTATTTTGGCTGCCTTGTCTCAGTGGAGAGCATCTCTTAATTGAAATTATCTAAGCAGGTTGGGATATGATTACTACTTGGATGGGAATCCACTGAAAAGCTCAGGATTGTAGAAGAATTGAGGAGTCAACAAAAGCTTGAAAGGAGGCCAGAGCAAACCATTTCTAGCTTGTTTCCAAGGAAACAACATGAATATTATTTCTGGACAAATGGAAAAAGAGTTCAGGTAGGCTCAGTGAATCAGTACCTAAATGTGAATTTATTAAACTACAAAAAAATAGGAGGACACGCCAAAATTACTAAAGAAAAAGATATCTTTGTTTAATACTATACTTGTCCCTTAAGAACAACAGTTACAGGCAGCTTACTTCATTAGAGATGGGGACAATTGAGGTCAGTGTAGAAACAGATAGAAAAGATTATATGTAATTTAATACTGTATATTCCTCTCTTGTATGATAGAACTCAATTCAATATTTGATTCTTGTTTAACATCTTTAACATGGTGCATTGTTTTTTGTGGCATGAACAAACACATTTTGACCCATAGATACTAGGCTTATATGGAGACTGAGTTGTAGCATCTAGGCCAGGGCTATCAAACTCACGGCCCATGGGCTGGATGCATCACATGCTGGCCATGCTCACACATGGTTTAGCGAAGGGGGGGAAAGTCACAATGCATCACATGACATTGCCGTAATGACGTGAGTTTGACACCCCTGATCTAGGCTATGGAATTGGCTGTACTAGGAGGATCAATGGGAATCAGTATAAAAAACTGCATGTTATCATTCTTTCAGACAATCTTGTGGGATATTTTCAAATGTAACCAACTGTAAACTACTATCTGTGGGATTACGTTTTTAACTTCTTCATCAACAGTCTTATAATGCTAATCTTCCTTGATAGCATAAACAAAGTTTATATTATTATTATATATCTGTAGGTTTTCAAGTCTTATAAAACAAACCAAAGCTACACTCACATATAGCATCTTACTATTTTATACATCCATGATATAATCCCTAGAAACTGTATCCTGCAATCACAAATGACACAAATTCAGCCAGTTCTGACTGGTTCCAATGAACCGGTAGTGGAAATTTTGAGTAGTTCGGAGAATCTGTAAATACCACCTCTGACTGGCCCCGCCACCACCTATTCACTGCCTCCGGAATCCCAGCTAATCAGCTGGGTCTTCTTCTGTTGCCCTGCACAGGAGAATGGAGCTGGAAAGCAGGTTAGTGGGGTGGGGAGGAAATGGGGATTTTGCAGTATCCTTCCGCTGCCACGCTTACCAACCAAGCCACGTCCACCAAGCCAAGCCACACTCACCAAGCCACGCCTACAGAACCGGCAGTAAACAAATTTGAATCCCACCACTCATAACATAACCTTGGATTGCAACCATGTGCAAAATGGCATACCATAAAGTGGAAACAATGCATCTACATTCCTTACCATTTCCTCCAAGAGCTTTCATAGTCACTTCCATCTGGGCATATTCATAGTTGAAGCTGATCTCACTGGATACCTCGCTGGAGCTGTCTCCATCTAAATCCAGCTGTTCTTTGTCTTCATCCTCTGTTTCTACTTTCTTTTTCTTTTTGGGCAAATTCAGCCTTAAACATGAAAAAAAAATGCTAAAACCCGCCCTTTGAAAAGTGGTTTCATTTGATTTTGAAAATCTAGATGCCTTGTCAGTTCCCACAAGGAAAGTCAATTTAGAATCCAGCAGGAAGTTGGAAGTCTCAGATTGACAAGGATTGCTTCCAGGTGGGGGAGAGATGGAGAGAGTTGTGGGGACACAGAGGAGGCGCAGGGTAGGTGAGGAACAGTGCATAGGATCTGCAAGACGTGCCATGTGGGTTTGGGGAGTGTGAGAGGGGGAGTACACAAGAGGTGCATGAGAAGCCTGAGTTGGGGAAGTTCTATAGGGGTTTGCAAGAGGCACCACAGGGTGTTGTGGCCTGCCAGCAAAGCTGGCAGCAGATTCGGACTGTGAGGAGGTTGGGGAGGAACATGGACCAGTCCTGGAGTCTGGGGAAGGCTCTGACGAGTGCTCTGTGTCAGAGGCAGAGAGGGCTGTCTGACAGTTATCAGCTGCCTTTGGAGTCAGACATCAGTGAGGCAGACAAACAGCTGGAGCCTGTTCCCAGTGTGTGCATGCAGAGAGTTGCCAGACAAAGTGAACAGCTAAGGAACACGGGTTGACTTGGAAGTAAAGCCAAAGGTGGATGGTAAACGGCCCCTCCCATAGGGAATAAAGAAGGAGAGAAAGGGGAGGGCTGTTTGCAGGAGACAATTAGTTCATTCCTGCATTCTTGCCAATTATTGCACTGTCTGGAAGATATCGGCCTGGCTATTCTCCAAGCCTGATAAAGGTCGGTAATTGTGAACTATCTTGAAAGACTGTGGGCTGGGACTTTGCTGGAGAGGAATTCACTGTAAATTAAATAAAAGGGGTTTATCAGGACGAGGACTTGGCTTCATGCTGCTGGGGACGCCTATGTCAGAACCAGGGGTAAATTCCAGCTGCTGCTACTACAGGCTCGCTCAGGGACATGCGCGCTTTATGCACACTACATGTGCATGCACATTACTATAAAAAAGCTTCTGTGCATGCACAGAAGTTAAAAAAACAAGATGGTGCCACCGAAAGAACTGGTTCAGGGGTGTAGCAGGCCAAGTTACTACCTACTCGGCTGAACCGGTAGGAACCCACCTCTGGACAGAACACAGAGATTAGGGAAGTGTGTGAGAGGTGCTTTGTGGGTGAGGAAGGTTGTGCAGCTCGGTGGGGTATGCAGGACTGTGAAGGATTATGCAAGGGTGCAAGGGAGGCACAGCAAGGATCAGGGAGGGTATGCAGGGGGCATCTGAGTGGAAGTTAAGGAAATATCTATGAAACAAAGACCCAAAGAGTCCCAGGTTGTATAGCAACACTACAGCAATTTTGCCATTGTACAAGAGTTAACATTTTGCTGTAAAATTATGACCATAATATCCAAGAAACAAAGACCTCAAAAAACTGGGTTTACAATTCCTGAAATTGCCAGTTAGCATAGCTACTGATCTTGCTGGTTGGACGGATTTGGGAACTTGTACTTCCAAATATCTGACAGTTGCCCAGTCGAAGAAGGCTAAACTATCTTGACTTTTAGCAGAGAACAAGACCAGCAGATCCATCCTGCAGAGTCGAGCCTCTGCAGCCAGTTTTTCAGATATTAAATGGTGCCAAAGGCATTCCAAACTCCTCTCTCTCAAAGCTGTACCAGTTAACAGAAGAAAATAAAAGGAATCAGCAGCTTACCGGAAAAAGTGATTGTTTCCCCACAAAATTCTGTCACCGTGGTGTAGCTGCGTGGGACCTACAACAGCTGTACCATTCACAAATGTCCTGTGTTGGAGAGGGGGGGGGGAGAGAGAAAGTAAATATAGTCATTCCCACATTGAGGATTTAATGCTTGCCCTTAATGCCACATGGCAATGATTAAGAAAACGATAATGTGAAGAACTTGTGTTGATCCCCCGCCTTTGAGCCACAGCAGCAAAACAGAGACGTTGCATGGCAAAATAAACTGAAGACAACCCAACACATCCGAATACTTCCTTTTCCTCTTTTACAAGGAAGATACATCAGGGCTCCTATAACTGGAGAAGGAAAGTCTTTGGAAAGAATCTTCTTCCTGCTTGAAAGAGGTCGTAGGTTTTTCCGCTTCCCGTTGTAACAACTATCCCATCTGCTGTTTAAAAAACAATCCCAAACAAATCTCTTTTGCACCCACCAGATACATGCCACCAGGGAACAGAGCACGAAAATTTAGAAGAGGGAGCAACAGCTGGTTTGAGCAACTTCCTTTGCCACTTTGCTTTCCATAGTCGAAAACTGCAGCTCGGTCCTAGGCAAGTTGCTTGTTTCAGGGCTTCTGGTCAATGCAGCAGGGGGCAGGGATGTTCACGGAGTTCTCCCTCCCCCTTTACTGAACACATAAGACATTCTGAGCCAAGAAAGCCCACAGTTTTGGCACAATTATTTATTCCAAGTATGTGCATGTATTTACTCTACTGGAAAAGTATTGGAATGAAAAAAAGCAGGCAATAAGGGGAAATGTGAGTCCTTTCATTTAGCAATAGAAATACCATTTAGACTTACTGTATTTTTCGGACTATAAGACACACCGGAATATAAGATGCACTGGAGTATAAGACGCATCATGATTTTGAAGAGGTAATTTTTTTTAAAAAAAGTTTTTGCACTCTGCAGGCCTCCCAAACCCTCTGCACGTCTCAATTTTTGCAAAAAAAAAAAAAGGGGGGGGGGCATGCAGAGCTTTGCAAGGCTCTTACAGTGCTCCTGAGGGCTGGGGGAGGGCAAAAACGAGCAAAAATGGCCTGTTTTTTGCTTGTTTTTGCCTTCCCCAATGCTCAGGAGCACTTCGCTATTCTCCCAAACTCTCTGCATGTCCATTTTTGAAAAGGAGGCGGGGTTTTGGTAGGCCAAAAAATGCTGTATTCAGTGTATAAGACGCACCCAGATTTTCACCCTCTTTTTTGAGGGAAAAGGGCACGTCTTATACTCCGAAAAATATGGTATATACTGCTTTACAGCTCTCTCTAAGCAGTTTAGAGTCGGCACATTGCCTTCAACAATCTGGGTCCTCATTTTACCCACCTCAGAAGGATGGAAGGCTGAGTCAACCTTGAGCCTGGTGAGATTTGAACTGCCAAATTGCAGTCAGCAGGCAGTCAGCAGAAGTAGTCTGCAGTACTGCACTGTAACCACTGTGCTACCATGGCTCATTTAGCTACAACAGTTCCAAAATCCAAATGTGGAACTTCTTCCATGCTTCATTTAATCCTGAAATAAGAGCAAAATTCTTGCCTCTATAGACAGAACACAGTACTCGGTTACCTAGTATTTTTCTGAGGCGTCAACATGACTTGTCCATCCCCAGTGATATCTATTATACAGTGTTCAGGAAGAATCCCCAATCCACAGAGCTGTATGTCTTGGGAATTATCGGATCCAATGAGTGTGTGCTCCTGCAAAAGATTCAAGATCAGGTCCACTGAAATCCAACAGAAATTCATATTACTTGCCACACATGAAACTGACCATTCTCAATTCATCCATAGTCCGGCTTTCTCAAAGTGCCCCAGCAAACTGTAATCTGTAAAATGATGGCTGGTTTCCCATCACAATAAAGCAAAACTAAACAGATTGAGGCATGGCTTAGCATCAAGTGTGCACTTGGTCATTACCTTCCCTTATACTTACTGTATAAAATGCCAATGAACTATGAGGAGGAAGTAGAGAGAAAGAGCAGTTTCCAGTCCTCGGAATTACAGATATTATCCTACCAGCTGAAATTGAAAAAATCAGGATTGCACTATGTTTGCATTTGCTATTAATGCAGTGCATCCATGTCTGTCTGTCTGTCTGTCATCTATCTATCTATCTATCTATCTATCTATCTATCTATCTATCTATCTATCATCTATCATCTATCTAAACAACATAAAAAAGGGAAAGTATGATGGCAGGAAATAAATGGGGGAAACAATGGAAGGATAAGAGAAAAAGAGAGAGAAAGCGAATATCTTATTGAATTAACGTTGCTTTCTTCTCCTCTGTACTATTTTTTAATTTGAAGCATAGTTCTGATGAAGAATAATGTATCCAGCTAGTCAATCATCTGAGAAGATGCTGACTGTACTATAATGGAAATTATTCTGTCCTTGACATTAAGTCTACTAATGTTACTCATCTTTACCTGTCTTTCTAGCACAGTAGCCTGCTGAATGTCAAAAGGAAAAAGAAGCATACTTCATTTGTTTCTTAAAATTCTGTGATTTTTTTTTCAATTCCTCAAAGCAGCCTTGCATTAAAAGAAATAAAAAATCATAGTAAAATTCAATTACATTTACTAACATTTATCATAAATCCTCAGAATAAGAAAGCTATAGGCAAACAAGCCTGGAAACCTGGATACTTTAGAATTTCTAAGCTACAGTTTACATCAGAGGTTTCCAACATTAGCAACTTTAGGACCTGCAGACTTCAGTTCCCAGAATTCCCCAGCCAAACCATGATGGCTAGGTAATTCTGGGAGTTTCGAGTCTATAAGTCTTAAAGTTGCCAAGGTTGGACTCTCCTGGTTTACAGCATCACTTACCTCTGGGCTTGATCAACAACCACCTTTCTACTTCTGAATTAGAGCATCTGTCTAAGGTGAATGAATTGGAAATGCTTTCTTCAGATCAGAAAGTGCTGCCTAGTTGCCTGAATGCTTAGCGCCAAGATATCAAGTGGATTTCGTTTTGTTTTGAGGCTGCAGGGAGGCATCATTCTGAGGAATCAAAGCATCCTTTTTGGATGCTACCTGCCTCATTTCTGAACGCTGGGAACACAACAATGGCCCCATTGAGGACCATAATAGAAAGACCAGAATTGTAAGAAGGGAAATCAGAGTGGGGGCAGGGAACCTGAGGCCCTCCAGATGCAGCCTCTCTGTTCAATGGTGAATAACAATGCTTGCTGGAACTGTTGGAATAATAACTGTTTGTGGATTTGGGCTTTATTGTCATTTTTATTTCTTTGTAGTTTGGCAGTTTGGAACAGATTCCTCCCACAGACAATCTGGCATGTGGATCATTACCAACTTGAATTGCATATCTGAATTGAAAGAAGGAGGGGAAGTGCATACTATTTGAGGATGAGTCTATCAGGGGCTATGAACCAAA
Source organism: Thamnophis elegans (assembly GCF_009769535.1). Taxonomy (NCBI): domain Eukaryota; kingdom Metazoa; phylum Chordata; class Lepidosauria; order Squamata; family Natricidae; genus Thamnophis; species Thamnophis elegans. Next base: position 111,732,535 of record NC_045544.1, on the reverse strand, counting down.
ATAACCATGCTAAAAGGCAGAAGGAATGGGCGTCCTGAAGCTATTCACTCAAATGTCTCTCTGGAAATGTAAGAACTAAAAGTTCAATTAAAGGATATATTTCACTCTAAACTAAGAAGACACTGAGTTCTATGCCGAATTAAATAATGCACAGAACTATTTCACTAAATCCATTTAAACAAGGCTTATTCAGACAGTGAGACCTCTACTTTTTTTTTTCAAAAAAAGAGGCAAAGGTTGAACAAAATGCAAATTCTAGCAGATAAAATGAAAAGATATGTGAGAATGACCTTGAGGGAGGAGGTGAAAAGATATTGCAGTTGCTTAAGGCTCACAGAAAGAAATGTAGAAAGGGTCCACCTTAACTGATCAAGCTATAAAGAGATGGTGGGTTGTTTGTACTTTCAGACTTGTGAAATTGTGTTAATGTAGCCTTATAATATAGTAGAATTAACTGTTGGAGAAAGAGACTTAGAAAGTCTCTAATTGATCATGGTTGTAAAGAGAGAGTGTGGGAAATTTGTGCTCTCAGACTTCCAAAATTATGTTCATTTAGACTACAATAAAGGAGAATTAGCCCAGCAAGTCATGTTTCCTGTCTGATTTATCCAGGAGAGTTGACACCAGGAGACCCTTCATATTGTAGTACATCTGGGGGTAATATCCTATTCTAAATTTTATCAGCACTGTTAACTGTAGCTAACTCTAGCATATCATATAAAGAAGTCACCATTTTAGATTCATAAAGAAGGAGTCTATACTTACTACAAAAGGAACTGAAATGTATTATGCTAATTTCCTCCCTTTTTTTCTTTCTTTCTCTTTCTGAATTCTAAGATACCAGTATTAGGGTGCTAAGATGAAATCTTAACATTTTGCAAATAGACAAGGTCACCTCCTGCATGTACTTTGTTGTCAAGACATTCTTTGAAGGCCTTCATGCTGAGTAGCGAAGAAACAGATATGGCATCAGGAACTAGTTGGGAGGGGGGAGTGCCAGCTGACAAAGCTAGACACCCACACTGCCTTGAAATTCTCTGAAGCTATTCAAAGTCAGCTCTTTTGTTGCTTCAAGGGAACAGCGATGACTAAAGATTTCCCCCCCCCCACCCTGTACATTCTTCAGGGTGCTAGCCCACTATAAATAGGATTACTGATTTTTCTTAAAGAGGCAGCATTTAAAGTAATGTCACAGGTCTGAATAAGTTTATAAGCAGCTTTGACACATCTAAACAATATTGTAAGAAAAAGGTCTGCGATAAATATACTGTATTATTGGCTTACTTTAAATGGCAGACTATCCATTTAGGAGCTGGCTTCATGAACTTGCATTCCCTGCCTGATGCTTCTGCTTTTGCATTATGACTTGGCATTACATATGCAGTAATGCAAGCCATGATTCTGCAAATTTAGTTCTCTCATAATCATGGCTTGCAATTAGCTGAAAAGCAAGAACTGGGAAATCTGTTTCAATTCCATAGTTGCCAAGATAGGACTTTTCCAACTTCAAGGGGAGCAATAATGATGACTTATTGTACAAAGCTGCTGAGACATATTGTATTGTATTGTGTAAGTGCTAAGTATTGAAGTATATATTTTCTCCAAGGAGGCTATATTCACAGGATGACAGCATTGAAAATACTCTATATTGCCAAAAGTATTCGCTCACCCATCCAAATAATCAGAATCAGGTGTTCCAATCACTTCCATGGGCACAGGTGTATAAAATCAAGTACCTAGGCATGCAGACTGTTTTTACAAACATTTGTGAAAGAATGGGCCGCTCTCAGGAGCTCAGTGAATTCCAGTGTGGAACTGTGATAGGATGCCACCTGTGCAACAAGTCCAGTTGTGAAATTTCCTTGCTCCTAAATATTCCACAGTCAACTGTCAGCTGTATTATAAGAACGTGGAAGTGTTTGGGAATGACAGCAACTCAGCCACGATGTGGTAGGCCACGTAAACTTGTCCAATGTGTGTGACCTCACAAATGCGCTTCTGGAAGAATGGTCAAAAATTCCCATAAACACACTCCTGAACCTTGTGGACAGCTTTCCCAGAAGAGTTGAAGCTATTATAGCTGAAAGGGTGGACCGACGTCATATTGAATCCTATGGATTAGCAATGGGATGTCACGTAGAGTAAGTTCATATGCGAGTAAAGGTAGGTGAGCAAATACTTTTGGCAATATAGTGTATATTTATGGGGGAATCTGATTTGCAACTGCACACATCAAATCATGATTGATACAAATCTTCTGCTTTTCATAACCTAAAAAAGAATGATCTATATCCTAGTGTCTGTTGAAAAAAGTTCACAATTAACAATAAAATCTTTGGTTTGAGCACACGGACACTGAATAAATAGCTTTGTATCCTGAAGAGCTCAGCCTGACAGAAATGAAATGTCATAAAATCTGCTTTTGCTCAACCAATCTGTCTTGAGCCACTAAAAAAATTATCAAATCCAGAGTGGATTTTGAAATATTTTCCATATTTTCAAAAGAAAATGGGTCTTAGAGGAGAATTCAACAACGAGATGTGTAGGAACTTCTTACATTTACAACAATTTTAAAACAACCCCGTACATCTCTCTAGTATCTCACCTTTAAATAGTAGACCAAAAGTTCATTGAGGGCAGGGTCAGCATTCAAATTCACCAGAAAGCACTTGTTATCACCCACTTTGATCCCAGATGACTGAAGAGAGATGCCAAGGCTTTCAAGTTGTTTCTGCCGTTCCTATTTGAGAGGAAAACAACTACCATTAGAAAAAAACAACTAGAACCATATATTCTCCCACAATGTTATTCTTCCCTTCGCCCTGGACCTAACAGAGAAAGAAAACAAAAGGAGAGCCATAGTCAATGATTGGCTAAAAGGTAAAAGGCAAAGGATCCCCTCGCACATATGGGCTAGTTGTTCCTGACTCTAGGGCCTGGTGTTCATCTTCGTTTCAAAGCCAAAGAGCCAGCACTGTCCGAAGACGTCTCCGTGGTTATGTGGCCGGCATGACTAAATGTCAAAGGTGTACGGAACGCTGTTACCTTCCCATCAAAGGTGGTTCCTAGTCCTATCCATCTCTTTGAGCTGCTACAACCACAGCTGCTCTCCTTATCTCCAAATTTCATTTTGGGTGAACAACCTGCAACCCTCAGCCCATGTTTGGCCCCAACTGCTTTTCACAGATCCAGAAATAACACCACCAAACCACTGAAAAAGAAAGGAATGAATACCAACATTTAAGCTTAACTCGTCAAATAATTAAGACAACATCTGCCATATAAAAAAATAAATGATCCTGAAATCACTGATCTGCCCAATTCAATGACACGATGATCTTATTGTCCTGCAACGACAGCCTTTAGCTGTGCTCATTTAACCCAACCACCCAATCACCCTCAGGGGAGAAAAATATTGCTGATATGATTTGGAATTTAGCCATAGGAAACACCACTTCCCAGGATAACTGAGACAAAAGTAGCCACTGTCAAAAAAAAAAAAAAAGGAAATATGTATGCAATGCAGGGAAGGGGAGGAGAAAAGAGGTTTAAGCTTCCTGTAGAATATAGTCTCAAGGGCCATTAATTGAGAAACCAGGGTCTTGGGTGTATAAGCTAAAAAGGTATGTATGAAGATTAAACTCCAAAGTTTTTGTTCTCATCCAATTTATTCCAACAGGAACCCTTATTTTGAAAAATGATTCCCAGCAGGGATCACCGGTGGTAATAGGGTGTGGCTTTGAACATACATAATGTCAAGAGTTTTGTAGAATTGTGGTGCAATAGGCAAATGTTAAATGGCCCAATTTTCAGGTGAGTCCTCAATTTCACAAGTGTTTGGCTTTCTCAACAAATCTGTAAAAGGTTTTAAGTGGGAATACCAACATTTCCTAAGATCTTATGAAGCGTTTTTCATTCCTCTGGTCCCTTATTTTTTTTAAAAAAATGATTTTTGGATCCCATGGAGGCCCTGTAATGGAGTACTTAAAACAGGATTGGCAATGGCACCCTTAAGTGCTTGTTTCACATCTGCCCCAGAACCATTTCCACAGGATCAATAAAATAAAATTAGATTTATTAGATTTTAGATTAGATTTTAGATTTTATTAACATTTGTAGGCCGCCCTTTTCCCTGAGGGGACTCAGGGCGGCTCACATAAAATCAGGGAGGGGGAACACAAACAATGACATAGACACATATAATAAAAGTAATAAGCAACATACATTCATCTTAAATTAGCTTAAAGCACCACATCATTTCCCTCCCACATCATCACAGCACCTACTACGTCTCTCAACCTTCAGAAAAAAAAATAAGTGCTCACCTTTTCTTTAAACTATCAGTAAATCCATCACTGCTTTTGAAAGTTTTATGACAAGAACAAATATTCTTCAGGGTACGAATTAAAAGATGGAGGCAGGAGACCATTGAGTAAGGAATAACATTAAAGGAAGATATGGCTGAATGATCTGACCTCCCTTATGATGTTTTTAGGACCTTGAATAGATTGAGGGTTGGAGCACCTAAGTGTAAAACCAATATGTTCGAATGGAGGCTCTTAGCTGATGTTCTGACATAGGCTTCACAAAATCATGAAGCAGACTTCTTGTCCCGACAAAACCCCTTTTTATTAAGCTAATGTGAATTCCTCTCATTCACATCCAGCGAAGTCCGGCAACAGTCTTTCAAGGGTGAATTTACAACCACAGGCTTTATCAGGCTTGGAGAGCTGCCAGGCCGCTATGTTCCAAACACAATGCTGTGCAAGAAAATACTTGTCAAGGAGTCTTTGAAAGTCATTAACAAATCTTCATACTAATTAAGTGAACTAATTGTCTCCTGCAAACTCCACTCCCCTTTTGCTACTCTTTATTCTCTATGGGGGGGGGGGGGGCGGGATTCACCATCCACGTATGCCTTTACACCTGAGCCGGCCCTTGTTCCTTAATTGTTCCCTTCTCCTGGCAACTCTGTGCATGTGCACATCTGGAACAGGCTCCAGCTGTTCTTCTGCCCCACTGATCTCTGACTCTGAAGGCAGCTGATAACTGTTAGATGGCCCTGGCCCCATAACTGCCTCTGATGCAGAGCACTCATCAGAGCCTTCCCAGATTCCTGGAGTGGCCCATGTTCCTCCACAACCTCCTCATTGTCTGAGTCTGCCACCAGCTCCACTGGCTGCTGGCGGGCCACAACAGCCAATAACAACACACCGTGTGAATGTAGAGAGACACAGAACCTAGCCTATCTGCAATCTACAACAAGAAATATGTACCAACAATGAATTATTTTTGGCCAACAACAAGGGTATGAAGGTGGCTTCATTTTGGCAGTCCAAAGTTTGATCTAGACACAGAAGATCACTACTTTTGAAACAATAATCTCTCTTTGAATTGACCATCCTAGAACTTAAGAAATAACTCATTCATAGGATCATAAATTATCCAGAGGTATCGTGAGCTTTCATGGTATTTCACCATTGTTTAAATGGTGACAGTAATTGTCATTATGTGCCAGCAAAACTCAATACAAAAATGCAGACCTGTGCAATTTCTTCTGTCTTCCTGAGCTTCTCTTCCCAGGTTACTGTCATCTCCTGGATAAGTTTTTCAGACTCTTCCAAACGATCTTTTAATTCTGGAGATTTCATAGCCTAAAAGATTAAGGGGGGAGGGGGAGTGAAGGTGTGAAAGAAAAAAAGCAAATTATGGAATTCTCCTTAGAAGGGCCATCAAATTAAGGTTTCATGCATTCTTCATGATCTTATCATTGTGATCTATGAGACTGAAAAGTAGCCACCATGAATAATACATGCAGGAAACCTCTGTTCTTATTGAGTGTAATACTGGGAGAGGATACCTGCATATGGGTGGAAAAAGTCTGACCTTCCAACTCAGCATTTTACTACAATGCTGATAAGAGGAAATCCTAGTGTAACAATTGTGTATTATTATTAAATTTATTACAGTTACTGACCAGTATTTTGTGCAATTATTGTAAGAGATTACATGGCTTAAATTAAAAGTACAGATATTTTCCAAAACCAATCAAAGTAAATGAAATATTTCAATTATAATGCTATAAATGCAGGTTATAAAATACTAAGGATTCTAAGTATTAAAATTAATGGGATTATAAAACTATTTTGTGAATAAAAAACTTAAAATGCTTACTTTACACTAAATATTAAACAGCTAAAAGTATTGGGCATGTAGGTATGTGTATGTAGATGCACAGGTATGTGCATATATATATAAATCCTGCATGTATAAGCAAGCATGTATGTGCAAGTATAAGTGTACCTAAATTTTGTTAGGATTGGTGACTGTCAAATATAACAGAAAACTAAAAAGCATAAAACATGAAAAAGGGAAAAAGTATATTAGTAGAATCCTAAAATAAAAGGAATAGTATCCCCGTGTAAAGTGATGGCAGCTGAAATAAGGTGCAAGAAGACTTACCTCTGCTTTGGTAAGCTGTTCCCTGAGTTTTCCTACTTCCTCCCTCAGTTCTCGGATGATCCGGGCATTGGGATCTTCATTGACCACAGCATGGTTCACAATGTTCTTGGCTCGGTCTGCATACCTCAAGGTAGAAAGTATCTCATCATAATTATCTGCTGCTGGACTGACGGTAGCAACCATCGCAGTCTTACTGTTGCCACCAAGGCTGTCCTGGGAATGTGGAATCAGAGAATAGGAATTTGAGGAGTTTTGATTGCTTGATTTTAAGAATTTATAAGGACACCCAACTCCAAGATCAACAAGGAGAAATCTATCCATGAAAAAGGACTGATTATACTTGGAGCAAAGCCATACCACCTACCTCTAATCCCTCTGACAAGAAAATATCTACTGGTGATATTTCTGGGAGATAGAAGGTACTGTAACCCATACAAAATGCAGACAATAAATGATGTGACCCACAGTGGCGCAGTGGTTAGAATGCAGTACTGTAGGCTACTTCTACTGACAGCTGGCTGTCTGCAATTTGGCAGTTCAAATCTCACCAGGATCAAGGTTAACTCAGCCTTCCATCCTTCCGAGGTGGGTAAAATGAGGATCCAGATTGTTGGGGGCGATATGCTGACTCTGTTAACCACTTAGAGAGGGCTGTAAAGCACTGTGAAGTGGTATATAAGTCTAAGTGCTGTATGTACTGTATATACTTTATGTTGGCCTCACACAACCAGGCACTATACAACTTGCCTCTGTTGGATTACATTTCCATTAAGACCTCAGCTAGCATTCCTAGTGGTTAGGGAAGATGGGAGATACCATCTCAAACATCTAGAAGTCATTAGGTTGTATAAAGCTGATTTAAGTTGCCTACAAAGTGTAGGCGTGCACAGCTGCTGGGAATCATTTATAAATCTTTTTGAGACATTCCTAATTATTGTGGTGAATTTAAGCTTTCATAACTACCCTGGTTAAATTCAGTATAATTTCTTGCACATTTGCTTTAGATGTGGGAAACTAAGATTTAAATCTGTGCTAAAGTAACCATCACCTTTGTCTGCCTGAGGATGGAGATAAATGAAGATTATTATAATGCATAACTTTCTAAATTGTAAGACAAAAGGCTAGATAGCAATAGCAATATCACTTAAACTTAAATACAGCTTTACAGTGATTTACAGCCCTCTCTAAGCAGTTTACAGTGTCAGCATACTGCCCCCAACAATCTGGGTCCTCATTTTACTGACCTCAGAAGAATGGAGGCTGAATCAACCTTGAGCAAAGTGACACTTGAACTGCTGAACAGCCGGTAGCTGGCAGTCAGCAGAAGTAGCCTGCAGTACTGCATTTTAACCACTGGGCCACGGCAGCTCTAAATACTGATCAAAACACAATATGAATAGCAATAATATATAGCAGTGATGGCGAACCTTTTTGGCACTGAGTGCCGAAACCAGAATGTGCATCCATGCACGTGCATGTGTGCGCACTGGAGCGCCAGAAACCCAAAGACCTGGTGGCCGGTGCACGCATGTCTGTTTTTTGGCCATTTTTGGCTGTTTTCAGGCTGTTTTTTCGGCCCAAAAATGGCTTGAAAACAGTTCAGAAAATGCCCCGAAAAATGCTCTGTTTTGGGCTATTTTTCAGGCTGTTTATGGTGCTCCAGCACCTGCAAAGACCAGCTGGCTGGCACCAGAAACCAGAAGAGCAGCTGGCAATGGCGCACATGCCTACAGAGAAGGCTTTGCGTGCCACCTCTGGCACGCGTGGCACAGGTTCACCATCACAGATATTGAGCATACTCCAAATGTAAAAAGCCCTTCAAGGGCATTGTCTAAACCACCCAAATACATGAAGGATGTTTTAGTTTTCATCAGCAGATTATGGTGAAAGAGAAATGCTAAGGCAGAGAATACAGTGATTCCATCAAGCAACAATAAAATTCTATTTGCTACACCAGCTGTGCTACAAGAAATATTACACTAGGCGCAAAAGAGAACTATTCCTCTTAAGTAAATGGCATTGAGACAGCTGCTGCTAAACAAATAAAAAGAAGGACAAACAACCTTCACACATCTCTAAATGAGTAACAAATGCTTTGACCATAAGTGCTTAAAATGGCCTGGACCCAGAATATACAAAGAGAGCTCATAAAAGCCTGGTATCCTTCAGATGCAATGGAATTATTGCTCTTTGAATTCTGAGCTAGAATCAGTCATCCATATGTCTACTTCTCCTTTGGATAAAGTTAGTCTGAGCAAAATGGTGCTGCTTTGGTTTGGAGCAATTCCTCAGCATAAAAAAGGTACCTTTGATGATATCTTCCTTGATGTTATAAATAAAAAAAGGCTGAGATGGGTCACTGATTCAAAGCTATGCTTGTTATTATGTTTTAGTATTTAATATTTACTATTTAATGGTCAATGTTAATTGAGCTTAAAGTATAGAAATCTATATGTATAAAAATCGGTGTGTGTGTGTGTGTGTGTGCGTGTTTCAGCATAACCTCTGCAATGCCTTGAGCAATTTCAACCAAATTTGGTACCCAGATATCTTACTCTCTGGAAACAAATACTGTGGGGGGTAAGACACTCCTCCTAAAACCCTTGTGGTGTGTGTTCTGTTAAAATAAGCCTGTTATGCCTTAAAATGTCTTCTACCGTACTGCCGTAAAAGGGATTCTACTGTATAGTGCAATGGAATTGCCATGGTAACGGCTTCACAGTACTCCACAAGGGGGCTCCCTCTGGTAAAGGGGAAAATCCAACATTAGAAAATCCATTTGATCTGGACATTTTCAACAGGGCTTTGACTATTTTTGAGGACAAATGTATGGCTTCTGGGGGCACAGGGAAAACATATGTAACTTTGTATTTGTATTTGTATTTATTAGACATTTATAGGCCGCCCTTTTCCCTGAGGGGACTCAGGGCGGCTTACAGTCAAAAAGGAAAGGGAGTGTAGGACAATACAAAAAGAAATGTGCACAAAAGTAAATTAAATAGTAAAACTCAACATTCACTCAACATTCGGGAGGGGCAAAAGTAAACTTATCCCCAGGCCTGACGGGCTAGCCAGTTCTTGAGGGCTGTGCGGAAGGCCTGGACGGTGGTGAGGGTACGAATCTCCACGGGGAGATTGTTCCATAGTGTCGGAGCCGCAACAGAGAAGGCTCTCCTCCGAGTAGTTGCCAGTCGGCACTGACTGGCGGATGGAATACGGAGGAGGCCAACTCTATGCGATCTGATGGGACGCAGGGAGGTAATTGGCAGAAGGCGGTCTCTCAAATAGCCAGATCCACTACCATGGAGCGCTTTATAGGTGGTGAGTAGAACCTTGAAGTGCACCCGGAGATCGACAGGTAGCCAGTGCAGCTCACGGAGGATCGGTGTTATGTGGGCGAACCGTGGTGCGCCCACAATCACTCGCGCGGCCGCATTCTGGACTAGCTGAAGTCTCCGGATGCTCTTCAAGGGCAGCCCCATGTAGAGCACATTACAGTATTCCAGCCTGGAGATCACAAGGGCTCGAGTGACTGTTGTGAGGGCCTCCCGATTCAGGTAGGGCCGCAACTGGCGCACCAGGCGAACCTGGGCAAATGCCCCCCTGGTCACAGCTGAGAGATGGTGGTCAAAAGTCAGCTGTGGGTCCAGGAGGACTCCCAAGTTGCGGGCCCTTTCTGAGGGGTGTAAGTTTTGTCCCCCAGCCTGAGTGATGGTATGTTGGTCAAATTTTTGGGAGGGAAACACAACAGCCACTCGGTCTTGTCTGGGTTGAGTATCAGCTTGTTTGCTCTCATCCAGTCTTTAACGGCTTCTAGACCCCGGTTCATCATGTCCACCGCTTCATTGAGTTGGCACGGGGCGGACAGATACAACTGTGTATCATCCGCATATTGGTGGTATTTTATCCCGTGCCTTCGGATGATCTCGCCCAGCGGTTTCATGTAAATGTTAAATAGTAGGGGGGATAGGACCGACCCCTGCGGCACCCCATAAGTTAGGGGCCTCAGGGACGATCTCTGCCCCCCCCACCAACACCGACTGCGACCTGTCCGAGAGATAGGAGGAGAACCACTGCAAAACAGTGCCGCCCACCCCTATCTCCCGCAGTCGTCGCAGAAGGATACCATGGTCGATGGTATCGAAAGCCGCTGAGAGGTCCAGGAGAACTAGGATGGAAGCATGGCCTCCATCCCTAGCTCACCAGAGATCATCGGTCAATGCGACCAAAGCGGTTTCTGTGCTGTAACCGGGTCTGAAGCCAGACTGGAAGGGGTCAAGATAGTTAGCTTCCTCCAAGGTACGCTGAAGCTGGAGAGCCACCACCTTCTCAACAACCTTCCCTACAAAGGGGAGGTTGGAGACTGGACGATAGTTATTAAGAACAGCTGGATCCAGGACGGTTTCTTCAGGAGGGGTCTTACCACCGCTGTCTTGAGCGCGGTGGGAAAGTACCCCTCCCGAAGAGAGGCGGTCACAACCGCCTGGATCCAGCCTCGTGTCACCTCACTGCTGTTGGCAACCAGCCAGGAGGGACACGGGTCCAGTACACAGGTGGAGGCACTCACAGCTCGCATAGCCTTGTCCACATCCCCAGAGGCAACTTCCTGAAACTCAACCCAGAGATGGTTTGCCAAGTTTTCTCCTTGTGTCTCGGCTGGATCTACTGGGGTGGAGTCCAGGTCCGCTCGAAACCGGGCAACTTTGTCCGCCAAGAACTGGACATACTCCTCAGCCTTACCCTGTAGGGAGTCCCCCGTCTCCCTCCTATTTAGGAGGGAGCGGGTTATCCTAAACAGGGTGGCTGGGCGGGACTCGGCGGACGCTACCAAGGAGGCAATATATGTTCTTTTTGCTGTTCTTAAAGTCCGAATATACTCCTTGGTGCATGCTGTTAAAAGTGCCCGTTTCGACTCGGACCTATCGGACCTCCACGAGTGTTCTAGGCGTCTCCTCCGGCGCTTTACCTCCCGGAGCTCCTCAGTAAACCAAGGAGGCCTCCGGGGGCCGCTGACCCGGAGGGGCCGTAGCGGCGCAATCCGGTCTAGAGACTCCGAAGCTGCCGAGTGCCAGGCAGCGACGAGGGTCTCCGCCGAACTGTGGGCGAGGGTATCAGGAATAACCCCAAGCTCCGTCTGGAACCTAACAGGATCCATCAGTCGCTTGGGGCGGAACCAGCTGATCAGTTCCTCCTCCCTACGGTGGGGGTTTGGCCTCCGGAAGTCTAGCCTCAGTAGGTAGTGGTCTGACCACGACAGGGGTATGATCTCATTACCCTCAGACCAAGATCGTAACTCCACTGCTCCGAGAGGAATACGAGGTTCGAGCGTGTGACCCGCTGAGTGAGTGTGGGCCTCGGATTACTGAGTCAAGCCCATGGCTGTCATGGAAGCCATGAACTCCTGCGCTCCATCAGAGTGTTCACCGAGCGAAGGCAAGTTGAAGTCCCCCAGAACTATAAGTCTAGGGAACTCAACTGCTAGCTCGGCTACTGACTCGAGGAGCGAGGGGAGGGCTGCTGCAACGCAGTTGGGAGGCAGGTATGTAAGCAGCAGACCCACTTGACCCTTGAGGTCCAGCTTCACCAGCAGGGACTCACACCCGACAAGCTCCGGAGCAGGGATCCTACGAGGTACTAAAGACTCCCGGACTACAATAGCCACACCGCCACCCCTTCCCTGGGCTCTCGGCTGGTGTAGCACCTGAAATCCCGGCTGGGCACATCTCAACGAGGGGGACTCCTCCCTCCGTGCCCAGCCATGTCTCAGTAATACATGCCAGGTCTGCGCCCTCATCAGTTATCAAGTCCCGATGAGGGGGCCTTATGAACGACAGACCTGGCATTTAGCGACAGCAGCCTGAGACCAGGGTCCTGAATACTCGCACCATCTGACCTTGGAGTGGGACTCCTAGGGCCGGAAGGAGGGATCTCTATGACACAGCGAGCCCTCCTTCCCCGATGATGGCCTGCCCTAAAGTCCCCGCCATATCTGCCTCTCCCTGTTATGACCACAATGCTCCGACCCTCTCCCGTGGATATAGCCCCCCCAACCACCCCGGTGGCCCCCGCATACCCCGCCAGGTCCTCCGAATCACTCATACCCAAGCTCTCACACAAACAGTCCTCACTAAAAAAGTTAAAAACACCAATACAACTATATAATAATAAAAAGTGAGATCATTCATATCATCTCAAACAATCCCATGCACTCAACATACCGATTAAAGAAATATAGGAAAAGTTGCGCAGTTCGTAATAGTCCAAAGGTGCCTTCCACCTCTCCTGAGGAGGGTAGCACCTTAATGGGAGCTCCGCTAAGGAGACCAATATCGTCCAAGGGAGGGGAGGATGGGGGACAAGGTGGATCTGGGCAGCAGCTGTAACAGGGGGAGTCAAGGGGCTAACCATAGTGGAGAAAGTCTGATGGTTAAGTTCAATTCAGCCATCCCCTTGATGTTATTTCCAGGTTAAGTCCTAGGGTGGGAAAGAATATCTGTCTCTGATGGAAAAAAGACAGGGGGGAGATGTTCTAATCACCAATCACACTCTCCTTCAATTCCGTCCCCTCTAATTCCGTCCCCTAACTAATTTAATTGTAGCTGAAATCAGGGCTTTTCCTGTCTAATACAGATTTAGGCTTAATAAATATTCGGACAACACTGGGTTTTGTCAGCTAGTATATATAAAAGTGTAGAAGGGTATTCAAGCCTTTTCATAAGCTATTCCCACATCTTCCTTATGTGGGAATAAAATACCTTCATACTATTTTCTATGGCTGAGCTTGTGAAAATAGAGACTTCTCCATAATAAGGCTTAGCCAATGATTACTTTTATTATAAACAGACGCTTCCTTGAAGATACGTTGTGGGCACAAATTCTAAATGAAAATTGAAAGAAAGACGAAGGAAGGAACTATAGAATCAGGAGAGAAATGTAACATCTAGGCTCTACCACCAAAAGTTGCATTCTATGTCTCTTTTAAAATCAACACAAATTAGATTTTTAAAGCAAATACAGAAGTGAATAACTATTCAAGATGATTAACTCAAAGCAGCCATGCACTGGCACAAAAATCCTGACAGAAAAGCAAAAGAAATAATAATTCCCCCCCCCTTTACTTGCTCTATAATTGCTAGAAATAACTCATCATATTTGTTTAGAATTCAAATGTTATGCCAGATGCCGTCAGCTTTGAGCCCAGCTTTGGTACTTTCGCTGTTCCATCACAGTGCTTTTTAGCCAAGCCCAGGAACTCCATATTCCCAGACTTCTATTCAGCATAGGGACAAACACAGTTGCTGAAACCTCCAGGCACTTGAGCACAAAATTCAATGCTCCTTTTCTCTGAAGCCATAGCACACTCGATAACAACTTGGAAGGTTGTGATTCTGACAGAGGAAAGAGAAAAGCAAGAAAGGGCAATGGAATTTAACTATCCCTGTTTCTCACCTCAATATCGCTCTCTTTACAGAAGCTGTTTTTTCTATATATACAAAAATGGCGCTGTGTATGTGTGTTCCAGCATAACTCTGGAACGCCTTGAGGAATTTCAACCAAACTTGGTACACAGATGACTTACTCTGTGGAAAAAACCACTGTTGGGGTAAGACACCGCTAACGCAGGGATGGGTTGCTGCTGGCATTACTGTCGGTTTGGTGCATGCGCAATTTTGCGCATGCGCAATTGCCCATCAATAGGTCTATGCATGTGCAGAACATTAAAAAATGGGGAAAAAAATGCCATGCCAATGGAGAACCGGTTAGGAGGCGTGGCAGGCCTAGGTCACTGCCACTTCTGATGACCTAGACCAGCAAACCACTATCGGTTCGGCTGAACCGGTCCGAACCGGTAGGAACTCACCTGTGCCCTAACACCCCTCGAGGTGTTGTGTCCATTAAGATACAGTCTGTTGTGCCTTAAAATGGCTTCTACTGTACTGCTGTAAAATGACTTCTACTGTAAAGTGCAGTGGAGTGACCATGGTAATGGCTTGACAGTACTCCACAAGGGGGCTCCCTCTGGGGAAAATCCAACATTAGAAATTACATTTGGTCCGGACATTTTCTCCCTATAAATAATACCTGGGCAATGTTGGTTTATGAGTTAGTTTATATAAGGGAAAAGATATTGAGTGTCTATATTCCCCTTCCCCCAACAGAGAAAAGCTTATGGAATATGATTTTTACCTGTTAAAAAAAAATTAGAAGGGAAATTTGTACCCCCTTCCGTTTCTGATTGTTAGCCGCCCTGAGTCTCTCGGGAATAGGGCGGCATACAAACTGAATAAAATCTAAATAACATAGAATGACACACAGGAACCATCTCAAGCTAGAAAATACTACTATAATGTAAGCATTTACTGTCTGCCTCTCAAGGCCGTCAAGAGGACTGGTTAAGGATTTATTAACTTGGAAAGGTGGTGTCAAACTTCAGTTATTTGGGAAAGTTCAAGGAAGCAAGAACTGCAGACCAAAGCTGTTTTAATGCTAGTCTGAGGGAAATGCAGAATTCTGGAAGTAAAGAGAATATTCTAGGCCCTGCTAATAATGAGTTCGTGTTAATGGGGAGGAGAGTATCTCTTTGACTGAAGCTTCTTCACAAGTTTCTTGCCTTTTAGACAGAGACATTTGTAAGGTAAATGGTCATTGGGTTTGCCTTCTTCTCTTGATTCCTGATTATCTACTGCCCTTTAAATTCTAGTGCACAAACTGACATAAAGGCTCTGACTTCATTGCACCGTGGTGGATCAATTATTCTTCTTTTCAATAAAGCTTCTATTATAACTGACTTGTTTTTGCAAGTCTCTTGCCAAAACTAAACTTTTAGGATTGATTATCCACAATAAAGGAACTGCAGACTAGTACTTGGTACAGTTGCTGTGAAGGCCCTGGAAAAGTTATTCAGACGCTGTCATGTATTTTGGCCTTGCAAAGATCAGAACAGTCTTTGCTGTTCTGTGCACCCTGTGACACTCTATGGAAGGGAAAGCTGGATTCTCAAAAGGCAAGATAGGAAAAGTATTGAACTCTGGCGTTGGAGAATACTCACAGACAGTCAAAACAAACAAAAGGATCATCGAACAAATCAACCAAGAAGCAAAAATGACAGGGCTCAAATTATATGTCAGAGAATTCATGACTGGGAGAGACATGGTAACAAGGTCAGCCAATGAATAGGCATAGCAACAGATCAGCAAATGGAAGCTGAAACAGATGGAGCCTGGGCATGGTTTAGCCCTGCAGCTCTGTGTGCTGTGCTGAGAATTGAAACTGAAACTAGTCTTGTCTGTATTAAGCTCTGAACTCTGAACTGAAACCAACCTCTCCTCTCTACCATGTTGGGAGAATCTGCTGTAGGTATTGTATATTTATTCATATGTTATTATGTATATAATACATAATGAATCCTGCTGAATCAGTTATCTGTGTGTGCTTTCTGGATGTGATTTCTGCAACACTCTGACATTATCCTTGACTTGCAACAGTTCATTTCGTGACCAAAGTTGCAGCAGCACTGAAAAAAGTGACATGATCATTTTTCACAGTTATGACCTTTGAAGCATTCCTGTGATCATATGATCAAAATTCAGATGCTTGGCAACTGGTTCATACTTATGGCTGTGTCCCAAGGTCATGTAATCATATTTTGCAACCTCCTGACAAGCAAAGTCAATGGGGAAGCCAGATTCACTTAACAACCGGGCTACTAACTTACCAAGTACAGTGATTCACTTAACAACGGTGGCAAGCAAGGTCGAAAAATGGGGCAAAACTCACTTAACAAATGTCTTGCTTAACAACAGAACTGGTGGGCTCAATTGTGGTCATAAGTCGAGGACTTCCTGGGCTTTGGACACATGCAAAGACGTAGCTCTCTTGGAGAAGGCTCTAATGCTGAGAAAGGTGGAAGGAAAAAGAAGAAACTGACTAGCAGCAAAATGGATAGATTCATATCTGCAATGGTTGCACCATTGGAAGAACTGAAAGACCAAATTATGGATACATCATCCTGGAGAAATTTTGTGTAGAAAGTTACAGTCAATGTCAATTTGATGACATGTAACCATTAAATTACTGAATAAGACATTAAATTTCTGGAAAACTGAGATTTTCTGCTAAGACTGATACTGTACACCAGTCTGATCTATTCTTCCTTCACTTAGAGTAGAGTCTTAAATGGATTAGACCTGGTGTAGTGGTTAGAGTGTAGTATTGTAGGCTACTTCTGCTGGCTGCCTGCAATTTGGCAGTTCAAATCTCACCAGGCTCAAGGTTGACTCAGCCTTCCATCCTTCCGAGGTGGGTGAAATGAGGAGCCAGATTGTTGGGGGCAATATGCTGACTCTGTAAACCGCTTAGAGAGAGCTGTAAAGTAACGTGAAGGGGTATATAAGTTCTATTGCTAGTGCTATTCTCAGGCTATGCCAATTGCTGCTGCAAAAAGATGATTGGGATATCTCCGTCTCCATTTGCATATCTACAAAAGCGTTGCATTTCCTTAGAAAATTAAATCCGTATGCATTTGACTTTTAAGGCCAAACTTCAGCTACAGGGTAGAATGAGTGAAAATGCCATTTAAAGGTAGGCAAGGAGCCATTTTCACCACCTAGAGCTTGGAGCAAAAAGAAAAGGGAGAAAAAAGGCAGGTCACTGTGAATGAATGCCTGAAGCAATTATCTCTGCTTCTCCCAACTCCGTCTGTATGACACAAAGGCTTGTAATGCAGCAATCTCACTTAAGCAAAACCAGTTTGTCTTAATGTCTTTATACAAGACCTCTCATAATATTGTTAGTTGCCTTCAATGAAGTAATTTCCACACCTTACTGAAACTAAAACCGAGTTTCATTTATCTCACACAGTGTGTGCTGGCACTTCATTGAACTCTGACAATTATTTGGATCTTTTCTCTTTGTAATGCTGTTATTGCTCTTGAAATTCATATTGTAACCAAGGAAGAATTAATTGTGGCTCTTAAAGAAGTCATTCATATATATATATATATATATATATATATATATATATATATATATATATGTATGTATGTATGTATGTATGTATGTATGTATGTATGTGTGTGTGTATATATATATATATATATATATATATATATATATATAATATACATATACATATACATATACATATACATACATACATACATACATACATACATACATACATACATACATATATATATATATATATATATATATATATTTAAGTGAAAGAAAGTTGATGAATTTGAAGTTAGTTATTTATAGAGCTTTGGAATAATAAGCTTGACTATCCTGAATATCAGCAGTGAAGTTGCTTTAAAAAAATGAAAGGAGTTTTCTCGATCTTAAAATAAGTTCATATTTTGTTTTGTTTATACTTGACAATTAAAGTAAGAACTATTTGATGTTGCCTTGGCATTAGAAATGTAACATAGAACATTAACCTATAGCCGTGATGGTGAACCTATGGCACGCGTGCCGGAAGTGACACGCAGAGCCATCTCTCCAGACATGTGAGCCGCTGCCCGTTGCTCTTCCGGGTTCCGGCGCACTAGCCAGCTGGTCTTCATGCGCACAGGACTGCCAGAAACCGGAAGAGCAGCCGTCCCATGCACACCAGCCACCAGGTCTTCCTGTTTCTGGCGCGCATGCACATACAAAGATTAGCTGGCCAGTGTGCATGCACGCACTGGAAACTTAAAGATTATCTTCCCGGCACACACATGCACACCGGGCAGCTGTTCTTCTGGTTTCTGGCACATGCACACAGGTGCATTCCCCTTTCAGCACTCGTTGCCAAAAAGGTTCGCCAACACTGACCTATAGGTTTGTTTTCTACTACCACATTTGGGGCTGAAATCCACAAGTTTGTCAACCTTTTGCTGCTTGTCCAGGAGATAAATAATATTCTCGGCTATCTGCCCCTAATTGGAATGTATTACCATATTAAGAACTAAAGAGTCCTCCTGCACATTTTTCGACTTATTTTCCTTTTATATGTTTTTGCTAAAGTTTGACTTAGGAGGAGTGGGGGGTTTCTTTTCCAACAGAAGGATAAGGAATTCTTTTTGATGAATTGTTTTGTAACTACTTTATCATATAAATTTTGCCTTTTAAAAAGATGTTTAATTTTTATACATATTGTCATTATTTATTAATGAGAATCCTCATTTATAATTTACGCTGCTCTTGAGTTTCCTTTCCCCAGTGGATGAAACGTACACGATATGATATCTCCACCACTATTCAAGATATTTAACAGAAGAACAGAGTCTCTCCATATCCAGTTATGGATTTGGTTAGTAGGAAGAAAGAGAATATTTTCTCCTTTTACCGTAGTGATATAAATATGTTAAATGAGAAATAGATTCTTTTCTATGATTACTGTATAGAATTGTCTTGGCAGGAAGGGAAGTCAACCCACTTCACATCCTACTTATTCCCTAATGTAAAATCTCTGAAAATATGGCTTCACCCTATAAAATTGAAAGAAAAGCATAATCTATGTATGTAGGAAAGGGGACAAAGGGATTTTAAAACACTGTTTCTGGGTTTCAAGTGTTAAGAATTGGCACAACCTCTTAGCTTCACAAAAGTTGTCACTCGAAATGTTGCCACCAAATTGCAATGTTTAATGTAATGGAGGGTAGCAATTATTAAATACATGAGAAATAATATTAACATAATTCATGTATATAATTACAGAAATGAGATTACTGTAATATAATCCAAATTTAATTGGGTTTAAATTTATTCTGTCCCCACTTACTCCTTTGTTCTGGAACTGTCAATTTTAGGGTGCATGATCCCTGGCCCCTCTACCCCTCCCCACAAAAAATGAGCATTCTGATGTTTAGCTACAGATGGTACAGAAAAGAGCAATTAAAATAATGCATAATATTAATAAAGATTAAAATTCTGAAGGAAGGCTAAATAATTGCAGATTGCAAGAACTCTCGAAAGCCTTTTTATTTTGTCACATTTGTATAGGCTGCCCATCTCACATAGTGACTCACACAGTGACAATTAATTCAGGTCCCAGCCCAGTGCAAGTAATCAAGACTTAAAACTTCCACCCTTTGCTAATTGGGATTTTTTTTTAAAGGAACAAAAACAACAACTTGTCTTGCAAAATTTGAATGTAGCAATGAGAGAAAGCTTTCCCATATTTCTAGCACACACCAAATGAAATGAGTGACAAATTCAGGGTGCAGAAGAACAAACATATAGTACAGAGAGTCCTCGACTTACAACGGTTCATTTACTGAGTGTTCAAAGTTACAACAGTCCTGAAAAAAGTGACTTATGGCCATTTTCACACTTACAACCATTGCAGCATCCACATGATCAAAATCTGGACCCTTGGCAACTCATATCTATGACAGTTGCAGTGTCCTGGGGTCATGTGATCACCCTTTCCAACCTTCTTACAAGCAAAGTCACGGGGAAAGTCAGTTTCACTTAACAACCATATTACTAATGTAACAACTGCAGTGATTCACTTAACAACTGTGGCAAGAAAGGTCATTAAATAGGATAAAATCCACTTAACACATGTTTCACTTAGCAACAGAAAGTTTGGGCTCAATTGCGGTCACAAGTTGAGGACTATCTGTACTGCAGTTATTATTGAAAGAGGAATTTACGGAGTTCATTTCCAGAAAATATAGAGGCAGGCTTTTTCAGAGGCAAGATAAACATTACAGAAGAGGGGAAGGGCTGGCAACAGGATTTAGCCATAATGCCCGAAAGGAACTGTTAACTGTATACTCAAAGGCTTTACAGGTTTGAATACCAATTGAGAAATTGCTTATAAGAAGTCACCAGCAAGGGATTCATTCAGTTTATTAGTGGAATATCCATAAAGACTGGCAATGGTGTTCAAGAAGAGCAAGTGTTTGCTTGTTTTTTTCCTCCCAGCTCTGGAGAACCAGATATTGCTATAAAAAGTTAACTTAAAAATCCCCGTTGGCATTGATAGATTTGGATATATGTAGTATAATGTCTCTGAATATTTGCATGAATATATCTTATTAGCCCACAGGTAGCAGTAACATTTAGCAATCAGATTGTGTCACTGAACTCCTGCCAGCATTTTGTTCCTGTTTGAAGTTCTTCCAAACTAGTTGCGTTCTTCTGTAAACATCGAGGCAGTGGTTCTTTTTTTAAACAGTGCACAACCAATTCTGTGACTCTTTCAATTTGCAGGAGACTGAGCTCCCTCAACCTTTTCTCTTGAGCTACAACTGATATGTCTATTGCAATCCACGCTCATATTCAATCGACATCAAATGGCTAACACTGAAAGCAATGTCTCTGGAGTTAGTCAGTGGGCTAACCATGGTAAAGCTTTTATGGTAGAAAAGCTGTGGATGCAACTGCCCGTAAATTGACTAAGAGAGTGAACTATTGATTAGGAACAAGCCTGAGTAGGAGCTACCTAAGGGGATCCAACTCTCTCAGAAAGCTAGGAAATTCTACTCCTGGAGAAAGAAGACAGCTTCCTGAGGAGAATTATTCACAGAGCTACTGTGGTTTCTACTGAAAAAGATTGCAGCTGCAATCTTTTATATTCAGCAGGTGTCCCTTCCAAAGAAACAGAGAATATTGTCTTGCTTGACCTCCTTAATAATGGCTCACTTACTTTGAGTAGCAGGTGAGCACTGAGTCACGATAAGGAACAAACTTGTTCTTATTTTTCCAGCAGCTTGATCTGCCAGGGCTGAAATGACCAACCCAAGAGTTGTGAGAGACCTGCATTGGGGAGAAAAAGATTCTTTTAAATTTTATGGCAATCAGAATCAGATATACACTTAGAAATAGCTGGTCGCTCTATTAATTGCATTTTGCTTTGAGGTGTAAAATTGCCTAAACATTTACTAACATATAAACAGAACCCAGAAAAAATAGTTCTTAATTTTTCTCTTGTTTCTAATCTATAATTTCTGAGGTCTCAGAGAAGATGTGGAGGCTCTAGAAAGAGTGCAAAGAAGAGCAACAAAGATGATCAGGGGACAGGAGGCTAAAACATATGAAGAATGGTTGCAGAAACTGTGTATGTCTAGTTTAATGAAAAGAAGGACTAGGGTAGACATGATAGCAGTGTTCCTGTATCACAGGGCTGCCACAAAGAAGAAGGAGTCAAGCTATTCTCCAAAGCACCTGAGGGTAGGACAAGAAACTAATGAAGGAGATAAGCAATTTAGAACTAAGGAGAAATTTCCTGACAGAACAATTAATCAGTGGAACAACTTGTCTCCAGAAGTTGTGAATGCTCCAACACTGCATGTTTTTAAGAAAATGTTGGTCTGAAGTGGTGTAGGGTTTCCTGCCTAAGCAGAGGGTTGGACTAGAAGACCTCCAGGTCTCTTCCAACTCTGCTATTCTATTTTATGCTAAAGAGAAGAAGGAAGTCCTGTTTCTTTAAAGAAAAGTTGGAGGGAAAAGTCAAAGGAGAACTCTTCTTTCTTTCCTCTTGTTGTCATTCTGAATAAAGAACATTAGGACATATTTACTTTTACCTTTACCTTCACCCTCCCTTTAAAAACATGTATTCCTTAAAAAGGTAAACTTTACTTGTTGATGTTGCTTCCTTCCTTCAACCTATCGCCTGCAGCTCCTGTCTTGGTTGCTCTTTCACTGCCTGCTAGATCAACCAGGCTCAACTTGCCTACTTTCTCACCGGAGGTCTGTGGAAAGAAAATAGCATTAGCCCAATGACATATCGCTTATTCAGCACCCCAAAATACCTTTCATAGTTTTTGTCAGTTTGAGGGAAAAGAAAGGAAGAAGGGAAAATGACAACCAGGGAAAAGATCTTGATGCTAAAGAGGGTAGTTATGTACGGACTGTGTAATGCTATCATAAATGATTATTGTATAGCAAATATGCCTATTTAAAAGAGTTTACAGAGAAGTCCCTCATGCCTTCTACATAAGTTGCAGCATCTTCCCTAATCACCAGGCCAGAGTTAACATCTAGCACAAATGAAAGTGACCAAAGCTGATCTAGATTTTACTGGGGGGTGGGAGGGGTGTATAAGAGAGATTAAAAGCAAAGGTAACAAAATAATAAAGCTTATTTTATTTCAGAATGAGGACTAGAGGACTGAATATTTTAAGTCAAACTTGCATGTTGGTGAGTTTTAATTTTCCAAGCATCAAAAAAATTAAGAGAAAAGGCACAGGATTCACTAGGATGTATCCAGACAATAATGTCTGCATGACTTTTGCTTATACCAGGGGTCCCCAATCTCTGGGCTGTGGCCTGTAGTTATTTAGAACAGCGCTGTGGAAGTGGTGGGTGAGCACACATGCGCACATATCGACTTGCATGAGCACCAGACGAGCGGTGCACTAGCAGCACGTCAGTGGTGTGCAAATGCTCCATTTGGGTGGAACCATTCCCTTTCCCCCTCCCCACCAGTCTGCATAGCTGGAATGTTTGGGAACCCTAGCCTATATGGAATCATTCCATTACTCAGGGATACAAGCCAATACAATGAGAGCAGAAGGCCTCTATACACCCACAGTTTCACAAGGGATTTTCAGACTGCATAGAAATTGGTTTATGTAATTCATGCATTGTGTTTTAGCCTGCTTAGACAAAGATAAAAGAAGTTGAAAAAATATAAGAAATTCCTCAATTCAGTGCAGGTGTTCCCAAAATATGTGGAGAAGTAGGTACCACCTACCCTCCCCCCCCCCAAATGTGCTCTTCCTTTAATCGGATTTTTGGATGTAAGGGAATATAGGAGAGTGCTTTTGAAAATGGAAATGACAGTCCTTAGTAGTGTGGCTAAAATGAGGGATATATTATCTATGATCTGTAAGCACCCCAAAACCAAAGGTTGTTAGGGAGTGTTTGGATAACACTGAAACCTCCAGAAGAATCACTTTTCACATATAATAATGTTCTTCTGGTTCAGATCCCGAACACACCATAGAGAACAGCAACTCTCCTTAACGTTATAAAATCTGAGATTGCAACTTAAAAACATACCCCACACTATTTTTAAAAGTCATGGTTTTAAGTAAACAGCACTGTTGTTATTAGAAAGGCTAGCTAACTCTTATGAGGAGGCTGGGGATCCAGGGGTGAAATTCAGCAGGTTCTGGAGAACCGGTAGTGGGAAATTTTGAGTAGTTCGGAGAGCTGGCAAATACCACCTCTGGCTGGCCCCAGAGTGGGGTGGGAATGGGGATTTTGCACTATCCTTCCCCTGCCATGCCCACCAAGCCACACCCACGGAACCGGTGGTAAAAAAAATGAATTTCAGCACTGTGGGGATCTGTGATCTTCAGGAATCCCATCATCTCTGACCTTAGACCAAAATGCTAGAGCTAATAGAGTATGAGTGAAGAACACCTGGGAACCGCAGGTTCCCCAATCTCACCTAGAGTAACAACATCTATTCTAGAAGCATGTAAAACAGGAGTAAAATTCTGGCAAAAATATTTATTCTGATATGGCATCAAGAAACTCCTTTTTCCCCACTGTTTTTATAGATCTCTGTTATTTATCTTCCCTGCAAATTGCAGAACTCACCCCTGACTTTACATCATACAATATGTGTGTGAGGATAATTTTAAAACAGCATGGGATCGACTGCTCTCCTTCATTCATGTTGGTTGCAGCAACTGTACGAGATTTATTGCCTTCAGACATCAAAGACTCTATATCCTAAATAAAGAATCACAAAACATATTGTGTTTTAGTGAAGTTCATGCATAACTTGAGATTTGAACTAAGCCATGTGGCTCATTCAAGAAATCATAATTAAAACAAACTACAGCTTAATGTGATGTCTGGTCCCAGTCACTGAGTCTCGGTTTTGTCAAGAAGTTAGAGAATTCTATGTTCAGTGAATGTAACAAGATCTTATTTTTTCACATAAATCATGGTTTGTAATGCATTTTCCTGGTTTACCCTAAATGCTATCTGCCCAGATCAGAGAAATACACACTGCTTCTGTTTTGTCAAAATGTCTGGCTATTAAAGTATTCTTGACAGCAATAACTTCGTTTGTTTTCCTTGAAGACATTTCACTTCTCAGTCAAGAAGCTTTTCTCAGTTCTGACTGAAAGGGAATAGAAAGATTTATATTCCTTGCAGTCATCTGGTCATAGCACTCTTTCTGAGCATTGTTGAGGCCACTTAGAGGTTCATCTGTGCCTATTCACAGATGGCAGCAAGGGAATACAAATCCTTCCATTCCCCAGCGATTCAATCAGAACTGAAGAAGCTTATTGGATGAGAAACAACACATCTTCAAAGCAAAACAAATGAAGTTGAATTGCCTCTTGAAAAAGCACCTGGGTGACTGAGAATCTCCATAGACATTTAGTCAAAGACATCTTCTCCTCTCATTGAACATTTCAATATATTCCAAAACCATTTTTAGACATCTCTAGAAGTTAGGCCCGATGATTCCCAGTTACAATTTTGCTTAGTATTTTCATTAAGGCATATTAAAATTTTCAGCTAAAATGTAAGTATTGCATCTGAACTATTACATTCAGTACATTTAATGTCCTTATTTGAATAAGAGAAATTATCCTACTGAAACTGGGGAAGTGTAACGAAGGTAAGAAACGATGTATGCATGTGCACAGATGCATGCTTAAGAGATAAAGATTAAATCTTACAACAGCTTTATATAGTAGATTAGCATTATTATTATTACTCTGTTCCAGGGTGAGTTGAGAGAAATCAAGATGGATGGCTTTAGAAAGTGGTGGACTCTCCTGTATTGGAGGCTTTTAAGCAGAGGTCTCTGGAGCATACGGTACCAAAGGCAGCCATTAAATGACCTTAGAGGTCATTTTCAACTGGATGATTTTATGAGATGGCTGCATTATGCTAGAACACCCAGCAAGTTTGCTGCAAAACCATAAAACCAATAAAACTTACATTTTATGTGCGGTAGCAAAACAAACCAGTATTCAAATTCTAAGTTGCAAAGAGAACAATTTAATCAAAATACCATGTACAAATTTGCCTTAAACGTACACTGAAGTTGGGGGAAGGGCTTTTGGTCTGCAACAGAGCACAAGTGCTGAACAGGAGTCATGATTCATACTCTTTGTAATACATATTTCCTTGTGTTTTTGACTTGGTTTTTTGGTGAGTCCCAAGTTAGACTGTTGAAATGCAAACATTCTCGGACCCTTCAGGCTACAGCTAAAGTTCTGCAAACAAGCCTACCATAATTACTTGCTAAACCAGTTTTGCAAGATCTTTCTCTTCTTTCTTTAAAGGCAAAGATAAAATCTCCTGACTTCATGAAAACATCCAGGTAATTTAAAGGTAAAGGTTTCCCCTGTCCAGTCATTTCCAGCTCTAGGGGATGGTGCTCATTTCCGTCCCGAAAGAGCCAGTGTTGTTCATTGTCAATGTTCAAAGACATTTTCATGGTCATGTGGCCTGCATGACTATACACCGAGGTGCACAGAACGCTGTTACCTTCTCACCGAAGTGATACCTATTTATTTAGTTACATTTGAATGCTTTCATACAGCTAGATGAGCAGGAGCTTGGACAAGTCATGGGAGCTCACTCTGTCACCCAGCACTTGGGTCTCGAACCTTAAAGGGTCTTTAACCCACTTGGATCTCGAGCCTTAAAGGGTCTTTAACCCACCTGGGTCTCGAATCTTAACGAGTCTTTAATCACTGAGCCATTGCACCACCTCCGTAGTTTATTTGCCAATAATATGGAAGTGGTTTTACCACTGCCTCCTTCCCAGGTGTTTTTTCAGCTGCCATTTCTGGTTCAAATGGTCTTCCATTCAAATGTTAACCAACTCCGCCCTTTCTTAACTTTCTGAGCCAGCCAAGTCAACTAGGAGCTGGGTTATGAAATCAGAGCTGATCCTCCAAGATTATAGTTCTATAGATGCCTTCCTCACTCTGATTTCCACTAGAATGCAACATACTAAAATATCCTCCACTATCAACTAACGTAGCAATGCTGGTTGCATACAACAGGAGTTGTAATTCAGCAGATTTCTGCAGCATTACAGGGCCTTAACGCTTACAGGGTTTATATGGCAGAAGATGGGGGCAAACCAATAATGTTAGTATGCCTCATTAGCTTCAGAGTGATAAACATTCCAAGGATGAGAGCTTCCTAAAGGGCAGTTCATAAGTGCAAGGACACTGCGGGTGGAAACACATTGGTTGTGCAGGTACAGCAAAGATATTAAAAACAAGATAATGATATTTCAAATAACACTTTATCTTTGCTTCTGGTGATGCTGGACCTCAATCGTTAAAGCTTTTCCTTTAGGGAATCTGAAACTTAATCTTAAAATACAACACTGGAGACATATCTTCTGTAAAAAAAAAAAGTGCAGGTTACTTCTGCCTTTAATCTTGGAAAGCCATTGCTAACCAAGCACACTAGGCCAGACAGATCAATCTGTCCAACATCTATTTAAGTGTACTGAAGCCATGATACTTCCTCTCATCAATCCTGAACAAACCATGGAGAAGATGGGGAAAGCGTGAGGTTTTCTTTCCTCCTACTAACTTCATTTCCTGCACATCTTTTCCAGAGACCCTATGCAAAAATCACTAGTGATTTTGCTTGCTGAGAAATCCCAGGTATACAGAATTAGAATTCACCAATTTCGTTGCATGAACAGGATGTACAATAACAATAAAGGCTATACTACATAGCAGGGGTGGGTCCCTGCCCTGCCTTCACTGCCGGTGTTCGCTTGCGCACGTTTGCTGGATGCGCCGCATGTGGCACAACATGCACAGTTCAATTAAAATTAAAGAACTAAAAAGCAAGATGGGGCGGCAGCGACAAGGGGACAAACATTAGCTTGCCACAATTGTTGGTTGCTGTTAAGAATGGTAGAAATGAGAAAGGGCCGACTGAGCAGGCTTGCCAAGAATTGACTTGAGAAATTCAAGTCTTGTTGAAATGAACAGGAGTTGCTTAAAAATGTCATTCCTTGTGTGATGGAGACATATTAGGGGGGCGTGGCAGGCCTGGGCCCTGCCAGTTCCCAGCGACCCCAGGGCCGCCATACCACTAACGGTTCGGCCACCACTGAACTGCTAGAGTTGCTACATCTTAACTGAGTCACTATTATTTTCTAATATATTGTAAGCTGTTTTGATACATGTTCTTGTAGAAAAGAGGTATATAAATAATTGTGATGGTAACCACTCCACTGAACATTATTACATAAGCCTATTATCATGGATTTCTTTACCTTGTAACTGGCAACAGCTAGTTTTGAAAGACCATCTACATAAGGTCCATAAACACTGTGCTCTCTGACTTTTAAAGATTGACGGCTCCTGTTTGAAAAGCAAACATAGAACAAGATGTTACATTTGCAGATGTAAATGGGCAATATTGTCCATGCATTATTGTCAGTGAGGCACTTCTGAGTCAGGCTGATTCACATTCCCTTAGAAACCTTTCCTCTTAACCTCAAATGAGGTTTCAATTTGATTGGATTGTGTCCAGCATTTAAAAGATGCTTTTGGCTAACCATTTCACTGTCCAGCTTGGGGGAAACTAATTCACCCTTTTCAAGGTGAAATTCTCAGCAACAAAAAAATGCTATCACACAAAGATAAGAAACAAAAAGAGAGGCTATCCCCCTTTGAATATTATCAAGATAACAGTCAACATATTGCTCTAGGGACTATTTAAAACACATAAACAGATTCCTGACCTTAAACTTCCCTGAGATAATTTTGAGAAATAAAAGCCTACTCAAATAGTTAAGATAAGTATGGTTCCCCACCCACCCCCAATCTGGGTATAGTTAACAGAAAAGAGGCAGGGTGAACAGATCCAATTCACCTCTCCTCAGTGTGGCTCCATCTACCAATAACTTTTTTTTAAAAAAAGCATGGGAGAATCTGAGAGACCGCCTGCTGCAAATTACCTCGCAAAGACCTATTAGATCCCACAGATTAGGCCTCCTCCGAATTTCCATCCGCCGGCCAATGCCAATTGTCGACCACCCGGAGGAGGGCCTTCTCTGTGGCTGCTCCGCCCTCTGGAATGATCTCCCCATGGAGATCCGGACCCTCACCACCCTTCAGGCTTTCCGCAAAGCCGCCAAAACCTGGCTGTTTCGACAGGCCTGGGGGCTGATGAGTTCCCATCCCCACTCGAATTGTGTGGCTGTTGACTGTTTTTAAATTGTTTCTGTATTTTGTTTGTTTGTCTTTTGCTTTTTTGTTGTATTATCCCCTCTCCTTGGTTTGTTAGCCGCTCTGAGTCCCTCCGGGAATAGGGCGGCATACAAGTTTAATAAATCTTAAACCTTGAACCTTATCATTGACTTCCCAGTTGGACCATGAATTCTATGAAATACAAGAAATCCTTTACACCTAGGATCGGCAGCAAAAAAAATTGTCAACACTATTTTTTGAAAAAACTCAGCAGACCCTTACAAGTAAATTAAAATTTATTTTAAAAAAGTAAATGAGTAAAGAAAACGTATTAAGTAAACCTTGTCTGAGAATGCCAGAATCTGCCTAGTTCAGTATTGGAACTTAGCAAGACTTTAAGAATTTTTTGGGGGGAGGGGGCAGAGAGTTACTTGAAGATTTGCACCCCACCATATAGTGAATATAGTATAGAGTCACCTAGTTGAGTTCTTGTGGTGAAGCAAAAAGGAGAGTCGCTCTCTTAAATTCTAATGAAGACTCTTTCAAGAACGGTGGTGGCGCAGTGGTTAGAATGCAGTACTGCAGGCTACTTCTGCTGACTGCTGACTGACTGCAATTTGGCAGTTCAAACCTCACCAGGCTCAAGGTTGACTCAGCCTTCCATCCTTCTGAGGTCAGTAAAATGAGGACCCAGATTGTTGGGGGCAATAGGCTGATCCTGTAAACTGCCTAAAGAGGGCTGTAAATAACAAGTGGTATATAAGTCTAAATGCTATTGCAATTGCTTTCCCAGCCTATACAGGGAGGCTTAAATCTATCTCTTTCTGCATGCAAAGCATATATTTAATTACTGAGAGAAGGTCCCTACCCAGAAACAAAAATTACTGGTTTTGTTCTGGAGGAATGCATGTTGACCTTGGTGAGGAATGCAGAAGAAGGAGACTTCCACTCCCATCAAATGATTACTGGGTTGCCTACAATCTCGGTGTTCCCAAAAAAACCTTCCTTACCCCTTTGGGTCCAGGAGATCTCTGACTTCTCATTATAAATCTCCATGTAGGATACTTCCACCTTAAAACTCTGCTCTTCACTTTCCTCTTGCTGGGCTCTTTCAAAAAGACTGCTACAGAGCCGAGGTATTAATCCAGGTTCATCACCTGTGCCCATCATTGTGTAGGATTTTCCAGATCCTGAATAAAAAGAAAGAAAATATTTTTAAGAGATTAAAAATGAGTGGAAAGCCCCTGAGGCAGACATTCATACCCTACAGAGGATAAATAATGTTTATAGTTCTATAAACCAAGCTAAGTCTAATTGAATTTATGGACTGAGCTGGATAAATAAATGACTATAACTATCTTGTTTTCCTCTGATCACATGGAAAAAATGTGTAAATATACAAAACTGGTTTGTCAAATTGCATAGGCAAATTGGAGCACTGTAACTGTCTCCTTGTGCTGTTACATCAGGTCAGTCATACCACTGTCAGGAGATGCTTATCTGGTTAATGTGGAAAAGAATCAAGCTGTAGATAAATAAGGGTTATATCTGGTTGCATCCCTACTAGCCAACATTATCCCGGATCTCCAGCTCTTTTGTTTGCTATATAGTTAAACACAATATATCAGGAAAGTCAAGAATAAGAAACTGCTACCATAAATATTCTCTTGCTATTTATCATTCTGTGCCAAATAGTAGCCAGTATCTTCAGTGGCTAATGGGAAAGCAAAAATGCAAGCTGTTTTTCCTCCATCACTTCCACCCTTCTCTCCCACCCTCTCATTCTCTTAACCTTACTTTCTTCATATTACCTTTACCAAGTTGGAGCCCTGAGGAGTATAGTTAACATTAATATTTTGTTTAAAAATGTCAAAAAAACCACCTGGCTCCTAATTATAAGCCCTCTAGTCGGTTTCATTCATTTAGCATTTTAAGGAGGACTGAACAATGTTTCTGCAGCTGGTCTCTGAAGGTTGCAGTGATTGTGGCTGTTAATAACATTAAATAGATAAGATCAAATTTTCAGCTTTCTTCTGGTAAATGGGGTTAAACAGCAAAATTGATGCCTGAGCCTGTAGAGACTCATGGAAATAGTTTTCCTCCTTAACTTCCCCCTCATAGAATTAGATCAATTTGATCCAGAAAGATTTGGGTTTTATTAATGAGAATTCTATTTCAGTTCTTAAAATCCTTCCAAATTCTAACCTTTTGGTCTTGCTAATTTCGGAGTGTACTAAGGACTGGGGGGAAAATCATGGGGGTCTGTAGGTTTACTGTCTTTGCTTTAAATTATGGCAAAATGGCAGAATGTTGGTGGCTAACTTTAGGAAATATAACTACTTGATTCTTCAATATGTTTAAAAAGCTAAATTCTGAACCAGTCTATCTAAAGCAGAGATGGGGGAATGACAGCCCCCGCCCCTGATCTAAAGGATAGTCCTATTCTTTCATATAATCTGCTTGTTTTGATTGTTAACTGCTCTGTGGTTGACTCAAGTTTGGTAGGTGAATATGCTGGACTAGGACTTCTTGCCTTCAATTCCCAAACTCCCTCCTTTCACCCCAACCCAATCATGCCCAAACCTTCCCATTAACTGTAAACATTCTAATATTAAGCCACTATGTGTAGTTTGTGCAGCTACTGTTAAATAGCTGCATAACTAAATAAATATTTTTTCCCCAATTGGCTTTCAGTGTTGTATACTTGCATACTAATGAGAGCCAATTTGGTGTAATGTTTAAAGGCAGCAGACTAGAAATGGGTTCTAGAATCTGAGTTCTAGTCCAGTCATGGGTTGCTAGCCAGTTTACAGTTTGCTAGTAAGAAGCATAAGCATCTGGGCAAGGTGGGCAGAACCCCCCCCCCCACCGCCGCCGCCACTACCGCTCGGCCGAAACTGGGAACACCCCCTCTGTTCTAGTCCTCCCATAGCATAAAAAGGTCAGGTGCAAGAAGCAGGGAACCAGGGTAGAATTCAAAAGTACTACAAGTTTATTCATCTATCTATACACAAGAATCTGAACGGTCAAGGCACAATTGGCAACCAGATAAGAGTCAATGCATTTCAAGGATGGTGGCTATATAGGTCTCTTATTGGGGCATGAGAATCCAAGTGATGATGCATTTGACCCTGCCCTTAGGCTATGAAGCCTATGAAGTTGTATTAGTCTAACTGCTTTGCTATTACTATGAATAATTAAATTATGACTTATTTCTTTTGCCTTGATGTGTTGTTTGATACTCTTCCTAATTTGTCAAAACTAACACTTTCCTCCTGTCCTTCAATATCCACCTTGCTAATGCTTACCAGTCTGTCCATAGGCAAAATGCACGCATTGTAACCTTCAAAGGCATTCTGGAGAATGTTCTCACCAGGCACTTGAAAACAACATCTTGACCTAAAATTAGAACAAAAGAATCAAATTGTGTGTGTGTGTGTGTGTGTGTAAAAAAATACCTTTGTTAAAACTCTCAAAAGCTTCAAACACTTCTAATGTGTGAAAACATCTAATGCTTTTCATGTGCGTCCAAAATCAATGGAGCCACCCACAATGGAAAGCACAGAGCAGATACTCATCTTAACTAGACCAAGGTATCCAGTAACTTCCTTTGGAGTTGCTCTGTTTTTAACCAGCACCGGATGAATCATATTGAAGCATACCTTATTGGGGGGGGGGGGGGAACCCGCTGACCTCAAGAAAACCAGAGCCATTATTTTTGTTGCTATTGTCAAGGTTCCAAATAGCATCCTCAATAAAATAAGAACACACACCCCAAGAACCTTATGTACAGGGGTTATTCGGTTTTATATTTACAACTTTGTGCAATTCATTTGGGTAAGAAATTGATTAAACAGGAATCTGAACTCATCTTATCCCTACTTTTGAGTCTTTATGGTTAATTGATTCAATCTCAGCCCACAGGATTAGGCTAAAATGAGACTGAATAATTTGGAATTCAGAATAACATCATGATATATATATATATTAGGTATAAGATATTACAAACATGCAACAACTGTGCTTTATTAACTTGAATTTAGGGTTTAACATACTGTCTAAATCTAGCAATAACATCTGATCCCAATCTGTCCTTTGTAAGGTCCAGGATGTGGATATATAAAGACTACATCTTCTTCTTCTGTTTTGTTTGGATTGTTCCTTGCTTTTGTTCTCCTTTGTATGATAATAATACAAAAAAACCTTTTGTTCTCTTTTGTATGATAAGAATGCAAAAGAAACTTGGTGTCTTCTTAACTGCTGTGCTTTATAATAGAGGGAAATCACAATTGACAGCTCTTCAGAAATAGGAGTGAGAGTCTTTTGGGAAAGGGAGGGAGACCTGATGCTGGTCCTAAAAATTATTTATTTTCTTCTTTTAGAAATGTGTTGGCAATAAGGAAGCTCTCATAAGTTCTGGAGACAACGACCTTTAAATCTTTAAATCCCTTTGACAAATGATTGGAAGAGCCATGCCAATTTTCCTCCCACCAGAGTTGTTCATCGTTACAGTGATACCTGCATATTTTTCTTTGTTAGTTTCATCCATAGACCAGAAGCAGTGATCATAGGCAAACACCTGCAGAGATATAAACAAGAAATGTATTATATACATAAATATTTATATTTATGGCACGGTGGTTAGAGTGTGGTACTGCAGGCTACTTCTGCTAACAGCCGGCTGACTGCAATTTGGCAGTTCGAAGCTCACCAGGCTCAAGGTTGACTCAGCCTTCCATCTTTCCAAGATGGGTTAAATGAGGATCCAGATTATTGGGGGCAATATGCTGACTCTATAAACCGTTTAGAGATGGCTATAAAAGCACTGTGAAGCGGTATATAAGTCTAAGTGCTATTGCTATTCTTCAAATGCAGAATTAAAATAAACTATTGGGAAACAACAATTGTAAACTGAGTCTGTGCAAGGATGAAAAAATGACTCTAAAACCAAAATACCAAAAAAAAAAAACCCAATAACAAAAAACAACAACCCCTAGCACTCTTTTACCAATAACCACAATCCTCAGTATGTGCTACTGCTTTCCAATTTATTCTTCTGACTCATGACTTGGCTGCCAATGTAATATGTGGCTTGTTTTAAAGATAGAAAAAAAGAAAGAAGGAAAAGCAGTTTCAAATGTTTTCCCCTTCCTCTTACAACAGTACTGAATACATCTGGAAAGAAAGTAGAAAATATTTTGGCAAAGAATGGAACACAATTCACCACCCAATGCTGCACGCTATTATAATTTTTTTTACCTTTGGTTGGCTCCTTCAGTTCCAGGAGGAAACACAACAGGACATAACAGGAGAAGAGAAGAAGAAGAAAATAAACTTATTAACATGTACATATTTTAAGTTCAAAGGAAATAGCAAGTTTAAAATACAACATTAATCAACATTAGCTCACGAAAACCCACATTTGCAATGTATTCCCTTTGAGTTTTGGAGAATTGTGAAAAGAAACCTGACTGGCATTGAATAGAAGAACTTTCTTTGGAAGTGATACAGGCATAACAAGATCAACAAACAAATACATTTTGAAAGAAGGAATCCAAAATTTCCCACAAGATCAACACAGTGCTCTCATTATTATCATTATATCTTAAACAGTAACAGTTCTTCTCCAATTTAATGCCCTTCAGATATATTGGAACTTAACTCCAACAATTCCTCTATATCTACAAAGGACTGTTAAATGACATCTGCTTTCTGCTCATGGAGGCAACTATGTTCTCGTAAGCTCTCCCTTACACCCCAAATTTGAGACACAGCTACTCTAACATTTTTAGACACCCGCTGAAGACTCCATTCTTCACTCATGCCTTTAAGGTATTTGTTTTTTCAAAGAATAATTCTCCATTTTCAATAATAATAGGAATAACGTTTTATTATTCAATATCTTTTTTAAAGTGTTTTTATTTCTGCTTACAGCTTCAATAGGGATAATATTAATATACTGCATTAAATAAATAATAATAACTCCAAGCTACTGCTAGCCATATGGCCAACATATTTAGTGGATGAAGATAGGAGAAAACTGCATTCATAGATTGAATGAGATAGCAT
Organism: Thamnophis elegans; assembly: GCF_009769535.1. Taxonomy (NCBI): domain Eukaryota; kingdom Metazoa; phylum Chordata; class Lepidosauria; order Squamata; family Natricidae; genus Thamnophis; species Thamnophis elegans. The sequence goes on along the minus strand of NC_045544.1, from coordinate 111,697,859 downwards.
CTTTGAGTGATTTAAAATTATGGTTTATAAGTGTAATATTGATAACATGAGTTTGAGTTTGAGTTTTTGAGTTTTATTTCATTTGTATGCCGCCCTTTTCCCTAAGGGGACTCAGGGCGGCTTACAGCTCAAAAGGGAAGGGGGGATACAGACAGTTTAGTAACAACACAAAACAATACATAATTAAAAAGCACAACAGTCATACCATTCGAACTAGGGCAGCGAATCTTTAGCCCCAGGCCTGTCGGAACAGCCAGGTTTTGAGGGCTATGCGGAAGGCCTGGAGGGTGGTGAGGGTACGAATCTCCACGGGGAGTTCGTTCCAGAGGGTCAGAGCAGCCACAGAGAAGGCTCTCCTCCGGGTAGTCGCCAGTCGACACTGGCCGGCAGATGGAATTCGGAGGAGGCCTAGTCTGTGGGATCTAATTGGTCTAGTGGAGGTAATTGGCAGACATGAATGCTTTAGAGTTTACTTTGGGCTGTAGTTTAAGGAGGGTGACTTAAAGACTTGTCTGAATCACATGCCACATAGTTTGAAGTAACAAAACTGATCCATAGGAAGTCCTGGTTTCATATACTTGTCTTAAGTGGGGGAAGAATCTGGAAGCTCCACATGACATGAAGTTTGCTAAGGTTAATCCTTCTATCAACAATGGGCAAACCAGATTTATTTATTTATGTGTGTGTGTGTGTGTGTGTGTGTCTGTGTGTCTATAGATAGATAGATAGATAGATAGATAGATAGATAGATAGATAGATAGATAGATAGACATAGACATAGACATAGACATAGACATAGACATAGATATAGATATAGATAGATATAGATATATAGATATATATGCTGGTCTTATTGTCAGGTCTTTTCCCATGTAAGTTTGAGATTGTCTTGGCAATGTTTCAGTGAGGTCTCACTCGCTATCTTCAGGCTGGGTTTTGGGCTTAAAGTGTGATCAGAGCTGCTGTCTTTCTATAAATCTTGGTGGGGGTGTGTGGAGCGCTGGCTTTGTTTCAGTAAGTGGAATGATTGGTTGTGTGGTTGTATCATGATTGGTAGATTGGTGCTGACTGGTGCTGGCTGTGTGTCTATTGTTGTTCGTGTTGTAACGGCCTGGGTGGTGGGTGGGACTCGTTTGTTGACTAGGGCTGGTTTACAGATGTCTGGTAGGCGGGAGGTATCATCACGTTTATTCATGTTGTGCGGGTGTTTCTCTATTTCGATAGTTTACGATAGTTTTCTATTTCGATAGCTACGAAAACATATACACACACACATGTGTCTGTCTGTCTGTGTGTGTGTCTGTGCAGATTTTCACAGGTGTAGGTATGCTGGTCTTGTAGTATTCGAGTCTTTTCCTGTGTAAGATTGAGATTGTCTTGCCAACGTTTTGGCGAGGTCTCACTCACCATCTTCAGGCTGGTGTTTTCGGCTTTGTGTTTGTGTGAATAAAGCGTGGTCAGAGCTGCCATCTTTCTATAAATCTTGGTGGGGTGTGTGGAGTGCTGGCTTTGTTTCAGTTTCCTCAAGCCTCCAGGAAGGTGAAAATGGCCTCCCCAGGCTCCAGAGACCCTCATGAACTTCCAGTAGGCCTGTTTTTCGCCCTCCCCAAGCCCTGCACTTACCTGCATCCAAAACAGGCTATATGAGGACTCCTGGGAGGGGTGGGGGGGGTCAGCCCGAAGTGGCATTTGGGGTTCTCCTAACTGCACAGAATCTTACCTAGAGGTTCTCCTGAACCCCTGCAAAATGCAGCAGCCCACCCCGCCAGGCTCTAAAACTACTGAGATATGTTGTCACGTGTCTGTACAATTACACACTGAGTTCTTTCAATTTAGCTGTTCATAGTCATCTAATAGAACACTGTAATTTCAATTTCTTATCAGATCTCTGCCAAAAGATTTATAGCAGAGTTACCTTTTTGCCATTCCATCAAAGGCACATCTGCTTAAAGCTCTACCCAACCGAACTAGCCCTAGCAAAACGGAAGTAAGGTAGAAGGGTCAGATGAACCTGGCAGTGTTTATAAAACCTGGACCTACAAGTGGAAAAAGGTCAGATGACTGTTCAATTAATGGATTGAATGAGGTTTTCTGATATGATCTAGCCACACATAGTGTAGAACCTGAAGTTGGTGCACAAATTGATCCACTGAACATTATGTTTATCTCAGAAGTACTAGGAAAGAATAAATCTCAGTTATTATACCTAAGTGTTTAAAAAGGGTAAGGTAAAGGTTTCCCTTGCACATATGTGCTAGTCGTTCCCGACTTGGGAGGGGGGGGCGATGCTCATCTCTATTTCAAGCCAAAGAGCCAGCACTGTCCGAAGATGTCTCCGTGGTCATGTGGCCAGCATGACTATACATCAAAGGCTAACGAAGCGCTGTTACTTTCCCAACAAAGGATGGTTCCTATTTTTCTACTTGCATTTTTACATGCTTTCGAACTGCTAGGTTGGCAGAAGCTGTGACAAGTAACGTGAGCTCACTCTGTTATGCAGCGCTAGGGATTCAAACCACTGAACTGCCGACTTTTCTAATTCTCAGTGTCTTAAGCCACTGAGCCACTATGTCCATTTAAAAAAAGTACACAAAGCCATAACCACATTTAAATCCATCTACATTCCAAAAAAGATGATTGTTATTACTTTGTTCTTACATTGGTGAGCCCCTCCCATGTTCTCCTTGGATTACAAACAGCAGTAAAATATAACTCAGTAAAATATTATTTCTTCTACAAGGTTATTTCAAATAGGGGGTTATATTTTATACACAAGCAGTTCAAAAGGCTAATGTCAACTAACCATGTATTCTTTCTACATCAATGGGAACACAGTTTTTATTAATTTTATTTTTAGAATAAGAAACAAAAGACTTCCACTGAAAGGACAATTCTCACCCGGCTAAGAGAAATAATGGATACAGTCTTGTAATACCCACCATAACATGGGCATATGTGTACAGAATATAAGTTTCACATTTTTTCATACGTATTTTTTTAAAGAACATACTAAATAAAATATCTACAAAGCAGATTTAGGTAAATATTCTGGGATTTTATTTTCTCAGACAACACATTCTTATCTTCAAAATACCCTGTAGAATTTAAAATTACAAAATCCAATTGGTACAGCAAGTGATACTCAAATAATTTTGCATCAAAAAACCAAACAGATTTCCTCAAGTGTGCCACAAAACCTTAAAATCACAGACTGAGCCTGAATTGAATGCCTGATAGAAAACACAATGAAATTTACAGCCCAAAACAGTACATCCTTGCCATAAACGAAGCCCCAAATCACAAAGAATTGAACAGCAGCAGTGTTTCAGGGCTTCCAGATAAAAAGAAAAAAGAAAAGCACTCCTCATATACAGACATCAAAGCTAGCCAATATATGGCTCTTCCTTTAATGGTAACAGCTGGCGAAAGAGGATGTTAAATAGATCCCTCCTTGTTGGGAATTAGTTTCATATGAATTAGAATGGAGAAATATATGTTTGTGGGACATCAGGATAATAACTTTTTCGCTTCTGTTGACCTTATCCCCCCCACTCCCATTTGTGTGTCTGGCTAAGAGACTAAAATTTAAAATATTTTACATTCTGATACATAACAATATTAATCTTAAATAATGAAATGTAGTATTTCTATTTTAAAAATGCCCTTGGGAGACCTCAGAATTAGTTGTTTTTATCTGATGTTCATTCATTTCATTCCGTCTAAAATATGCAACTTAAATTTTGCTTCTCATTCTATTATAGAAAAACGCATTGCTTAGTATATCTTGGGCAGTTATAAGAAACCAATATACTTGGCTTCTTAAAAATGCTTTAAAAACACAACAGATTGCAGTGGCAATAACAATCAGTGAGCCAGTATGAGCAAGTGAATAAAAACAAAGGATCAAACAGAAGAGAGAAGCAGTCAAATTATAACTAACACCTATTTTTTCTCATTTATTCATTAGCTTTCCATCAGAATTTTCAATATTTTTAGCCTGTCCAATTGAATCCTTAGATTAGGTAAGGTTTCTTATTCTGTAAATTAGTGGACTCCCATCTGGCCAATATCTCTGGCTGGGGCAATTCAGGTAATTTGATTTGAATCCCCAAGAAAGGGACCCAGCAGAAACTATTTGAAAGTACCGTATTTATTAGTTTTGTCAGTGGTAAAGTCTGACTTCGTCTGACTTGGATAGTAAATATTGAACATCTGCAAAAGATGTCCACCTAATGAAATAGACCAGACCGGGAACAAGACCAAATGAGCTGATTCTACTTTATTATAAGTTACATTAACAGAATCTTGCAACTTGAAAATACTCCCCCCCCCACTCTTTTATAGTGCTCAAATTAGGGAGACCTCTCTTTGAGCCTCTTGCCCACCCACATTTCTGCTGCAGGATGCATTTATATGATGATCACCTTGGTTGTGTCTCATGCCTTGTCTCCCAAAGTCATTCCCTCCTACTAGAAAGCTGAATAATTTCTAGATATTGAAATTTCTTTAGGAATGGCAGAGTTGGTCAAAACTGAAGGAAGCTATTGAGAAATCCAGGATGACATGGGGGCTGATTTCCATTACTTGCAGTAATGACTAAAATAATCACCCCAGTTATGGCTAAGACAATAGTCCTAGTAATGACTGGCAGCCATTTGACCTAGTCCCATATGTAAATGCCTATACCCGTGATGGCGAACCTATGGCACCCGTGTCAGAGGTGGCATCCAGGGCCATTTGTTAGGGCAGGTGAGGTGTAGCCCTGTCAGCTGCAGCGCCTATGCGTGCGCTGGCCAGCTAACTTGGGCTTTCTTTTTCGGCCATTTTTCGCCCTGAAGTCTTCAGAGGGCAAGGTTAGGAAAAGGTTAGCCATCACTGGCCTATACTCTAGCTTCCAATTCTTGTGTGTTAACATTAGAACAGATTTCTTGGCTTTTAAAAATGATAAACATCATAATGGTTACTACGTTCTACTAACACCTATGCAATATGTGTGTAGGGTTTCTTAGTGCTGAAAATCTTTTATATAGTGTAGATTTTATTCAAGGTTGACTCAGCCTTCCAATCCTTCCAAGGTGAGTAAATGAGGACCAGATTGTTGGGGGCAATATGCTGACCCTGTAAACCGCTTAGAGAGGACTGTAAAAAGCAGTATATAAGTTTTAGTGCTATTGCTATTACTATTTAAATGTACCTAAATGCAATCAGTCCTGGATGTTCTAAGTATTTTCTTGGGCAGATAGATAAAATATATATTGAATGAGCCAATAGATACCAAGCACAAATTTCTAACCATTACCTTCTGTATTCCACAGAACAAAGAGAACCTTAAATTAGGCTAAAGAGAAGCCAGGCGGCAAGAAAAGGAATCAAACAAGCACTTTCTAATATTCTTTTGCTCAAATGATAAGGAAGATGATGTAGGATCAAGGGATCACCCAAAAATGACATAAGAAGGAGATTTCCTTGTTCCTTTCTCATAAGTACATTGGGATGGAAATAGAAATACAATATACAATCTAATTTTGATCCCAGCATTTTTGAAATCACCTTGTTGCCTCCCATAAATTTGCAAGATTCCATTCTGAGTTGGGAAGAATGGGACTATCTGCTTAAATACATCTAATGCAGAAAATTAGAAAAATAACTTGTTATAGTTAACATTTCCCCACCTCAGATGTGTCTATAGTATATTATAAAAATTGTGGATATTGCATTTTTCCATGCCCTCTCTGCAATGCAGCCCAATCTTCCCTATTTCTGTCATTCTGTGTTAATCAGCTTTTCACTGATGGGAGGAAAAGAACTGTGGGGGATGAACTAATTTAGCGCACATGCACACAAACACACACAAACACAGACACACAAAGATAAGCAACAATTTTCCTATGTGTGAAAGAACCTGCTAATGAATTCTTCATGCAGTTATACTCCTGATTCCTCCTGCTAATTTCTGGAGTTATGTTGTCATTTTTGTTTTGCATTTCCAATGAAGGGTCATTTCAGAAACGCTGGAAATCTACATACATGAGACTTTTTTTAAAATGATATGAAATACTTCAAGATTTGTCAGAAGGGATGGATCGAAACAGAGAATGGGAAAGGGAAACAAGTCCAGATTTTAGTAACAGATGGGCACTGAACAATCTAATGGAAGCTCACTACTCAGCAGCCACTTCGAGAAGTAGCTATGTCCAGGGAAAGAAGATAGCAAAGCATGAAAGTATTTGAGTCCCTAAGGAGTATTTAAGTATTTCCATTTTCTTTTTCCTGCAAGTCCAACTTTTGAAGAACTCAACATTTTTACTTAGCATACATTCCATCCATCCTCTGTTCTTCAAAAGTTCTCTTACTTTTTTTATTATTTGAATTGGTTTTCAATATGCGGTATATTATTCTCCTACCCACCCAGAATAATTGTATTTATGAAGGACTGACAAGGTGTGAATGCCTCTTGTCATCTCAAACATATGGAAAGGCAGATAAAATACTAAAAAATATATTCTATTCCTTTTTTCTTAATGCTGGATTTTATGTCTTACCTTTACTTGTTCTTTCTTTCTCTCCTCCCAAGATTTTCTCTTTTCAAATTTTCTGTCACTGATTTTGTATATTACGTCTCATTTCAACTGCAGAACTATGCAATACACTGAAAGCCTATCTCACTTTAATTTGGGTTCCTGGACCATCAAGTAAATCTCTTCCCTTGTTCCTTCCCCTTTGCCACAAACAATCAAAATGCAACGAGATTCTTACAATCAACAAAGCAAAACTGAACCATAGTCTCCTTGGATATAGTGTTCTGATATATCAAATGTTCTGATATAGTTTTACTATTAAAAGAGGAGGAACTTTTCCCTATCCTTTTTCTTCATAGAACCATAGTTGTATGCTCTCTTATTATATTACTCCTTCCTATGTTGGTATAGAGGGATGTGGTGGCTCAGTGGCTAAATGCTGAACTTGTCGATTAGAAAGGTTAGTAGTTTGCAGTTCGAATCCTTAATGCCGCATAACGGGGTGAACTACAGTTACTTGTCCCAGCTTCTGCCAACCTAGCAGTTCGAAAGCATGTAAAAATGCAAGTAGAAAATAAGGACCACCTTTGGTGGGAAGGTAACAGCATTCCGTGTCCCTTTGGTGTTTAGTCATGCCGGCCACATGGCCATGAAGACCTCTTCGGACAGTGCTGCCTCTTTGGCTTTGAAACGGAGATGAGCACCGCCCCCTAGAGTCGGGAACGACTAGCACATATGTGCGAGGGGATCCTTTACCTTTATCTTATATTGGTGTATCACTGTTGCAAAAAGATGGCATGGCTTTGGCATGAATATATAAAATTTTAATCTGAAAGAGAGAATGATTTGACCTGGGAAATATTAACTATTCTAAGCAACTATGTATGTAGAAGCACTTTCATTCAGGAAAGTAGTGCTGTCCAATCTACTGGATGAAAAGACAAAGGATGCTGGTTGATAGCACTTGTCTTCAATTCCTAAAGCAGCTGCATCTTTTCCAAGGATCTTACTCCTGTCCCCAGTGTTCATCTCTGCATGTATGCAGCAACAACATCTTGTAGCAGAATTACCAATAAAGGAGAATATTTGTAGCTCAGGGTTCTTTGATGCTGTTTGAGCTTGCTTGTTTTCTTGAAGATATTTCATTACATAAACTAGGTACATCACCAGTGTTAGTGATTACTAGTACCAATGATGTTACGCAGTTTGAGTAATGAAATGTCTGGAAGAAAACAAGCAAGCTCAGGGAGCACCAAGGACACCCCAGTAGCATAACTGAAACAAAAGCCTCTTTCTCCATATAAACAATTCTACTTCTTCACTCAAAAAGAGTATTGCTGAAAATGCCAAAGTAAGTACTTTGCTTTGCTTGAAATACTTATATGCCCCTTTTTCAGACTAAAAGTTTTTCCAATACTCCAAAAGCCTCTCTGCTGAGAGATTTTAAAGAAACTGGGGGGTAATACACCCAGGGGTGGGGTTGGGCAGGCACTACTGCCGGTTTGCTTGTGTGCACGTATGCGCAGTGCAATAAAAATTGTTCTGCGCATGCACAGAACTGAAAAACAAGATGGTGCCGCCAATGACGCCACCTGGAGAACTGGTTTGGGGGCGTGGGCTGCTGCCGGTTCCAGCAACCCAGGCTGTCAAACCGCTACTGGTTCGGCTGAACCGGTCCAAACCGGTAGAAACCCACCACACACACACACCAACACCACACATTTATTTTTAAAAAACATTTCAGCAAGTAAAGGGTTCTAAAAATTAGAAACAGGCATATGAAATTATATTCTATGTTTATTTGAAAACCTAGCTAGCTACGATGACAGGTGGCAAACATTCTGCAAGTGGGAATCATTCGTTTAACAGATGTTTTCCAGGAAATCTTTGCTATAAAAGGCCTGCTAGGAAGCATAGCCAATTTTCTCATCCTCTTCCGCCATCTTTAAAAAGCAAACACATTAGGCTTTGATTAAACGACCCTCGGCAGATGTAGAGTATTAATATCATGCTTTCAACTTCTCAACAGTAAGTTAGTACATAAGCTACATCTTGCTGAGAAAAATCCCAGTTGCTAAAATGTGTGACAGAGTAAGAAAAAGGAAGGAAATAGATGGGACGCTAATTATCAGTCACAGCAGGACTGGCTGAGTTCAGGGAGCGAAAGTGGGAGAGGCTGTCAGCCGCACACTCTCTCACAAATCCTGTAGGTTTTACACAACGTGGCCTTCCCACCTTGGCACAACAGCTCCACAAATGCCACCATCTAGCTTTAGAGGACAGCAATGCCCTGACCTTGGCTTCCTCTCCTTCACTCTGGCTGATGAGAAAGACAGGGAATCCCACAACATGAGCACTTCCTTGCCAGAAAACAGGTCATAATAATGGTGATGATAATTATAATGATTTCAAGGGAAAATTACATATAACAACATCATCTCTTGGCCCTTGTAGCTTGAGGCACATGGCCAGAGAAACACATCTTCCCCTCCTTTTTCCAGGAGTTGCAAATAGAACAAGAAGTGCAATTGAAGAAAATACATTTATTTTAAAAATGAGGAATAATATAAACTTTCATTTTAACTATACATACCCAAATCACCAAAAGACAAATAAGTAAAAGAAATAAAAAGTACTGATAAAACCCCAACAGAACCACACATATAAATTTGTCATAACATTTTTTATTAGTTTTTATACTGCTCTTGGGTTTTAAATGTTTATATGAATACATGTGTTTCCCACATATTCTAATTTTTAAATAAAATAGCTGAGGGACAATTCAATGTAATTATTTTACCTTCTGGCTCCAATCTCTAAACTCTGTTCTCCAGAGAAACACCTTAGCTATGTTTTCTATGAATTCAGAAAGTTTTATTTCTTCAAAGTCCCGAGGAACCATCTTTAGATGTTTAGAGTCTTTTTTGAATCCTTGAAGGCTTCTGGAGTCCCAATCCAAGGATTCCTCCCTCTTCTCTCTTCTCCACTTTTTCTTTTCAGTTACATTTTCCAGCAATCCTGACTCCAATTAGTTTTTCTTACATACATCACTCAACAAGGCTAGGTGGCTCAGTGGCTAAGATGCTGAGTTTGTCGATCAGAAAGGTTGGCAGTTCGGCGGTTCGAAACCCTAGTATAGGTCTCCTGTGTGAGCAGGGGGTTGGACTAGATGACCTCCAAGGTTCCTCCCAACTCCGTTACTGTTAAAACAAGGCTTTGTAAATAGAAAAGGTTGAACTGTGGGGGGAAACGTCTCTGTGGCTTGTCCAGACAAAACAACCCATCCCTCCTTCTCAAGGCCAGGATTCCAAAAAAATATTTTTTTATTCTTTATAACTAAAAGAATAGATTGTAGCTCATCCCACAGTGTTATCAGGCATGTTCCACTTAGGAAGAAAAAAGTCGATTCCCTTATCTGATACATTTGTGTTTAGACCATCTCATGCGAATGTGGGAGCGCCTTGTCTCCTTAGTCTATGTCAGGCAGGTCCTTGACTGATAGGGGACCTGCACATTCACTACATTAGTGATCTTTAGTTCTTTCAATTTATTTTATTTCACCTTTGTAACACTATGGAAGGGGGATGAATTTTATTTATAGGTTGAATAAAACCTATCCATGATTAGGTTTCCAACTGATTCAGAAAGCCACACACATTTCATTTAGAGATAGACCCTCCTATTTAACTTGATTTCCATGGCTTGTTTTAAAGGGGATTAAAAAAAACCCTCGTTAATAATTCCCATTGGCTCTTTCTCCAGAGGGGAAGATAATCAACAATGAAACAGAATGAATGGATGTTTTAGGAAGTTCACAAAACTGGTTTGTGAAACAGGCAGTCCTCAAGTCTACACAGAACATCCGAGCCAAGTTGTTTGGCAAATGCTTGAAGCCCTTATAATTTTTGCAAGCCAAGAACAGAAGCAATGGCTTCAGGAAAGCAGTCAGGCACCTGCATTTCCACCCAGTCCCTAACTATTATTAGGACAACTATTACTATTATTATGTATAAAGCCTCCAACCAGCCTGGCAATTCTAGAGACATATATTGTGCTCCATTCTACTCCTGAAGGAGGATAGCAAACCGATAGAACTTGAATATTTCCATGAGGATAAATCCAGGGCTCCTACTATTTTGAAATAATTTTACATAGAATAAAACTGTGGAGACTATTAGTCAGCTATTTGTCTTCCAACTTACTTATGAGATTCCAGGATACATTGCGTTGGACACAGGATGCTTGACTAGTTGAATGTTTAATCTCATCCAAGAAGAATCAGGCTACATTCTGATTCAACCTCTAGATGGCCAATATGCTATTCCTTACCTATATTCAAGTATTCCACAATAGTTTCTCAGATTAGTACTCCAAGAAGAAATAATTCCACAATTGATCACACACAGTACCTTTCACTAGGATTACAAAATAAGGACTAAACAACAATTTAATCTAGCTAAAAGGAAAAGGTTGTCAGGAAGGAGAAACTTCTTGGTGCTCTCTGAGTGTGTTTGTTTTCTTGCAGATGTTTCATTATCCAACTAGGTAACATTATCAGTGCTAAAAGAAAGTGGTGTATGCTCTCTTTTTATATACTAGTGGCTTGCCCTGTCAGAGTTGGTATGTGTGTTCTTGACGGTTCCTTCATGCTGTATGCAGTTTATTAGAGATTTGTGTCTGACACTGGTGGGCAGGGCATAATGTGAAGGGCAGAAAGAATAGGTGTTTCTTGGTAACAACTATTGCAGAGAAGTTCCAGAGAAACTCTGGAAAGGTTCCCGCCTGTTTTGGATTAGAAACTATTCTTGATTAAATCAGGGAATATTTCTGTTGTTTTTTGCACTTGGTTACCCAACCTTGGGCTAGGGCTAACAAGAGCCTTGCTTAGCTTAGCTTGGCACACACTCTGGATTTCTGAAGCAGTCTGACTGAAAAAGAAGGTTTTCTAAAACATCAACAGGGAGAAAAGGAAATTTCAGAGTTTCTTGAAAACAACTATGAATCAGCGTATCATGCAACAACTGCCTGCCCAAGTGAACAGCAGGGAACAAAGGAAGCAAAATACAATTTAAAGTTATTAAAAGAACAAAAATCACATCTTTTTGGACTCTCCCATGACATGTAGGAGTCTTGAAGTATGAACAGAGATAATGAATGGATAGAAAGAACAGGCAAGGACAACAAACAAAAGGAAGAAACAGTTGGCTCCTAAGAGAATCCCATCTCAAAATAGGACACCTAAACACTTGAAAGAATACTTCTAACAATTATAACGTCAGATTAGATGTCCAAAATTTTATGACTGAATAATTTTGCAAATGAGTAATGTTTTTGTAATTGATTCGAGTGTCTAAATTTGGTGCAGAGACTGTGATCCTCATCTCAAGCCTTGTTCTATGTAGCTTTGCGGCACACACTTAAAACAAGAATTGGGCACTCAACTCTAAAAGCTTCAAGGGGTCCAAAATGCTTTGGGGATCATTTGGAACAGATGTACATTAAATATCGATAATGTAGCTGTCATGTGGCTTTATAGATATATTTTGTAATTTGCAACTACTGCTTCAACTGCCTTTCTACCAACTTTGTTCACTGGTAATTGTGAAGTTTCTAATTAAGTGTATTGCTTTAAAATGTTGGAAGCCCATCTTATCCTGAATTCCCTTGAGAGAAAAATTCAGCTTGGAAAGGCAATGCAGTGTTATTTTCTCCTCAGCATGGCAACTGAAGCAATCTCTCTTCTCACCCTGCAATTATTTCCCTTCTCCATGTCTCAGTATCGGCACTCTAATGACTTAATAGCAAAATATTCCCAGCGGAAGAATCAGACTGCAAATCTAACCCACAGGCTTCCATTAATTGTTCCAGGGGGCAGAAGGGAAACACTGATTCTTTAAAATAAAATGTTTAAAAAAATAGGCATTCCAAAGCTACACTGCAACCTTAGCATATCCAACTACTTCCTCCAACAAGCAGAACATAATGTTTGAACACCATCATATCAGATAAAATTCAGGACATCTCATGATGGTGGAGGGGGTATGTTAAAATAAGAAAGAACTTTCATTGAGGACAGAATCTTGGCCTGATTCTTTCTTTAAAAAAAACAACTGTGTAAGTAGTAGTTTTTTAAGTAGTGCCAACATATTTCTCTCAAGTCTTGGGGAGGTTGAAGAAGTCCATGTCCTTCAGTGCCAAAAATGGTCTTAGTCTCCTACACACAGCTACTATTTAGATTAGGATTTCCAAACTCTTCGGTTCATCAACCCCTTCATAATGTTTTAGATTGTTCATCAACCCTCAAATGCTTATTATATGAAAATAATTCAATTTATGTGTGACTGTTATTGGCTGATCATGTAACCCCTTTAAAATAACAGCAATTTAAAAATTGCCACCCCAGTTGATTCTAAAACAAGAACCACCTTTTGTCTGCCATCTCATCTCCACAATTTATTTTATAATCTCCAGTTTTAGGATGGATTCAGCACCTCCTAACCTCACATAAACCTAACCTCCTCAGATTTGGATAAGAGAACCAACTGACTGTCAAACGTGACATGGAAAAATTGTGCTATTAAAACACATATCAAATGACAGTTTGCACTTTCGGTAAGAATACACATCTCATTTTACAATTTTTCCTGGCCTCTTTGAAAAGAAGCTCAAATAGTAAGCTAAGATTCAGAGGAAACTGACTTTGCAAATTGCTTTTCGAGGCAGAACTTAAGAGATGGATGTCCAATGGTGTTAGTTTGCCAATAACACAGATGCCATCAGTAGTATAGATCCTTCCTTATTATCTCACATTTCCCATATGCCTGCTAAATCTGCTCCAGCATGCTGGCAAATATTGGAAAGCAGAAAGGAAAAATGAAGGGAATTTTTTTTCATATGATGCTTGGTGGAATGTAAGAGGTCCAATTGTAAAAAGTATTTTTTTAAAATTTTCACAGCTACTTTAATGTGACAACAATCAATCTAATAATAGTGAATCTTTATACAATTTAGAGATGGGCTCTTCCTCATGTTTTATATTAAGCTGGGCTTGCAGATAAGATATTTCTTAGCTTTTCTCTATCCCACAGGTCTGCAACCCACGGCTCTGGAGCCACAAGTGGCTCTTTCATCCCTCTGCTGCGGCTCCCTGTCACTCAAAATATGCATCACAACAGCCAATGTGCGACACCCGCAGGCACGTGATTTGTTGAGCTTTTCGACCCATTTTTAAAAAAAATGTTTTTGTTGTGTGCGGAAATAAAAATGTGTTTGCTCTGTAGCAGTCCATTGATTTCATACATGCAACACACTATAGTTTTTTTATACATAGCATAAAGGTAAAAAATGATATATGCAGTGTCATCTTCATTTTAGATATCAAAAGGGTTTTGTGGCTTCCAGTGATTTCTTTTCTGTGGAAATGGCTCTTTGACTGTTTAAGGCTGCTCTATCCCTACCCGTTATTTGTTATCTCTCTTCCATGGTCTGATGTTCTTATACTTATTTGTCTTACTTATTTGTCTATACAGGAAAGGGAAAAAATAACAAGATAATAGTAGTAATGCATAATGGCATAATGAAGATGTAATAATACTTGAGTGTGCAAATAATAAGTCACCTAGCACATAATATATTTGTGTTGTTAACTTTGGATTGACAGAAGTTCATCTTATTCCACACTGTATTTCCAATATGTCCGATAGTAACCAACTAGATATTTATAGGAAACCCATTTTGCTGCTAGTATTTGATTGTAAAAGTTCTAATGTGAAGTCCTACTTAGCCAACATTACTAACAGCCATTGGTTGACCTTCTTAGAGCCTCATTCCTTTTTGAAACCATCCAGTCCAATATCCCTTGGAAGCAGGTTCCATACATTTATTAGAAGTTGTTGGAGATGTACTTTCCTTCAGCTGCTCCTGAATTTCCTGCTGATTCATGCCACTGGATGACCTCAAGTTTGCACACAATGGGAAGAGGAAAAGGCTGCTCTGTTTTCACTTTTCCCATACCGCGCATAATTTTATTAGCCATAATAACATCCTTTCTGCTAAGTAATCTTTTTTCCTCACCAGTCTTCTCCAAATTTATACCCTCCTGATCTGCTCTTCAGTTCTCTAATTCTTCCCGTGACTCTCATGGCAGGAGGGATTACAGGAATTGATCCAATGCTTTCAGAGAGTGCCAGATTGGGAAATATCAAACAGGCTATCAGTATTGTCCACCTACTCAGACCCCAAACAGTAGAGGGCAACAGAACTGCCACAAGTTTGCATGGCAGCCAGGAACCACATTTGGTCCAAGGCAACACCATGGCAACGGGTCAGCCTCACTCCAGGATTAGTTTTTAAGACTCCTCTGAGCTCTCTTTTATTTCTGCCTCTTGTAAACACAAATGAAATTAGGCAATTTGCCACTACCAATTAAAAACAAACTAATAAAACCCTCAGAAAGGGACAGTACTGCCGTTGTTTTATTGCAAAGTTTAGCATACAGCACTGTAACAAAGCCCCAAAGTATCTTTTAGCCACAGGAATCAAAAACATATATACACAATCCCTTGTCCTTTTTTTACAAGTCTCCCTAAGACAGAGTGAAAGAGGCCTGGCTAATATACTTGTATTCATGTCTTTTGAATATACCCGTCCAAATAGTGCAAAAGAAAGTTCAATAGATAATCTGGGGCTAAAAGGGGTGAAACAGAAATAACTAGATTGCACAAAACAGCTGGATTATGGGACAGCAACAATAAATTCAAGAAGAAAACACCAGCAGACTCATCATCGGGTTAGATTGTAAAACTAGTTGCAACAAGGATCACAGTGCATGTAGTTGCCCAATTAACTTCTGCACAATTATACTAAAAGAATCACTGCAAAAGGGGATGGACAGAAATGGGCATTTTTCAATGATACTTCCAATACATGTACTTAAGACAATGCTACACTTGGTCACATTTCAGCAATGTATATGCCTCAGACCTGTATTTGAAATCTAAGGAAGTTAAGTTTCTAGCGAGTCAAAAAGGTGCTAGGTTTCCTTGTCAGAATGCTCTGGAGGACAAAGAAGAAGATATGCTACCATCTGATAGAGACGACACAGTTCTGAGTTGAACTGAGGTCAAAATGATTCCATGCACACAACACAAAGTAATACATTCAGCTTGCTAGAAACTACTTCTGGCAGCTGTGAGCTCTTAACTTGCAATGGAAAAGAACACAGATGGCTGCTTGCTGCCTTGCTTCTGTGGGCAGCTTCTAATGGAGAAAAGAGGTAAGAAATTTTTGCTGGGGAAGATATGTATCATCAAGTCCTGTTTCCACTTCTGAGCCAAGGATCTTAAAAGCCATTTAGAAATATTCCCCCAGCTGTGTGAACTTCAACATCCAGAATTCTTTAGCCTACATTGTCACAGTCAACTTGTTTGCTTTGAAGACTCAAAGAAGGGAAAAGTAGTTTTAATCAAGCTTTCTCCAAACCCCTGCCATGCAAAAGGGTATATACCGTATCTATATAGAAGGGTAATAGCATGGCTTGGAAGTCAGGCTGGTGAGATTAAAATTAACAAAGTCTTCTACTCACAAAGTATATGGCCTGTACATAATCTTCAACTTACAACCACAGTTGAGCCCAAAATTTCCATTATTAAGCAATGGAACAGTTGTTAAGTGAGTTTTGGCCCATTTTATAACCCTTTTTTGCCAGATTTGTTAAGTGAACCACTACTGTTGTTAGGTGAATCATGTGGTTATTAAGCAAATCTGACTTCCTCTATTGAGTTTGTTGGAAGACAGCTGGGAAGGGTACAAATGGTGATCATATGACCCCAGGACAGGACAAATGTTAGAAATATACACCAGTTGCCAAGCATCTGGTTTGATCATGTGACCATGGGAATGCTACAAACCAGTCATAAGTCACTCTTTTTCAGTGCTGTTGTAACTTGAATGGTCACTAAATGAATAGGTACCCTGTTTCCTCAAAAATAAGCCCTCCCTGGATAATAAACCCAATTGGGCTTTTGAGAGCATGCCCTAAAATAATCCCTCCCCCCCAAAATAAGCCTTCCCCAAAAATATTGTAACGCAGCAGCAGCCATGAGGTGCCCATGCTTGCCACCTCCTGCACCTCAAAAATAATAAGACCTCCCTGAAAATAAGACCCTGTCTTTGGGGGAACACGGTATACCTATAGTTGAAATTCTGGGAGTTGAAGCATCAGTATCAGAGTATCTAGAAGCAACGAAGATGTGGAAAGCTGACAAATAGTCAACTCTCAGAAACACTAAACAAGGCAAGTTCAATGACATCCCAAATTCCAGGACCCTGTGTTAAGTATTACACTTTCCTTCTCTCCTCCACCAATTTTTAAAAAAAGACAAAATCAAAAGAAAATGGCATTTTAACCTGGAATAACTTTCAACCCTTGCATTTTAATGAAAGTAAGAAAGGAAAGTAGTATGCCCAGTGTATCCTGTATCGGCATAAAGGACTTAAGTGTTTTGTTCCTGTCTTCCCTAGAAAGTGGCACCAAAGAGTGTGTGTGTGTATGTGTGTGTGTGTGTGTGTGTGTCCGTGTCCGTGTGTGTGTTGTGTAGGCACATACATCTTATTTGCAGGAACTATCTGAAATTAGAGGAAGCTAAATCTATCACAACAATACAAGCCAACACATGAACTATTTGTCCTGATTCCAAAAACCTCAGGCTAATACGAAAGAATCTGAAATATTTTTCAAGTTCCTTTTCTTAGGATTATAAACAGTCTTCTAACAATTTGAAATTGCAATTGTGTGGGGAGAGGCGGTGGAAACCAGATTTTAAGTTAAATAGTCAACTTTTATAACAAAGAATAACCAAGTGACAGGTTGCTTTTGCCAATCAAAGGCTTCCAAGTATGAATGTCTTGTTCTGTGAAGAATGTCAAAGCAGATACAAAATAAGCTGTTGGTTAAAAGTATATAGAAATTCTTACAAATAGAAGACAGAGCGAATGCTGTCACATTGTCTGGATTTTCTGTCAAAAAGGCAAATACTACTGCTCAAAAGGAAGGTTACTTTCTGGTCAGCCATTACCTTTCTGTTAAAAAAACACTTATAAAGAAGATATACTTCAATTAAAAAATATTCTATAAAATGCGGATTATATGGAGAAAGAAAATGACCTTCTTTGCCTTGTCTCTGGCACTACAGAGATGTCAAGGAGACAAAGAGAAAAGTATCTTATGCTGTCCCCAAGGATCTCATTAATTAAAAATCTTCCTTTCAGCAGAAGGCCTGAGTGTATCGGGGATGGAAATGAATTCCCTTTAAAAAACCTGAATCTGTTCCATAACCATGTAGTTTTCGTGAATTCAGAGGAATTCCCTTCCTCTGTATTGGCAAAAATCATAGCTGAGTCATATAGAATGATACAAAGGCATTATTTCCAAACTATCTAAGCAACTGCTACTGAAGCTGAGACACCAATTTTCATTAATGTAGCTAAGAGCTATAGAATAATGAGTTAGATCAAGGGAAGATTCTTGAAATTTTAAACAGAAAACTTTACTTTCCAGCTCTGTTGATGCAAAAACACCCTAAAATGCAGGATGCTAGCAAAATAATAATAACCCCTCCATTGTCGAAGTGTACTAAGTGGAATTTTCTGACACAAAGACATGCATTTAAGGAATAATGCCACACTTCCTGGGGGGGAGGGAGGGTCAGGAATGGTCATGTGGAGCCAAAAACATCTGCGTCAATTTATTCAGGCCAGGATTCAGGTCTATTTATTTATTTAATTTGTGAAATGACTCCAAAACCAGCCTTTTCCAAATTAATACCCTCCCTCCCGTTGTGTTGCAATATGGTGTCCCAGTTTATCCAAACGCTGTACTCCAACACACCTGATGAATGAGGGGTCCTTAGTACTCTAGGTAACATCATCAGTGCAAATTCCCTTTATTGGTACTATATGTGGGCATCAAACGCTTCAGAAAGCACGCAAATGGGAAAAATTACCTATAGATACACTTCCACCAAGGAACAACTTTTTTTCTGCATGAATGCCCTGCCTACCAGTGTCACATACAAACCTCCAATTAACTGCACAGATGGATGGAAAATAGCCCCCCAAAATGATCAGAAATTACTAGCATTGATGATGTTATCTAGTTTAAATAATGAACCGTCTACAAGAAAACAAGCAAGTTGAAAGAGCACCAAGGACCCCCCCATTTCAACCCTGAGTTACAAATATTATCTTTATTGACACCTGATGAATATCAGATCAGGAAAAGCATTTCGTTTTCTTTGGATACTATTGGGTTGTCTGAAGAATAAAACACCACATTACGCCAAGCAAGTGTTAAGGAACTGGACCTGGAATGAAGAGATGCAGTTCAAATTCCCTTTTGCTTATAGAACTGAATGTTTTACAGGTACACATTTTAGGCCAATCTAACTCCTTAGATTGTTATCATAGAGGGCGGAGGGAACCTTCTTACATTCCTCTTTAACTGCGCAAAATATAAACACAATGAATACATGAATAACTAAACATTAACAGCAGAAAGGGACTGTTATAAAATGTTCGTCAATTTAGTTGGTTCGCTATTTTTTTAATAGAGTAGTTTGTATGTATGCATGTATGTATGTATGCATGTATGTATGTATGTATGTATGTATGTATGTATGTATGTAAGTAATCCATGAGCACCAAAGATTTCTTTTGAAAGATGCACAGAATTTTACTGAATGCTGCCACATCTGTTTCTATTTAAATGACACGATGGCACTAATGCTATGCCCTTTCCAATGCAGTAGCTTCCATCAACCGTTGCCCTCAGGATTGATGCAATAATTACCAGCTCAATGTTTACACAATATTTTGTAATATTTACAATAAGTGCAATCGTGTTTACAGCAGACTTATTTAGGTAAATCGTTATTATTCAACATAATTATAGATTAAAAGTAGAGGGGGGGGGAAGTGTCTTGAGTCTAAAGAACCTTTGACTCGGGGAAGGTTTTGAAGAAACAGCTTCCTGACTTTCAGCATGTGCTTGTTCACAAAGCTATGGCCCCCTCCCCATAATATAAGGTTCTCTTTTTCCTTCTTTTTTTTCCCTGCCACAGAATAGCAGTCTCAGAGCCACAAGCCACTATACTAGAGGCTGTGCTCTGCAAAAAGACCAGATGTTTTATGGAGGAGAAAGTAAAGGATGACCATCTGTCATGAAGACAACCCCTTCCATATTTAGACCATGCTCCAATTATCCATGGGATCCATCCATGCTGCCTGTGTGAAAACGTTAATGTTGCCTATCACCATATCATGTGGCCTCAAATCTCTGTCTTGTGGGATTCTCAGCTTCAGTTGCAAATTTATAACTTTTGCTTGCAAAGGGCTTCCCAGTTATACAAGAAAATAAGTAGCAGTAAGCATTCAGCTTGCTGACTAAAATTGCCTGTTAAGGACATTATTTTCATATGTGGTTCCTCCAAAAGAATTTATCTCTTTACAGGGATTTTATTTTTAGGGTAGCCACCCGTTTGAAGTCCCCCCCTCAAAGTTACTTTAATTGCAGAAGTCTTTATTGTGTGAAGGGCTCAATTGGGTTAATGTATAATCGAAAGCCTTCCGCACTAATGCAATAATAGAAGGCATGATATTTGCTCAACGCAAACAATTCCTTGAAAAGAATGAAATAATTAAGAACCATTTCAGGAGCAAAGCATACAAAGTATAAATTTTGAGGTGTTGGCATATTGAGTTGTTTTTAAATCACAGAGAGTAATTTTTTCCTCAACCTCAAGGGCTTACATCACACACAGACACAGACACACACACAAACACACACACACACACACATACAAACCCAAAATACACAAGCAAAGAACGAGCACATTTCTCCTCCAGGCAGCTTGCTGGCAAAACACTAATGTGATCATGTTTGGATGACTAAATCTGATATTCAGATTCCTACAATAGATTATCAGTAGCAACTCAAGAGGAAAATAAAGGGTCATGCTGCTCAGTTATTTAGTAACGTACAGGCAGCTGAAAAACATCCTGAATTTTAGGGACTTGATTTGTATCCGTGCTCTCATTTATTCTGGGGGGATGCATTCAACCCAAGCATCCATCTTCCTGAAGTTTGAGATTGACTAAGGAGACCTCATCCAGATTCCATAGTTATAGTCTGTACCCACCGCAAGCAGATGTTTCCTGTTATGGGGCTGGTGTGATGAGGGTTGTTTTTATTGTTATTACTATGGAATAATTACAATACAATACAATAGCAGAGTTGGAAGAGGCCTTGGAGGTCTTCTAGTCCAACCCCCTGCCTAGGCAGGAAACCTTATATAGTTTCAGACAAATAGCTATCCAACATCTTCTTAAAGACTTCCAGTGTTGGGGCATTCACAACTTCTGGAGGCAAGCTGTTCCTCTGATTAATTGTTCTAACTGTCAGGAAATTTCTCCTCAGTTCTAAGTTGCTTCTCTCCTTGATTAGTTTCCACCCATTGCTTCTTGTTCTACCCTCATGTGCCTTGGAGAATACTTTGACTCCCTCTTCTTTGTGGCAACTCCTGAGATATTGGAACACTGCTATCGTGTCTCCCCTAGTCCTTCTTTTCATTAAACTAGACATACCCAGTTCCTGAAAACCGTTCTTCATATGTTTTAGTCTCCAGTCCCCTAATCATCTTTGTTGTTCTTCTCTGCACTCTTTCTAGAGTCTCCACATCTTTTCTACACCGTGGTGACCAAAACTGGATGCAGTATTCCAAGTGTGGCCTTACCAAGGCATTATAAAGTGGTATTAACACTTCGCGTGATCTTGATTTTATCCCTCTGTTATGCAGCCTAGAACTGTGTTGGCTTTTTTTGGCAGCTGCTGCATTATTAATTATTCTTGGAAGTTCATTTGCTCCCCTTTCTTGTTTTCATTAGGAAAAAGTAAAAGGTATCCCTATTCTGCCAACCTTGAAGGTATATAGTTCACTACAAAACTGCAAGAATACTTATTTTTTGCCTTGTGTGTGTACATTACTATTTACCACAGGGTTGTCTGGAGATTATTCAGACCTTGTTGCTTTAGATAACTTAAATCTTTCAAGATGAAGAAAAAAGAAAGTTATATCAATATTAACTATGATTTCTAAAACGTTAATGTTGAGAAGCATAAGGTTGCTTAAATTTTACACATCTGAAGCTGAATGCAGCATTAATAAACCACAAAATACATTACATTATTTGCCATATAATATAGGTTTTTATTTTAACCTTAATATTTAATACTACGGCCTCCACTGTATTGTTACTGTATTGTTGTTTAGGCATATTAATAAAAACAAAAAAAACCACGTTTAAAAAGCTATTTGTTTTCTAACTTCTTGTGTATACACACACACACACACACACACATTTACATATACACATATATACACACATACTGTTAGCATCTGGGTATAAATTTACTTCATTTAAATTGTTTTATGAGATAAGGCAATATATAAAGGATACAAATCATTTTGTTGCATTATCCCACAAGGTATAGGGTCGCCCTTCCTCCCGCAACTCTACTGCTCAAACATTTTCTCTTCTTTTATACAACTCTATGGTTTCACTAACTCTCAGATTTAGAATTTCATTCCCGAACATCTGTGTAGTGATACCCCAATTCCAGACATATATCACTAAAACTAGCCCCATGAGTCAAACAGTCTTGGTGGACCGGATGGTAAGGGGATGTAGGGAGCTGACAATGAATTCAGGAAGGGGAAATTCTACCCCAGCCATTCTTTCAGTCTTTCCTCTGCTCAGATGAGAATGGCGGCATTATTCCTCCTTCTGAGTGGAGGTTGGCAGGCTTTACTCTTCCCTTATAAGCTCTCCTCAAAAGCCACCTTTTACGACTCTTAATCTTTTAAACTGCAGTAACACTGGAGGAAGCATTGCAAAAATCTATGCAAGCAAACAACAGAGCCTCTCATGTTCTCTTAGAAATTAAGAAATGTATTGTTGTGCAAATGTTCATAAGCAAACATTCACTTTGTTGAATACACGTTCTAAGAAAGAAGAGTTACGTTTCGCATCTACTAGAACAAAATGATGATAAGTATTATATTACAAGGGATAGTTCTATACTACTGAAGCTACAACTCCATCCATAACAAGCCATGACTTCTATAAGCATTCTGGGTTTTATATGAGACTATGGGATGGGGGGAAATCCATAATTACTATCTATCATCTTTTCTTATCATAGGAAAAGCAATAACTTCATTTTTTTACATTATTAATACTTTCATTCACTCATTCATTTGCACTCTTCTCAAAAATGTCTCAGGGCAGCTTACAGTTGAAACAAAGAGCACCAAATGTAAATATTCATAAAATAATAAGATTTACGTAAAAATAGGTTGCAAGCAAATGAACAATAAGGCAGTTGCACCGGACAAGGTTACTAGTCTTCTTTGCCCAATGCCTGGAGGAGAAATACAGGTTTTTAAGGCAGGATTGGAACCATCCAGATGTTGACAGCCTTCAGACACTGAATCAGAACCATGAAGTTATCATTTTAGAAACTAGAGGCTGAAGTGTATAAATGAGGAGTGTAAATGATACTGGGTGTCCTCACCCAGCAGCCTCATGTTATTGTTAAACAGGAGTGGGCGGGCAATTGAATCCTGAAGAACCATCAAAAAAAGAGGTCAAATCTGAACCTCTCCACCCCATTGATTCTGAGGGAAACGTCCTGTGGAGGAAAATCACTGAAAAATGATGCCCCATACTCCCAAATATGTTTGCAACTAGGACAGTAATCAGAGACTAAGTATCAAGGGAAGAAACACAAGAAAAAAATACATTCAACAATACAGTATATTGTGCTGCCTTTAATCAATCTTATTCTTGGCCCAAACAATTATCCAGAATTTAAAAAAAACCCTAGAAAGAACACCTGATTCAGTGTTCAATCCATTTGGGAACATGTTCTTCGTTTGTGTAAGTTTAAATATAAGGTAAAGGTAAAAGTTCCCCTTGCACATAGCGTTCTCAACTCTAGGGGGCGGTGCTTATCTCCGTTTCAAAGCCAAAGAGCCAGAGCTGTCAGAAGACGTCTCCGTGGTCATGTTTCCAGCATGACTAAATGCCGAAGGTGCACAGAATGCAGTTCCTATTTTTTTCTACTTGTATTTTTATGTGCTTTCGAACTGCAAGGTTGGCAGAAGCTGGGACAAGTAGCGGGAGCTCACTCCATTACGCAGTGCTAGGGATTTGAACCGCTGAGCTGCCGACCTTTCTGATCGACAAGCTCAGCATCTTAGCTACTGAGCCCTTAGTTTAAGTATAGAAAAATACATATCCAATTTTTAAAAATCACAAATAGCAGCATTGAAGTTCTCCCTAAAAACCAAATAAGTTTTTAAAGAGTTTTTTAAAAAACTCTTTGTTTTTTTTACTGATTATACCAGAGATAGGCATCATGTTACCCAGAGGCACCAATATAACCTCAGATTATAATCATATATCCTTGATTTCCATCGGATGTTTCACTCCACTTAGCAATTTAAAAATATTCTTTTCATACTGTATATGCAAAGACAACCCTGGAATGCCTTCAAAGCAGCTGGGCTGAGTATTCCAGAGGATAGTTTCATAATGCTAATAGGCTTTGTGAAGTTCTCTTTGAAAGGTTTGCAAAGTCACCAGAGAGATAGGTGGCATATAAATGTAATAAAGCAAGCAAGCAAGCAAAAAGGCAAGCAAGCAAGTCCTCGTAAATGCAAAGATACCGTATTTTTTGGAGTATAAGACATACCTTTTTCACCAAAAAAGAGGGTGAAAATCTAGGTGCATCTTATACACTGAATATAGCATTTTTGCCCTACCGAAACTCCGCTCCCTTTCCAAAAATGGACGTGCAGAGCAGTAGTGAGTTCCGGTACGGTTGCATTGGGCTGGCGTCCTCCACATGAACGTGCGCAGTGTACACGCGCGCTCACGTAGCATGCGCACGAATCTTACCATTCAGCAACGCTTCCACGATGCTCCAGCTGCTCGGCGGAGCATCGCGCAGATGCTGTACAATCCATGCACATGTGCGTAAGAGTTTAAAGACAGGTAAGGAGTGTGGGCGGGTGGGTGGGTGTACCACCTGCAACCCACCACTGGTGCAGAGGGTTTGGGAGGCTTGCAAAGTATTCCTGGGGGCTGGGGAGAGCAAAAATGAGCAAAACACAGGTCGTTTTTTGCCTGTTTTGCCCCCACCCCCAGGAGCACTCTACAAGCCTCCCTTTTTTTCTTCAAAAAATGAGGCGTGCAAATGGTTTGGGAAGCTTGCAGAGTGCAAAAACTTTTTTAAAAAAATTGCCTCTTCAAAATCATGGTGCATCTTATAGTTTGGTGCGTCTTATAGTCCGAAAAATACGGTATACATATGAAGGTTACAAATTCTAGATTCAGCTATGAGAACAGGGATAGCAAGTGCAAATCTGACTTATCATGATCTAAACAACTATGCATAATTGAGCAGTATTCCAAGGACATATATTGCACTACAGCAAAAGGGGCCTATTTACTGGGTTGATGCAACCAACCTCTTAAATGTTGTTCTGCAAGGGTGCAACTCAATTATACTTCACACGGGGGTATAGTGATCTTCCTATTATCTTTCCTCGTACATAGTTATTTTAAAAAAAACCTGAATAAGTTTTATATTATGAAATGGCACCAAAGCAAACTTTTTTAAAAATTACAATTTAGTTGGGAAGTGCATTATTTCTTTTTTAGCATCTGGTCCTACAGACACAGAATCTTTACATTTTTCATTTGTGTGGCTGCAACTGTTTATATTTTGGAGGGTGTTTAAACTGATCAGCTAAAAAGCATTGCCCAACATGTAGGATTCATTTATGACTGATCTAGGTACGGTCCAGGACTTCCTAAGAGCTGTAGAGAGGAAAACGCACAATCCAAGACTTATTGCCATAATTTCAACACCTGAGGTAGAAATACAACTCAAGAATAATGTACAGGTAATTCTTGATTTACAACAGTTTGCTTAGTGCCAGTTCCAACGGCACTGAAAAAAGTGACATGATCACTTTTCACAATCATGGTAGCACTCCCATGGCCATGTGATCAAAATCCAGACACTTGGCAACTGACTCATATTTATGACGGTTGCAGTGCCCTGGGGTCAGGTGATCACCTTTTGCGACCTTCTGATAAGCAAAGTCAATGGGGAAGCCAGATTCACGTAACACGTACAGGGATTCAAGTGTCTCATTTAGCAACAGAAATTTGGGGTTGAATTGTGGTCATAAATTGAGAATTACCTGTACTGTAATGGGAAGGCATTCCTGCTCTCCTGCATTCTAAGCAATATGGTTGATCTCTTTCTCAATAATAGCAATGTTCCCTGTGGCTTTGCAAATCCACACTGGAGCATTCAAGCTATTTATTTAAAAAGTGGGTTGGCTGTCGAAGTTCCAGGCATAGAACCAACCTTGTGATCTTGATCTAGATGCCTGAACTTTGCTCAGTGCTTAAGTAAGCAGACTTAGCTGACAGAAGTGAAAGTTCAGTGCAAACACGGCATTACTCAGCTGGACACCCAGCTCTCTCTCCCTGAGCCATGAATTCTAATTACATGTTTTGCCACTGCTGCCAATGATTCTCATACTTGCATTTCTGCTTAAACATATTCAGGAACAGTAATTTTTGTTGGCTTTATAATAATTGGACAAGAAGTAAATAGTGTTTAGACTGTCTTGTCTGCCAGAATCTCCCCTTTATTATTTTGGGTAGTAATACAGACTCATGAAACAGTGATTTACCATCAAGATCGGGATTATCTAATCTAAAAACTACCAATAGGGAAGTGGAATCTAAGCAGCTCCAAAAAACAGAAGAGAAAGTTTGTGGTACTGTTGCTGCCTGCCAATAACTTGTGGAAATCATGTGAACTGCTGGCAGTTGTTCCCAAATTTGCCTCCTTCCTCAGTTTTCCTGGACACCTCACCAGAAACAGAAGGAATCTTTGCTAGGTATCATACAATAGCAATGACTAGGAAGAATAGAACACATTGGCAGTTCCAAAGTAGAAATATTCTTCAGGTGGATTGAAATTTTCCCTATATAAAAGGACTTCTTGGACATTTGGATAGACATCTTTTACCAAAGTGGGCTGCCCAAAATACAAGATCTTCCTAAGAATTCAGACGTGGAAAACATGGTCTTCAAGAGTTCTCTACGATTAAATTGGATTCAATTCTGCTTGGATTTCATGACTCTCAGATTCTGCCTATTTTCCCTCCACATTGACACCAATAGTGCCATCACAGATCCCAGAAACTTCACATACAAGATTAGAGGTGCCTTAATTTGATAAATGCCATCATCTGCCAGCAATGCTCTTCCAAAATCTATGAAGGATAAATGAGCCAGGTTTCGCATAAGTTTGATTCAAAACAAGGACAAAGTAATATCAGATCATTTTAATATCCTAGGACATTTCATTCCCATTATGGTACAAAGAAATTTCACCAGCACAATAAATTCAGGAAGAAATTTGCCAGCATTAAAAGGTTTCAGGCCACCTTAAAAGGTCTCAACACATCTAAGAGGTTTTTTATCATATTACAATTACTATCCCCCTCTGGCTACTTATAGCCCCTTTTTGAGGAAGATGGGCAGTTCAGAAGTTTGATAAATCAATCAATCAATAAATGATGAGTCACATTTAACCGTTTCACATGCAACCTGCATCTACACAGCCACCCTGTCTTCCACCACCATTTCCCCCTCCCCATATCACTTCCAGTTCAAATCCAACATCAATTTCCGTAGCTTTCAAAATTATTTATAAACATCTTCTATTTGATCCACAAGAAGGCATTGTACTACTGAATTTAGGTAATAGTACTCCAAAAAAGTGAAAAGCACTTTGGTGTAGTGATTAAAGCACCAGGCTATAAACCAGGAGACTGTGAGTTCCAATCCCACCTTAGGTATGAAGCCAGTGTGTGTCCTTGGGCCAGTCACTCTCCCTCAGCCTTTGAAAGCAGGCAATGGTAACTCACTTCCAAAATCTTGCCAAGAACATGACAAACACTTGTCCAGATAGTTGCCAGCTACTGACTTGAAGGGACCAAAAATAACAACAAAAAATAGTACCCTTATCAGCTGCAAGAATCATGCAAATGAAGTATGTTTATATCATCTTTTACTTCTGCTGTATGATTATAAATATTTTATCAGATTCTAGGGTAAGACATGAGTCACATGGGCTTAAAATCATGATTTAATTTGAAAAGACTGATATGTTTATTTCTGCAAATTTCATACAATTTCAGTTCTACATAATATACACCTGTTTGATTGTATGTTTTTATTACTGCCACTACATAACGGTCTTCAGTTTTCAAAACATCTACTTAGGAAGAAGCTGAAACAGCATTAGTGTACAACTCAGACATTACCACACTAAAATTGGACAGTCTGCTTTATGAAAGGGCCCCTAGGAAGCAGTTTTCCTTGTATTTTACAATTTATTTTAGAGATGCTTTTGTGAAAGACACCCCTAGCCAAAATTCATTGGAACTGTCGTATAGAAAGTTTTATTCCTTATGTTCTAATTTATGGAACAGCTGTCAGAGATCCAGATAGTGGTTTTTTAAAGATATAATGAAAAGGGGGGGGGGTCTGCTTTTCTGCTTTTAATTTGTTAAGTATTTATTATTTTTCGAACTGAGCATGGTTGTATTTTATGGATAACATGGGTATTTGTTTATTTGAACTGTTTTTAACGGGCTTATTCAAGTTTTATAAGCTGTTGGGAATCTTTCTGAAGTAATCAATCAATCAATCAATCAAAGTGTAGGTTTAAATATCAATGAAATTTAAGTTTAATTGTGAATGAAAGGGATAAAATGTATGCCAGAAGTATGATCCATTGGTTAGTAATAGTTACCAGTTGTGCTCAAGTGAATGGTAAAACTGAACATGAGAGAAAAAAGCATATCAGACGATGATTGCCACAGAGAAGGATGGAAGATACTATCGTAAGAAATGAAAATAGACATTTAAAAGCATATGTCCTATTAATTTTCCAAGATTAAATAAGAGTTGTGTAAAGTCAAGAAAAAAATGATAGTAAGCTGAATGTAGTGAGAATAGTTTTAGTTAACTAGTATAAGAGAAAAGGGAAAAGAACAGATAGAATCAAGTGAACCATGAATGGGTGCTAAATGAATGTGAACACAAAATAGGTGACCCACATGAATGAAATATACTGTATTGTTAGCCTGATCACACAGAGAAAATGGTGATCAAATCACACAAAAAAGGTAATATGAAGGATGAGTAAATGTATTGAGAGAAAAAGGAAAATTAAGAAAAGTATATTTGGAAAGTATTGATGAGAACCTTGAGAGAGAGAAGAGAAAACAGAGGGAAAATATGGATATGTTCTCCAGGGGTTTGTAAAGACAGAAAGAAATGGAGAAGTATAATAAATGGGTTGATATAAAATACATTCAGCAGCATTCCCCCCTTCCCCCATTATTTATGACTTCAATTTCTTTGGCTCATCATTTATTTTTTTCTGCATTTTTCATAAATTGATTAGTCCCAAAAGGAATAGCGTGAAATGTGTATTTGGTACATGTAGGCATATATATTTTATAAACCTAAATGGGAGATTAACATGCTGTAAAATAAAGTACAGCCTAGTGTGTCTTACTCATTTCCTAATATGGTTCAGCATCTCATATAAACCCTTTACGGAACATTTCTTTCTTTGGAAGCCAGCCCATCTGCCCAGTAAAAAAATATAAGTTGATGTGGTAAGGAACAACTTCCCAATTTCTCCCAATGTAAATGGATATTTTGTTACTGGCCATGTTCAGTATGGCAGCCATTTACAAGGCTGTATCAACTGGCCCCAAAATATTAGAGATCTCTGCTTTATATGTTCTCACTGAACAGGAACAAAGAGACATTTAAAATAAGTAAGAATAATTTTATGTCTTATATGGTAGGATAATGGTCGTTTTCAAAGCCGAACCTTCTACATGTTTTGGATTACAACCTTCAGGTGTAACCCAAGACAGCTCAAGTAGAATTTTGTTACTATCTAGAATGATATATTTTAACATTAATGTGTGCTAAAGCAAAATATATACAGTATATATCACTTTCTTCTCCATTCTTTATCCAGAGTTTACATTACGTCACTTCATGATTCTTAGCGCATCTTCTCTGCTACCTCTAACCTGTCTTTTTTCCATTCTTCTTTTCTTCCCTACATTTTAGGATCACAGAGCAAACATGAAATGCTTGTAACCTGCGAAGCACTACAGCAATCAAACCACTGCAGAAATCAGTTAGGGATTCAGTGTAATAAGGTTTTGCTATAAACTGGAATTAGTTAAATCACCCAGGATCCCATTAACAAGGAAATGAATGAATGAACCAATCAATCAATCAATTAAGAGGACACAGAATATGATCAGGAAATTTGCAACAGACCTAATCAGGTGCATTTCACCGGGGCCAGACGTATTACTTTGCCCTAAACCAGTGTTTCTCAACCTTGGCAACTTGAAGATGTCTGGACTTCAACTCCCAGAATTCCCCAGCCAGCGAGTGCTTCAAGTTGCCAAGGTTGAGAAACACTGCCCTAAACCAAGGAAATAGAAGTAAACTCATCACACAATCTTCTAATTATTCTCCAGAACTCAGAACATACCTTTATGTCAGAATCCATAAAAACAACACATTATCCACTGCCTTCCAGTTAAACCTATACCTCCTCCAACCTGTTGATTCAGCCATTCACCATTCAGAGGAACTAATCTGCTTTAATTTTCAACAGTTGTTTTCAAATAAAATATTTGAGCTAAGCTGTCCCAAATGTGTTTTTTTTCCAAAAGACAACTGGACTTACCTAGCATCTCCTTTTGAGAGGTTAGTGTTCACAGGATGAAGAATAACTTTGTTTGTCTCCACATCTACCACACATTTTGTATGCAGATCTATTTCTATTATGAGAAAAAAAAGAGGATAAACATGTCAAATGCCATTTTTAGAACCACAGGGTTTTTTTTTTAATATTACAACCGGTTCATTTCTATTTTGCTAACCAATTTGTCCCCTGATTATCTATAACTGCCTACCAGGATATTCAGCTTTATACTTTTCTAAAAAAAAGTTACAGCAGCCTTCTCAAATCTGGCATCACCCACATCTCTTGGATTACAACTGTCGGCATTCCACTAGTATGTCTGGAGCTCCAATAGATGAAAATGATAGGAACTTTTATCTAACAGATGGAGAGAAGGGACCAATTTTGGGGAAACTACTGCAGACTTCTTTCTGTAGCTCCTCCCATCTCCAAAGAGCTGGTTGTACAGAATCTGCAGAGACATTTTGAAGGACTGGGAAGGAACTGTAAAGTTCAGAACTAGAGAGGAAGGAAGACAAAAGCTGTCACACAATTATTTAGATTAGGTAAGTGGGAGAAGAACATTTCCTCTCTAGTTTCAATATACATTTTGTCATTGTTACATCCAGAACAGAAAACTTCCTTAGTGTAAAGAACCAGTCTTACATGAAGATTTTATCAAACAATGTAGGAAAACACAGAACAAATGTCCTCATAGAACTACCACTAATAGTCAGACTAAAACAGATAAATCATACTGGATTAGACAGACCAATTGTGAAAAACTGGTACAAGTTTACCTAATAAAAATGGTGCCATGTTCTCTCTCCTATTCTGATTGGTCCAAATCAGGGTACAAGCTAGTGATAAAGAATCCAAAAAGGATACTTCTCTATCCCCATTTTCCATTTTTATTCATACAATCATACATATTATCTTATCAGCATCTGCAGATTTGAAGAATGTTCTCCTCAAGTTCTACTGAATGAGGATGATAGTCCCCTTGTTTGTTGCTCAACACTTCTCAAACTTTGTGTAAGCTGAGCCTCTATGCAGAAAGGCCACTGAAGGTGAGGACATTGTACACATCTACAGTATCCTATGTTGACTGCAGCTTTCAAATTTTCACATTTGCAGCTGAGGAACTCTTTGAATTGCTAGATATCAAGAAACATATAGCTTTGTTTCACTACAGACAAGTTGAGGACAAGCAATGTTTCTTCCTGGAATCACAGGAAATTATCAATAATATTGAATCTATATTGCAGGTTCAAGTGTGTATCATTTACATTGCTACAACTCGAAGTTGTAAGCCCAGTTAATTGAAAATTCACCTTTTAAAACATCCTTCCACAAACTAGTTTTATTGGCAAAAAGAAAGACAAGAAATTTTCTGTTGCCATTTAACATGTTAAATGGCATTTAACATGTTTATCTCCTTTTTTCTCATAATAGTCTTCTAGAAAAATGAAGTATAGCCAGGTATTTGAATCACTGAAACCTTATTTTACATTTGGGCAGCAGATAAATAAGCATTCCAAATTAATAGTACCTGAACGTTTTACTTACACTAAAGAAATATATTATATTTTCTTATTGAACGTAAGATGGAAGGGGGAGAAGGTAACTTAAGGCAGCATGCTAATTCTGTTCAATAAACATAAAATAGGGCATGTGGGAAGCACTTCAGAAATAAAAATAGCTTTTCAAAATATCCACCCTGGAAAATTGTGGGCAGATTTCTTATAATTTTAGGTTCCCTGAACTAAACAGGATGACCACAATTATATCTTTTATGCAGATATGTATTAATATTAAAACATAATTATGAAGATACAAGCAACTTCAAATCATAGACATGATGCAAAATGATTTACAATCTATCCAAGGCCTGAGGGTCAAACTTTAAAAAGGATTTCATCAAACTGGCAAGGATAAAAAAAAAATAACAAGAAGATCAGAAGATTGGCAATTGGAGTCCATGAGAATGAGACTTGACTATGATGGTAAGTGATAATATACAGGTGAAACACAAAAAATTAGAATATCGTTTATTTCAGTAATGCAACTTAAAAGGTGAAACTAATATATGAGATAGACTCATTTCATGCAAAGCAAGATAGTTCAAGCCGTGATTTGCCATAATTGATGATTATGGTTAGAGCTCATGAAAACCCCAAATCCACAATCTCAGAAAATTAGAATATTACATGCAATCAATAAAACAAGGATTGTAAATAGAACAATGTCGGACCTCTGAAAAGTATAAGCATGCATATGTACTCAGTACTTGGTTTGGGCCCCTTTTGCAGCAATTACTGCCTCAATGCGGCATGGCATGGAAGCTATCAGCCTGTGGCACTGCTGAGATGTTATGGAAGACCAGGATGCTTCAATAGCGGCCTTCAGCTCTTCTGCAATGTTCGGTCTCATGTCTCTCATCTTTCTCTTGGCAATACCCCATAGATTCTCTATGGGGTTCAGGTCAGGCGAGTTTGCTGGCCAATCAAGCACAGTAATCCCACGGTCATTTAATCAGGTTTTGGTGCTTTCGGAAGTGTGGGCAGGTGCCAAGTCCTGCTGGAAAATGAAGTCAGCATCCCCATGCAGCTCATCTGCGGAAGAAAGCATGAAGTGCTCCAAAATCTCCTGGTAGACAGCTGCCTTGACCCTGGACTTAATGAAGCACAGTGGACCAACACCAGCAGATGACATGGCTCCCCAAATCAACACAGACTGTGGAAACTTCAAACTGGATTTCAAGCATCTTGCAGTGTGTGCCTCTCCATTCTTCCTCCATACTCTGGGTCCTTGGTTTTCAAATGAGATGCAAAAGTTGCTCTCATCAGAAGAGGATTTTGGATCACTGAGCAACAGACCAGGTCTGTTTTTCTTTAGCCCAGGTAAGATGCTTTTGACGTTCTTTGTTGTTCAGGAGCAGCTTGACAAGAGGAATACGACATTTGAAGCCCATGTCCAGGATCCGTCTCTGTGTCGTGGCTCTTGATGCACTGACTCCAGCCTCAGTCCACTCCTTGTGAAAGTCCCCAACACTTTTGAATGGCCTTTTCCTGACAATCCTCTCCAGGCTGCGGTCATCCCTGCTGCTTGTGCACCTTTTTCTTCCACACTTTTCTCTTCCACATAACTTTCTATTAATGTGCTTTGATACAGAACTTTGGGAACATCCAACTTCTTTTGCAATTACCTTTTGAGGCTTTCCCTCCTTATGGAGGTTGTCAATGTTGGTTTCCTGCACAACTGTCAGGTCAGCAATCTTTCCCAAGATTGTGATTCCTACTGAAGCAGACTGAGAAACCATTTAAAGGTTCAGGAACCCTTTGCAGGAGTTATGGCTTAATTAGCTGATTAGAGTAGGACACTTTGAGCCTAGAATATTGCACCTTTTCACAATATTCTAATTTTCTGAGATTGTGAATTTGGGGTTTTCATGAGCTGTAAGCCATAATCATCACAATTATGACAAATCACGGCTTGAACTATTTTGCTTTGCATGTAATGAGTCTATCTCATATATTAGTTTCACCTTTTAAGTTGCATTACTGAAATAAATGAACTTTTGCACATATTCTAATTTTTTGAGTTTCACCTGTACTTTAATTCCATACAAGTATCTGAAAGAAGGTCAGATTTTAAAAAGTACATACTAATCGGTGTCAACCAGGAATGTAGAATGTGATGGTTTTAAATTATAGGAATGAAGATTCCTCTGAGTTTTAGCAAAATGCTTTAGCAATAACAGCAATGTAACAGAGGAATCAGTTATCTGAAGAAGTACTGGCTCTACATTGATTATCTGGGGAATTCTGGGAGTTGAAGTCACACATCCTCAAACTGCCAAAGTTGAGAAACACTAAATTAGAGGCTAGATCATCATCTGTCAGAGCCAGGGGTTTTTGATTTAAGCACCTGCATTGACAAGAACTGGACTTGATGATCCAAATATCCCCTTGCAATTTCATCAATGGATTCACAGTTTGTTCTAAGCCAGTTTGCTTAATTATGCTTTACATAACAAGCAACAGTTGAATTGACACCACTAAGCCATAAAGTATGGTTTATAAACCACATATGCACTTGGCTAGAATCTAGGAAATTGTGAGTTTTAGTCCCACCTTAGGCATGAAAACCAGCTGGGTGACTTTGGGCTAATCACTGTCTCTCAGTCCAATTCAACTCACAGGATAGTTGTGGGGAAAATAGAAGGAAAGAATATTATATATGTCCACTGCCTTGTGTTAGTTATAAAAATAATAAAAGTAGGACAAACAAATCTAAATCTATATACTAAGTCAAACTAGACACATCATATTAGTGCTCATATATATTTAAGGAACTGAGCATGAAGAAGAATGATGTTTCCAAAGGTAATTCTAGTAATAGGGGTTGTTTTCATTACAAAAACAAGGACACATTGTGTAATTGGAGTAGTTGGTTTTAAACTTTCTAATATTATGGAACTTTTACACTGAACCACTTGTTGAAGACTGTATAAAATTACAAAGCTCATGCTTGTTATAGAACATACTGGGATCCGTTATCAGGTGAATATAATTACCACTAGTTAAGCTTAACTGCAGGCCCAAATGTAATAGATATATACACGAAACACTCTTCTGCAGCTGTCAATTACAGCAAAGTTAACAGTAAATGTCCCAGGATTATCAATCTTCTCACAAATGAGATCTCACACTCTTTTTAATCACTTTCCAAAGAACTTCAAAATCCTTATAATAGAATGTTCCAGTGATTCTGAAAATGAATCCTACAGGTTCAATAGATACCAGTTGGCATTCCAAAAGGGAAAAAAACAAGAGAGATCTAAGTAACATTACCGATTAGAGAAACAAGGTATGAAGGATAACCATATCTCTACTCAATTTCCTCGGTGACCCGCATGCTATTCTTGAGATATCTTTCCTAAACACCATCACCAGAAAAGTAAAATTTGCAATACTCAACAGCAATTAGAAAGAAATTCAGAGAAGCCACAGTTTTATGAAATATGTTGCCAAGAATGCTAGCTAAAGGCATTATTCTTCTGCAGATGAGGAAGGGAGGGAGGGAGGGAGGGAGGGAGGGAGGGAGGGAGGGAGGGAGGAAGGAAGGGAGGGAGGGAGGGAGGGAGGGAGGGAGGGATGGATGGGGATTCAGAAAATGTTTTATGTAGACTCAGTGATTAATTCTACAATACAATGCATAGCTTCTTGAGGGTCTCTTATTAAAAATAAATGGACCTACTTCTGAATACTATGTGAAGTTATCTACTGCTTGTGACACTAATTTTATTTGAACCTACAGTTAAAAAGTAAAGTTGGGGGAAAGCAGCAGAATTTATAAAAATCTTAAAACAGGATTTACAATCAACATTTTTTCTAATCACCTTACAAAGGATGTCCCTGTTACAATTCATTAAAATTTCAGACTACAATAGTTCATTTATTATGTAGGAGTACAGCAGCTAGAAAACACACAATACTTGTCTTCAGATTTCCAGTGCTAGGTAAGATAGAAATAAAAAAAGTAGCCCTGCTCCTACCAACTTGCAGAAGAAGAATATACTTAAGAAACATTATTTTAAGCTCAGTATTTGCAGTAGTGTAACATAAAATCCAAATGAGTCATAGATAATTAGGCAAGCAGGAGCATCATCAGATAAATCATAGCAGACAGGGCACACACAGAAGAAAAAAATGGGAAAAAGGGAAAGCCCTTCCACACCCATAGGAACCAATCCAACTCACGCATAAGCCAGCACTTTGATACCAAACAACCACATTTGATGTGTGTTCCGGCTCACTGTACAACCCTACTACTCCAGCTACTAAATTTATCTTAACAGATTTGCTGTTATTTCCAAATCTGGATCCATCTGTTTCCCCCAACCAAAACTTTATAGATTCCATTGACTTACCAACAAGCAGGTATTAATACATTGTGTTGTAAAGATTACTATGAAGTAAAGAAAAAAAGCTATTTCAGCTCAAATAAACATTAATTTTAGCCAAACTCAAACTCAGCATAACCTACCCATACATGTGATATGGCATGGCTATTTAGTTGATAACACCACTTGCATTCCTGTTTGGGAAACTAGTTCCCAGCAAAACTTAATTAATTAGGAAGCTGGTTGATGGTCTTTGATGAAAGTATATTGATGAATGTAGCTTGACATAAATGCACAGCCTTCAATGAAAGGTCACTTTGTTTTTAAATTATGCATTATAAGGGGTGTTTGAATATGTTTGTCAGTTTAGTAGATGGCAATGTATTACTTTTCAGGGACGCGGTGGCTCAGCAGCTAAGATGTTGAACTTGTCGATCAGAAAGGTTAGCAGTTCAGCAGTTTGAATCCCTAGCACTGCATAATGAAGTGAGTTCCCGTTACTTTTCCCAGCTTCTGCCAACTTAGCAGTTCAAAGGCATGTAAAAATGCAAGTAGAAAAATAGGGACCACCTTTGGTGGGAAGATAACAGGGTTCTGTGTGCCTTTGGCATTTAGTCATGCTGGCCACATGACCAGAGAGACATCTTTGGACAGCGCTGGCTCTTCAACTTTGAAATGGAGATGAGCACCGTCCCCTAGAGTCAGGAATGAGTAGCACATATGTGCAAGGGAAACCTTTACCTTTTTAATGTATTAGTTTAAGAATCAGAAAATTAGCCAAGATCAAAAACTATGGCTTTATTGTTTTTATAAATCAAAATTGAGAATATGCAATTTTTCAGATTTAGATATATAGATAGTCCTCAGACCAGTTGCTTAATTAGTGTTTGAAATTATGACAGCCTTGGAAAGGGGCTTTATGGCCTATAAAAGACTTTCAACTATTACAAAATGTCACACACAAACATAGTCATGTGATTATGATAGAGGTTCTTGGCACCGTTCTTGGGTTCTTCTGTTCACACTTACAACTGGTTATCAAGCGCCTCACAATCGCATGATTGCCATTTGCAGTCATCTCTGCCTGCCTCCTCAGGATGTCAATGGGGAAACTGGCAGTTGCTACTGCCTGCCAAGAGGGTCCCTCTTTTCCCTGGGGGCTGGCTGAAAAAGCACCCTGCTGATCTTTGTCTGCATGAATCTCGACAACTGAAATGCGAGCAGGCATCCTCTCCACAACTCCACGGAGATCTCTGCAGAGGCAGGGAGTCAAGGACCCCCAAATCCATTAATTCCTGGACCTTAGCAGTCAAAATTCAAGCAGGCACAGAGCTCAAATCCCAATCCCTGTGTTGTGGCCCTTCAGTGGCCATCAGAGCTGGCAGAAGATTTGGACAGTGAGGAGGTTGGGGAGGAACATGGGGCAGTCCTGGAGTCTGGGTAAGGATCTGATAAGGGCTCTGTGTTGGAGGCAGAGAGGGGGCCAGAGTCATATGCCAATTATCAATCAGACGTCAGTGAGGCAGACGAACAGCTGGAGCAGGGGTGGGTTGCTCCCGGTTCGAGTAAACCTGTAGTAGCGGTGGCGGGAGGCTCCGCCCACCCACCCAGACGTTTCTGCGCATGGTCAGAAGTGGCGTGCATGAGCGCGCCCAAACCAGAAGTAGAAAAATTGGCAACCCACCTCTGTGCTGGAGCTAAAGAACAGGGGTCGACTTGGGAGTAAGGCCACAGGTGGACGATGAATGCCCACCCCAGAGGAAATAAAAGAGGAGCGAAAGGGGAGTGGAGTTTGCAGGAGACAATTCGTTCGCTTAATTGGCTTGTGACTCTCCGAGACTCCTTGCCAAGTTTTTGCAGACATTGGCTTGGCAGCTCTCCAACCCAGATAAGGTCTGTGACTGTAAATCCTCCCTTGAACGACTTTGCTGGATGCAATGAGCAGAATTCACAGTAAATTAATAAAAGAGGATTTTGTCAGGACTTTGTTACGTGCTCTTGGGAAGCCTTGGGCAGGACACCCTGTCCCTGTGGAGTTCTACACAGAAGCAGGAGATAAGGACCTCCATGACTGCCTGGATTTCCAAGTATGCACAAAACCCCAAATCCTTCCCTCCTCACCTGCACAGAGCTCTCTGCAGAGACGGGGAATGAAGGACCCTAAGCTCTGTGCCTGCTTGAATCTTGGCAGTCAAAATCCAAGTATACAGGGAGCCGAAAATCCTCCCTCCCTCTACCTCCTTCTCCTTTCCTTTCTCTGCCTCCCTGCTCTTTCACTCAAAGGGCTGTTCTCTGGCAGGAAATCTCAGCTCTCAGCAGAGAAGTCTCAGCTCTCAAAGGGCTGCCTGACAGAGCATTGCGGGGGGGGGGGATCTCAGCTGTACATGGGGCTGAGATGTCCTCACAGCCTTTTCACTCCATCCCTTTAATGACGCAGAAGATCATTTAAGGACCACAATTGGGAGTGCCATGCTTGTGGTCATTGAGCAAAGTAGTCATGTGGGCTTAATGACTGCTTTGCTCAACATCCAAGGATTCCCAATTGTGATCATAATTCATGTAATAAATTATATGTTCCATATAATTGAACATGGGCACTTGTATTTTCCTTAAAAATACATCAGAGGAAAGGATTCATTTATGATAAACTAAGCTATTGTTCCATTTTTCAAATGGCAGAACTGTGATTTAACATTGGTTTGAAAGAATAAAGTTTTTAAGCTATTCTTCCTATGTTTGTGAGGTGAATATGGAGAGATTTCAACATATGGCTCCAGGAAACCGAAGCATTTGTAATTGAAAACAAAGGTCATTTAAACAATTTTTCTCTAGATAAGGCTATTGTTAGGGCAGACAATGGCATGCATAAGGCATCTTTGCTCCAAAGTGAGAGAGAGCTTTGATATTTGCCACACTTCAACACAGAAGCACAATTGTTACTGGGATCTCAACCCAGCTACTCCTGGGTTTTCAATTTCCCCTTTTAAAATTCAGCTATCAAACAAATTTTCAAGTTCCATTCAATATTATGCGTGCGCGTGTACGCATACACACACACACACACGTATGTTTCAAATGTAAAATATGTCTGTTTTGATACCATGTATAGTTATGAGGTGTTTGAACATTTAGCTTTTAAAAAATAGCTACATAATAAATGCTTATCCATTTACCCTTTTACTTTCACAAGTTTAAATATAAAAAGAGTCCATGATTTTCCGCAATATTATGCCTTTATTATATCTGCAAAAATGTCAACAATTCATCTTAGAAAGATTGGAGAAGTTTCTGTCCGGGAGATCAGTGTGTAGAAGAGTCACTGATAGAAATTTTAGAGTACCAATTTAATAAGGAAATATGCAAGTGTAGCTGAAACAGACATTGTCCAGAGTAATGGAGAAGAGGAGGAGTAAGTCAGCCTCTTCCTGCCACTAAAAATTCCCTGACCCCCACCCCCCTCCCTTCTTTTCCCTTCCCAAGACGTTAGCTGGCAGATTTTTAGCCAAGCATCAATTCAACACTAGCAATTTTACGCTTGGGAACAAAGAGGAGAGTTGAGCATCTGGTTGGATGGAGAGAATATTCTTAGATCAAACCAGAACGACAATATTCTCCATCTCCAAACCAAAAATGAATTGGGAATGATATGGTTCTGGTCTAATGGATCTCAACTACACATCAAGCAATTAATAAGTGACCTTTTTTTTTACTTTTTCTGAACAAAAGCCACATACAGGGAAAAGCAGCAGCTGAAATTCTAAATGATATTATGGCCTTGGGGGTGGGGACCAGAGAGAATGATAAATCCGTTTTGTTTAGGGCTTCATCTAATAATTACTTGAGTGATAATTCTGTAAGCTCATGTAAAATGCAAACTATTCAGGACAGTTGCCCTCAAGCACAAATGTAAGAAGGCAGAGTATTGGTAAATATTATCTATTGATAAGAACTAGATATGCGTTTCTTTAGACTTGAAAAAGATTCCAGACCTTACTATTTTGCTATAATCACATAATTACAACCTCATAGTAACAAAAATGGCATTGGGAAGACATTTAAAAAGTGTTGTTTCCATCAGAATTATTCCTCTTGTTGCAGGGAGGGGGAATTAGTGAAACATTATGAAGAAACATCCATAAAACACTGTAAATTCTAAACTCAGATGAATAAAACATAATGACTATATTCATTTAGCATGTTATGCCAATGAAGCAAACCATATTATTTGCTTGGGCATAACATACAATATTGTACTGCCGTTCGCACAACCCATTAGTATAACTGTTGGGTTCTCACAATGAACCCTAATCCAACCTCATTTTAGCCTAAAGTAGTGAATGGATTGGAGAAATTAGTTTTCATTACACTTTGGAGTAGTTAATTCATATGAATATAATTCTATACTCATTGTCTTGTGATAGCATCATTTTCTGCTTGATGCAGAAGATGACCTAAGCAGCTTGATAGGGATGAACATTCATAGCACAGGACAGGTTTCCCAGTGCAGTCTCTGCCTCTCCAACTTAACAGACAAGAAAGTTTAGACTACTTGGCATTTGATCATCCTGTAAAATGCAAAGCTTAGCAACTAGCTTTTTGAAATATAAATTCACATAGGAGGGGAGGAGAAAAGTTGAGATACCATACTATCTGGGGGAGGGGGTTCATACAAGGGGTAGGGGGGAAAAGGGTATTATATATTTTAAAAAGCTATAAAATGACCTATTTTTTTTAAAGGCCATGTCATGAAAATGCCATTTAGTTGCTTATCTAACCAATTTAACAAGTTTAAGAACAACAGAAAATTTCCTCCTTCCCTTCAAACATTACTAAAAAGAAAGAACTGTTCATGTCTATCTTCCATGATAGGACATGCCTCAATTGAAATATTAGGAGACAACCTGTCTTAATCTCCACGCTTGTATGACCTCACCCAGGTAGTTGACACCTGTGAAGAAACGTACAGCAAAAAAATGCAGTTATAGCACCTCACTAGGTGCTTCCCTGCCATCACTCATGCAGATTTCTTAAGGGCAATATTATGATTCATATTGCCAGCCTGAATTAAAAGCAAGTTGTGTAGCTGCACAACGGCTGTATATCTGACTACAATGTAGAAAGAATTGTGAGCAGGTGAAAACAAGAGACTGTGAAAAAGATATACCAAAGGGAAAAGGTGGAAAAGCATATAAAAATCATCCTAAAATGGAAAAGGCAAATTTACAAGAAAGGGAAAAAGGATGAGATGACATTGACACAACTAACTTAGACCAGGTCAGTGAACAACTTGGCAGTCCATTTTCATAATTTGCGAAGCTTAGTTATTTTTAACCTTAGGTTTTTGTTTCGTCTGGTGGCCATCTGGTTAATGTGTAGTGGTCATGTCTTTATGCAAAGCCAGAAAAGTTAACAACCAGGTGACACATATTGTATAAAGGCAGTCAATCTCTCATTCTCATCTGGCCTCCAAATTGCTCAAGATCTACTTGGGTTTTTTCTGACCTTGAAGGAAGAGATTTCACTTTAATCTGCACACACATACAGAGAGTGTTTGCTTATTAACTCCTTCTTAAAGTCTGGGTCCCAAAACTTCAGTTGCTTCACAGGTGAAGGAAGGACTTCCTACTCTTATGAGCACAGATTATTCTGTTCAGGCTCTTGTCCCAGGGGGAGCTGGGGTGGACACAGGACACTGGCCAGTTTCATTCTGGTCCTCCTAAATTTCTCTGCTATTTGGGCAGGAATGCCTATCAAGCAGGGAACTTCCCTCTAATTCCTAACACAGGCTGGCAGCGCTCCTTCCTTTCTTCTGTGTTTAAGATTCCTGGGCACACTTTCACCTTGGCAAGGGATTCCCTCACCTCAGCAAGAAGGCGGGCCACACAGTTTCCAGCTGCTGCTCCTTCTGACTCTCTCTCCCCTGTTTTTGTCTCTGCCTCCTGCCCCAGGGCAAAATATTTTTACATACAGTGGCGGAAATATTTTTCCATACAGTGAAGGGGGGAAGTGGCCCTTCTCTCCCGGACTTTCTAACAGGATTCCCCAGAATTTCTCAAAACAGAATGTGACTGAGGCTTTCAACCCACGTCTGCAGCCTTTCAGTTCTGGGGAAAGCCACCCTTCCCCTCCTATATTGAAGGGGGGGAGGGCATTGTTAACTCCTTAAATATACGCTTCAGCACTAGGGCAGTGGTTTTTTTTGGGGGGGGGGTGTTCTGCTTTTTAGATGCTTTTCACCCACTCAACTGGAAAGGGGAGGGGAGCTGATATTCGTCCTTCCTTCTCCTTTTGGTCCTGGGAAGAGGGGGGGGGGTCTCTCTCCAGCAAGCATTCCGAAGCGTCCTTCGTTCCCTCCGTTTTTAATCTTCTGCGGGAGGGGCACCACTTTGCCAACACGAGGGGAGAAAGACCTGCCCAGCCACCAACCCCTTAAGGAAGGATCGTTCTCGGTCCCTCGGTCGCGACGTTTGATTCCTCCACAAATGTTATTTGCGTGGAATGGGGGTGAGTCTTTTCTTTGGACGCTACTTGTGGGGAAGTCTCCTCTCTTCTTCCATTCACACTTACTGGAAGGCGCCCGGTCCGCTCAT
Source organism: Thamnophis elegans (assembly GCF_009769535.1). Taxonomy (NCBI): domain Eukaryota; kingdom Metazoa; phylum Chordata; class Lepidosauria; order Squamata; family Natricidae; genus Thamnophis; species Thamnophis elegans. The sequence continues at coordinate 111,654,902 of NC_045544.1, read as the reverse complement.
CGCCCCGCAACTCACCTCTCTTATTCATGGGTCGGATCCGCACCGCCACCTTCACTTTGGAGCCCCCCATCTCGCCAACTCCGCTCTTCTTCACTTTTCCGCAGGCTTCCGTCTTCGGGGAGGAGAGCGGAGGAGGAGGAGGAGGAGGAGCATGGTTACGGGGAAAACCCTCCCACGAGGACTACAACATCCAGCAGTCTCTGCGCCACACGCGAGCATTTTTTTTCTCTCTCTTCTTGTTGCCTCTTGGGAAATGTGGTCTTCTCTGTACAGTCTTTTAAGCCTTTTCTGATGTTGGGAATTGTAGCTCGAGGAGTAGAGACGGGAGGAGTAGGGGGGCGTTTGGACTTGCGTGATTTGGATGTACATCATACACACACACACACACACACACACACATCAGTGACTGCTTGAATCAGACCCAGTTTGGTTTCAGAAAGGTCTCAAATTAAATCAGAGGGAAGATGAAATGTAATTAGGAACAATCAACTCCTATGATAAGAATAGAATCATAGAATGTAAAGATTGAAAGGGATTTTGGAGTTAATCTAATCCTATTTGCTGCAACTTTGTAAAGAGCTGGCCATCCAAATTCTGTTGAAATATCACCACTAAAGGACAGTCTATCACCACCTGAGGAAGTGTGCTCCATTGTTGAATTGCTATTACTGTTAAGAATTTTTTTTTCTGATATCCAACTGAAATTCACTTCCATGTAATTTAAATCCACTGTTTCTTATCCTGTCTTCTTGAACAACTCAGAACCATTCTGCCCCTTTTCCCATAGGAGACGGAACGCTGATACTTGAAAACAGCATCTGTCTCCTTTTCACCATGCTAAATATACCCAGTGACTTCAACTGTTCCTCCTAAGTGCTTCCTTTCAGACCTTTTATCATCTTGGTTCCGGTCCTCTGAACACATTTTAACCTGTCAATAAATTCCTAAAATGTAGTGCCTGAAATATTCTTGATGTGGTCTCACCAGTACGGCATAGAGAAGAATGATGATGTAATATTGACATATGCATCTAGCAATGCATTTGTTTTATTTGTAGTTGCATCACCCTTTAGGATTATGTTCAGCTTGTGATCCAGCTAGCTCAGTGTTTCTCAACCTTGGCAACTTGAAGATGTCCGGACTTCAACTCCCAGAATTCCCCAGTCAGCATTCGCTGGCTGGGGAATTCTGGGAGTTGAAGTCTGGACATCTTCCAGTTGCCAAGGTTGAGAAATACTGAGCTAGATTCTAAGACCCTTTTGGAATGTGGAATGTACTATTGTCCATCAGAATTAATTCAATTATGTACGTTATTAACATCAAATTAAATTAATTAAATTTAATTAATTACATTTAAATGCAATAATTAATTTTTACTCTGGCCCCATCCATTCAATTATCCCATTCTTTGGAACACAGCCCCCATCTACAAAAAAAGGACATCCCTTGAAATTACCCATAGTATGTGTTTTTTTTAATTTAAAAAAAATGTGCCATAGTGTGTTGTGTGAACCCAGCCATTATAGTTTACACATTTTGATTTATGTCTCAGTGGAGTCTGTAAATCCAGCCATGCACCTTTTGCAATCAGACGATCTTTGATTCAATTGTTATTATTTCCAGTTAAAGAGATCACAGGGTTCAGCCAAGAAAGATTGCAGTTTATGACTTTGATGAACAGCCATCCTTCAAAGGAAATTGTTCTGAGGAAGACTGACTGATAGTTGAGTCAGCATAAATATGCTTTAAGTATTGACATATCAGGCTCTGTTTTATTAGCTTCATCAGGAGTGCTGTTGACTTACTTTGTGCATACACAAACACACAGATGTACACATCCCTTCTCTTATTACTCAAGGCACTCAAGTCCCCTCCACCCAGCAGGTACTGGAAATCCTTCTCCAGAATCAACTTGGCCTGGTTCCACCCTCTGCTTTTCATACAATACCAGTCATTGTCTCCACACCCGGCCTTGTTACATCAGGCACTGCCCACAATTACCTTTTCAGTCTTATAGACTAGGAACATTTAAAAATAATAAGAAAGAGATGAGGTTACCAAATTTTCCTGCTATGTGACACATCATCAGTAGCTGATGTGTTCGTGCCCACCAATGCCTATTTCAAACAAAATTGCATGTTATTGTTTGTTTGTTTGTTTATCAAGGAACCAAAGAATAGATACTGGACAGATAGGTTGCATCTAGGACTTAATTTAAGACTTGGCTCATTTGGGTTTGGCCTCAGAACCAGTTTCATTGCCAAGGTGCAAGATGATTCAAGTACATGGCAGAGAATGCCTTCAGTACTGTGTCAAAGTTGTGCCACCTCTGCAAAGAATGAGAGGAAAGAAACTGAGGTCAGAAGGATGATTATAGCCTTCACTAACAGCCTTCTCTCTCTCCTTTTAATTCTGTTCTTCCATAGTTTTCCGTTTTTTGAACTTTTGAGGACAATAATTCCTGAAATGGCAACATTTTTCCCTTGATTTTTTCCCTGCTGTCTGTTTGGTGACTTTGGGACACATTTAATCACCTGAGTTAGGGAAAGAACTCATGTTCACCTGATTGTCCCACACAGCTGCATTTTTTTTAAGGCAGGCTACTTTCAGACAATACCCTGGTCTAGCACAACGATAAACTGTCTAGTGGCCCCTTAAAGCTGAAAACAATTGGATTGGATTGGATTTATTACATTTATATGCCGCCCTTTTCCACGAAGGGGACTCAGGGCGGCTCACAATTCAATCAGGGAAGGGGGTACAGACAGGGGGATAAAAAAGATGAGACATAACAATACAAAATTTAAAAACACACAACAACCATACCATTCGAGAAGGGGGGCAAAAACTCTTTAGCCCCAGGCCTGTCGGAACAGCCAGGTTTTAAGGGCTTTGCGGAAGGCCTGGAGGGTGGTGAGGGTTCGAATCTCCATGGGGAGCTCGTTCCAGAGGGTCGGAGCAGCCACAGAGAAGGCTCTCCTCCGGGTAGTCGCCAGTCGGCATTGGCCGGTGGATGGAATTCGGAGGAGGCCTAATCTGTGGGATCTGATCGGTCTATTGGAGGTAATTGGCAGCAGGTGGTCTCTCAATTCCAGACAATCATTTGGGGATGGAAAAAAACAATTCCCCATTGTTTCCCAAGAGGCAACTTTTGAGCTCAGTCGCTGGATGTATAAACAGAAGAGTTATATGATTAAGAAATTCTGTTTCTATGAATTGTTAGGGGTATACAATGAAGTTTAAAGGAAGCAATGAAGTTATGCCCTTCTGGCTCATACAGTGAAAGGAGAAAGGGTTCAGGTAGCTTTTCCTCATATCATACAATCATTGTTACTTTTTTTTAAGCCTGTGCAGATCACACTATAAGAGGATTCTGAACTTAAAACAGCTGAAGCCCCACACAGCACATTGCGGTTCCAAGCCCCAAGATTACCAAGGCATGTGTCACTGGGACCAAACTATTTTGGTATTGTATAGAAACAACCAGCCAGAACATTTCCAAACCTACTGTATCTGCCTGGAGCTTCAAGGACTAGATGACTCAAGAAGTGTCTACCTGCTCTTTTTCCGGAAGTGGCTACTGAGCAACCACACTATCTCCATGCATCTGATTAAATAAGTGCAGAGAAGCAAAATCAACTTCTGGAATCAAAAGGCAGAAAGATTCTTGTTTTGTTTGTTCAGAGGAAAGGAATTTATATCCAGCTAATGTTTAGGGACAAAATAGCTTGGAGGTCATCTCTGAAAAATAGCTGACTTTTGCGTGTAAGACAGACTGACACCTGGTGGTGTGATTACACTTCGCTCTAAATAAATATTTCACACAAGTGTTTTTCTTCTGTTACTAGTAACTTTTGTTTTGAGAAGAATCCATATAACGCATATAAGAGATAATTACAAACAGACATTTTGCAACTACTAGAAAAAAGTGGTAAACCTTTCCAATGAGTTGTATAAAACTGAAAGCTAACACTTTTCTTGTTTCTCCTTACTACACAAGTACTTTTCAAATCAAAATTTCCTCACTGAAAGGATAGCCACCCCTTTTAGGGGAAAAAAAACAAGCAATCAATTTAAAAGATTAATAGAGTAGTATGTAGTCTTTAAATTAATCAGTATCAGAGGATGACTGACTATAGCAGGGGTGTCAAACCTGGGATGGCACATCACGCGATGTATTGCATCTTTTTAGCCCTTCGCTAAACTGGGGGGTGGGGGGGTTAGGGTGTGATGCACCTGGCCCATAGGCCGCGAGTTTGACACCCCTGCACTATAGAATTTAGCATGTTCTTTGCAAAATAATGTCTTTGCAATTTTAATTCAGAATCAGTTGCTAACATAAACTAAATTAAATAGTCAACAGTATGGAAGAAGGAAGCAAATAAAAGCAACAACATGCAACAGAAAGAGAATTTGTCTTCTCCTCACCCCTTCACTTTCACTTCTTTTATAGTTTTCTCCTATCAGTTCTGCCCACAGAGGAGATTGGGTGGAAAATGCTACCCATTCCATCTATTTAGACTTGCCTTCCCAACTCTACCGGTGTCCAGGTTCTTGTCCTAACTCAAAAACAAGAAAGAAAGAGATATTCAATGATGACATGCAACATGATTCTCCTGAAAAATCTCAGATTATGGACAACTGAAAATTCAGGGACCCCTGTTTTAGGCAACCTGGGAGATGTAACTCAAGATTAGAAAAAAAGAAGATGCATCTTGTAGTGTGACAGTACAATATGGTTACAAGAACATGGCAGCCTTTACTCATCCCTCTCGATATGTAAACCTGTTCTAGAATCAGGCAATGCCAAAGTGAAATCAGATAAATCAGTAAATAATCAAAATAGTAGAAATCTTTTATTATCAAATCTCATTAAATTTCAGCATTCTCTCTACAAAATCTTGCGAGATTTTGGCAGCTCATTTGCCAGTTATGGCCCTGTCAGGTGGATCTTTCAGAATAATGTTATCACAACTACTTCACTGAATTACTGCAAAGCATTTTTTCATGGGATTGGAAACCACCTCAGAGCTGTAATTTGTATAACTGCAGTGCCATGCTTGCTAACCAGAGACTGTAGCTAAACCGCGGTAGACTAAAGTGCGCTCAACGAAAGCGCGTACCTGACGTCATCACAGCGCGACGAAAACATCATGCTGTGAGCGGTAAAGTTAAAATTAACGTGAAAACCTTACCCTAACCCCCCCAAACCTAACCCTAAACCTAACCCTAAACCTAAACCTAAACCTTAACCTAACGCTAAACCTAACACTAACCCTTAACCTAACCCTAACCCTAACCCTAACCCTAACGCTTAACGTAAACCTAAACCTAAACCTAACCCTAACCCTTAACCTAACCCTAACCCTAACCCTAAACCTAACCCTTACCTTTTCGTGAATCGACTTGCTTTAAAAGCGCTTTTTAAAGAGCCCTTTTTTCTCCGCAGTGGTATTTGTCGCGCTGCTGATGACGTCAGGTACGCGCTTTAATCGGGCGCGCTTTAGTGGACCGCAGTTTTGTCGTGCCACGTAGCTGGTTCCACCACAAAACCGCGGTAGACTGCGGTTTTGTCGTGCCACGTAGCTAAGAGCTCATTGTATTATATGGACTGCTGTTGGTCGACAATAAATTTTTGAGTACAATTCAAAGTGCCAGTTTTAACCTATGATGTCTATATAATTTGGTACATACTTACTTGTATAGCTTGGTACTTAAGTGTGATACATACTTGTATGATTGCATTCTCTAACCAGAATCAAAGTTATCCACTCAGTTGTCAACGGAGAGGCTGCCTGTAGTATCCCTTTAAGTAAGAGGGGACTGAGAAGAAAAGGGTTGATTTAGAGCTTCTGCTCTATTGAGTAACCTCTTGGTTGAAGTTAAAATTTCCTCTCACCTTGATTTCAATTTAGAAGATGTTTAAATCTGAGATCTTCCTTAGAGCATTTATTCATCGACCAAGGGCATCTAAGTTAGAATATACCTGTTTTGTTTTGCTAATGATTGCGAATTATTTTTTAATTTTTAATTTATTCTTCCTGCGAATGGTTTATAGTTTTTTATCTAGCTTCGTTGCAGGTGTTACTTGGAATCCTGACACCTAGGAGACTTTATTGATTCATATGCTGTGGATGTTTATATTATGTACATTGTTAATGGCTAGGAGTTCTGTGGAACCTGACAATGTACAAGTTGAATGAATGAATAAAATAAATATTTTTGACTTGTTTTCAATTTTTAAAATTTTATTTTGTTTTTAAAAAGTAGGTGTGCTAAATCTTTTTCCCTAATTTATTTTAATGAGCAGTAACATAGTTTTCAATATTTACAGTTATTTCAAATCTATTTACTAGTTTTTCAATTAATGTTGAATGTTGAATGTTGATTTTATTTATATGCTGCCATTTTCCCCTGAAGGGGACTCAGGGCGGCTCACAACTCAACCGGGGAAGGGGGATACAACAAAAAATTAAAACAACACAAAACAATGCATAATTAAAAACACACAACAGTCATACCAATTCGAGACAGGGGCAACAGTTCTTTAGCCCCAGGCCTGTCGGAGCAGCCAGGTTTTAAGGGCTTTGCGGAAGGCCTGGAGGGTGGTGAGGGTTCGAATCTCCATGGGGAGTTCGTTCCAGAGGGTCGGAGCAGCCACAGAGAAGACTCTCCTCCGGGTAGTCGCCAGTCGACACTGGCCGGCAGATGGAATTCGGAGGAGGCCTAATCTGTGGGATCTGATCGGTCTAGTGGAGGTAATTGGCAGCAGGCAGCAGTAATTAACAAAACAAAAATCATTAAAGGATCATTGGATTTCCATGGGCACATCTAGGATGTAAAGGGACTTTAAGGACTGCAAAACAAGATCTGTGAGCTACAATACACAGGCTTCAATTTATCTACCTTTGTAGAGCCCAGCACCCACGCACACAGACACACACACACACACAGACACACAAAGAGGTTGGGGTAGGAAGTATTATTCAAGAGAAAATAAATAATCAGACATTTAGAAAATGGGCCTTCCTGAAAAAAGCCAACATGACCTACAAGGAAGATTCTTGTCTCACTAACTTATGAGAATTTTGAGAGGGTCAATAAGTACTCAGACAGAAAACATCCATCAGAGACTCCATTCTTTGACTTTCAAAGGCTTTTGGCTAAATCCCCCAGCAAGGGAGTAGCTGCTATCATGGATTGATTAAAGGAAACAATGAATAAAATTACACATGATTTTTTTTTCACTTGGAGAGATGTGAATGGTGAAGCCTCCTGGGAAAGAATGTTGGGGAAATAGTTTAGTGTTGCTGCCAAAGAAGCTACAGGAATCCTAAGACATCAAGATGATCTTGAGCAAGTCTTTCTCTTTACTTCTTTGGGCAGGGATACAGAATCATAACAATACCAAAATATTCAAGATGGAAAAATCAAAAAGAGTTTGCAGAGATTTTCAGAGGATAACTTCTACAAGTATTCATGAGCAAGTCCAAAGCACTTCTGAACAATTTTTGAATTGTACATTGCTCTAGTTGGTAGGGCTATGCACAGTGGTGGATTTCAAAATTGTTTAGAACCTCTTCTGTAGGTGGGGCCTGCTTTGTGGGAGTGGCTTGCCAGCCATGTGACTGGGTGGGCATGGCCAACTTGTAAAATGTGGTGAAACTCACTTAACAACGCTCTTGCTTAGCAACCAAAATGTTGGCTCAGAAACTCTGGCATTTGAAGCCTGCAAGTATTAAAGCTGTCAAGCTACAAGACCCTTATACCCCTAACCCTTTAGGGAAAAAAAACCCAGGGGTGTTTCAAACTTGACAGCTTTAAGACTTGTGGACTTCAACTCCCCGAATTCCTCCTCTCGCTCTTCATCTTGATGATGTGGATACGGGCAGGGGGAGGAAGCTGGAACCGGTTCTAAATGGCACTGTAGATTTGTGGAAACTCTTCTATAGAAGAGGTTAGAACTGGCAGGAACCCACTCCTGGCTATGCACTACTTCAATATTTGAAGGCAAAAACATTCTCTGGAATACCTCAAAACAATGCTATAGAGCACTGCACACCAAGACAACTAGATATAAGAACAGTTTTTTCCTGAACACCTTCACTCTGCTAAATAAGTAATTCCCTCACCACTGTCAAACCATTCACTAAGGCTGCATTACTATTACTATTAGTCCTCTCATCGTTCCTATCACACATCTCCTCCCACTTATGACTGCATGACTGTAACTTTGTTGCTTGTATCCTTACGATTTATATTGATATTGATTGTTTCCTGATTACTTATTGTACCCTATGAATATCATTAAATGTTGTACCTTATGATTCTTGACAAATGTATCTTTTCATGTCTTTTTATGTACATTGAGAGCATATGCACCAAAGACAAATTCCTTGTGGTGTCCAATTACATTTGGCCAATAAAGATTTCTATTCTATTCTATTCTATTCATGGGCAAGCATGTAGCATCTGTCTACAATTCCTTACATTAAAAGCTCTTTTGATTGGCTTGTTCTGCATCTGTAGAAGACAACTGTGCCACATTGGAAAAATATGCAGTTGCTTTAAAGAGTGTAGTATGGACATGTTGTACATCGGTGGTGGGATTCACTTACCTTCCCTACCTGTTCAGAAATGTGAGCACACGTGCCACGTCTGCACATGCGTACCACCTTCTCTGCATGCGCAGTGCTCGCACATTATGTTGGGGCGGGTAGTTGAGCCTCCTGCAGCCGCCGCTACTGGTTCGCTCAAGCCAGAGAGAACCTGCTGAATACCACCTCTGGTGTACATAAACGTTTCATCACTTTGAACTATATTTTGTCTTCTAAAATGAATCAGAACATGGTCCATTAGTATTCAGTGAAAATGTTAACACAGTCCACAACTTTTTCTTTTCTTTTCAAGGCACACCACATAATTTGGAATGGAACTGTAAACAAATTCAGCTAATCTTATCACTGTGATGTAGCTCGGAGGAAATGTGGATAAAGGGAGGTATGACAGAGTTGTAAGCAACTATTTAAAGTATAGAAAATCTGAATAAAGTTTTCTGTACCTCTCTCACTGTTTAAACTCATCCTTTAAATGCAACATTGTTTTAATAGTGGGATTTTTGAATATCAGTTTTATAATTGGCCTCCTAACATTGGCTAGGTCTGAGGATATTACTTATCACTGGATATATTAAATACCCGGAGAATAACAATGGAAGAGGACCATAATCTTATTTTTCCATGCTTTTGAGTCATTCTATGATATAGTAGGCCTACCCTAATGGAACCAATTCTTCTGGCAATGCCTGAAAGGGTTCAGGTGATTATACCTCCTTGTTCTGATGTGGCAGATCAAGTATAATGTTTCAGCTACAAATTGTTGCATTTGGAAGATTTGGAAGTTAAAGGCTTTTATTAATTAATGGTGTAGGTATAAAACAGTCAGATCTACCCCCCCCCCCTTGCCTCCAGTGTACACACCTGATATTAAAGGCTTCGTATAAGATAGAGAAGGGCTGGATTTAAAATGGGAGACATTCCGTTTATCTCTGTTATTTTGATGCTGGGCACAAGAGGGTGCTCATCACCTTTACCTCAAAATATAATTGCCTGCAAGCAGTGGACATCCCAGAAAGATGTTTTTGCAATAGTAATTGTTATATAATATTTTAGGGAAATCTAATATATGAAGGCGAATATACATGTCCCAGGATAATGTTGCAGCATTCAATTTGGTTCAGTCACAGGGACCAGTGTTTTCTGAGCTTTTGTACCCATGCTGGACTCCATCCTCAGGGAATTCCTCCCTACTGCACATTCTGCTAGAGAAAAATTCCCTGAGGATGGACTTAAGTATGAGCCCAAAAGCTTGGAAGGCTAAATCTCTGGTCCGAGTGACTGACTCAGATTGGATCCTGCAAATATAATATAGGACACAATTGCTTCCAGAATACTAGAATGTCTTGAAACAAGGAAACAACTTATATGAAGAGGAGGGTCTTATGTAGCCATAGATCCAGCAGAACTACACAGTATTCTCTTATTTGACCCCTGAAAAGTCTGGTGCATGCTTGCAAGAAAAGATTATCTGAGCATACACCAGTGCTTGGAATTGTGCTAAATCAGGCCCCTCCTGGAATTCTTCATCAATACATTTACATATGTACATTCCTTTTCAAAAATAACATTCTCTTCATCAAAGGAGGGGAAAACCAGAGCGGTTTCCATGGTAGGCAATGGAAGGGACTCAGAGGTCTTCTAGTCCCAACTCCCTGCTCAAGGCAGGAGACCTTTGCCATCCTGGTCAAATGGTTGTCCAGTCTATTTTTGAAAACCTCCAGTGCAACTCTGTGAGGCAAGCTATTCCATTGATTAATTGTTCTCACTGTCAGAAAAATTTTCCTGACTTTTACATTTGATCCGTCTTTAACAAGCTTCTACCCATCACTTTCCTGTCCTGCCCTCTGGTGTTTTGGAGAATAAGTCACAGCACATAAGATATTTATTGCTGATGCAACAATTATAACAAAGATCAGCTCCTCTGCCTCCTCCCCTCTTCTGTGCAAGTCCTAATGTAGTGATGGGGAACCTTTTCAGCACCGAGTGCCGAAAAGGTTGTGTGGAAATGTCGTGTACACCAGGGGTGGGTTCCTGTCTATAGAATAGGTTCCACAAATCCGTGACCCGACAAAAGTGAGAACATCATAAGCGCGCCGACAACACCGCAGCGCTAAAACCGCGATGTCAAAAGCGCACCGACAACAGCGCGCCGACAGAAGCGCGATTTAATTTAAGGTAAGGTTTAGGGTTAGGTTTAGGGTTAGGTTTAGGGTTAGGTTTAGGGTTAGGTTTAGGGTTACGTTATAGCGCGCTTCTGTCGGCGCGCTTTTGTCGGTGCGCTTTAGGGCTAATTCATCGCTCATTCGTCACACGGTTTTGTCACCGTGCTTTAGTCACCACGGTTTAGTCAGGCGCGCTTTTGTTGTGCGTGCATTTGTGGTGGAACCCCACAAATCTACAGTGCCGTTTAGAACTGGTTCCAGCTCCCTTCCCCCGCCCATCCGCACATCATCAAGATGAAGAGCGAGAGGAGGAATTCGGGGAGTTGAAGTTTACAAGTCTTAAAGCTGTCAAGTTTGAACACCCCTGGGGTTTTTTTCCTAAAGGGTTAGGGGTGCAAGGGTCTTGTAACTTGACAGCTTTAAGACTTGCGTGCTTCAAATGCCAGAGATTCTGAGCCAACATTTTGGTTGGTAAGCAAGAGCATTGTTAAGTGAGTTTCACCACATTTTACAAGTTGGCCATGCCCATATAATCACATGGCTGGCAAGCCGCTCCCACCAAGTCACATGACCACCAAGCCACTCCCACCTAGTCACATGGCTGGCAAGCCACTCCCACTTGGTCACATGACCACCAAGCCACCCTGCCTAGTCACATGACCACCAAGCAACTCCCACCCGATCACATGGCCAGCAAGCCACTCCCACCTGGTCACATGGCCAGCAAGCCACTCCCACAAAGCAGGCCACATATACAGAAGAGGTTCTAAAAATTTTTGAAACTCACCACTGGTGCACCCGCACGTTCGTCAGTGCAACACTCTGAAAAAGCTGAACTTCCAGGTTCTAGCGTGCATGTGCGCTCGACAATCAGCTGGCCAGCACCATGCGCACACCAGTTTTTGGCAATGCCACACGCATGAAGGGATTATGCTCCAGAAAAGCTGAACTTCCAGGTTCTAGTGCACATGTGTATCTGACAATCAGTTGGCTGGCGCACATGCGCACACCAGTTTTCAGCACTGTCGTGCATGCAAAGGACAGCTGATCATCACACACGGATGCGTGCCAGAAACCTGGAAAACAAACAGACATGCCAGGTGAAATAGCTTTGTGTGCCACTTAGGGCATGGGTGCCATCGGTTCGCCATCATGGTCCTAAGGTTTCAATCCTGAATTTCTTTCCTCCTTTTTTGTTACAATGAACAGATTGCAGTCTGTTTCCCATGCTAGCTGGTTGATTATACTTGACTTGTGTTTACACAATGGTCTTGTTTGATTCAGGACAACTCTTTTTCCTCCTTGCCAACACCAGCGCTCGTACCTCTCTCTAGTATCCTACTTTTCCTAACAACAACTTGTTAATAGGAAGGAGGGGTGAAATAACTACCCATTACTCCAATGTTTTCACATATTCCCCAGAGCATCATTTTCTTTAGAGATCCATTGGAGACTTTCCTTCTTCTTCAAGCTGTTTCTTAACTCCCACAGGAGTCACAAAATGATTGATAGCAAAATGTGAATTGTGTCAGTTTCCCTGTCACATCTGAACACATGTTCCTCTTAAGATCACATCTCAAATCTACACACAAATGCCTCTATTGTTCTCTGTAGGAAACCTCCAAGTCCCTTTTATACCTTTCCCATCTTGAGATACTACCTGGCTTCTCACATATCTGAAAAAATGGGATTCTTTTCTACGAAGAATAGATTGGTGTTTCTTCTGTGAAAGACACAAAGTCCACACCTTTAGCAAAATAGCTTATGCAAAAAGTTGTGTGCCATTGAGAAACATAGATCTAGCTATGCTTAAGCATTTTCTGCAAAGGGAAAAATCAGCTAAGGAAACATAGCTAACGGGACATAGTTATATGGCACATTTTACTTCTGTACCTCTAGAGATTTATTGGAAATTTATATGCCGCCCTTTTCCCTGAGGGGACTCAGGGCGGCTTACAACAGTGAAGGGAAGGGAGTGCAAGACAAGACTTAAAAAGAAAAGAATCGTGATTGAAAGAAAATTGATCATAAAAAAACAACATTCACTCAACATTCGGGCGGGGTGAGAGTAATCCTATCCCCAGGCCTGACGGGATAGCCAGTTCTTAAGGGCTGTGCGGAAGGCCTGGACTGTGGTGAGGGTACGGATCTCCACGGGGAGGTTGTTCCATAATGTCGGAGCAGCAACTGAGAAGGCTCTCCTCCGCGTAGTCGCCAGTCGGCACTGACTGGCGGATGGAATTCGGAGGAGGCCTACTCTGTGCGATCTGATGGGACGCAGGGAGGTAATTGGCAGGAGGCGGTCTCTCAAATAGTCAGATCCACTACCATGGAGCGCTTTATAGGTGGTAAGTAAGACCTTGAAGTGCACCCGACGATCAACAGGTAGCCAGCGCAGCTCACGGAGGATTGGTGTTATATGGGCGAACCGTGGTGCGCCCATGATCACTCGCGCGGCCGCGTTCTGGACTAGCTGAAGTCGCCGGATGCTCTTCAAGGGCAGCCCCATGTAGAGCACATTGCAGTATTCCAGCCTAGAGATCACAAGGGCTCGAGTGACTGTTGTGAGAGCCTCCCGGTTCAGGTAGGGCCGCAACTGGCGCACCAGGCGAACCTGGGCAAATGCCCCCCTGGTCACAGCCGACAAGTGGTGGTCAAAACTCAGCTGTGGATCCAGGAGGACTCCCAAGTTGCGGACCCTATCTGAGGGGAATAAATTTTGCCCCCCCAGCCTGATAGGTGGAACGTTAGCCAAATTTTTGGGAGGAAAACACAACAGCCACTCGGTCTTGTCTGGGTTGAGTACCAGTTTGTTAGCTCTCATCCAGTCTTTAACAGCCTCAAGGATTCTGAACTGCTGACCCTGTACTAGGAAATATTAAGGTAAAGAAAATTATTATCATTAAAAAACTAAGATGGTGCCTTGGGTTTAATTTTTTGAGGGTCAAGGATCAGCAAGATGTTGGTAAGCAGACTTTTTGTGCTTGTACAGCATTCCTTGTGCCCCTAAGCCAATCTGGCATTTCCAGATGCAGTAAAGCAGTGGTCATCCACGAGAAAATTTTGGTGGTCCACAGAAAAATCTGGACATTATTTGCATTGTTTACATTTTATTACCAAGTTTCTCCAGGACTTATTTTCTTTTAGGCTTGAAAATAAGTACTAGGCTTATTTTGGGGGAGGTCTTATCTTTTTTGAGGTGCAGGAGGCTGCGAGTGTGCTGCGCAGCCCGCAGATCAGCTGAGCCAGTGAGAGCCGGGAATTCTTACTTCTACCATAAGCACACGCTTCCCACAAATGTCCTTTTCTCAAGCAGCAGCAGTCAGGGGAGGGGGGAACCAATTCCAACAGGCTGCATGGCTTTCTGCCTCGTCGTAGCAGCAGCCTGAGCAACACCTGAGCTCCAGGCCTGGCGGAGCACAAACTGTGGTTGTCGCCTGCTCCAGAGCCACAGGATGAGCTCAGGAAGAGAGGGGCCCTTGGCTGCAAGGTTGCCTGGTGCCATAGCAGGGATGGGGCTAGCAAGAGTGTGCCAGAAAGATCTCCACGCACCTGGAGAGACAGAACTCCTGGCCCTGGCTGGCTTAGCTAATCCGCAGGTCATGGTTAAGGAGCCAAGCAGCCATGAGGTGAGTGGGGAAGGGAAGGACTGCCTCCTGGGCTGGCCATGCCTACTCCCTTCACTAGGCCCATTATTTTACAAATCTATTTCTCTTTTTAAAAAATACATATTAGTAATCCGTGGGATTTAAAATTATGAATTTAGTGGTCCTTGAAGTCCGAAAAGTTGGCGACTGCTGCAGTAAAGGACTGCATTGTTTGTCCAATAAGCTTTTGATTGTTGGTCCAATAAGCTTTTGTACAGCGTGTCTGATTGTTGGTCCAATAAGCTTTTGTACAGCGTGACCCGACAATTGTGGGATAGACATATGTGCGCCGACAAAATAGCACCAATTAAAACGCGACATCAAAATCGTGACGACAAATTCGCGACGACAAAACCGCAATGACAAGCACAATAAAATTGAAAAAACTACTGTTACTGTTTCGTTAGGGTTAGGGTTAGGGTTTGGTTTAGGGTTAAGTCTGGCGCGATTTTGTCATCGTGCATTTGTCGGTGCACTATTGTCGAAAATCAATTAGCTATTTTGCAGGTGCTCATTTGTCCATCGCGGTTTTGTCGGCGCGCATGTCTATCGCGCATTTGTCTGTGAATCTTTGTACAGAGAATGGGAGAGGCATTCTGAAGCTATATGACCTTTAGAAAGAGGATGGTGGGAATCATACTAAAATGCATATGAAGAACATCTTGAAACCATGTAAGTCCTTGACTTACAACAGTTTGATTAGTGACCGTTCAAAGTTACAACGGCCATGAAAAATGTGACTTACAACAATTATGACCTTTGCAGCATCCCCATGTAATCAAAATTCAGATGCTTGGCAACTGGTTCATATTTATGATCATTGCTGTGTCCCGGGGTCATGTGAGCCCCCTTTTTAGATTCACTTGATAACCAGGTTACTAATTTATAAACTGCCGGGATTCCCTCAACAACTGTGACAAGGAAAGTCGTCAAATGGGGCAAAACTCACTGAACAAAAGCCTCACTTAACCACAGACATTTTTGGCTCAATTGTGGTCATAAGTCAAGGACTACCTGTAGATGCGAAGCTCGAGAAGATTCCATGGCACCAAATGGCTGAAATTCTTAAAATCTCAAGTGTTTGAAATATTTGACAATTGATTAGCCAAGAGTTTCTGATGGATGAAGTGCCGATGGAAAGCAGACTATGTGTATAGGAGCAGAGTTTCTGAAAGAGTAGTGGCCATGTAGAGGAAGGAATTATTTAGGTATGAGTATGGTACGATTAATGTATCAGACAAGATTTATTTTATTTTTAAAAATATCTCTTCTTGCTAGATAATAGGCGGGAGAAATGGGACAAGAAAAAGACGAAGGACAAAATTCTACATGTGTTGCAATTTCCTGCAGAAAGGAAACTTGTCTTCTTTAAGAGCTTACAGATTCTGCAGAGATGACAAGCAAGTGATAAGGAAGGGAGTAGTATACCAAAAGTAGTAATAACGCAGATCCAAAGCTATTCAGAGTATGTTTTTCTCTTTCTTCTGGCTTGAATCTTAGTTTTCTGGGGATCAGCCAAGGTTAGCTAGATGCAGCCATCTGCTGTGCCACCCAAGCAGGCAGGGACAACCGCTTAACAGAATTGAACATAACATGTTATTCTCGTTTGAAAATTTTAATCTCTGCCTTAAAAATAACTCAGCAAGAGGAATTAGAACTGCCTTGCTGCTGTCTGAAAATTTATTAGCCAGTAGGGATGGCTGTTTGCCATTTTATGTACTGCCTTGGCTCGAAGAATCGCCATTTCGCTGGAAAGTTGTATAAAATGCAGGCGTAATCATCTCAGAAAAGTAGGTCACCGTGTACACTTGCTTTCCTCTGACGGTAGAAATAGGTGCAGCTTGCACTCTCCATTCCGTATGCTGGGGATTTTCGGGACGTGTAAATAACTCATTCCCTTCTTATTTCCGAATGCAACTGAGTCTCATGGTGCACCCTAATTAGTGGATTAATTTAACACTTCAGAGAGCAGAAGGGTCTCGAAGAAAGCATTGCTGGTATCATAGGCACCCAGCTATTTCCTAACAACCTCCGGAATCCGGAGTCTTGATCCAAAACATTCATCTGAGACCATTCTTGAACACTATATACCTTTACATTTATCACCCACGATAGAAGGAAAGTAAGAATTCTGTCACTGGGTTAAACTGGGTTTCGATAGGTTACAACCATCTGAAATCACTCAAAGACACCAGCTGCATCATACTGAGCAGAAATGGGGACAGGGGTTACTATTAGAACGTACATCCTTCTTTTTAAAATGTTATTCACCTTCCCTTGCTGTTGGTTGTTGATGTCAGTTATTACATTTCAAAGTTGTGTTATTAAGTTTTGGGAGCAGGGAGAGGGGCAAGTTACATCACATACCCCATGACATCATTGCCCTTGCAAGGGCTGTTTATGTTTCATAATTAATGATTTCCCTTTTTACTTGTTTATAATCTAGAAATGTTTTTCACCTGCTAATTGAACTAACAACGTAAAGTTTTAGCATATATCTCATTTCTATAAAGTTTAAGTCATGAATTCATTTTTTCTAATAACATCTATAATAAAAATAATATTTAGTTACTATCCTGTTCTGTCACTTCCATTTGAACAAAGTTACTATTAACTGTCTGGTGTTCTCTTGTCTCCATATGGCAGCATTAGCATTGCCTTTATTTACCTTCAGCAGGCTGCTCCTTCTTTCCTAAATTCTTCCTTTTCTGTACCTTTTATAGATTTAATCAAATAACTGTTGAGCTAATTTGAAATCCCCCTATGTTTCCATTGTGTGTGGTTGTAATGAACTAATCTAATCTAAAGATTAGATTAGTTCATAAATCTGGTTAGTTGTCTAATTCCACATCTTAGAAATTCCAGTGTTTTTCGTGACTTTATTAAAATATCTGACATCTCTATCTCTATCATCTCTATCTTTTCTCTATCTCTATCTTCCTATCTATCTCTATCTCTGTCTATATCCATCAAGCCATCCATCTTTATCCACATATTGATGTGGTAAATTCTTGGTGTGTGGACATATTTTTCTTTGTGTGTGTGTATATATGTGTGTTTCCAGAGATTCTTCATGTTCTGTCTATAATCTGAAGTGACATAGTTTGAGAAAAGCTGATATCTTCTTCTCCCAAGTTGAAAAGTGCCGTCTCTTTTGCAAAAATAAAAGGTAGTTTTTATTTCATCTTTGATTAATTATCATTATTCATAAGAAAAATTTCTTCTGGAGCCGTTGTGCTACAGAGGTTAGAATGCAGTATTGCAGGATAACTCTGCCCACTGGCAGGAGTTCAATCCTAACCGGCTCAAGGTTGACTCAGCCTTCCATCCTTCTGAGATGGATAAAATGAGGACCCAGATTGTTGGGGGCAATATGCTGACTCTGTAAACTGCTTAGAGAGGGATGTAAAGCACTGTGAAGTGGTATATAAATCTAAGTGCTATTGCTATACTTCTCTGTCCTCAAAATGGCACTTCTGCTGAAAATTTGCCATTTTTTTTTGCTTCAGTTTTCTAAAACAAGATGATAATCAAAATTACTTATTCCTCTAATATTTTATTATTTGGAGCCAATTTTAAGAATCTTCCCGGAAAGAACAAGGAAAAAATATAATGGAGCTACCTAATTTTAAATACCCTGACTTGTCTCAGAAGGAGGTTGAATTACATAAATTCTTCCTGCTACTTTGCCCTGACAACAGTTCTATGAAATGGATTAGCTGAGAGTCTAAATGGTCCAAATTTCCTCTATGTATTTTTAACTGGGTCCAGGTTTTAACAAATCATTCTCAAGTCTTAGTGCTGATACTCAGGGATACTGATACTCAGGGATGCTGATACTCAGGGATGGCCCAAAACCAGAAGCTATCTTGGAACACTTTCTTTTCTGAACAATAACAGTTATTGAAATATGCGTTGCTCTCAAAATGTTATACCTTTTAATAAAATATGTTAGTTGAAAAAAGGTGGTACCAGACAACTTTTGATTTTGAATTTCCAGGGATTCACATGGCTCTCTTCCTACACATTCAGGGATAAGATTTTTTTTCTCTTTGGAACTGCATCTTCTCTGAGATAAGAGTTGGAATCCTCATGTTGGCTAGGTCTAATTAAAACACTAGGAAATTTTAAACAGAGCTGAAAGTAGGGTGGTGTGATTTATCTTTTTGTTTCAGGATATAGTTATGAGCACTATCAATCTGTTCCATAAAACACAAAGATGACAATACATATTGTTTTATTAAGACTGTACTGATTGAGATGCCTTTGGCAGGATGGGCAGCATATGAGCTTGATGAATAATTATATAAATAGGCAATAAAACTTAAGGTTATGGTCTTATGGTCTGTGCAATGTAATACTTACATTTTCTTGCTATGGGTAGTCAAAACCAGAAGGCATATAGACAACACACATTTGGACATCTACTCCAGTAAAAAGTCATCAGATCAAAGGAGATGAAAACTCCCAATATGCAAACCAAGATTCAAATCCTTTGTCTTGAATAATATTTTGATTACATCCCAGAAGATAAGAAGAACCATGCTGAATTAGGTCAAAACCCTATCAAGTTCAGTAATCTTTTTTCAATGGTCAGTATGGGTTACTAAATGCAGAGCAAAGGACACTAACACAGGAGATGCAAACATATACTGGAAGAAGAGTAGGACAGATTGATGAAAGTAGCATTATAGCATCATCATAGAGCCTTGGCCCTTTTCTACACGAATTGCAATGTTATGCCCATGCCCAAAGAAGTGATGCTTATAGCATGTTAGTGGATATTCTATGGGTGTTCTGACATACACCCAGAAAGACTGAAAATTGCCCCTTTAGCCAAAGAGTATAATCTTTGAATTGAAAGAGGTGAGCCTTGCCCTCCTTTGAAGAGGATGCTTACATTACCTTAAGAAATGGATGTTTTCATTCTTCCACTCCTGAGTATTTCAAACCACATTTCTATGTTCAGCAATCATTGCCCATTAACTTTTGACATGTGTAGTGCCATGTTGTATCCTTTCTTGTGATCACTTGAAAAATAAAAATATATCGACCTTAATCAAAATTTGTGTTTTCAAACAAAGGTAAATAGTCCACTTTCCTGTAAGTTCTTGGTCAAAGGGAAAGAATAGAGAGCATTAAGCTGGGTTTAGATTCTGAGTTAACAGATGAAAAAAATCACCACAGCAAATATCTAATAAGTCTCAATGAGTTGATGTTTTTTAAAAAATAATAAAATCACTTGCAATTGTCACTAGCTACCACTTGATATGAGTATATATTTTAAGGGATAGAAATGCTGAATCTACTATAATTCAATATTGACCTTAAATGGGCTATAGACCATGGTAAAATGGGCAAAGGTGATTAAATACCTGTGAGGATCTATAGCTAGAATGCAAGCAATAATCATAAAGGCATTGGAAAAAGGAGTCTTATATACAGTACTTACAATTAAATAAACTCCAAGGAAGGAAATGTGCTTAAAAGTAAGTAAGGCTAATCAAATGAAGACTAAAAATATACTAGGAAGAAAAGCAAATGTTAAGTCAGCAAAGCAACATCTAAAATGGATTCACACCTCTAAACATGAACTAAAATGACCATCAACAAAGAATCCTTCAGAAATCAGATCAACTGGTATGGAATTCTCCAAATACATTGACTATGATCAAACTGACCTTCCTATAGTCATATAAGTTACTGGTAAGTCAATGAAAAATACAAAGAGCAATTTATTCAGAAAAGGCAACTAAATGTAAGAGATGGTGTCAGTCATCTAATCCAGCATCTTATTTGTTGTGGGAATTCAGCCCAGATATGTGGACATACAGCATCCAGACATGAGCCTAACACGATTTTAGATAGACTGTTTCATTGCTTAATTTTCCATATCATCAGGAAATTCTTCCCAAAGTTCAACTTGATTCTGTTTTCTTTTAATTTCAACACATTGGCATTTGCTCTGCTCTTAGTTTCAACAAAGATCAGGCCTCACAACAAACTTTTAGTATATGTGGGCTCATCAAAGGGTTCATATATACTTTTGAAGAATCTGATTGAAAGAAGCAGTGCCATATTGTATTCCAGTTTTTCTCTTATTTATTTATCCTCAAAGACAGTGAAAAGCAAATGATTTATAACCCAGTAATTGCTATTTATTCTATAGTGAACTCTTCTCCCTTCTCCTAGCTCAGCAGTCTATTGTAAAAGTACAGAAGACAAGCAGATCCCCCTGTTAAATTCTATTAGCAAGCATGGATATTTTAGCAAGTTGATATGAGCTTAAGATATGTGCATTCCCTGGTTGCATCCACTCTTTTACATTGCCAATACCAGAGCCATTCATATTTGAAATTAAGAAATGGATTTACAGAACTTAGTGGCCATTTTCCTCTGTCAGTCAGAAGAACTGATAGCTACCTGGATTTAATGGGTGTATTACCTGATTTTACCTGACAGGTAAAATCTTTGATTTTCATCTTTTATCTACTTTTTGATCATCCACTGTGCCCTTTGCACTGGTATGGTAAGTCCTACAGTGCTTTTCCTCCTTTTCTGGGTCTCACACTCATATGCTTTCTTGAGTTGTGATCACTAAAGAATGAATCAATTTTGAGCAGTATAAACAATGTAATTTAGGATTACTACCCATCCTTTCTCTGCATTAAAGTTAATAGGTGATTGTTTTCAATAAAAAACTACTACTCTTTGTCTATTTCTGCTACTCCTCTCCTCCATTTTTTAAAATAAAATTTATTGGCCAGACATCTTACCACAGGGTAACTCTGGGTGGCTTACACTCATAAAAATATGTCTATACATATAAAAATAAAACATAAATTATTAAAATCAAACATTAAAGCCTAAGGACACCTTGGAAGGGTGACACACAAACATAAAAACAATTTTAAAGTTGATAACTTTTAAAAGTTATCGAAAAAGATTTAAAAGAAGAGATCCCTGAAACCCTTTTTCAGATACCTGATTTTTATGATTTTGTTATGCAAACTTTCTTTAAAATGCTTCATGCCTGTCTTTTGATGGATGGAATTTAAAAGGCTTTTAATAGGTTTTAGTGGGGAGGGGATCAAGATTTAATTAGTAGTAGTACTAGTGGCATTTATAAATCCATTAGGGCCTTCATAATGATATATTCCTCCAATCCCCATCTGCCAAAAGAAACCAGTGCCTATAAAAAAGTCATTTTATTTGAAAAGCTCTTAATGAGGTGAGGTTTCTTTCAAGAATATGCTTGCCAGACTATAAAATTCTATTTTTTTTAATTCAGGCTAATGCTGCAGTTACTAGTCTGCAGTTTAACTGCATGATTGCTGTCCATGGTCCTGAATGGAAATTTTTTGCCTGGTAAAGTTATTTGCAGCACAGATTCCACAGTCTTTTTTAGTTTGGCTCTGCTCCAGTTGGCAGATTTTTGCTGGGCACGGAGAAGGAATCTCTAATGATCTAGAACTGCTCTGTGTCCAGAATGAGGTTGTTTAGGAGTGGTGTGAGTATGATTTTTTTTCACTGATAACACATATGCACATGATTGAAATAAAAAAAATGCTTTACCAAATTTTGTGGTCATTACATGAGAGCCAATGAGATGCTAGTATTCTTGTAAGTGAGGCCATGAGATAACAGCTGTCTTAGATGAGATATGGAGTGTTCTAAGAATGAGATTGTTACAACCTTGGGAGATTTCTGCTTGCATTTTTAAATTTAGGTTTTGGGAGGCATCTGTTCTGCAAAGGTTCATAGAAACCTAACCTTAACCCCCAATACAAGATAATAGTTGGTTTCACACAACATGCTAATCCCTATCCTAGTTAATAAACACAATTGCTGTGTTCTGTCCAAACAAATATATTACAATTTATTGTGATGGTCTGGTTCAGGGCTGGGTTCTGGCAGGCACTACTGCCGGTTTGCTCATGGGTGCACTGTGTGTACACTTGATGCGCTGTGCATGTGCTTGGTGCGTGCTTGACGCACACTGTGTGCATGCTTGATGTGTGCTGTGTGCACATACACAGTGCAATAAAAATTGTTCTGCACACAGAAGTGAAAAACAAGATGGCGGCACCCGGAAAACTGGTTTGGGGGTATGGCAGGCCTGGGTCGCTACCGGTTCCAGCGACCCAGGCCACCAAACTACTACCGGTCCAAACTGGTAGGAACCTACCACTGGTTTGGTTACTAAAACCAATCCTCACAATACATTGAATCATAACCTTTCTAAACCTTGTCATAGGATGTTGTGCGAATCCAAACTAATAGCTTGATCCCATAACATGGTCAACTGCCAACTGTAATTTCATTACTAGTAGTTATGAGACACAGTGGCACAGTGGTTAGAGTCCAGTACTGCAGGCTACTTCTGATGACTGTCTGCTGCCTACAATTTGGCAGTTCAAATCTTACCAGGCTCAAGATTGACTCAGCCTTCCGTCCTTCCCAGGTGGGTAAAATGAGGACCCAGATTGTTGGGGGCATTATTTTGACTCTGTAAACTGCTTAGAGAGGGCTGTAAAGCACTGTAAAGTGATATACATGTCAAAGTGCTACTGCTATGCCAAAACACAATTATACTGGGTATGTAAAAAGTCTCAGTGTTTGTAATTCTGAATCTCTATCCTGTTTTTTTCAGAATGTGCCAAATTTTCCAGCAGTATTTGCCTCAGGAAAAAACTAGCAAGGCTCCATGGCATCACTAATCCCAACTCCAGATGAGTAGCAGTAGTTTGCCAAGTATTGCAAATCAAGGTTTAGAATGAGTTGCAGGATCCAATCTGTCACTGGGACCAGAGGTTTTGACTTCCAAGCTTTCGCAGTCATGCTGGAGCCCAACTTCAGGGAACTACTCTCTAATCTAGATCAATCCAGATCTGGATCCTGCAACATTATCCTGGGGCATGTATATTTGCCTTCATTCATTTAGAACTTGTGTTCTGTGCTGAACTTGGGCAGCGAGAGGCATAATTTTTCAATCACTGTTAATTCTAATTCTTTTTTTTTTTAGGGCTAGATATCTAAGTTAAATTAACCAACAACTGTTTTTAATTCTTCCCAGAACACAACTAACAGAAAGGAGTTACTTTAACTTTGGATTTGTTTAGGGATAAATTTAGCCTTATAAAGTCATTCAACATGGTCAACATGTATCATATTAATTTGCTCAGCTAGCCAGTTTTTGAACCAGGGCCCAAGAGTCTCAAATTAACAATTAATCTAGCATTAAACAAAATCATTTGACCAAATCATTTTGGTTGGATATTAAACTACAAAGAATAGCCATCAGGTGTTTATTTTCCTCTACTACCCTACCCTATACTGTCTTAGCTATTCTTGCTAATTACAACTGAAATATTGGTTTTTACTGTTTTCTGTCTTTTATTCAAAAATGAATATCAACCTACACTAAGACATGTCACTATTAGTACTAGAAAGTTCCTCAGACATTAATGATAATGCTATGGTACAGCAGAAGGGTCAGCCGTAACAGTCAAGCTGACCCTTCGCTTTTCTTTTCATAGTCCCTTCCATATTTCAGTTGGGACGCTACTCAGATAATTATATAAGTTTTCAGAAAGCTTCTCTTTATCAGCCCCAGCCAACTCCCCCTGCCCCCAACTCATGGCTTTCCCTTTTGCCAGTGATCTTCTGGAAGCCTTAGGGAATTCACCTCTTTTATCTTCACCACCTTGGAAACAGGTACTTAAGCAGCAGCCTGTTGTCCAAGCAACTAGGTGGAACGTCTTCCCCAAAACTATGTGATTAAAGAGAAGGAAAGTTGGTGGATAAGAAACTTTGCAGAAAAATTGGGTTTTGTAAATATTTTATAGCCATATTCAATGCATTTTATAAACAAGCCTTTTTCATCTTTCCTGGGCTACAGTTGCCAGAATTAAACCTCTAACCATATTTGGCTAATAATTCTATGGGTTTTAGGCTAATATAATTGGAGGGCACAAGAATGGAGATAGAAAAAAGTTTACATTTAAAACATTCATAGACTACTATTTCATGAAACCAGAGTGCATTTGTTTAAAGAATTTTGATGGTCAGTGAGTTTTGTTACCTTCTTAATTATTCACCTTTGTTTCTAACAGTTTCAAAATGGGAAATTGATCCCATATCCAAATATCTGAAGTGGGATCTCCTGAGCACAGGTAGAAAAAGTAGATCTGTATAAGTGTGATTAAGAGCCATGGTGGCCCAGTGGTTAAAAGGCAGTGCTGCAGGCTAATTCTGCTGACTGCTGATTGCCAGAAGTTCGATAGTTCGCCAGTTCAAGGTTGACTCAGCCTTCCATCCTTCCGAGGATTTTACCCCATTTGGTAAAATGAGGACCCAGATTGTTGGGGGCAGTATGTTGATCCTGTAAATAGCTTAGAGAGAGCGGTAAAGCATGGTGAGGTGGCACTATTGCTACTAAGTTCACAAGAATTCCCTTGTTTTGCTTTGCTCTGCTCTGCTTCTGAGAAAGCCTTCAAAACACATGTTTTTAGGGAAATCTGCAACAGCAATAAAAGAGGAAAATAAATATAATAAAGAATAAAGAAGGCTGGTTAATAATAGGTGAGGCACTGGATAAAATCTCAACAGATGCTCTGATTCCCAAGCCCAGTGGGTTGTCAGCTTCCTTTTCATATCTCTTCTTGTGAACAGATTTTTAGGACAATCTGCCAAGCCATTTTCAGATGTAGATCTTCAGATTTTATTTTTAAAAGGTTAAAATTCAGTGGTGAAGAGAACATGTAGGCAGGGAAAAAAAGGACAGACACTGTTTTTTTTTTAAAAAAACCCTGTTTATTTATGATCATTAAAAACAGATGAATAATAAACATTTGACACCTAGTTTAGCATTCCAAGAAAACACATAAACTCTACTTGATTAAATATGAGCTGGACGTGAATGGATAGCACTGTACTAAACCAAGGCTTGCCCTGAGAATTTTTCAGCTATGGTCTTAGACTAATAGGGAACTGCTGATCCTCTCTTCATCTTCCAGGAATATGCCTAATGTTTTGTGAAAGCCATGTAGGGGAGCAGCTCAGGCCTGGGAGCCCAAGCAAATAAAAACAGATGGCAGAACCCATGCAAGTTACTCCTGATTAGTCACAAAGGGTACTCTTCACCTTAGGAATTAGCCAAGAAGACAGTTCAGGCCATTGTGGAAAATGTTAACTGGGCAGGTGAATCCTAGATCCAATTGCCACTTCAAAGATCCTGGCCAGTGTAAGTCAGGCCTGGAAAGGTCCCTGTTGGAATACTTAGATCCCAGAAGCTGCTCATCAAGATTAGGCTTTGATGCTTGTCTTAATAGATGATGCTTCCATATCAGAACCTTTTGCTGTAAAATGGGTTGACTATCATAATACTGCCATATAATTTGGTTTATGCCCATCTCAAAAGGCAACTCTCAACTGTATAGCATATGCAAGGAAAAAATGAGAAAATTTCTCTTAAAGGTCATCAGTCTGGAAACTAAACATGACCTCAGTCAACCAAGACAGTAGAACTTTGACTATCAGATATTGGAGAACAAAGCAGAAGACGACCCCTATTTTGTGCCCAGGGATATCTGGCTTGTTAATGTAGGAAGGCAGGATCATGGAGGAATGTTGTTTGGTGGCAATATATCAAAATTAAAGTTCTTTTCTCAAACCTGCGAAATAAATCATTTTCTGATCCAATCTAAGCTTATATTTTGATGCAGGAAAAAAGAACTAATACTTATGATAGCAGAGGGTAAAATTGCTAAAAATGGAGGCCTCTTTCATCTGTAATGATAACTGAGAAAGTACATTCATGACAATCCAGTTTTAAAGGAAAGATACTTTTCAAGACATTATGTTGATGTCCCATCTGCTTAGTTTGCTTTAGCGCCCCACTGCAAATGTCAGAATTTGAGTACAAGAAGCCAGTTTTAACAATGCCTACCATGCTCTTGAATCAAGCTATTAAGATTAGTTTGCAGTTCATTGCTGCATTCACATATGACATGAAACTTTTTTTTATTAAAAAAAACACTGTATTGAACAAGCACAGGAAATGGTTTTATACCCTCTGCTGATATTGGAGTTTCATGCATAAATCAAGGAAGTCTTCCAAATGAACTAAAATTAAGGAAGAGTTGAACCTTCAACCAGAACCTGATGTTTGCTGAGTGAAATTTACTTTTTTCCATGAAATTTATTTTTTCCATGGAATTTAGGAAATGCTGTCAAACTTTTGTTTTTATGTTATTTGTTTAAATATCATATGGCTGTTGATGATTTGTGGGTAACAAATTTTAATCTGATGTTATTTTATTGTATCTTTTTACTTCATGCTCATCGATGAAAACTCATGTTTTGAGTTTGAAAAATTATAAATCTCAATTGCTTCTTTCTAGCCAGGTCAGACTCTTCAGGATGTTGAAGGTAGAAATAAGTGAAATGTAAATAGAATCAGGCAAAATTCTGCAATTTGGGTCACTTTTTGACCACCAAACCCTAAATATGTATATATTCAATGTATATATTGAACACAGATATTGAACAGATATTCGGAATTAAATGTCTTTGCATTTAATAAAATTTACTTGGCAGATGAACCTGCAATCCTTTATGAACTTACCTGGAAGTGAAGCTTACTGAATTCAATATGGATTTAGTTCTGAATATGGATGTATATCATCTAGCTATGACTGTGCATTCAGTGTAGACTTGCTCTGAAACACGGTAGTCTCCATTCTATCAGATTATATTAGGCTGAATTGTTGGTTCCGTCCACCCCCTGCTTTCGAAGGATATCTATGATGTGGATGCAAGAGTGCCATCATGCAATGTTAAATGATCTGATCTGAAGTTGAATCTAAATATATATTTTATTGGATACAAACCCATTTGATCCCCAGTGCAAGGCAGGCTGCATACACACGTTTACTGAGTTATTGCACTGTGGTTAAACTGCAGCAAATGAGGGGGATTAAGAGTTCAGTGTAGATAATTCTACGTTCCATGCAGATGGCCCCAAATTCAAATCCCAGCATTTCCAGTTAAAACACTCAGTGGAGGTTGATGGGGGGGGGGAACCCCTTTCTCCGCATGAGTCTCTGAAGAGTCATCCCCAGGCAGAACAGACAGGCCTGAGTCAAAGGGATAAACAGTGTAATCTGGGATAAAGTGTCTTTCTGGCTGACACGAAGCCTAAAAAGGTATCTCAGTGGTGAAACATTGAATGTTAAGGTCCCGTCTAAAGAAAGAAGAAAAAATGGAATGGATGTGAAAAATGTGGCTCTTTCTATGGCATAGAAAGATGTAGTGATACAGTGACATATTTCCAATGATACATCCATCCATCCAAGCAGTATATAGTATATATCAGCCAGACATTGCACTGAAGCAAATACCTTTTTAATAGGAAATTCTAGAGTAGGAGTATAATCCACTAGTGCGTTCTCTTGGGGAGTAGAACCTTTAAATGTGGCTGCGTTAAACAGACCATAGTAAAATGAAATAAAAAAGGAAAACTCTTCTAATGTTATCCAAATCTGATTCAATTATTTTTTCCTTGTGCTATAGGAGCCATAAAAAAGTAGGGAGGGAGTTTGCAACCAGATCTTCTGTGGAAGGCAACTTCCTTCCCCGCTCCCTTCCTCATCCAAGCATTGTCTTACCAAGTCTCTTTTGCTTCACGTCCCTGAGCAACGTTTCACCCCTTATTTACAAGGAGCTGGCTTATGCCTTTTCTTCATCTTCATCTTCCCCTCCTTTTTCATTCCTTTTGGCTCGATAGATTGTGTAGTTTATTGATACCCTCCCCTTCTTTCCTTGGCTGGCTGGTGGGGGAGGAAGGGGAGGGCTCTGTAACAAATTAAATAGGGGGTGGGGGTCATTTCTGGAGGGTAATTGGTCCCATTATTGGAAATGCTGGGGCAGCTGCTGGGGGTGAGGAGATTGTGGAGAGGGATCTATATTACCATACAAAGGAAACAAATGAGTATGTTTTTACCAAACAGACTGACATCTCCCCCCCCCCCCCCGCCTCATGCATATATACATATATACATACATAGATGGAGCTACCCCTTTCCTTCCAATTTATTTTTTCCCCTCTTCTTAAAATCAGAGATGAGAAGAAACAAAGCCTATAGTGACCCGGTTAGAAATATATACAGTATGTATAAACACAGACTCCGTTCTGAGAACTCACTTGCGTTCTTAACGATATATTTTATTTTGATCTGAAATAATTAAAATGCTGTTTTTCTCTTTTCATCTGTACCATACTCTGAATATTCTGATTGACCCCATTCCACTGAAAAACAAGTGCCAGTTAAAAGAAATGTATTTGTTTTTGCGGTACAACCAGCTGTAGCAGTACTCTGGATGTGCAAGAGAGAGATCATTTGCTAGAAAAGCTCAGTTAATATTTCAAACATTTTTTTTAAAAAAGGTGACAGAAGCAATAGCATTATGTACTGTTTATGGCAATATATATATATATATATATATATATATATATATATATATATATATATATATATATAATTTATTATATATTATAATTATATATAAAATTTATGCACTTGCAGACTGCATTTTTACAACTCACACCAGCATATAATTCTATCCCAGCACAGTAGGGTGCTAAATCATATGTAAAGGGTATGAATGGCAGTCATGTAAGTATGAATAATTTGTTTTATTGTTACATTTGAAATGAATAAATGCTGTAATAATTCTCTCATCCTAGTA
Source organism: Thamnophis elegans (assembly GCF_009769535.1). NCBI lineage: Eukaryota > Metazoa > Chordata > Lepidosauria > Squamata > Natricidae > Thamnophis > Thamnophis elegans. The sequence continues at coordinate 111,625,724 of NC_045544.1, read as the reverse complement.
TCTATGGAATTTGGCCGTTGGTTGCAATACAATGCAAATTTCATCTCCATCACCACCATCACTCTAATAGGCATACATACGGTACATACAGGACATATATTCAATATGTAATGGAACCAGTTGTCCCATTGCTTTAAATGAATTATTATATTTAATTCTATATTTGAAAAATTAGAAGTACTTGTTCCTGGCTCCTCTGTGTTCTGACTTAGTAGTTTTATATGTATCCTATATACAATAAGCTATATATTCATTTATTTAGAGTATAATTAGAAATACATGTTTATACATCTATAACATCTGTCAGAATAGTTATCTATGCCTCTGCCCAGGTATATTCCCACCTCTACTGTGTATGAATGAACTATACGGTTTTGTAAAGGCAGTGACATATAAATAGATAATATAAATAATTTATCTCTTCATCCATCCAGCCATTACAGTAGCTGTTCTTGGTTACAAAGGATCTCTTTTTCCTCTTCCATTGTGTATATGCTACTGCATCATATCTAAAATATTAATTCTGGCTTCAAATTTAACCCTAAGTGGATTTAATTTTGTGTAGGATTTGCTGTCTTTTGAAAAATAACCTGGGCTGTGGGGTGGGGGTGCCCTGGAGGAGCTTCTAGCTAGGGCTTGCTTTAATTGTCATCCATTCCTGGCCCATTGGAGTGGATATCACTAAGAATGGAGTGATACTTTGCATTAATAGGCATATCTGGGGATACGGGCACATGAAATCCAATGGTTGTGGTTATTATTAAATGCCCAACAATATACCATCACAAGTGGTGTTTTTTTTTAAAAAAAGCAATAAGCCTTAAGCTCTATCATAATGTTTCAGGCGTATTAGATTTGCTCTCCCATCCTCCATCTCATTGCAGCAATTTTAAGTAGGGAGGCCATCATTCCAAATTGAAAATATCATGCAGGGAGAGAGAGAGACAGAAGGAGCCAGGGAATATCCTGCAGGCACACTTCTGTCAGAGCAAGGTTCTCCAGCCCAGTTGGAGCTTGCATCTAAGGAAACACGTGCAGCAAACCTGTACCGCAGTTGCCAATGTAAAAAAAAAAGGGGGGGTTAGTGCAGGAGAAGGGTGGGGGTGGGCATTGGGCCCCAATGCATCCCCGGTTTTTTTATTCCCTCCCCTAAGTAAACCCAGTTTGTATCCTAAGAGAGGGGAGGAAAGGCCCTATGGTGCATCACACTTACCTGGGATTCAAGTAGGAATTCATTCTGAGGACGCAGATGTAGGCTGGGGCTATTGAAATCCAGGTCCCAACCTTTGGCCAAATCGCGCCCATTGTGCATCATCCACACACCACACTCCAGTTCCTATCCATCCTTCCCTGCAGTTCTCCACCAACCCCCAAACCTCCCCCCCCCGGAATTCCCCCCCCCCTTTCCCGGCCGGCCCGAAGTTTTTCCAGCCTCGTTCTTAGCATTCACCGCGTGCCTTAATTGTATGGACATTTAAATCAAGGTCCGCTGTGAACACGCAGAGAGGGGCCTTTGCCAGCAGCCGCTGGTCCTGATGCTGACCAGGGTGGGTGGTGGGAGAAAGCGAGAAGGACCCATTCCTTCCTGGCAACGCGTGGGCGTGTAGAGAGGGGTGGGGTGGGGGATCAAAGAGGGGGAGTTGCGGCTGGCGGGCAGGTCAGCCGGAGCCTTCATCCTCGGATCCCCACCCGCGGAACAAAAGCGGGGGAAGGAGAGGCGCGGAAGCTGCCTCTGCGAAAGGGCGTCTTTGTTCTTATCAGCCTCCTCGCAGCGCCGCGGAGATCTCCCGCCACTGCAATAGGCGGTGGGGCCTGTTTCTCCGCCCTCCCCCACCCCCACCCCACCCCCGTCCCACAAGAGCTGCTGCAGGTGCCCTAGTCACTCAGCCAGGACGAGAAGAGGGGAAGACGGGGGCGGTGGGGGGGGGCGGGAGGATGAGGGTGGGGAACAACATCCAGCTTGGGATGGGCGAGGCGATGGCTGGCGTGCCCTTACCTCCCCCTTAGACCATCTCTCTCTCTCCCTCCGTCTCCGTTTCTCTCTTTTATCCTTGCTGGTCCTGATGCTGCGAATGCTGTTGCTGCTGCTGCTGCGGCAGATGCCGCTGTTTGGTCTGCCTGCAAAGATGCTCAGCCAAGGCCAGGGTGGGAAGGAGGAAGGGAGGGGAGAGAGAGAGAGAGAGAGATGAAGGGAGGAAAGGAAAGAAAGAAGGAGAGGGAGGGAGCTGGGGCTGCTGCATTCGTCTCTTTAATGATAAGGTATCAAGCCGCCCTCCTTCCCCCAAGGATGAAAAAAAAAGAAGAGAAAAGAAAAAAAAGAAAAAAGAAAAAGCAGGGGGAAGGACACGGGCTAAGCGGGGCCCATCTGGCTTGCGCTCAGCTTTGTCAAGTCTTGCATACGCTAAAATGCTAATGACCTAGATAGCTCATGCAAAATGCAGCAGCAAAAACAGAAGGGGGAGGGGAGGGTGGGGGAGGGAAGGAGGGTGGGAGGGAGAGCAAGGGAGGGAGAGAGGGAAAGCACCAGATTCACCCCCACTCTAAAACCAATTCTTGCCCCACCCGAAGCCTTTCTAAGTAGATGTTCTTGACTACAGCATGACCACGGTGGGGGTGGAGGAGAAGAGAGAGAGAGAGGGGGGGGGGGAAGAGAACCTGATTTCAGGGATTACTTGACTGCATTGCGTGCATCCCTTCGAGCTACCCCCTCCCATCTTTATCAGAGAGGGAAAGGATTGCCTCGGTCTCCTCCCCCCCCCGTTTTTTTTAATGCGGGAGGGTAACAACCACAACATCTTCCCCACTAAATCCAAAAAGCCAGCTCATTGCCTCCAAAACCCAGCCCAGCAGGCTGTGGCTAAATTCCTCAAAATCTCTCTCTTGCACACCGTAAAGATATTGAGGCACACAACGGGACAACTCCTTTCCTCCTCCGTCTCTTTCATGACCTATCCCTCGCCAAGGTCCCTCCCCACCCTCACCTCTCCTTCCCAAACCCAAAGGGAGAGAAAAAGACAGGTGGAGAGAATTCCACGTTTCCCAAATGTTAAGAGAACCTTATCAAGTCTCAGATCCCAAACATTCAAACGGATCTTCTTGGGGCAGACCAAGAGGTCTACAATTCTGCTTCCAGCAGACGTCAGTCAGATGAATCCAGAAAGCCCACCAACAGATTTCCCCCACCTACTAGAGGCAATCGCCCCCTCCCCTGCGCTGTTTACCCATCTAGGAGTCGATACTCAGAGATAAATTACCTCTGAATGGAGAGACTCCACTTAACCGTTGATAGAGCTCTCCTCTAAGTCATTCTTAAGAGGTCGCTTCTGACCCCCACCCGCACCCCAGCTCCGTTCCTCCCAATAAAACCGACCACTCGAGAGCAGAAAGCTGAGCATCCTCTGTCTCTTCTCCGGATTGTCTTCTGGGTGGTAGGCGGGCTGCGCCCCCTGCAATCTCTTCCTTTGGGGCTGGAGGGACAAGCTGGAATGGGGTGGAAGCTGTGAGGGATGAAGATGGGGAGGAATGGTAAGAAAGAAGGTTGACCTCGGAGCTGTTTTGAAAAGAATAAAATTGAAAATCCGCTGGGTAGGACTGGGCTCCTCCGTGGCTTGGACAGGCAAAAGATGGTCCGTGGGGCAGCCACCCCCCCCCCCGCGAGGGCAAGCGAGGTCGGCCATCTCCAGTGAAGATCCAAGATGCGATGCGCCACTCAGAGGAAGAGAGGATGGCAGGGAGGCACGCAGCGTTTTTGCTGGTTGCCAGGCACTGCAGGCTGTGCCTCAAGTTGGAGACCAAGCAAGCTTCAGCAGAGGGATGGGGTGGGCTGAGGGGCTGGGGATGGATGGGGGGGAGGAGGCTGTGGATCACCTGAAGAGGGAGGAGGCAGAGGAACTCTTACCAAAGCCCTTCCCAGGCCAAGCCCCTGCTCTGAGCTCACCCACTATTCTGGAAGTCTTGCCAGCAGCTTTCTCCCTCCCCCTCTCACCATTTTTTTGATTCTTGGAGGGATTTATCAGCCATCCCCTAAAACCCACTATTCAAATCTTCTCCCCCACCCTAATTTCTGCTGCCTTCATGCTTGGCCTGGAAACCGAAGGCTTAGCTGTGTCCCCATTCAGTAACCTGCCAATTGATTGCAATCATCAACTGAACTGTTTTATTTATTTCTTGATTGTTATTTTTACAAATACCTCAAGGCAGGGCGTTGTTCTCTTTTCCCCACAGCAACCCTGTGAGGTGGATTGGTTTGAGAGAGAGTGACTGGCCCAAGGTCACCCAAGAACCTACCTTCCTTCCTTCCTTCCTTCCTTCCCTCCCTCCTAACCTGTGGCCTACTGAAAAGGAGAAGGAAGAGGGTTAAAAAACAGGAACATCTCCACCATTCCCACAACCTTTTGGAGCAATAATGATAAGCTGGTATATAACTCCCTCCCACCCAAAAAAATATTCTGAACATTTACTTAGAGAGAAGGGCTGAATTTTTACTGGGGAATCCCAAGTGACCCATGGTTTCTGGTTTAATGGCGTTAATTTCACACCCCTCTCCCTCATCAAATAATGCACAGCTTCTTCCTCACCCACCTCCATCCATCCCCCTTTCCCTCTCCTTGCATGTAACGATGTGTGCATATAGGTGATACTGAATAACTCCCCCCCCAATATGGCACACATGAGCTGCCATTCATGAATGTGGACGAATACAGAATATGCTACATTGTATGCATATCTGAAATACATTCAAGGTTGTACTGTAATGTTTTTTTTTAAAAATCTATATATTGTGTCCTTGGAATTATGCATTACAGGCAACATATTTGGAACACTGCATTACTGTTTAACATGTTTTGGGGATTCTCAGCATGCATGAGTATTCCAAAAATTATGGAAATCATGTTTATATGTTGTTCACAGTCCTGTGTGGTTAGTCAAACCACAGATTTGGAGATTTTGTTGTCACATGTATGTCAGCATTTCTTTATTTATTCTCAAATCCTGCCTCTTGCAAAAGCTTGCTAGCTCCAGTTTAAAGAGGAAAATTATATGGCAAGAAAGACAGATGGATGGCATGGGTGCATGCATCTGCGTGTTCAGAGAGCGAGAAAAATTGACAGTATGTGTCTAATTCAAATGACATTTTAGAGCTTTAATCCTATCTCCTAAAACCCCTCTCAAGCAAAACACACATAGATATAAATGCTATAGGGCTTGAGTAAGGAGGATGAGGTGAACTGCAGGGATAGGTAAGTTAGGGAGTAAATTTTTGGGTGGTGGTGGTGGTAGTCAAATTGCCTCCAACCTCTTGTTACCCTTTTCACTGGAATTTATTTCAATGTGTGTGCATCTCTCTCTCTCTCTCTCTCTCCCTCCCTCCCTCCCTCTCTCTCTCTCTCTGCAAGGCAAGTAGAACTGTGCACATGGGGGGGGGAAAGAGAATGTTGCTAAGGAAGGGAAGGGTAGCCATGTTTTGCAGCTGACAGCACTGCAGTGAAAGCAGAATTGACAGTTGGCTACATGCAGGCTGCAGTGGTTAGGATTTTTTTTTATTATAACACTATCTTCTTCCTTTCCCCAGTCTTCTTCCATCAGAGAAGAGAATTATTCCATTCCGCCCACCTCCCTCCAGCTGCCATTATACCCTCTTGCACTTCCACTCACCTCCCTGCATCCAAGGTGAATTAGAAGCTTTTATGGAGGAAGATGCAGTGAGGCACCGAGGCAGGCCAAGAATGCAAAAGACTGGAAGAAAATTGAGGGAGGAGGAGGGGGGGAAGAGGCCTTAAAGGAAGAGGCACATTTCCCCAAAGAGAAAAGAAGATTAAAAGGGATGGGTGGGAAGGAGAGAAGGGCGATGTGCTGATAGTTGTGGAAAAAAGGAATTTTAGCACTGCCATATTTCTCTGTTCTTTGATAGAAAGGGCAGAGGGGGGGGGGAGGTAGGGAGAAGAGATGTTTAAGCTTGGAGGGAATAGGGGAAATTTAATGTGCCTTTCTCAACAAGATGTCTTCAGATGTGTCGGAGTCCGATTCCCTTCATCTCCAACCAGAATAGCCCTGTGAGTTTTGGGCTGATGGCAGTTGGAACCCATGAAATTATTGGGCATCAAGTTAGAAAAGACTGGATTAAACAGTAGAAATAATTTTTTAACCTTAAAGGAGCTCTTTAATTGGCTGAGGAGCTCTCTGTCTCTGAAAATAGAACTGGACAGAGGGTTGTCCGAAAACATGTGTATGTTGTGCACGTCTTGAGATTGAAATTTAGGGGAAATAGGTAAGCTTTATATTTATGTTTACAATTTACATGTGTTTCTTCTAGAGGCTATTCAAATTTATCTATAAGTGGTATGCACCTTGATCAAACTTCCCTGCTCAGTATCCTTGATGTGGATACTCCTTATGCATCCTTCCACATGGTAGCATTTAGCTAAACACGCATAAACACACTGACTTAAAACATGATAATGTTCAAAATAAAGGAGAGATCTTCTGGAACAAGTGAATATATTTTGTGAGCAAAACCATGTCCCAATTTTTTTTAGTTAAGTGCAATAGGGACACTTGGTCCTGCTTTTTTCCAAAACTGAAAAGAGGGACTTACTGAAGTAGATTTTCAGGACAAAGGACAGCACTTAAGCGGCTCAAATGCTTCTCCATTGGTAGAATTCCATTGCCACACCCTACTGGTTGTAACTATATTTCCATATTTGAATACAGAAGCAAATGACAAAACATCTAAATAAAGAGAGGCATTTAACTTGAACTTACCAGGGGAAAAAAACTCAAAATTTAAAATGGGATATGAATATCTCTTTACATATGATTATAAGAAAAAATGGAAGTGTTCATAGAGCAAACCAGTAAGATTAATGCAATAAACCAAACACAACTGATATTAATCTCATAGATTAGGCCTCCTCCGTATTCCATCGGCCAGCCAGTGCCGGCTGGCAACTACAAGGAGGAGGGCCTTCTCAGTAGTAGCCCCGACCCTTTGGAACGAGCTCCCCGTGGAGATTCGTACCCTCTCCACCGTCCAGGCCTTCCGCACAGCCCTTAAGAACTGGCTAGCCCATCAGGCCTGGGGACAAGGATAGCCGCCCCTCCCGAATGATGAATGTATGTTGCTTATTACTTTTATTATATGTGTCTACGTTATTGTTTGTATTCCCCCTCCCTGATTTTATGTGAGCCGCCCTGAGTCCCCTCAGGGAAAAGGGCGGCCTACAAATGTTAATAAACATCTAAACAAACATCTAATACCCTGATAGGTGCATCAGAAATTCATAACAATTATGAACAGAATCAACAACATTAAATTTTCTATCTAGATCCCACACTTACTTACTTTTGTTTTCATCTTCTTAATTTCTGGCCCAAGGGAAGAACTCTGAGAAGACCATTTGCATTACTCAAGATATTTTCTTTCTACCTATTGGCAAAATACATCTTTTCTGGAAATTAACAAGGGTTAATGGCTTTTGCAGCAAAGATTGCTTGGTGATTGTCTTGGTTCAAAAAGACAAATGTTATTATTTGACCTAGTTTAACCAGTCTCAGTTTATGAAATCAAAGGAATAGTTTAGTGCTTTCTGATGGTTACTTTTGTATTGTGGCCCAGCAGGATCCGGTTGAGCTGCTGATTCCTCGGATAGTGAGGAATCATATGAGTCTGCCCTGGACGATGTGAAGGACCCTGGGCAGGGTTCAGACTCAGAGAAGGGACCAGAGAGGCTGGTTGGCCACCAGGAGGTGCCTGAGGCATGGAGCAGTGGGAAGAATCAAAGGCAGTTTGTTCCTGATGCTAGATTGAGAAGGGCTGAGAAATGAAAGCAGCAACTCCGTAGGCAGACTCACAGAAGATGATTAAGCACATGTGGTTGTTGATTGGCCCCTCCCAAGAGAGTTTATAGGTGAGGCATTGGGAGGGGACATTTGCAGGAAACAACCGTTCAAATTATTAGCTAAGAAAATCTATCTGTGTATTCTAGTCGTGTCTGTTCGTTTGGACTCTCTGCGTGGCTTCAGAGCTACTCTATTGAACGTGAGTTGCCTGGGCCCTCAGCCAAAGGATTCGTTATCTCAGTAATTGAACAGTGGCAAACAGCCAAGCCTGTGTTCTGGTTTATTCACAGTCTGGGGGGTCAGAACACTTTTGTCTCTTTAACCTCACAATAAGAATCTGTACCCAGCTTGGACAGTTGTCCTAGATGCTCCAACCAGGAAGCAAACCTAATCTGGCAGTTTGGGGGAGGGGTCAACTATAATATATAATTAACCTTCCTCCCTTCTTTCCTTCCATTGCTTTAATGTATCTTTAATATCTTTTATGGGTAGTTGTTGGGTGTGTGACTCGGTTCATTAAATTGGATTTTAGGGGTCAGCTGTGGATTTTAGGGGTCAGCTATGGCTGCTGCTACAGTGCCACCTTCTCTACTGCACTGCAATCTGAAAAATGAAAGTCCAAATCCCCAGGCTCATGGCTTTAGGAGATTTCATTTTACCTACCCTGGCAGCAGGATCTGAGATGACTCAGAGTTCATGGCCACCCTGACAACCATGGGCCTGTACCAGGTCATATGGCACCCAACATGGGGCAGTGGTCACACACATCTGTCAGAGTAGTGATAAAGTGATCTGGGATTAGAGGAGCTCTCTGTGCCTTCTCTGTTATGATCAGATCATGCCCTGGTAACCACGCCATAGGGAGGCTCAATCAATTGGATTGATCTGTCCTCATTGACTGATAGGCCATAAGGGCTCCAGAAGGAACTGTGGATTGTTCCTTATAGTTTGATGCAACTGTAGAGGCCTTAGTTGCTAGTTGGAATAAGAGAGCAGCTGTCACCTTGATCAGATGGTGTCAACGCAACACCTTCTTTCTGTTGGTTCCTGTTGCTCTTCGTTTATGAAGGAGCTGAGGGAGATGAAATGGAAGAAGGGACATATAGAGCACTGCTGGAGATCAACAGAAGATACACTTGAGTGAAGACGGGTAAGAACTGCTATAAAAGTCACTTTGTGGTCGTAGGCTGGCAAAGTGACAATTTACTTTCTAAAATAGTGTTAACCTTAAGTCTTCCTGTGCTCCAATTTCCCATGTACTTTTATAAGTTATTTTGGCTGCATAATTTATTCTGCCACCTGTGCCATCTAAAAATAAGCGAGGGCCCTACCCCCAAAGGGACAGAAATAATGGAGGAAAGACTTCATTTTCTTTGAAAAATCAAAGGTTTTTCCTTACGTATCAAGTAATCTTTGACAGATAGGCAAAGTATGCATAGAGCTATTTTATTCCCAAGAGTCTTTAACACCCAGTGTATTGAAAACATGGGAAAACCAGAGATGAGCCTCCAGAAAACAAATCTTACATTATTAGAAAGAGGGATTTGTTTTAGCTGGAGTGACTTTCAATTTGTTTGTTGTTGTGTGGTTCATCAATTAATTGTTTCAAAGGTAAGTGATTTATTAGTCAGACATTCATGCAATTTTAAGGTTGTTTAAAGTCAATATGTCTGAATCCCTAGGCCAATTCAAATTAATGTTCTTAACAATAGGCAAAACCTGTCTAAGGTCAAGCTGAGTCCAAGCACTGAATTTCATGTCAACATTTTTTTGATCTTCTTTCCTAGAATAAAAGTTTTATAATACATCCAGTGCAGATATAGTGAAAAAAATGAGGAAGGAGATGCTTAATGAACTATATCAATCCCATTCAAATAGGGGTTTCTGGTTTGTTTGTTTGTTTGTTTGTTTGTTTTGGAACCTTCAAGTCAGTATTGTCTTCTGGTGATTGCCTGGCCAGTTTTTCAGAAGTGATTTTCCCTAGCCTTATTCCTAGGACTGACGGAATATAAGTCAGTCAGTCAATTAGGAGGTTACCAGGCTGCTTTCTTGCCTAAGGTGGGATCAGTTATTGGTCCTCTTAGCCATAACACCAAACTGCCTCACATTTAAGAGGCAATTCACTTTTAGTCATCCCATGCCTTCTAATAATTATATTTAAATAGTAGCTAAGGAGGCCATCCCAGCTTGGTTATGGCACTTGAACATTTTTTGTATAAATCAATAACTAAACATATTCTAATTATGGAATGCACTCTTTCAACAATTGTTTTATTCTTCTACCCCCTTTATTCAGCTTTCAAGGAAGAAATCACAACTTTCCTCTTCCAATACGTTTTTGGAGTTGGATGAATAATAATATTATGTATTGTTTTGTATTTGATGTGGTATTATTGCACACTTTAAATGTCCACAAATAGATATCCTGGAATAACAAGTGATAAACATTAAATAAAATGATAAATGTTACAAAATTCCGGTGTGAATATATTTTAAGAAATGATCTATCTAACCTGTATATCTGACCTAGACAATTAGAAAAATTCTAGCAATTGTCTTTTCAATCCTTTCTTATCTCGGTTAGAAACAGAGTTTATATATCACAGATATACTGTAAATATGCTCTAGAGCCTTATTAGTGAGCAAGGCTTTTACAATAAGTCAGTGTTGCTGGAGGCAATTTTCCCCATGTCAGTTTGCATTGTGTCCCTGAACTTATACAGCATGATAGACTGATGGATTTTCCCCTTCACTGCAAGAACAAAGCATTTCTTTGATTTTCTTCCTACATCAAAATTACAGTTAATTTAGTATGCCATATCTAATTAAGTATGGTTTGTATATGTTTAACTAAAACATCGTCAGCAAGTTTCTATGTCCTTACTTGTGAAATTTGCATATCAAAAAGGGGGCAAGTACTGAGAAGCATTATATTTTCATGCTAAGACAAGGTGCTTTCAAAACTCTTTTAAGAAACAAACTCTTTTAAGAAGGGATCACACATATGAAACAATTCCACATGTGTATATGTTGCTTTGACCAGCTAAGCTGATTGTGTTGACAGAAGCCGGTTGTCACAGAAACCCAAGAGAAGTTGCTAATCATGCAGTCAGGACCATAGACAGCTCTCTGACATGCTTTGATGCAAAAGTTAAACATGTAACACAGTGCTTCCCAAACGTTTTCTTTCATTATCCAAAAACCACAAACCAGAAAGTCTTTCTTATTCATTCATTCATTCATTCATTCATTCATTCATTCATTCATTCATTTGTATCCCGCCTTTATTATTTTTGCAAATAACTCAAGGCAGAAAACGTATCTATTACACCTTCCTCCTCCTCCTATTGTCCCCACACAAACAGCCCTGTAAGGTGAGTTGGGTTGAGAGAGTCTGATTGGCCAAAGGTCACCCAGTGCAAGTAAAACACTGTAAGTCAATTTAAATGTCCTCATTGCGATTGGGTAATGGGTTCGTGATTCATATCCAAAGAAAAACCACTTTTGCCAAATTTAGAATAGAATAACAGAGTTGGGACTTTGGAGGTCTTCTAGTCCAACCCCCTACTTAGGCAGGAAACCCTATACCATTTCAGACAAATGGTTGTCCATCTCTTCTTAAAAACTTCCAGTGTTGGAGCTTTCACAAATTCTGGAGGCAAGCTGTTTCACTGATTAATTATTCTAACTGTCAGGAAATTTCTCCTCAGTTCTAAGTTGCTTCTCTCCTTGATTAGTTTCCACCCATTACTTCTTGTTCTGCTTTGGAGAATAGTTTGACTCCCTCTTCTTTGTGGCAGCCCCTGAGATATCGGAATACTGCTATCATGTCTCCCCTAGTCATTCTTTTCATTAAACTAGACTTACCTTGTTCCTGCAACCATTCTTCATATGTTTTAGCCTCCAGTCCCCTAATCATCTTGGTTGCTCTTCTCTGCACTGTTTCTAGAGTCTCCACATCTTTTTTACATTGTGGCATTTCCCAAATTTGGGAGAATTTAGGTTTGGGAAGCACTGACATAACAGCTTTTCTTTAACATGCTACCCTTTATGGCTTGACACCTGAATACCATGCATGACTGTCCACAGCTGGGTAGAGGTTGGAATAAGAGGCTCAAGAGTGACGGTCCCTAAGTTATTGGCCTGTAAAGGTGATAGTGGGAGAATTGTACTGTCGGACCTGCAAGACTGATGCCAGTTTTAGCAGTCAGACCAGACAAGAAATATGATCAGATAAACACATTCTATTTTATTGTAAACTACATGAACAGAAACTTGCAGATATGAAAGGAAACAAAAGCAGAGTATAAACAAACAAACAAAGTTATTCCAAAATGTATATAACTATAGGTCCAGAATAACGTATTTTGGTATAAATAATTCCAATTTCAATCAACATATATTATTTTAAGAAATTATAAGTATTTTAATTTGCAGCCTGTTGGGTACAAAAGGACAGAAAACATTTTCAAATATCGATTTTCAATAATGCTGTTGAGGCATGCAGAATTGTCCAAAATTGTCCATGGAGGTGCCCAATATCTCTTTTATATATTTTGTACAATATATGGTACATGGTATGATTCATATATCATACCAAATATAAGTGCCTGCCTGCCTGTCTGCTTGCCTGTCCATCCATCCATCCATCCATCCATCCAGTCTTTTGTAAGAACAGCCATCCATCCATCCATCCATCCATCCAGTCTTTTGTAAGAGCTGTGCTGGATTCAATAAAGAGCCCAACTATTTTATCCTATACAATGGCTAACCAGATGTACCCAAGATGTGCATCTGTATGGACAGGAAGGAATAGTTCTCTCTCATTGTTTCCTCCATCAGCTGGTATTTAAGTTGTTCCACCTTTGTTTCAGAAAAAAAGTATATGGTTATCAAGATCAATGGCCATCGTTTGCTTATTACTCCATGGATTTGTCCAGCTGTCTTTTAAAATAATCTAAAGGTGCATGTATCACCACAATGAATAAAAATGAATTCTGCAATGCAAGTTGTTGTAGATAATAATGTTGCTGAGTGATGATATCTCTGCAGCAAGTTGACTGAGAATCTGCTTAGAAATTCCATTACAGTCTGAGTACCATTGTTAAAATGAGATTGCAATATTACCAGAGTGATAGTGTTCATGTGACTATTTAATCTATCTAGACAATTTTAAGGTCTTTGCTATCCAGTGAAAACATTCTCAAAATATTTTGTAAATGTAAGGTCAAATGACAAAATCAACCTTTAAATACCTACATAGTTCATTTTTGTAAAGAAAAGTCTCTTTCAAGTTGATTTCATTTTGATTTCACTAAACTCAAGTCTACCATGTGAGTGTAGTTTTATTGGCATGGGTTTCCCTTCCTAGTCTACAGCCCTTGTATTTTCTCATCCAAGTACTAATAAGAGCTAAACTAACGTAACTGTTGAGACAGCCAAGTTTGACTAGTCTTCATGGAAATTTCAAGGATCATTATGTTATAGAAAAATATTTCCTCCTTCCCTTCCTCCTTCCCCCTCCCCCTCCTCCCTCTTTTTCTTTCTTATAGCTATCCAACTCAACCGATTCCGGGTGGCTTACAATTCTAATTTTATGCTGATAAAAAATTGTTTAAAAGTTGTATAATTGGAATGCACTTGGTTTTCAAACATTAACTGAATTCTTGATTCAAAATAATTTTCTTTTGTTATAGTTAGATGGGAACACCAGAGGTTCCCATTTAATTATACAATTGGCCATTCAACAGCTGGAAGAAAAAGAATAAACATTTTCACTTCACTATTATCGTTGCTTATTTGTGCTTCATTTATTTATTGAAAATATCATTGTGTATTTGAGAATCAGGATGACTTGTGATATTGCATTTTTTTAAGACAGTACCTTCCACTTTCAGATTACAGTTGCAAATATCTCCATCCCTACCATATATAATGGTGATTTCTGGATATGATAGCCCCAACAAATAGTGGATGAGTAATTTGAGAGATCAAGTCAGATCTCAATGCCATTGGAACAATTAGTTTCTCCTGGATTTGCCCAGGAATCAGAAATCCCATCCCCCAGTTTGAAATGTTTGGTTGCTTCACATATAGGGATGAAGATTTAACTGGCTCTTTACATCATGAAAGAAGATAGCACTTGCTAGCTTAGTACTGCATTCTGTTTCTGCAGGATGCATACAAATGTCTACATTTCCACAAAAGGGGACAACGGAACAGAAAGGAAGATAAAAAGTAGAAGAAGGGGAGGCAGAAATGGCAAAAATGCAGCCAGCTTTTCATTTCTATGGGGATTGAAGCTAAGAGTTATGCACACAATGCAGTGTGTAGCCTCTGCCCACCCCCCTCCCCTGTAATAACTGCATTTTGCTGCTGTATTCAATTCTTGAAATGAAGGTTTTAAGCCTTACTAAATCAGCTCTAGGCTTTTCTTGTTTTTGTTTGAATAAGATGCTCCTCAGAAAATGGTGCAAGCCTGACTTCATCTCCTGCCTCCATTCTGTTCCCCTCCACCCTGTCCCTTGAGGCTGCTGCAAGAAAGGCTGCTGCAAGAAAAGTGGAAACGCTGACTGCAGCAAATTGCCATTTTTCTGCCTTTAATGCAGGGAAAACACACCAAGGAACAGAGTGTACAATCTCATTCCCTGTCTGTCTCTTGATCCAAGTGATTTGTTGAATTTGCTGCAGAAATATATGGAGAGAAGGGAAGTGATGGTGGGGATGGGTGAAAGTGAGTTGGTGTGATGAGAGAAGAAAGATCTATCTATCTATCTATCTATCTATCTATCTATCTATCTATCTATCTATCTATCTATCTATCTATCTATCTATCTATCTATCTATCTACCTACCTACCTACCTACCTTCCTTCCTATCCTATCCTATCCTATCCTATCCTATCCTATCCTATCCTATCCTATCCTATCCTATCCTATCAGTCAGTCTGTCTGTCCATCTGTCCGTCCACCTTTCACTACATGTGGGTAAAGTTAGCATTTTGCATCATTTAACTGCCAAGGGGGTTGGATCTTTTTAAGAGAGGTGAAAAGATTTAGCTGATCTTGAAAAATTAGGAAGATAGAAGTACATGGATATGAGATCAGAGGAAAGGGCCAAAATTGTAGGCCAGAATGGGAAAGCAGGCAGACATCCTGGAAGAAGACAAGGGCAAGTATCTTCTATCTTATTGGCAGAAAAAATCATGATATGTCAATAAATTCACCCTGAATTGGGTTTGTCTTGATTGACCTTTTACTTTTTCAGCCCAATTTATTTGTTTATTGACTAAATTTACTTACTGGCTTTCCAGTTTAACAGCTCAAAATTACATCAATTGCCAGCTTCCCTTGAATTTTTCATACTGTTGGAATTTGGAGACCAGCATAAACTTATTCAATGAGCTTCCATCTCTGAGAGTAGATTTAATTGCGTGTCCCCCAGTCCACCTTAATCACTACAGTTTATTGTGTTACAACTGCAGTTTTGTATGTCTTGTGCCTCAAAATGGCAGGGAAATACAATGCCAGTTTTTAAGAATTATTCTGCTGAATTTCCATGAATACAGATCCACTCAAAAAGAGTGTTGCTATAGGTTATTTGCCATAAGATCCCTTGAAATATTTTAAAAGGCATTTCTTTTCTTCTCATTTATGAATGTTTCCCTTAGAGGGTTAAATGGAGTCACATCAACATTATTTTCTAGTACTGGCTATTACAACCTGAGATCTAGAGACTTCATTTTTAGGGTTTTGTCTCTTGAATAAAACTCTGGTATCATTTTAATACTATTATAAGGTATGCTACACCATGCAGGATGGGATGAGGACTCTAAAAGATACCTTAGAACAATAAAAATTCCTGAGTTGTGACAAAAGCTTTCCAGTTTTATCAGGTCGCATGTATGTATGCATTCATTTTCTATAGCTGCCCAACTCAGTCATGTGACTCTGGGCAGTTTACAATTTAATTTGAACTCAAAGATTTTTTCATGCAAACAAGAGCTCTATCCTTCAAGCTTTAGTCTTATTTCATTGCAGGATCTTCTGGGTTGCTGTAGGATAACCTTTGCCATGTTTTCAAATACTCTGGACTAACTGATCACCCAGCATTGCAGGTATATTTATTTATAGGGGGAAAATGTCCAGACCAAATGGAACTTCTAATGTTGGATTTTCCCCCTTACCAGAGGGAACCCCCTTTGGAGTACTATGAAGCCATTACCATGGCAACTTCACTGCACAGTACAGTAGAAGTCATTTTAAGGCACAACAAGCTGTATCTTAACAGAACACACCCCCCAAGGGGTGTTAGGAGTGTCTTACCCCCAGAGTATTTTTTTCCAGAGAATAAGTCACCTGTGTACCAAGTTTGGTTTGGTTTGGTTTGGTTGAAATTGCTCAAGGCATTTCAGATTTGTGTGTGTGTGTGTGTGTGTGCACCCGCACGCGCACTCACACACACACACATACATTTGTTTTTGTAGATTTGTTTTTGTAGATTTGTGTAGGTATGCTGGTCTTGTTGTATTCAGGTCTTTTCCCATGTAAGATTGAGATTGTCTTGGCAACGTTTCAGCGAGGTCTTACTCGCCATCTTCAGGCTGGGCTTTGTGCTTAAAGCATGGTTGGAGCTGCCGTCTTTCTATAAATCTTGGTGGGATGTGTGTGGAGTGCTGGCTTTGTTTCAGTAAGTGGAATGATTGGTTGTGTGGTTGTATCATGATTGGTAGATTGGTGCTGGCTATCTGTCGTGTTGTAATGGCCTGGGTGGTGGGTGGGGCTTGTTTGTTGACTAGAGCTGGTTTCCAGATGTCTGGTAGGCGGGAGATATTGTCACGTTTATTCATATTGTGGGGTTGTCCAGTTCATGCACTGTTTATTGGCTGGTTTCAGAGCTCAAGATACTGCCTGCAGCACTAGACTAAACCTGCTCATTGAAGTGAAGGAAGAAGAATTCGCTTTTAGAAAATATTTCAGAGAAGAAAGCATTTTAGTGAAATTCTCACAAATGGGTGTGATGCTACTGTGCACTTATTTATTTCTGGAATGCCACAAGGTGTGCTTGTGAGGATGTCCTATTTTGGATAGTACCGCCATTTCTTCAGCAATCTGAATTCCATCCACAAGCTTTTTCAGTCTGGAAAAATGAGACAGGCAGGGATGCTTTCATGTGAGGGAAAAATGAGCGGTAGAAAAGCTATCTCCAGGGTTAAAATCTGCTCAAAATACCAAAAGACAATGGAATGACATTCTTCAGCCTCCTAAAGTTAAAAAAAAAACCCATGATAAAAAGTGTTTTTCACATTATCCTTCTTTTCCTTTTTTTAAATGGGGGAAGAGAATGTTGGCAGATTACAGGGCAGACTTTGGAGATTAAGCTCCTGAGCTGATGGCTGAGAGGCAGGAAGTGCTCAGCTTCATGATCTCATTTTGGAGCACCGAAATTGACTCAGTGACACTGCTAAATTTGGCATGGTGTGGGTGGAGTACTTAGCACTAGAGGTTGCTGTTTCCTTGGCTGCCCTCCTTCTTAGCAAGAGACACTCCAGGGGAAGACCACATATGATAGATAATGGGCCTTACCTGGAAAAATGAGAAGCATTTTAAACCCCTTTCTGTATACTTCAGAAAACTAAAGCAGGGATATAATTTTTTTTGAAAGCCAGGGGCTGCATTGGCCAAGGACCACTATGAATCAACTGGCAATGTTCCAAATTTTATAATCACTGAATTTTTAAGGCTGCTGCTTCAAAAATGTGAGGTATATCCATCTCTCTAGTACAGGGGTGTCAAACTCAAAGCCCAGGGGCTGCATCCACCCCACGGGTGCTTAGATCTAGCCCATGGGGCTGACCTGAAGACAGTGAAGGAGTGGTCTGTGGTGCCTCTGCCAGTGAAAATGGAACCTGGGAGGGCTGCACAGCCCTCCCAAACTTGTTTTTACTGGCAGAGGATTACAGGAGGCTGTCACGGCCAAAAATGGGCCCCGCATGTTCCATTTTTACTGGTAGAGGACTAGCAAAACAAACTAAAAACAAAACAAAAGGAGAAATGTTTCCCCTTTTGTATTTGAGCATCCAAGAAGGGACAGGAAAGGAGAAAGGGAAAGAATAAGAAGGGAAGATGGGAAGAGAGAAATGAGGAAAAAACAAGGAAAGAGGGGAAGAGAGAAGAAAGGAGATAGAAGAGTGAAGGAAAAAGAAGAAAAAGAAGGGAGGGAGGGAAGAAGGGAGCGAGGGAAGAAGGAAGGATTGCCCCAGACTCACCTGGGCCACCACAGGTACCCTTGACATGAGTGATGTCCACCTTGGCCCACCTTGGCCATGCTGACCTCAACCCCCTGAGGTCAAACACAACCCTGATGCGGCCCTCAAAGAAATCAAGTTTGACACCCCTGCTCTAGTGCATCAGATAGCTCACCTTTCTCTGAAATACTAATTCATTTCTGTAGGGTCTTGTCCAATATATGTACAAATCAGAATAATAGTATGTATATTATGAGATTAAAGAAGGAAGAGTGGAGGAAGACTCTACCTTCCTATTTAATGCTGGAGACAGTTTGGGGAGGGAGGGACAAGGCCAGTGGAAGAGGTATATACTATTTTGTCTATCTTTTGTTGCAACAAAACAAAATGTTACTGGTAACAAATGGTTTTAGTAGGAAGAACCCCCAAGGAAACCTGCTGGGCCAGTTTGATGAAAGTGACTGTCAAGTGATGGGTTGCATTGGGGACCATTGTGCATACCTTGCGATGCTTAATCTAGACATAGAAATGTGTGATTCCAGCGTACAAAATTGATTTTTCATGGACTGGGGGCAATATATCAACTGCTAGTCCCTGAGTGACATCTGATTTTGATGCCTTCTAGAGCCAAACTGGTCCAAAAAATAATGTAAATCGGCCTTTCCCCTTCTGATACTCTCCATATTTCCTGGGAATATTACTCCCGCTGCAAGAAGAGATCTATAATCCATCACGCTGATTGTTAGTTGTAGTGTGGGGCTGGTGCAGGGGCTTTGTAACAGTTCCCAGTAGAAATTTTCTACTGGATCCTGCCTGCAGTTTGTTTCATTAGAAGTAATCCCCGATATAGAGTGTGTTTCAACTTGCATCTCTACTGAGATCAGGTGGTTTTTTTTCCTGAAAAAGAAGGCTTGTGCACCAAGGCTTTAAATTCAGAAAGGAAGCATTTATGATTTTCCATTGCAAGAACTGCCTCTCCAAGAAAGAAGCTCATCTGTTTTGACTCATAGATGCCATTAATAGATGGACTGTTCTGGCAGAATGAACTAGAACAGAATGGCCCTAATCATTCATTTCCAGTCTTGGACAGAAGGAGTTGCTTTATTGTATTAATACCTGCCTGGGCAACTCTGATCTTTCTGACTTGTGTACCACCAGGACTTTTATACTTTCACTTGTCACTGGCTGTGAGGTTGTACAGGAAAGGGTGATTTTACACACACACAATCAGAAGTGGTATTCAGCCAGTTCTGACAGGTTCTGGAGAACCGGTAGTGGAAATTTTGAGTAGTTCGGAGAACCAGCAAATAGGCTGGCCCTGCCCCTGCTGCCTCCCAGCTGATCTTCTTTTATTGCCCTGCACAGGAGAAGGGAGCTAGAAAGCAGATTAGTGGGGTAGGGAGGGAATGGGGATTTTGCAGTAACTTTCCCCCAAGAGCGGGGAGAGAATGGGGATGTTGCAGTATCCTTCCCTAGTCATGCCCACAAAGCCACGCCCACAAAGCCATACCCCCAGAACCAGTAATAAAAAAATTGAATTCCACCACTGGACACAATGTGTATAAAACACAACTGATGAAGAAAATGCATGTTAGCATACAAAACTGACTTTGAAGGGTTTTTTTATTCATACTGGACTTGCTGCGAACACAGGCAATTTTCCCCAATATACTGAGAGACGATAAATTGGGACCATAACTCTTTAAATTCCCGGTCAGCTAATTGCAAGGCTAGCTGGGAATTCTAGCAGTTGCAATTCTAAATATATCCGAAACCAGAGGCACTAGGGTGTGGATGTGGGCAGGATACAGTGAAAATTCCAAACACAGTGGCTTTTTCATGGATTAAATGCCTAACTTTTTAAAGCATGCTGGAATTTTTTTGTGGTCCCTTCTCAACATGCCATTTCTTCTGTTTGCAAAAGCAATGTTCTTTCACTCGCTTTTGCAAAGCTTCAGCCTACTTTGAAGGTAAGAAAGAGCTTATAGTGATAATGGTCAATTTTTTCTCTTTTTCGCTCATGCAGATAAACTGCCACCAGCCTTGATCTGGGGATCCTTTGATAAGTAAAACCTTTGATCTTCTTTTCCATCACCTTCAACCTACCTACCTTATCAAAAAATATCCTTTTCTTGTTGAAGACTTTTCCCTTAGATTGTTTGATCCCTCAAATTCTTCATGAACCTCAGGCTCATGAACTAAAAAGCCTTCAGCAGTGCAAAAACCCTGCATGATCCATTTAACGGTATCTCCATCCATCACTTTTCTCTGGATAGAAACCAACAGGTTATTTCATCAATATTATGATATATGTGCATGTTGGTGATTTTAGCTGCCAGCCATAATCCTCAAGTCCCAACTTTTCCTTCCCACCATCCTCCTGCAAATTTTTCAATTTCCTTGTCCATTCCATCAGCTACCCCTTCTTCTCCTATTACAACTATTTTTAAAATCAGAACTTAAACTAATATTTATTCTTGTCTACTTATCAGCAAAGTGCATATAAAATTGTTTTATCTGGGTGAATGGATATTGGAAAAGCCAATAAGAAGATATGGCTAAGATCAGCCTCATCCCATTGTCTTTTTTCCAACCTTTTGGGCTGACTTAATAGCACAAGCAAGACGCTGAGCTTGTCGATCAGAAAGGTTGGTAGTTTGGCTGTTTGGCTGTTCGAATTCCTAGCACTGCATAACGGAGTGAGCACCCATTACTTGTCCCAGCTTCTGCCAACCTAGCAGTTTGAAAGGATGTACAAATGCAAGTAGAAAAATAGGAAACACCTTTGTTGGGAAGCATTCCATGCGTGTTCCATGTGGCTTCGGTGTTTAGTCATGCCGGCTCTTTGGCTTTGAAATGGAGATGAGCGACATCCCCTAGAGTTGGGAATGACTAGTCCCTATGTGCGAGGGGAACCTTTACCTTTACCTAATAGCACAAGCAATAGCACTTAGAGTAATATACTGTTTCACAGTGCTTTTCAGCCCTCTTTAAGTGGTTTAACTGATTCAGCATATTGCACCCAACAGTTTGGGTCCTCATTTTACCGACCTCCGAAGGAAGGAAGGCTGAGTCAACCTTGAGCCTGGTGAGCTTTGAACTGCCAAACTGCAGTCAGCAGAAGAAGCTTGCAGTACTGTATTCTGACCACTGCTGCCACATTTGTTTTTTTGCTCTTGTACTTTGACTCTGAAAGCATTTTAAGGGAAAATAAAGTGAACATTTTGCAGGTTACACATAAATAATGAAAACCACATCCAGTAAATGAATTTGTCTTCCTTAATAGAACATTAACCCAAGATGGAATAATGAGCACAAATTGGAAGTATAGTGTAGCCTTTTGCAGGGCAGATGATGTGCAGAATAGATTTTTGCTCCTGAATAGGCCTTATATTAAATAGAGTATAAGAAAGAAGGTTCATTGGAAGTTTGTTGATGATAAAAACGTGATTAAATGAATAGGTATAAATTATGGAATACTTTCACAAAGATGGAACTGCTGAATATGATAAGATCGGTCCTGAAGAAGGTAAGGTGTGTATGAGAGAGAACTGAGAAACTTAGCAAATGATTTAATATTGATTTAGGCAATAAAATGTCCCCTTGGCTAGTTAATGTAATGTAATAAAATCACGCTGATGCATCGCTGATATACCTCTATATCATATATCATTGACACACACGGCTGTATGAAAGAGAAGTGTGTTGGCTGGGATCATGAACTTATGTGGATGTCATGCTGTTGACCAAGTCTATATGATGCATATGGTTCTGAAAATAAATGTATTAAAGACTAACATGCGTAACAGGGAAAATGGAATGAACAATTCAAAGTTTTATTTAAATAGCACCAAACTAGAGCAAATAGATGGATTTGTATACCTCAGTAGAATATTTATTAAAAATGGGGAAATAGATAGAGATACGCACAAGTGCTGGTTTGGCTAGTTTGTCCTGTTATAAGAAATGCCACCAGGATTGTCAGTGCTAGTGAATGATGCCCATAATTTCTTTTATATATGGAGAATTCATTCTTAGAGGGCAAGATTTAGATGCAGAAAGCCCTGAACATAGAACTATGAAACAATGTGGTGTCAAAGATCTATTAGAAGACCTTCAGCATGTCATATTTGCCTCTAACATAGGGGAGATGCTATATTTTAGGGTGCAGAACCAAAGAGCCAGTAGGCAAACTATTGATTATTTGCAAGAAATAATTTCTAATAAATAATAGTTTTTTCCAGAAATAAGCTATTATTCTTAATAATCTTTCTGGTTGCCTGAATACTAACAGTTGAGTTGGATAGATGTCTACAAAGAGGAACATCTTCGTTTGCAACATATCAGCATTGGAACCAGTGATGTGCGGTGAGGATTACGGTTGGTGAGGCAAGAGCGCGGCAGCGACGAGAAGCAACGTCCCCACCACTGTGTCCGACAGGCATCTCACGTTTATGTCTGCCATAAACACGAGACGCCTGGCCTGTCGGACACAACGGCGGGGTTGGAGGAGGTGGGGGGACGAGGCAGCGGAGCGCAGCAGCGGCAGGGACACTCTTGCCGCTGTGTCTGACAGGCATCTCACGTTTATGTCCACCATAAACGTGAGACGCCTGGCCTGTTGGACACAGAGGTGGGGTTGGAGGAGGCGAGGGGACGAGGCAGTAGAGCGCAGCAGCGGCAGGGACGTTCTTGCCTCCCCACCTCCTCTGACCCCACCACTGTGTCCGACAGGCCAGGCATCTCACATTTATGGTGGACATAAACGTGAGACGCCTGTTGGACACAGCGGTGAGAACGTCCCTGCCACTCCACTGCCTCACCCCCCGCTTCCTCCAACCCCGCCATTGTGCAGTGATGTGCGGTGAGGGATACCGTTGGTGAGGCAAGAGCGCGGCAGCGGCGAGAAGCAACGTCCCTGCCGCTGTGTCCGACAGGCGTCTCTCGTTTATGATGGACATAAATGCGAGATGCATGTCGGACACAGCGGCGGGGGTGTTGCTTCTCGCCGCTGCCGCGCTCTGCCGCCTCGCCACCCGCCTCCTCCATCCCCGCTGACATTCTTGGGAGCAGGTCGGGTGGCTGGCTGGCTGGGAGGAGAAGAGCGGTGAGTCTTCGTGCCGGCTGGCTGGCCAGGCAGGGAGCAGGTCGGGTGGGGGTGGCTGGCTGGCTGGCTGGCTGGGAGGAGAAGAGCGGTGAGTCTTTGTGCCGACTGGCTGGCCAGGCAGGGAGCAGGTCGGGTGGGGGTGGCTGGCTGGCTGGCTGGGAGGAGAAGAGTGGTGAGTCTTTGTGCCGCAGTCGCTCAAATGCAAGACATGATTCGCTGCTCCCAGATCAGGAGGCGGGAGAATCAGTGCCTCTTTTGCATATTAAATCTTTTGCTTTTTAACTCCGCCTTAACTTTTAAAAGGCGAAAAATTCCTTAAGCAAAAGAGGCCCCGAGTTCTCTCGCCTCCTCCTAGTTAACACTGAGAGCAGACACCAAGCCACTGTGACTTGAAATCTGGTAGCAACTATCCTGGCTTTAATTCATTAAAAAAAATATTTAAAACTCTTTCCTTTCTCTCAGGAGACTGGGGAGGCTCCGCCTCCCTTGCCTCTAGTGACTGCACGTCCTTGCCATTGTGTCTGACAGGCCAGGTGTCTCACATTTATGGTGGTCATAAACGTGAGATGCCTTTTGGACACAGCGGCAAGGATGGAGGAGGCGGGGGGGGCGAGGCGGCAGCCAGCAAAGAAAGAGGAGAGGAGGAGGAGGAAAGGGAGAGGGGAACAGGATGGGGCTCCCGGTGGGGGGGGAGAGGGCTGCCCCTCTCTTCTCAAACAAACTCTCTCTCAAATTGAGAGTTTGTTTGAGTGAAGAAAGAAACATACGCACACACACACACACACACACACACACACAAATTACTCACAATAAAAAATTACAAATTAAATTACAATAATTTTGAATTCCCCCCCTCCGTCTGACCCACATACCTTTTCCAGCTGTGTCACAGAGGATGAAAACGTAAAAAATGGAAAAATAAAAAGACAATACTTGCTGCTGCCAGAGAAGGAGGCGAGAGAACCACTGCCTCCTTTGCATAAGGAATTTTTTGCCTTTTAACCCTTGCTCAGAGTTAAGCAACTACCTTAGCCTTTTTCCTTTTAATTTTTATTTTCATCATGACACTGGTGAGGCCCTGCCTCCCCTGCCTCCCTGACTGCACGTCCCTGGTTGGAACAATGTCCTTAGATTATGTATATCCATCCTGAGATGCATCTCTTAGATCAGGGCTGTGAAACTTGTGGGTCACAGGTTGGATGTGTCACATGCTGGCCACACCCACGTCTGTTTTAGCGAAGAGGGAAAAAGTCACGATACGTCACATGATGCTGCCGTGACGACGCAACTTTGACACCCCTGTCTTAGACTGACTGTTGCTGGACTGAGTTTTGATTTGGATTTTTGCTTGATAGTTTGTTTCGGCTTGAAATTTGGTTTTCTGCCCTTTATTTACCTTTGAGTCTGACTGACCTATGCTTGTTGAATACCATAGTGACTTGTGTCTTCTTACTGCATTAGGTACTATTGCTTAGGACCAAACTTGTCCAGAGCAGGACATATTCTGCATTTCAGCTTAAAGCCTACATGATAATATCACAAAAAAATTGGATCTGGCAGACCTATAGAGGAAAAAATTCCAAATTTTGGAGGAGATTCCTAGGATTAAAATCAGTGAAAAATTTAATCCATAGAAGGTCATTGAAGGAGCATCGAAAGTGTTTATTATGCACTAACAAAATTTAAACAACAGAAAAATCAATAAAATCTTTTTTTTAAAGTGTAATGATGGAACGCATGTAGTTTCTTAAGTGAATGTAGTAGATACAAGATGGACCACTAATTTATTACCAAACCTCAAATCTTTAATTATATTAGAATAGTAATAGAAAACCAATATAAACCACAGAGTATTGGAGAACATAAACAAAAACCTAATTAAGAACAGAACAGAGAATAGAATAGAATAGAATAGAAAAAGAGAAAAAGTAAGAGGAGAGGCCACTTTCTCTTTTACCCCTCAGTGGTAGATAGATTTACGTATTTAGCTGGGGAAAATGAATTATATCAACATGAACAAGAGCAACCAATGAAGTATTTGTTATGCAAATCTTTTCATTACAGCAAAACCGGAGTGCTGATCACAGATAAAATTCTTTGTTGCTTCCACCCCCATCCTCCACCCCTGCAAGAAGCAACTACCTAGGCTGATTATCAGCGCAAGAAGGGAGAAGAGACAGACCTTTGGGTGACACAGTCTCTTCTTAGCTTCTTTATTTTATTCCCAGAAGAATGAAAAGCTGGATGATAAATGAAAAAAAAAAAAAACTGCTGGGTTCATCAAAGTTTTCTCATTTTATTTTCTCCCTTTCTTTCTATGTCCCCAGCTGGGGTGACATCTGCTCTTGAATGACCTCAAGTGCCTTCTGTCAGTTAATATTCCTTTGGGGATAGCTGGCCATTTTTCATATGCGCATATATTAAGGTGTTGGTTAGAGGCCTCCCTCCTACTTTCTTGGATCTCTAGTCAAGTCCTGTCAATAGTCTAAAGTGGTAAGATAGATGGTAAGTCAGGGCTTATGACAGACCTCAAACCATTTCTTGTAGCCCAAGTAACGCATGGTCTGTTGGATGAAACTACAGGGGGGACATGCTGAACATCAGTACAGTTTCTTATGAAAAAGTGAGGCTTTTGAAGGCAAGAGTCAGATCTGATTTCTCTGGGAAGTGGGAAAGACAATACAATCTCATGATCCCCAGTCCCTTAACATCTGCATCTATGAGAATGTCTCAGGTTCAGTGAGGAGATTATTTTACCACCATATCTCATAGATTATTAGGTTGTATTGATCAAAGTGCTTTCCAGATGTGTGGTATTTAAATTCCCAGAATTCCTCAATCAGAGGGTCCATTATTAGAAGTCTGGGAGTTGAGCTTTTCTTCTCCAGAGGCACTCAACTGGGAAAATCTTCCCTGAATATAGTTTGATCTGTTTTCGGACTGAGACACCCACAGAGGGTGAGACACTCCAGATTTCACCTATAGCTCATTTGTTGTAAACTAGAGCTTGAGGCAAAAGTCAAATAGGGCTAGAAGGGCCACCCTAGAGCTTTGACAGGCTTTGGCTGCATTGCCAGCTGCTCTATTTAAGTCAGAGATGAAAGTCTGAGGCCCAAAAGCTAAGAGGAGCCCCTAGAGCCCTTTTAAAAATTCCTACTGAATTATAATTTTTTTTTCCAGTAACAGCAGAGAAAAAAAATGTTCCATGTGGGGAGAGTAATGTTAAAAGCATTTAATCAACAATTTAATGTTGAACACATATAAATGCCATCAGTTTTATTCCCCCCCCCCACTCTTGGCTTTTTCATAAAAGATGTGTAAGCTCCCCTGGCATTGAAACATTACTATAAAAATCTTATCTTTCAATGTTTGTTCCATCTTCTTCAAATTCCAGACTTTTCCTTACAGACTTTTCTGGCTTCTTTTTACTGCTTTTGACAAACCATATATTACGTAATTGCTTATTCTCACCACATTTTCGCTTATTACTTAAGTCAGTCAGCAGTCCTATTTTCTTGGTTCATTTATCATTCAACTATTTGGATGGATTTGCACAATACATTAATCTAAAATGTGGCTGGTTATAGATTCTGGTGCTATGTGTTGTGCAAACATAATCACTACAGTACTTGTTGTTCTGAACCCTTGCTAATATTCGTGACTATAGTTTATATTAGGGATTGCTTTCTGGTTTCTGACAAGAAGCCAGCTCTAGCCCAACTTTTATAAGATAACAAAATGTATCCAATATTCGACATATAATATATATTAGCTTAAGAAGCTGATATAAATCATGTATAAATCAGGAAACTGGGTGCATGATTAGATCAAGGAATTTTCCCAAGCATTTACTTACAATAATATTGCACTCTGGAACATGTTGTGTTAATTATTTATATACCCCACTTTTTTCCACCAAAGTTTTTAAGTAATTACTGTCCTCTAGTTCATGTGCTTTTGCTAATAACACAATCAAGTGAAAAAAAAGATGTAAGAACGATATATCTTGTGCTGCTTTCTCTATACCACCATCTTTTCTAAATTTTGTAAAATTAGCCTTAATTTTTTAATCAAAAATTAGTAGCAAAAAAGGCCACTTTGCTGGACGGGAATTCATACTAGAACACCTTGCAGATAAATGGCTACCTCATGTATTTAGCTTCTTTTTCCTTTTTTCTAGCTACTGAGTCTGTCATGTTTTCTTATTTTGATTTGTAAATTCTTGAAAACTGCAGCAAAACTCCCTTTAAAAAAGGCTTAATGCAGATTTTTTTAATGAAAAAAAAATCTTCAAAAACAAAGGGAAAAAACCACCCAAGAAAATATTCATTTGGCATCATCACCCGACCCACTGTTGTCCTAGCTTTCCCATGCTCCCACCTCCCAATATTTTTGCAATTTCAACCAAACTTGGTAGACAGATTACTCTCTGGGAAAAATAATGTGGGGGTAAGACACCTCTAACACCCTTCAGGGGTGTTCTGTTAAGATACAGCCTGTTGTGCCTTAAAATGGCTTCTACTGTACTGCTGTAAATGGCTTCCACTGTACAGCTCAGTGGAGTTGCCATGGTAACAGCTTCACAGTACTCCACAAGGTGGCTCTCTCTGATAAGGAGGAAAATCCAACAGTAAAAATTATGTTTGGTCTGGACATTTCCCCCCTATAAATAAATACCCGGGCAATGCCGGGTTATCAACTAGTTTAGAATAATTTCCATTGAGTTAAAACCTTTCACAGATTAGGCCAGGACTATTGTATAGTTGGTTGCTACAAATAACAATGTTGTTACAGATGTGATATAGTAAGGTTGTGAGTGATGAAGAGGAATAGGTCTTGGTATATGAATGATTCTAATCTTATCGTAACCGAGAAGAGGAATGGTAGGAGATGCTTTTCTGGATCCATATATATTTTCTGGATATTCAAGGCATGTAAATATTTCTGAGCTAGGGAAGCTGCCTCAGCAATGCCTTGCTATTGCTATAATCCATCTTTTCCACCTAGAACATTTTTGCATAATGTACACATTTTACATGGGACAGAGGTTCCTGGTTCCTCCAGGGCATGTACATGACGTTTCGCATATGCTGTCACTGTGTGAAGTGGTTGTAGACAGAGTGAGCAATTTCTTTGAGGGATGTTGGCATACAGGGAACTGCAGTGATGCATCAAGCTTCCTCTCTATTAAAAAATAATCAGAACTTAATCTAGCTTGTTTTAAGTACCTAATGGGATCTGTAATTTCTTGCTAATTATATAATTATTATAGTTTGTTGTCTATGGCTCCAATTAAACATAAAAAACTCTGCCTCTATGTATATGAATGATGCCCAGTTTATTATTTCCTTCTCAGTAATACATCACATTTACTATTCAGATGTGTATTTCCTCTGCAACAGCTCCCACCTACTAGTCTGAATTCAAACAAAGGCCTGCTTCACACATTACACTAAGATCTAATATACTACTTCCTTTTTGGCTTTGTGTGATATGTGATCCTACATTTTGGCTTGAATGTGAGCCACAGCACTATGCTAATTTACCATTCAGCTTGTATGAATGTGTTCTGATTGGCCTTTTTGCTTATGCTTAAAGTATTGTCCATAATAATGTCAAATATAGAGTGCATAGCCACCCTCTTTATTTTTATGTAAAAATCAGAATCATGCAAGAATCATGGTGTTTCCGATGACGTTCTATGGGAGTGAAAGTTGGACTTTGAAGAAACAAGATAGGAAGAGTATAGATGCTTTTGAGCTTTGATTTTGGAGAATTCTGAGAACACCATGGGCAACCAAGAAAACAAAGAAATGTATTATCAAACAGATCAACCCAGCATTCTCAATACAGGCACAAATGACCAGTCTAGAATTAGCCTACATTATGCAAAGACCTACCAGTACCTCTCTGGAAAAAGCCCCAATACTGGAAAAGATGGAAAGAAAAGTGAATCTCTTTGTGATTCTTCACTTCTGTAAGGTAAAACGTGAGAGTGCAGACACATTTTCTGTGGGGGTGTCTGTACATTTTGAAATAGCTTTCCCCCAGAAATTCAGCCTGGCCCCATGTTTGTTCCATAAGACTGAGTGACACTGATCGTTTACCATAGACTTTTTATTGCATTTATAGCAATGTATCTCAACTGCTGGGGTATCTTTTGATTACAATGGAATACAGTACATATTTTACAGATAAAGGCAGGCAGTAAAGTGTACAACTCTTGAAGATGAAATACTTTAATTTATATTGCGTTCCTTTTTAATAAAAAGAGAAAAAAACCAAAGCACAAGTGAGTTTTGCGATACTGATGGAAATGCTGCTTCTTCTTGTGCCATATCCATCATCGGACATTGGCGATCATGTTGGCATTCCTATTTTTGTCAACAGCTGCATAAAAAAGTGCTGCTGAATTTTCTCCAAACCAGTCCCCTAGGTTTTGAAGCCATGATGTTTTTCTTCTGCCTGGACCTCATTTGCCTTCAATCTTTCCCCAGAGGATTAAAGGAAGGATGCCGTATTTTTCTGAGTGTCATATCACATGTCCAAAATATTCTAACTTTCGCTTTTTTATGGCTTTGATGATATGAAAATACATACATTGTCAAAAAGAAGAAAAAAAACCATACACATAAAAAGTGGTCTAATAAAAAAGGAAAATACAAGAAAGGGAAAATACTCCATGTCATTAGTAACAATAATAACAATTCTATATATTGTCTAATGCAAATATTATTCAAATATGTATATGTTTCTGATAAATTATAAAACTACCTTTTTAACCTACTTTATTCTGCATAAATGAGCCCCACATTTCATTATGCTTGTCTATATAAAGTCTATATTTACAGGCAATCCTCTCATAAGTAGCAAGCGGAATCAGATCTTCAATCCATTGAATATATGGAGTCATACATTTATCTTCCCAATGCTGCAATATCAGTCTTTTAGTAATAGTAAAGGCAAGGTGAATCCACTTTAGTTCAAATTCCATGTATTAGTTACATAGTTCAAAAGAATACTATCATCTGGAAATTTTAGCTTTTGTCACACAATCGTACAATATTTATATCATTCATTACTTTCTGCCCAACTAATGATAACTTTGTGGTTGAAATTACAGATTAAAAGCTCTGTGAAACAGCTCTGACTTTATTGCTTTCCTAAATGCCACTAGGAAGAATAGAAAGATCTCCATGTATAGGCTACTTCAATGTTGTGTAGCCAATTCAGAAAATCACATTCTTCTGCCCCTCTCCCAGGGGAAGACTTTCAACATCTCTGCTCGAGATGAACAGATTGGGTAGGTTGATTCTGCCTAAAGGTTATAGCAATAGCACTTAGATACCACTTCATAGTGCTTTACAACATTCTCTAGCTGTTTACAGAGTCAGCATATTGCTCCCAACTAACTGGTTCCTTATTTTACCAGCCTTGGAAGGATGGAAGGCTGAGCCAGTTAGGATTGAACTTTTGGCAATGGGCAGCATCAGTCTACAATACTGCATTCTAACCACTGTGCCACCATGGGTCTTGCGATATCCTGGGTGTAACTCAATGCAGAACCATGAAAGATTTTATAGGTTAATATTAGCACCCTGAATTGTTGTTGAAAGTCTATTGGAAACTCAGGCAGCACCCACAAAATTGGTATTATGTGACTGTAATGGCAAATTGGTTGCTGTTTTTTACACCAATAGCTTTTGGTTAGTCTTCAAATGCAGACACTGCTCAATGTGTTGTGGTAATCTATCCTAGCCATGATTGAGGTATTACGCTAGCTGCAGCCTCTTACTCCTTACTCCATGGGTTGCATTGTTTGAGAATACAAGAAAGGATACACTTTTTTTCTATCTGGAAAAATATATATCTTAAATTCAGAAACATCCTACTTTCTACTAAATATAAAACTTATCATTCATAGTTTATCATGATAGGGTTTTTGCCTTTTAAGACCTGGTTCCTGTGTTATTAACTTGCTTTAGTTATGGATAAATAACCAAATAGCTTTTAGATTGATGAAAAAGCTTCAGACTCTTGTTGTTGACCATGTTGGGTGGAGCATTTACTGCATCCTTTTTAGGGAAGCATTCAGTTTTTCTTCTTTTGATATATCAGCAGATGGCAACACTTAACTGATCTTTGAAACATATTTGAATGAGCCCTAGTTAATATTGGTTGGGAATCACTAGGGCATTCCAGGGCTGTTGACTAGGCAGAAGTAAAACATATCCTGGAAGAAGACAATTGAAAACCATTTTCATTTCCCAAAGGTGCTTTTTTCAAAAGGCAACTGGACTTTCTGGTTTTTCTTTGAAGATGTTTCACTTCTCATCCAAGAAGCTCCTTCAGCTCTGGATGACCTGGTTGACTGAGAATCTCCATAGACATTTCCATTTTGTTACCAATAAAACTTCATGAACCTATCCATGAAGTCCCCAGGAATCAAATTCAACTCACAGAAAATTTTTTTTTTTTAGTTTGTCTTTGATAATTTGGCCAGTTTTTATCCCTTTTATTTCCATTGACATCGGGATCAGTTGATTATCCTTCCTCTTGACCGTGGTACTAAGGCAAAGTAGTACTTTAAATAGCAATAGCAATAGCAGTAGACTTATATACCGCTTCATAGAGCTTTCAGCCCTCTCTAAGCGGTTTACAGAGTCAGTATATTGCCCCCAACAACAATCTGGGTCCGCATTTTACCCACCTCGGAAGGATGGAAGGCTGAGTCAACCCTGAGCCGGTGAGATTTGAACCGCTGAACTGCTGATCTAGCAGTCAGCTGAAGTAGCCTGCAGTGCTGCATTTAACCACCGCACCACCTCAGAAGAAAGGGTACCTTGGTGGTATCTGCAGTTCATTATTGTGTACCCCTCTTTTAACTAGCCTCTGAAATGTAGTGTCTATTCATCTCTGCCATATTAGAGGACAACTGCTTGGAAATAAGGAACGCTTTTACGCATACACACCTCTTAATGGTCCTCATGCATCATATGGCATTGTTATAATTGTAATCTTGAGATATTGCTATATGAAATCTTTTATTCAAGCCTTCTCTGTCAGTCAGGACTACAAATGGTCAATGTCTAATATTTAACTTCTTGATAGAGGCCCCTTGAAGGTATTGTTCTGATAGCCATTTCTTCCTTCCATACTTGATATTTAGCTGGATCCTTTTATTCATCACTAAGACAGATTCTGAGCCCTAGAGTCAAGGAGGAAAGGCAACTTGTCAAGAAAGGTTGACCTTGTTCTTTTAATCACAATGCCCTTTTCTATTTCTTATACTCATCCCTCTTCATCTTGAAAATGGAGTACAAGCTCTTTAGTTCTGATCTCAAGTCTAGCTCTCTCCAACTTGAGATTTCTACCCTCAAGATTATCAGTCATTTGGAAGTGATGGTCAGTCTTTGTTAGAACCTGAGTTTATTGAAACTGCAGCCTAAATATATATGTAGGGGAGAGGGCTGGGGAAGACTGCTGTAGTGTTATACCTTTTAATATTTTCAAGTGTATATATATGTATGTATGTGTGTGTGTGTGTGTGTGTGTGTGTGTATGTATATGTATATATATGTGTGTGTGTGTGTGTGTGTGTGTAATATAGCCCAGGTTCAAATCCCAGTAAGGGTATGGCTAGCTGATGAGAGCTAAATAGCTTGAAATAGATCTATACTAGTCTCCCTTTATTTATTTATCAGCACAAATATAACAACATATATATATATATATAAATAGATATAGATAGATACACACACACACAGAGACACACAGACACCCTAGTGCCGCATAACAAAGTGAGCTCCATTATTTATCCCAGCTTCTTCCAATATAACAGTTCGAAAGCACATAAAAAATGCAAGTAGAAAAATAGGAAAGGTAAGAGTGTTCCGTGCGCCTTCGGCATTTAGTGATGCTGGCCACATGACCATGGAGACGTCGTCAGACAGCGCTGGCTCTTCGGCTTTGAAATGAAGATGAGCACTACTCTCTAGAGTCGGGAACCACTAGCATATATGTGTAAGGGGAACCTTTACCTTTTATATATACTGTAGGTAGCTTGTATGTTCTACTTTATAAAGGACAACCCTCTTCCCATTTGGAGGTATCTGAAGGGATGCACAGCTCAATTTTTCATTTTAAAAATAAAAGAATCCTATAAAGAAAAAGCAGGAACTTTTACTGATCAACAGTTTTTAAAGATTACATTAGCTACATTAATGGCCAGATTTGCATTTCAAAATTAACCAGGTGAAACAGAGATACCATTATATCTATGTAATATACTGGTACTTAGTTGGCAGTTTTGTCTTGATTTGGATCTTGTTTTTTGGCTGTACTATGGATGTACTGTTATCTAACCAGTTGGTTTCTGTATAATTCAACATATGGTATAACCTCCATAAAGAGGTTAATTCAATAATCAGGGTAAACCTGTTGTTGGAATCTTAAACGCAAATCCCATCCCTTTCTATTTTTAAATTTAATTTTTAGTGATTATATAAGTAGGTATAAACACTGAAGACTTTTCTCCATGTCTTCCCATGGAAGCACTCTTATTTGGCCAAATTTACTGGATCTCTTTGCCACCTCACAGAGAATATGCCCAGTATTCCTCTGTGCCTTGCTTGGGATAGTTTACTTTTTACAATTTATACATTGCTTAAGCTCAAAGTGGTCCACAATAACAAAGCTAAGCCCAGAGAGTACCAAGAACTCCACAAAATGATTCAGCAATAAAAAGTCTTTACCAAAAAGAGCAATGGGACCTTGAAGAAAAGCTATAATATACAATCCATAGGAAAAAGGAACTATTTTATCAATATCTATTCCAGGGCAGATTTTAATTGCTTTCTAATAAACTGGTAGGTTGGAAACCAATCTAATATTGAGATTGTTGTAAAACTTACTAGAGAAGGTCATCTGCATTTATTCATCTTTTCCTTGATCCACTCATAAATGGAAAGGAAGCTGAGGAGTTTCTGGAAAGTTCTGGAATATATGTTTTTCTTAATATATCGAGCAGGTAGGCTCCAAAAATCTTAAGGAATTCCATATTGAAAACATTTTACAGAGATAAATTAAGCTGATAATTTCTCAGGCCTGTTGAAAAATTGTGTAGTTTTATCTACAGCTGGAACTCTCAGTTCTTTATTTGCTGTAGAATAGAAACCTGATTCCAAAACATCCAGAAATCTTGTGACTTCCCTAGTTTAAAGGATACAATGGGTGCCTTTCTATTTCTCTACCATATGTGTAATTTCCCAACAATTGCATGTACTTTGCCAACCTTTCAGTGAAAAATGTAACTTCATAGCACTCATAACTCCCATAACTCATAACTGGAGTTATGGAACCAGCAGCGACCCAGGCCTGCCATGCCCCTAAACCAGTTCCCCGAGTGGCGCCATCATTTTGTTTTTCAGTTCTGCAAATGCGCAGAACAATTTTAATTGCACTGCGTATGCGTGTGCATCAAACACACACACAAGTAAACCTGCAGTAGTGCCTGCTGGAACCCTGATGCTTTCCCAGATAACACAGGATGACCATGGAAATTTGTCCAATACTTTTGGAGGACAATATCTTGGAAAAGGCTAGCCTAAAAATCACAGCTTCAGGACAGTAAATCTGATGCATGAGCTTCTCCAGTAGCAATAACCCTTATCTTACTTTCTTTCCATATAATTATACAATACTGCATATAAAGGAAATTAAATTAGCAAATGTAAAGGAGAAATATTAGCATATGCCAAGGATGGCTGATTCAATTATTATAGGCCATGTATTACTTGGGATTCATTCAAAGATGGAATGGTGTTTTCATATTCTGAGCTGCCACCTTTGTAGCAATCTCCTAGATAATAATTATAAGCAGTTATAGAAGTGTTTTTTTTTTAAATATACAGTCAAATTCAGGGTGAACCATGAAAGACAATGGATATATACTTATTATAATAAGGATAACAGCGGGGATCAATCTCCACCAGCAGAGTTAATTACTACAACTATGCTGAGTAATGTCCATTTGAACACTTAGTAGTTGTTGAATATTGTCAATATGGAATGATGGGAGATCCTTCCAGTATTTTCCATGGTAATATGCAATTTGCTGAAAAATAAGCTATATATATTTTATTAAGTCAATAAAGGACTACAATCCCCCAACTAATCAATATGCTTACATTGCCTGAGGCAACAGAAGGTAAAATATGTAGGTCTACATGCTTGCAATGATGTTCATATTTCTTTTCCATGATTGAGGCATAAACTTTATCAAAATAAATAAATTCTATTAGAAGAATTGGAAATGCAGACTTCAATGTTACCCATATTTATTTAAATAATATATTCAGAATTAATGTCCAAGAGTACATTGAGATATTTATTTATTTATTGAACATATATAGCTGCCCAGATCACATACTGCCCAGCTTACAATAAATAAATATTGCTACTTATTTGCTTATATAGGGGGCTGAGCATTGTAGTTTAATCAGCACCAATCATCATTGCTCTTGTTGTCAGCTCATTTTGGCTAGTTATGAAACTATGCAAGTAAGACATTTCTATTCTCAAGAGAATAATGTAGATTGCTGCCACATCTTCAGCAACCTTGCCTAAAATAACTGTGCTTTTAACTAGATGCCCTGCAGTGAAAGCATATTCTTTAGAGGGAATTCCTGCATATAGTGTTGGTGGCAAGACAATTTGACTACCATGTAAACAGACAAGAGATATCCATTTTGATAACTCTTTAAATTTTTTGGACACCGAATCAGAATTGTCATGGTGGATTTCCTATTCTGTGGGAAACAGACTTCCCTTCAACAATTAAGTACACATTATCTGACACTTGTCCAGAACTATAAACATCTTAAATTGAACACCTGAACGTATTAGCCAAGGGAACCATAAGCTAACTCTGGACTATGCCTCAGTATGCATTTGCTTCTTCTCTAGTGTAGCCACTATAAAAAAAGTTGTATCTCTGTCTTGATGTTCCATGCTAAAAACTGGTCTGACTAGAATGGCATTTTTTCGTAATTTTGAATGCATCTTTTCTTTTGAAAAACACATGGCCAGAAAGCTTATAAAGTGGCTATTATATATCCTCTTGCATTTTTCTTCTTCCATTGGATGGGTCTGGTTTTAGGTTTTGAAATCCAAAAGAATTTCCTGATGTAAACCAGCATGAAGTGCTGCGCTTCCTCTAGAAATCCACCAGATGGCTTTGGAGAACTCATAACTAAAACTGAAAACTTTCTAGAAGAAAGATAAACCCCAAGGGGGTGTGGAGAGTCCTTCTAATAACATCAGTGTTATCCTTTAGATATAGAATGGCAAGAAAATTCCTGTTTCCTTCATGTTGCAAAAAACATTACATGAGTCGTAACCCCCTCCCCTTTTTATCTTTTATCTTGCATTGGTGACTAATGGTTCAGCTGCATCTCATGTAACCACTGTCAATTGAAGAAAGAGAGCCTGATATTTTATGGTACGAATTCTATTCGGTCCATGGAAGGTGTCACAAGGCACTGTTGAGCTAGCCTTTTAGATATTTATTTACAGCATTCCTAATTTTTGTTGCCTTAGACAACTCAGCAAAAGCACTTCTGAATATTTCAGTGTGTGCAATTTTTGTATTTGGGGAGGCATTACATAGAAAACATTCTTCGATTTTTCTGGAATCAAATTGGATAGGCTTCAAAGGTGATAACTTTGACCACATAGCTATACAGCTACACATGCATATGTGCATACTGAAACATACACATATTCACATATATGTATGTGGATGTATATATGTACAGACACATATATCGACACTATATTTACATATAGTGTATTTATATCCATTTGATTTACATCTATTTGATCCAACTTAATATATGTCTATTTAAAAACAGAGGCATATTCAGATACAATGTATTTACAATCCATGCATCAACATATGCATATACATATTATACAGAAACACAAATATACCCATATATACCTATTGCATACATACATTGTCCAGGGTAGTATGAATAAAATTCTAGAAATGAATCAAGGCTAGGAGTGCTGTCTTTGGTAATCTGGCCAAAAGGCTGCTACAATAATGCAATTGGCACATGAGGATACGAGACAAGAAGTAAGCCATCTTACTAGTAATACTGAGGGCACCAAATACACCTCCCATCAACAATTTTATGTATATGACAGAATGAAGTCCTAAGGACCATTATATAAATATCTGCCAATTCAATTAATTCCAAGCAGAAAATGGTCTTGTGCAAGGTCACCATGCTAAAAGCTAGTACTATTAAGGGTTAGGCGCAGGCAGTTCTGGGCCCCCCAAGAATAGCCCATGTAACAACACTGCTCTGCAAAGTTGAAAAAGCAGCAATTGGACTTTCTGGTTTTTCTTTGAAGATGTCTTGCTTCTCATCCCAGAAGCTTCTTCAGCTCTGACTGAATGGTGGGGAATGGAAGGATAAATATATCCTTTGGGACAACAATGACCTGGATGACTGAGAATCTCCATAGACAATTCAAGCTTTAAATCCCTTCATAGCATAGGTCCAGGCTACTTCAGGAGCCATCTCTTCTCACTGGGATTGACCCACCCGCTTGTGCTGGGAGAAGAGGCATTCTGCAGGCCCTCTTGGCCCAACTATTCTGGGTGTAGGGTCCAGGAGAAGGGCCGCCTCTGACATTGCTCCTGCCCTGTAGAACATTTTGGCCCCCGGAGTGAGGTTGGCACCAACCCTCCTTACTTTCCGTAAGAGCCTAAAGAGCTGTCTCTGCCAGTTGGTTTTGGTGTTCCAATGGGGGAGAAATACAGTGGAGGTGCTTATTCAATTAACAAGATTCCATCTTCCATCATCCGGCTTCTACACTTTCCATCTTTTAGTTTGTCTGCTGTATTTGGCTGTGTGCAATTTTTTTTAATGTTTGTATCCTTGTAGAGTTTTTATTTTTTATGATTGTAAACTGCCCAGAGTTACCTTGAGATAAGATGAGTGTCCAATAAATTTTATTTCTTTATAAATAAATGACATTTTTGAGAGGAATATCACAGAAATGGAAACAAGTGATGAAATTCAACCGTACTATTTCAAAAATACATCTTAATAATTGGACTAGCATTTGGTAACATTTGGGCATTCCTTATTCATGAAGAAATTCCAATTTCTTTGGTCAGAAAAATATTCTTGTGGGAAATTAAGGAATAGTATTATGGCACAATATGCTTTCCATGGGAGTACCAGAACATCTTATTCATCTCTTGAGAAACCTATATGGGGGTCAAGAAGCAACAGTGAGAACTGGACATGGAACCACTGACTGGTTCGAAATTGGGAAAGGAATCTGGCAAGGCTGTATACAGTCATCCTGCCTATTTAACTTATATGCAGAGCACAACATGGGAAAGGCAGGGCTAGATGAATCAAAAGTTGGAATTAAGATTGTCGGGAGAAATATCAACCACCCTATATGCAGATGATACCACTCTAATGGCAGAAAGTGAAGAGGAACTAAAGAGCCTCTTGATGCGGGTGAAGAAGGAGAGAGCAAAAGTTGGCTTGAAACTCAACATTAAGAAAACTAAGACCATGGCATCTGGCCCTCTCAATTCATGGCAAATGAAGGGAGAAGAAATGGAGGAAGTGACAGATTTTATTTTCTTGGGCTCCAAGATTACTGCAGATGGGGAGGCAGCCAAGAAATTAAAAGAAGCTTGCTCCTGGGGAGGAAAGCTATGGCAACTCTAGACAGCATACTAAAAAGCAGAGACATCACCCAGCCAACAAAAATGCATATAGTCAAGGCTATGGTTTTCCCAGTTGCAATGTATAGCTGTGAAAGTTGGACCATAAGAAAGGCTGAGCAACAAAGAACTGAGGCCTTTGAACTATGGTGCTGGAGAAGACTCTTGTGAGTCCCTTGGACTGCAAGGCAATCAAACCAATCAGTCCTAGAGATCAACCCTGACTGCTGTTTAGAAGGCCAGACCCTGATGATGAAACCCAAATACTTTGGCCACCTAAGAGAAGGAAGGACGCACTGGAGAAGAGCCTAATGCTGGGAAAGATTGAGGGCAAAAAAAGGGGACAACAGAGAATGAGGTGGCTGGATGGAATCACCGAAGCAGAAGGCTTAAATGGACTCCAGAGGATGGTAGAGGACAGGAAGGCCTGGAGGAACGTTGTCCATGGGATCGCGATGGGTCGGAAACAACTTCACAATTAACAACAAATAGTTTCCTTGGTCATAACTTAATGTTGTACAAATTGAAATTGTGAATTATGGAATACAATAGTTTATGCTGGCACAAAACGCTATATTAGGACACTAAATGTTAATATGCAGAAACTGAGTATATGCATTTTGAACTTACATGTTCTAAGTGAACTTCCCAAATTAGTAAACTAACTATAGTGCAGTATGTCCTTTAGTCACATTTATTGCACTGTGCAAAGCCAGTCACTTGTTTCATAAATTATACTTAACTAAAACGTACCGGTAGATTACTATCTGATATAATCCACATTTTAGAGACAAAGCAAAACAATAACAAACTTTTATCCAACCAGGGTGTTGAGTAATAGCATCCCCACAACTGATTTAACAATGGCTTATTCCAGTAGTTCCCAAGCTTTTTCCTTCATTACTCAAAACCGCTGATCAGAAAGTCCTTTTTACCCCAAGCCAGGTAAAACACTTCAATTTGAACCTTCTTGTGACTGGCTAATGAACAGATTCAGGTCTTGTTACCGAAAGAAAAAAGAACTTTTATCCAATTTTGGGTAACTTATCCAGATTTGGGAAGTACTATTAACTCTATTTTCCGAGTACTCACAACACACTTAACTAAGGTGCTTGTTTTCCATGACCACCAGTGCCTTAGCTCCAGGAAGGGTAGAACAGATGTCTTCTGAAGATATAGGTGAACCTGCCCTGAAACTATGAATTGGTTTCAACTAAATAGCTGTGGGTACTTAATTTTCTAACAGTGAGAACAATCAACCAATGGAACCGAAGTTACCTTCAGAAGTCATGGGAGCTTCATCACTGGAAGCTTTCAAGAAGGGACTGGACTGCCATCTGTCAGGAATAGTGTAGGGTCTGCTTGGGCAGGGGGTTGGACTAGATGACCTACAAGGTCCCTTCCGACTCTGTTAATCTGTATCACTATGCTAAACTCGTAGTTTAAGGTCCAAACCTTTCCTATATCTTCCCATGGGCCAGCGATCCCGTTGTAAACATTGCCTAGGAGTCAAACGGAAGTTACACATAACCAGCAACAAGATCAGAGGCAACGACCGTGCAGGGCCGGTGCGTGGACCGGGTCCCGTGTCTCTCTCTCTCCCGCGCGTGCTCCAAGTCCCGAGCCAGGCACCTACGCAAGCCGTCAGGCAGGTCATTACCGCCTCTTCTTCCTTTTTGCCCTTGGGGCTTAAAAGAAGGCGGAGGAGGGGTTGTGGAATGTTTTTCGCTGTTACTGCCTGCCGTCTCTTCCGTACTTTCGCCACCATGGGAGAAGCCGCTTCGGTTTTCCTAAAAATTCCCAGCAAAGAAGCAGCTTTGCCTGGCAGAGACCAGAGCCTCGTCCGTATTCCGGGTAGGCAGAAGGAGAAGGAAAACACTATTTAATTTTAAC
This sequence comes from Thamnophis elegans, assembly GCF_009769535.1. NCBI lineage: Eukaryota > Metazoa > Chordata > Lepidosauria > Squamata > Natricidae > Thamnophis > Thamnophis elegans. The sequence continues at coordinate 111,584,879 of NC_045544.1, read as the reverse complement.
TGTTGGTGTGAGGCAATTTCCTGCGCATGCGCGTTGAGAAAGACGTTGAAGGGGAACGTCAACGAGCTTTCTGAAGTCTGGGGGGGCGTATATTTTGTTTCCTGCGAAACAAAATATTTACGCATGCGCCTGAATACGCCTTCAAGTGTGAGGATGGATCTGGCGCGGCTGCTCCGTAAAAGTAAAGCAAAGCCGTTCAGCCTATTGCGCATGCTTATTCGTGCGTGTAGTCTTGTCTAGCTTGCCTATTGCCTTTGGTTTGTGCTTTTATTAATATGCTATTTTTGACTTTGCAGTAAATGAATTATTCATTTGTTACCAGCTTTGGTTTAATATTATTGCTAAGGCTCTCCCCGGTGAATGTTTTTAATTTTCTTGAAATTTCAAGTGTTTAGACAAAAACAATGAGGAAAAAAAGGACCTGGCCTGCTTTTTAACACAGTAATAAGCTTCACCCGCAGAAATCAGCAGGTAGAGATTTTAGCAGTCAATTTCAGCTCAAGATTTTGCTCTTAAAGACATAGGAAAATAAACTAGTATAAAGTCTATTAGAAGGGCATTTTATGTTCTCCAGTTGTATATCCAATACTGCAGGGTTCTTGAAATATTTTTATTATTCGTCTTATTTCTGTAACTATAGTGTTATTAATTGCATTTTATATCTGCCTATTAACGGTAACAATAGAACCTGGCTATACCAATGACATGCTCCTGCTTTCTTAGTTAGCATTGTCAAAGCCCACATAGATAGGGAATTAAATACAATATGTTTGACGAATGTTTAAAATACTGTTCAAGAATGAAACTAGGCTAGGTAAAGGTTTCTTTTATTGCACATTTTTCTGGTAGGTCAAGGGAGAAAATGCATACAGGTAGTCCTTTATTTACAACCATTTGTTTAATAACCATTCAAGGTTAGAACAGCACTGAAAAAAAGTGCTGACTCACTCATGACTGTTGCAGCATCTCCATGGTCACATGATCAAAGTTTGGATGCTTGGCAGCTGGCATGTATTTATGAAGGTTACAGAATCCCCGGGGTATTGTGATCACGTTTTTGACAAGCAGAAACAATGGGAAAGCTAGGTTCACTTAACTATGTTACTAACTGCAGTGATTCACTTAACAACTGTGGCAAGAAAGGTCATAAAATGGGCAAAACTCATATAACTGTCTTGCTTAGTAACAGACATTTTGGGCATATTCTCTAGGGCACATTTATTTTATCCAGTGCTGGGTTTTCCTTTTTTTAAACTACTGGTTCGCTTGTGATCATGTCTGTGCTTGTGCACAATGCATCCGAGTGGGTGGGCGGAGCCTCCTGTCGCTACTATCCTTTTGTCCGATTTGGACCGAACTGGGAGCAACCCACCTCTGATTTTATCCCCAGTAATCTTTTCAGTTTAAGTGGGAAGTGGAAGTGAACATGAAAAAAGTGAGGCCTTATCCAATGCATGTAATAAACACTACAATTCATGTGTAGTAACTTAACAAATGGAGATGGCCTGTCTTTTAGGATTTTTTTTCTAAAGCTTTCTAAGCGATGTATTTATATCTGTACGTTTAGGACTAAATTGCCAATAATTTGGTTAGCTTCATACATTACACTAAGCTGGTTGTCTTAATGAAGTTTGTTCAAGAAACTTAATGAAGTTGGTTCAAGTCACAGTTGGCTAGATTCACACATGTTAAATCATGGTTTACAAATACAGTGGTGGGTTCATATAATGCATTATGGATACGGTAAACCGCATTATAGCTTAATACAATCCATGAATCAGTTCACTGCCTTCTAGCATTTATAATGGTTAAAAACATAAATGGTTAAAAAAGATCTTTAAAAGATTTCATTCATAATGCACTCAATCTTTACAGTACATTCTTTTGTTGAAAATAAAATATGTTTTTATGGATTAATACTGAAAAGAGAACTTATGCCTGGCATTTGGAATTTCTTAATATAAAAGCTTTAAAGAAAGCAACATGTCAGCACATACTTAAAAGCTACAATTTCTGAGGTAATATCTGGATATCTAGCACATTCTTATTGTCTTGCAGTATTCATTGGTAAGCTTTTCTCATTTAGAAGATTCTGTTCCAGTTCGGAACAGAATCCTTGAAGTCCGGAGTCCTTGAAAAGTTGCTTATTGGTCTTCCTACATTGATGTTTGTATTATACTGAAATTCTGAAGCTGAAGTTCTTCTCTGAGATGGCTTTGTAATCAGAGTACCATTTGCTGAATGAAAATATCACTTGTGGTTTTATTTGTTTTTTACAGTCTTTCTTCTGTAGGAAGTTATCACCCAGCCCTCTCCCAGAAAAATGAAATATACTAGGAAATATTGAAATGGCAGAATATTTCTCTGGATGTGAAAAGAAAAAAAAAACATGTTTTAAAAGACAGAATAGCTGTCTGTAGCTTCCTGCCCATCCCTAGTTTGTCAATGGGCCATTAAGCTAGTCCCTTTACATAATAAAGACTTCTCCATTTCAGCTCGAGGGGGATGAGATTAAAGCATGATAATATTGGCCCTTTACCCAACTCACCACATGGCATCTGAAAACTCAACCAAACCTGGATTCCAAACACAGCCTAGAGAGTTGCCCCTGCATGGCCCCATGGGAGTCTACAACCAATCAGAATACATTTCTTACACAGGAACAGGAAACAGAGAGGTGGGACTGAACAGGTTATAAAAAGCCTAGCAAGCCCCTCCTTCTCCCCTTCTCTTCTTCTCTACCAACATTGAAGCATGTGATCACCTTTTCTGTTCAGGACTCAAGCCATGTGGTCCACCAATAAACCATCTTTCCAAGCAGCCTCCATATGTCCAGTGTCTTTTTCCCCACTTGGAACAGAACCCAGAAAGACATTTCTTTCAGCACTTCCTTAAGAGCAAGAAAGTTATAAAAAAAGAATATACGGTATATAGCACTTTGATTTTTCATTAACTTTAGCAAAGATGGAGATGGCTCTTATTTTCCTTCTTTTGAGATCTAGGGAAAAAACCAATCCTCTCAACTATGTTAGACAGAATTTATTCTATTTTTACAGAATATTTTTTTTAAATCCTGGAAAGTGGGTACTTAGATGTATTGGCTTGGAGATTCTGAAGTAGATACTATTTGGATTTCACTTTCTGACTGTTGGGCATTGTATTATGGATGTTAGCAACACTATGCTAGAATTTTCCTTTTTTGTGGACTGATTAAATATACAACAGCTTGTTTTTGAATCAAAATATTTGTGGATTCATGAATTCAATGACAAATAATTTTAAACATTTTCTCTCTATTTTCTTAGACAACGACATTGCACATTGAATAATTTTTAATAACATTCACATGGGAGTCCCTGTGGATTTTATTCCGTTAGTTGTTGCTGACTGTAGGGGAGCAACATTGATCTCCACTTCAATGTTCATATGGCGTAGATTCTGTATGAGCTTTGTCAGCATTTAGTGAGGAATCCTATGTAATGTTGGCTAGGTTCGTATAGTAGGCTAATTTGCAGTTTGTTTAACTATAAATTATTCAAGTAAATTAAGCCAGTAACTGCAACTGGCAGAGCGCAATAAACTAAAATAGAGTTATGCAATGTGTATCTGAACCCAGGTACAGATTTATATTTCCCCTGCAAACTTATAATGTATTGATAATTTGAAACTGCTTGCAAAAGCAGCATCTTAAAAATATTATTGAAAATACTTACTTATGAATAAAGGGACACTAAATGCCAAAATGAGAAAAAAATATTGCAATCATCTATATCTATTTCCCAAATAAGATTGCATTTTAAAAAAGGACAGTGTTTCATGTGTTATAACTCAGTGATGAAATGTTGATGTGGCATACCAAACCATGCTAAGAGCTTTAGTAATGTTATTAATACAACAGCATACTAGAGATTACATTATATCTTGAGCACAATGGCTTCTGGGTTTGTTTCTTTTAATTCTCTGGTGTTTCTACTTCTCACATAACAGGAATTACATCTAATAATAATTTCTTAATCTCTGTTACGGGAGACTTCTTATCAATTTTAGTGTAATGTCTGTTGTGAATAAAACTGATATTGCTTAACAATTAAGTTGCATTCAAGTCATTTGTTTAATTTGTGGTTTACATTGAATAATAATGACTATAGGACTCTTTGATTTTACCACATACAAAATATTCAGTGGTGGGATTCAAATAATTTAACAACTGGTTCTTTGCCCTAATGATTTTTTCCAACAACCAGTTCACCAAACTGCTCAAAAAGTTAACAACCGATTCTCCTGTAGTGGTGCGAACTGGCTGAATCCCACCACTGAAAATATTTGATTCTTTATGACTGAGCTCAGTGTAACTATCAGTTAATATGAGTCTTAGACAGTTATTATCTGTTAAACAAGTGTATGCTCTCTTGCTTGTATCCTCAGTATTTGGAATCTATCAAAACTTCAAGAACTGTGGATTTCTTGACATGGAGGATAATTTAAAGAATTATCACTTAATGCTGAAAGAAGAAATTGGTGCCTGATTTGCAGCAATGGATTATTCATAAAAAAGTTGTTTGTCAACAGTTGTTATTTTATGAAAATGAAAGATGACTTGACAGATATGGACATTTTTTTGGAGTTCTGGGTCCCTCTACCTGCCCTATGATTTTGTAATCAATCTAATCTGACTCATATGAAATCTGAGGAGCACAGATCACGTTTGTACCTATAAGCCCAGCTCCACTAGTGCGTTTGCTCTATCCTATCCCCTTCTTGGTCCTAAATGTGCCACCACACCAGGTACAAAGCAGTCTGCATCATCTCCATCAATGTTGATAGACATTGGGTCAGATATATCCTGGACTTCCATCAGTATTGAGTCATCTAAAGTGCTTCTTTATTGACTGGAAAGGGTACAGCAGGAGGAATAATCTTGGGAGAATACTATGAATACTGAGGAGCTCTCTACTTCCCTAGCTGCAGTATGGTCAGGCTTTCCTCTGTGCCCAATCAGAGTAGATGGTAGGGGGCTGAGCAGATGACTCTAGGCTATGATGCTATGGTCCTTTGTAAATAGGGAACAGCTTGTGAGTAAATGGCAAAGAGAAATGAGCTCCACTGGGCTGAAGAAAGTAAGTGTGGATTGTGAAGACCCAGATTTCATTTCTTCCTCTTTGTCTGCTTACCAACTTGCTTATTGACTACTCCACTCAACAACCCAGATTCTGGTCCCAATTGTGGTTGATGACTACTTGTATTGAATAAAACACTATGGTTATATTCATGCATTACATTATTCGGCTTACATTACTATAACATGGCATTACATATTACTATATAATAGCATAGGGGTTGGTTATTTGAGGGAGTACCTATTGTCAGTTATTTCTACCTGCCTGCTATCTTTGGGCAGAATGGGTATGCTACAGGTTCCCTAATTCATGATATATTATAGGACTGTGAAATATGCTGTTTCTGTAGCATACCCTGCCCTGTAGCATATCCTCACAGAGATACATAACCAGTTACCTGGTGTTCTGGAAGACCCTTAAGTCTTAATCTGCTCCTAAGCCTGGGTTAACGTGTCTGTGGCACACCTGTCATCTTTTTATTTTTATGATTTTTAAGAGTCTAGGCATAAAAGTCCTTCTTTTATGTTTTTAACTGTTTGACTGTATTTTTGGAGTAGGTAGCCATGATGCATTTAATAAATAATCATTCATAATTTATAGTAACACATGAATAAACAGTTAAATATTTTGTGTATGTTATGTAATTATGTTACATAATGTAAGGGTTTGAATTTGGTTATAAAAACCTAACCAGACAACTGATTTTGTAAGTTGGCTTCATTTTGAAAAATGCTTGAATATATTTTGAATGTAAGATTGTTGTTAGTTTAAATTAAAATCTAAATTGTCTTAGTTTGTGTGCTGTTCTAAAATGGTGGCATCTTGTTTGGCTGCAGCTGCTTCGACTCTCAAGAGTGTTGGGGTTTTGGAGATGAAAGTGCCACAATTCTATGGAATTGTGACAGTGGAATTAATTGTATTACAAAATTGTTATGACTGTCAGTCTGTATTGGATTTGGTGATATTTAGCAAGAGAGGAAGTATTGATAAAGCTATTCTGGAGAGTCTGCGTTGCTTCGGTTGAAGTTACAAGCAGCAAAAGTGTTGGTGGGTTGTGTGGAGGGTGTGAGATTGACTGCAATCTCTGAAACTTTCAGAGTTTTAGGTGGTGGAGGCAGCGGGAGCAGCAGCATTTGCAGCAGGAAAGTCTCCCTCTGGAGCTGAGCTGCTTCTTCTGAGGAGGTGGTATGATTGAAAGAGGAAACGAGGCAAACATGGAGGGTTAACAACTAGGCTAAAGGCTAATCCATACAGAGTGTCATTGCCATCTATTTTGTTTGATAATGTGCTCCTTAGAGCCTAAAATGGAGTACATCAAGCTAGAGTTACTAACAAACTGGCAGGTGAGAAACTGCTGTGTCATTATTGCAACAGAAACTTGGATTAAGCATTCTGTCCCCAATAGTGCTGTTAGCTTGGTGGATTTTCATCATTTCAGTTTATTTTCTTTTGAGAGCGGGCACCAGAATTTCATGTTTTAATATGTGCCAGTGTGTTCATAAAAAAAAGTGACAATAAAGGTTGTCCCATCCCATCTTATCAGCTAGTGTCAAGAAAATCTTAATGCAATGAATTGTTTATGCTATAGGAAGATCCTCCTATGTGAAAAGCTTCCCTGCTAACGTTTCTAGGAAAATTTCTTATTGCTGAGTGCTGCTTATAATTGTCCAGGCTTACCGAGTAAAGAAAAAAAATTACTATCCTACAATGTAAAATCCATGAAATCTGTACTGCAGTTTGGCAGTAGAATGGAAGTTGTTGCCAGGATATGGTTTCTGGCCACCAGTAAGGTTGGTCAGAAACCATATCCAGGTAGCTGCACCCATACATTCATCCAGGTTGTCTTACAGGTATCATGGTTGATATACTGCACAATGATAATTGTGCACAATATATGCATAATATATTGATTTTCAAAGGACTTCTATTGGAAACAAGAACTTCTGATAGGTTAGCACAAACTGGAGCTCTGCCAAGACTGCTTGGGAAGGTTGCCATGCTGGGAGCGATGAGTAGTGTAAGCTGAAGAAAAGAGGGGGGGGGGGGAGGCAAGACTTGGCAAGGTTCAGTGAATCGGGTTCTTTTGTCTATTTTATTGGCTTGAGTTTCAGAAAAGAAAACCATCTTGGGATAGAGGAAAAAAACAGAAGTTCCTGGTATTCAGAATGATGTTAAAGTCACTTGGGATTTTTTAAAAAAAGATGATTTATTAAATTTGCTCATAAGTGACTTGGGAAGCAACCTTTTTTAAAAAGAAGCCATCACAGTGTTTGTTTTGTATATGTAGGATAATACGTATGTCATCTGAATTTTGTATGTATAAGATTTCAAAACAGGAGGTGGGGCAAAAGATTCTAAAAGTGAAAACATTCTATATAGAAAAGAATGGTATTAGTTCGTATGATAAAAGTTATTTATTTATTTTTAAAATTGAGTGGATGCTTTAAAATTTGGAATATAAATTTTCCTTTTCTGTTTTCATAACACTGCAGGTATTAACTTTTAAAGGCTAAAAACTATGATATTTAAATTGATTAAAAAGTCAAAGTGGAAACTAGGAATGATAGTTCCTTATTAATTATCATAAAATGACAATTACAATAATAAAATATTATTATTAGAAAAGCTTTTCAAGGAGCCCCTTCAAAGATGCATCCTGAGATCTTCTGTGAAACAAGAATACATCAGAATATTTTCTTTAAAAGAAAAGCATTTCTTTTTTATATTTCTCCTCTCCCGGTTTACATTCTCCTTTTACTATTAACTGTCAGTGGGAAAGACCAGATCATGCAATTGGAAGTAACCACTGTGTGCTTGAAAAGGAACAAGCAGTGTTGAAGATGGGATTTCTACTATTGCTCACCAGAAGTTTGGGGATTTACCTTTTATAACACAGGTGTGAGATCAGTGTTCTTTTTATATTATTTCTGGATAAAATTTGTAGTGGAGAAAAAGTTACTTCTCTTGTGTTTGGATGGTGGCAGAATTAATCACTTGATGAAGAATGTTTTTACTTACTGTATCTGTAATTGCTATATCTAGAAGAAAAAGTGCCACAATAATTATTGGTTTAAGGAACAATAGATAAAAATCAGATTCATTGTAATTTTAACTATGGATTTGAATATAAAAGGTGGAGTTTGTAACTATTTGTCAGGAAGTAAGTTTCAGTGAATTAAATAGATTTTAATTTTCAGTAAACATGTATATTTATAGACTGTTTTCAGGATATAAGAGACGAATAATTTATAATTTTTCTGTAGTACATGTATGAAATATCTTGTCAATCAAGCCTTGAATTATTTTAATCTTGATTAATTTTTAAAACATGATAGATGTGTCCTCATGTATTAAAATTAAGTTTCTTAAAACAGTTTTCATACAAATTTGTGAGTAGGTGAGATGAACATATTTATAAATATGCTTATTCCTATTTGTATATTATTGTTAATATCACAGCTGTAATTCTCAAGATATTTAGGCAGAAGTAAATCTATAAACAGTGAATGTAATTTAAAAGCAAAGCATTATGATAGACAGTTTTCTAAATTTGTATGGTATGAAAAGTGATTTGTTTTATTTGGATTAAAAAATGCTTAGCTTAAAAAAACTTGCTTAGCTCTTTATTTCCAGAAATTATTACAGCATTATTCTTAAATGGTTCATTGAATAGATAAATTCCATATATGTTTTTTGAAAAGGAAATATTTCATGTTCTACTTTATTTTGCAAAATTAACATTTTGTAAATGGAGTATTATTGTATATGTTATAACTGAAGATCCATTATAATTAATGGAGTTAAGATTTTGGTTAATCTTTCAATATATACATTTAACTCAATCCAGTCCATATCTAACCTTTAAAGTTCTATTGATTTGAATATTTAAACATATGCTTAATATTTCCTTTGAAATGAAACGGATTGACAGTTCAGATCTCTGTTTTGACATATCCTTATATTCAGGATACCCACTTTCTAACAATTACCAAGTTCCTGCTATGCTTATAAACTATCTATCTGAGATTAAAATTTGGGAAGTACTACTTTCAAGGTCTGTATTAGATTATCCTTACTTGACTCAATTGGGTTTTTTGGGTGTATGTGATATTTTATTTGTTTACGAATCCCAAACAAAGGATGAATTTAAAAATGTTAATCTACTTTTATTTAATACTTTACACCTAAGGAATGTATTTTAAATATACTTTATATAATTAATTTAAAAAGTGTTAATGTATTTATTATTCTTCCAAAACCTTTACCTTGTACTGTGAATAGTTACAGAACTAAAGACTAATTCTGATTTTCCAAATGGAAATTACACAATAGCACAAATGTAGTTTATATATCAATATTCTGGAATCCTGGAAGATTTGGGATGAATTCTCAATAGTTCAACTCTAGTTGATAGCTTTGCTACATAAAAAGATAGATTCTTAATATGAGAATAGGTAGAACTACATTATTTAATGTGAAATTCTTTTTAAAGATAGTTTTCAGTGAAATATGACCAGAATAAGTCCTGAGCAAATCTCATTAAAATCAATAATACTTTCAGCATTTTTGATTCAAACACATTTCTGACATAATATGATTTTGGACTAAATAATACATAAAAGTTTTTGAATATTTAAACTCTATATATGTTTGTCAGGAAGTAAGCAGTACTGAATAGGACTTAACTCTCAATAAACATGTATATTTAGAAACTATTTCCAGGACATAAGAGGAATAATTTATTCTAATAGAAAGTATCATTGATAACTCTGTTAATATTCTGTATGGATAAAATTATTAGTTATTTTTCCCTTAATTTTTGGAATACATAACCTTTAGGATAAATTACAAAATTTACAAAATTAGGAATGTACTATTTGCAGCCTGAGCCTACTAAGTGACCTCAATTGCCTTTGATGTAATCCTCAGACCCCATGCAAAACCTGTATTTGAGTTTTAATTTTTAATATGGAAAAAGATGTTTATAATACCTTAACAATATTCTATTGTTTAAAGAAGTATTTTATTTTTAATCAAATTTAAATGTAATTTTTAGTCTACTTCCCCTCTATGTTAGTGCTTTGCCAGACATAATCATCATAGATCATTTGTGAAAAGGAATTCATTACAACTAAATTTTGTCTATATCCTTTGACTTTTTGTGTTTGGTGTCTTTGAGTCAGTGTTGAGTCCTGGTGACTGCCTGGACTAGTTTCTGCAATTTTGTTGGCACATTTTGGAATGGTTTGCTATTGCTTGCTTCCTAGAGCCAAGGTAGAGGGACTGGACAACATCACCCAGTTAGCTTTGTCCCTAAGGTAGGACTAGGACTCACAGTCTCCGGGTTCCTAGCCTGTTGCCTTAACAAACTGGGCCTCTGTCATAGAACATATTCTGAACAGTACAATAGTCTTGGATGCTTTTGTTTTATTTAATTCAGGAGGATAATTATTTCTAGACTTAATTTATATACATGATAACTTTCCATCATTTTAACTATTTGATTATAAAAATTAAAGTTAATAGCTATTGATAAAACCCAATAATATAATATATAATATTTAATAACAACATTGTGTTAGAATGTACTATACTAAAGAATAATATGGAAAAATATGTAGAAATTATCATGAAAGCTATAATGAATCAAGGTAAAATCTTATAAAAAACTCTCACCAAACAAACCCTATTTTTTAGGGAAGTAATATTTCATGCCATCCATTCTCTATAACAACAGTTTAGCAAACAGCAGAATTGTGGGGCTACTCTGGGCAACGTTTTTCCAATGAAATGGAAAAAAAAAAAGATAGTCCTAGAGCGTTAATATAGTTATTATACTCCTATAGTGTTAATAAGAGAACAAAGGATGAGTTTTTGGGCTAGAATAGTGCAACATTTCGAATACAGGTGATCTGGAGTTAAAAAATATTTCATGAAGTAACATAAATAGATGGATATTGGCTTCCTACAAACAGAGGGAATGGACAGCATGCAAGCAATGTAAATTAGTCCAAGAGAATACAGAAAAATTGGAGATCCAAGAATAAGTACAATTGATTGATTGCTGAATATTCTGCTTAGAAAAGGGCATGTTTGTTTTGAAAATGTATTTTAAGCATAAGAATATTCATTTATATGCATAACAGAGCAATGAATCTAAAGCATGATGGAGTTGTCATTTATTATGAAAGACTAAGTTTATTATTTATTATGAAAGATTGAAAAGATGTGGATAAAAGGATATGATGTGCGACAGACCGTTGTTTAGTGATGTCAGGTACACATCTTGTGAAAAAGATTGTGATGGAAAGAAAAAAGTACAAAAAAATATACATGAAAGAATAACTGGAAAGAAAAGAAGATATGAGAAAGTAGACCAATCTTCCCACAAAATGAATGGAAAGTAGGTATTTTGTGGAAGTGGCTTGGAACAAGAGTGAAAAGAATTATGCTGCAAATTGCTATAGAAGTGTTAACTTCCTTAATCTTAACCTTCAGTTTTGATATATTCTAAATTAAATGTTATAATGGATTTTACAGAGAGTATGCTGATCTCCAATATCAGAATCAATATTCTTCAATATTTTTGAGGATATCTTATAAATAAACTTGAACTCTGTATGATAATGCTACAGAGCCAATGTGGTCCAGTAGTGTTGGATTAAGATCAGCAACTAAAATTTCAGTCAAAATTGGTTCCAGGTGCAAAGCTGTTTGATTCATTTGTCATGAACATTAACAACAGTGAGTCTATTATTCGAGGTTTATTTGCAAGCTTAAATACTTGAGAATGCAAGCAAACATATATCTAAATATATTCCTACTCCTATTCTATTCATTTTTTTAATAATTTACCTGTAAAACATTTTTATGATTAAGAAGTGTTGCTTTCTTCATTAGGAAAACCTCAATTAGATTAAGTTATACATTATACAAGGCAAAAATAGAAACAGGGTATTGACTGAAAATTATTTTTAAACTCCCATATACTTTACAAAGAAAATATTTTTCCTAATATTTATTCTCCATAATGCTTGGAAATATAGTGATTAAGATTTATGTAATATAGCAATAGCAATAGCAGTAGACTTATATACCGCTTCATAGGGCTTTCAGCCCTCTCTAAGCGGTTTACAGAGAATCAGCATATTGCCCCCAACAATCCGGGTCCTCATTTTACCCACCTCGGAAGGATGGAAGGCTGAGTCAACCCTGAGCCGGTGAGATTTGAACCGCTGAACTGCTGATCTAGCAGTAGCCTGCAGTGCTGCATTTAACCACTGCGCCACCTCGGCTCTTGTAATACTCGGCTCTTGTAATACTCGGCTCTTATAATACTCATGTAATATGGTGTAATCAGAGTTTAATTAACTTGGAGATCAAGTTCAAGGAAGGAAACCCAACCCCATCAATGTTTATAGCGTTTGAAGTACTTTAGAAAACAAACATGTAAGAGTATATAATAGAAACACATAAAATGATGCAGGTAATGTTAAAATATCAGAATTTTGACTGATTAAAAAGAGCTGAATGTTGGAGACTTCAGAAAAGATGAAGTAACACTTGTTCCATAAAGCATAGTTAAAACAATGGAATTCACAGCCATGAACTTGATTTTTTTTCATTTTATTTTTATTTTTTATTTTTTTAAAAAATACATAGTGCTGGTATACAAACGAGTGAATAATCAACTCAGAGTTCTCATTCAAGGCACAAATGGCCAGACTCAAATTATACTACATTAGATACATTATGAAGACCTGGGTCTCTGGAGAAGGCTGTAATATTGGAAAAGATGGAAGGAAAGAAGACAATGATCAGCAAGTTGGAGTAGTGATGAGTGCACTGTTGGAAGACTTGAAGAACCATTTTAGGGATATATCATAGAGAAAATCTATGTGGTCATTAAGAATTAATGATGACTTAATGGCACATAATCACAATTTTGATAAGAAAATTTGGATAAAGTGCTTATCTTTTATAGAAACAATAAAACCCCACTGGTCCTTGTAAAATAATAATTTATTCCTTTTACTTATCATAAATTTATTTGTTTTCTTTTCAGAAAACTGTTCAAGAAAAAGTTACAGGCTAGGTTTTATCATCCCATCTGTCCATTGAAACATAACCTTAATATTTCTACTATCTAACAACTAATTTGGCTGATAGACATACCTGAACATTTTATGAGGAATTCACTTTTTCATTGGGATTATGAATGGCTGCTAATTGTAATTGCTATATATTTTCTCCCTTGTCTTGAATTACCAGTGAAGTTATATAATATTCTTACATGAGCGTAAGTCCAGGAATTTGCATATTATCTTAAAATATATTTTATTGTATTAACGAGTTGGTAAAATAAAAAAATGACAATTTTATTAAAAATCATTTTAAACATTTTATGTTGCTTATATAACATGACCCACAAAATTGAATGCAATCTCCCTGAAAAATGTTATCGGATTAGAGTATTTTTGGATTTTTTCATGCCTCAAGATGGGATTTATTTTATATAAATACTAAGAGTTTTACACTATAAATATAACTCGGTTTAGTCTGCCTCTTATTGGAAAAGTCATTTAAAAGCTTTGTCTATTTATTAATAGTCATCCCATAAATGAAGAACATTGGGAATGCGTGGCAAAAATATATGCCTACTAGAGTCACCCAAGACACAAAGGTCATCTCAGTTGCCCAAATGAAACAAGCAGACTATCAGGCAGGAGCAATGTGAGAGCCAGATGATCACTTAGTGACAATATGACACACACAATGGTAAATCTTTCCTGTATTTAGCCAGAAAACCATGTACATAGACCAAAAAAACTCGTAAATGATGAGAGACTCCTCAGCTGAGAATGTTGGCTTGATTAAAGCCTTAAACCTGGTTTTCACTGTTACCATGCAGAAAACCTTCAAAGACAGAATTACAGAGGGAACATGAAACACATGAAAATTCAACACAATAAAGACAAAACAAATAGACTATTCAGTGACATCACCAAAGTGGAATGGAATTGAACATTTTTAGTCCGAACAGGTAGTTCTTGACTTTCAACCGCAAATGGGATCAGAATGTTAGCGACTGAGCAAAACAGTCATTAGGCAAGATGCTCTTGTGACTGCTTCCCTCAATTATTGCAATCCCAGCACTTTGCACTCCTTACTATGCTGTGTTTCTGCTCAGGAACTGAAAGTCTTCCTTGCTGAAATCCAAGCAGGATTTTCAACCCCTGACCAGAGGACTTCCCTCACTTGCCTGAGGCACCCTGTGCTCATTTCCTTACCATGTTGCCTTTCTCCTTTCTTGGATTTCAGCTCCCTGAAAGAGTTGCCTGCTGAAGGTTTTCAGCTCTCTGGAACAGAACTCTTCAGTGGGGTACAGAAATGCAGCTGAAACCCTGGAGATTTCAGTTCCATTCCTATGCCCCACCAGAGGAGTTCAGCTGTTATTCACAAAAGGCAACTCATTTGGCAAAGTGTAGGAACAGAAGTATTCCAGCTCTGATTCTGCTCCTCACTGAAGCAGTTAAGCTCCCCTTTGCGGGCAGCTCTTTCAGCCAGCCCTCAGAGATGAGAGGAAACTTGCAACCTTCCCTGCCATTGCCTTTCTTGGGAAGCTGGCAGAGCAGATTGCAAGTGGTGATTACATGGTCACAGGACAATTGGCAATTGGTCATAAGTGCGAAGAGGTTGCCCATTTTGTCTGAGATTGCAATCACATGACTGGGGGAGAGGTGGTGTAATATTTTACAATGGCTAGAAGTATTTAATGGAGCACACTTTTCAACCCTGTCATAATTCCATATCATTGTTAAATAAATGGTTGCAAATTGAGGATTATTACACTATTCAGGATATGAAAAATGAAGAAGGAACAGTATTGCTTTCATGGCCAGGAAGGTTATAGCAAAGACAATATTTGGGTACAATGCAATTAGTGACTAAATAATCCTATTTTGACTATGCAGACAATTCTTTCATACATTTATCCAAATATCTGTTCTAACTATTGATGAAGCTCAGTATCAAGCCCAATTTGAAATTGGCTGAAGAGCCAAGCAAATAATGCTGCTTGTGTAGCGATTGGGATGTCTTAAGTTGGAAACAGAGAACACTGTATGCTTGAGCAATGTGATCTGGGAAACAAATGAAACAAGAATAATTTTCGGCCAATCCAGTCATTACTTCATTGCTAACACAATCTTGAAGCAACTGAAATAATCTTTATAGACTTGGGCATCTTGATATATAGAAATCAATTTGACTGTATTATTGGTACAAGGAGGAGGAAGATCTCACTTATAACAGCAAAACATAGCCAATGACTGACTGTAGAACAGATCATAAATCTAGCCTACAGCCTGGTATTCCCTGGTCATCTGCTATCCAACTATTAAAAAGACTTGATTAGCTTCCAAATCCAAACAAGATAGCCAATTGCTGCAAGACCTCTCTGCAGTGGCCATCTATACAGATCAGAAAAGAGTTCGAAACCTCCCACGTCTATAAATGGGAGGATTTAATGATATAAAAAATGTGGTTTATTTTTATGTATTTTATATGTATCCCACCTTTAAGTTTTACAAATAACACAAGAGGGCAAACGTATCCAAAACACCTTCCTCCTATTTCCCCACAACAACAACCCTATGAGGTGAAATTGGGCTGAGAGAGAATGATTGGCCTAAAGTCACCCAGCTGGCTTTTATGGCTAAGGTTTGGACTTGAACTCATTTTCTCCTGCTTTCTAGCCTGGTGCCTTAACTATTAGACCAGTGATGGCAAACCTTTTTCGCCATGGGCGGCAAAAGCACATGTGTGTGTGCTATCACATGTGCTTGCGTGCCCATCCCCATAATTTAATGCCCCCTGTGCTGTGCCTCCTGCACATGCACGTGTGACACCACCCCCCCCCGCTGCCCTGCACATGTGTGCACTGCTATCTTGGAACCTGGGGATGGGAAAAACAGCCTCCCCACCTCCTGGAAGCTCTCTGGAGACTGGAAGTGGTCCATTTTTTGACTTCCGGTGGGCCCCGTAGGTCTGTTTTTCTCCCTCCCCAACTCCAGAGACTTTCTAGGAGCCTGGGGAGGGCAAAAAAATGGCTCAACATGCACACTGGAAGTTTGGGAATGGACTTCTGGGTTGCCCTTTGGGCTATTTTTCCACCTCTGGAGGCTTCAAGAGGCTCCCCTAAAACCTCCGGAGGACAAAAAACAGCCAATGCGCAGACCGAAAGTCTGTTCCCAAACTTCCGGTTTGCATGCCCTCCAGAGGTTTCAGGAAAGCATCCAGAAGGCGAAAAACGACCAGAAATCAAGGCCGAAAATCAGCTGGCCAACACATGCATGCACGCTGGAGCTGACAGGACAACACTTTGCATGCCCTCAGAAATGGGTCTGCGCATGCCATAGGTTTGCCATCACGGTACTAGACCAAACAGAATCTTTATGGCCTGCAGCTATTCTTCTATGGAGTGAAACCATATAGATAAAGATCTAAAACATTCTTTGTTAGTTTGGTAGTAGAGTTGATGCATCCGAGTTATTTAATGCTTCTTTTTTTCCTTTAAAAACAAACAAATTAAAAATTAGTTCTATATATTCAATTACTCTTACACTTGGTATTCTGAGTACTTTAGAAACTCCTAATTGATTAATTAACTAATGCACTAAGTTCTAAAGATTAATTACTTTAGATGTCTTTAATTGACTGTTTGAAATTTATATGATCTGTTGTAGTAAGATTGGCTATAAATTAGAGTTCTTTTTAAAATCATAACTCAAAATAGCAGAATTGTTATAATTACACAATCCTAATAGATTCTATCTGCCTTTCTATGTTCCTGTATCACATTTTGTGGTGTCCCTATGAACTGTAGTCATCACTTGTATAATGTAGATGCCTTTGAAGTGTAGGAATTGCCCATGGGGGAAAAGAAATCAAAAGAAAATTAAATGATTAATTAATGCAATCTAGAGTCTTTTACCAAAGGCATTTCAGGGACATATTTAGCTCTATTAATGATCATGATCATGAAATTCAAAAGCAGGTTCACAGTGTTTTGAAGATATAAAGTACCATTTTGTAGTTGCTACAGGGGAAATTATCTGAAAGTGCTCTGCTGAACCTCCCATTGAACGTGGAATTAGGAGGGATTGAAAAAACATGGAAATGTTTTTTTAAAAAAATTTCCATGAGGAGAGGATGAATATTTGGAAGGAAAAATACAAAGTAATTGGACTAATTAAGGAGCATGCACTATGACCTTTAATTTCCTATATTAAGGTGCAGAGAACTAATGAAAGTTCTGTCAGGATTTATTATGGAAGTATGTAAAGCAACTGAGAGTTTTGGAGGACAACATAGGGACAAAATATGACCTCTGATATTTGTAATCTTATGTCCATTAATAGTGGAGAGATTAATGGATGGTAGAGTCTGCATTTGGTTTCATAATTATGGCTTCAGATTAGAATTGTAAATTTTCTGAAAGGTTGCACCGTCTAAACTTTGGTCCATGACTGTCACTTAGTGTAAGAGAATTGACAACGTTGTTGTGGGAATACAAGAGGCATCCAACAGGTGAAAATGTCTAAGTACAATGGTACTTGTGAGCCCTTTTGAATTTTCATTTCATGAATACCTTACTTAAGGAGGTTTGTTCAGCAGTCATTTGAAGTTACGAAGGCACTGAATGAATGGTATTTATGACTGGTTTTCAAAGTTGCAGCAACCCCATGGTCACATGATCAAATTTTGGGAGTTTGGTAGTATGCCTACATTTGTGGCCCCAGAGTGCTCTTCAATTCCTCCTATTAGCACATATCCTGCAATCTCTGCCAGGTGAGGGAAATTGAGATGAACGTAAAGTGTGAGGTCCTCTCCCAATGATATGCAATGCTGGCGTAACAATCATAACCAGGTCTACTGGCACTTCAGTGGATAAATGGTACAGTCATACAAGGCTCGCTTAGCAATTAAAATGCTACTCCTAATTAAGATGGTTAAGTGAGGATCACCTGTAGTCCTCACTGATGCGGTTTGAAATGGACTTGCAATAATTTCAGTCAATTAATTTGTAACAGAGTATGTACAGTAAACTTTTGCATGATCACAAAGTTAAGTCTTAAGTCTAACACAAACAGAAAACTTTGGCAATTCTTTGATCTTGTTGCTTCCATTACAGAGCAAATAGGCATCCAAATGCTGATATTTTAGCAGAAAGTAATTTTAATTAATGCTTTAGACCAAAATTCTATGAACAATTATGCATAAATTAGAACAGTGAACATAGAGCTGTATCTGAGTGCATGAATAGAATTGTTTTGTGAAGTCTGAGAACTGCCTTCTTTTTTTAAAGCTGCATTTACCACCTTTTGGCAGGAATGTATCCCAGGTTTCTTTGACTGCATAACAAAGGAGGGAGGAAAGCATGATGAAAAAATAATCTGATCTTGCGATCTAGTTGAAATATGAGAGTTAATTAAATTTTATCAGGAGGCTTTTTTTTTTCTCAGGATGCTTTTTCACACCTTTTAAAACCTTCCTCCTATTATATACATTCCACGAGGGAAATTAAATTAAAATTACATTTTATAATGGTTTTATTTAATGACATCACAGCTCTATGTGGTTTTTAATGAGCTGGAAGAAATTATATGGTTTTAGTGAAGATGTAAAACTATATACCGTAGTTTTTGGACTATAAGACGCACTAAGATTTTGAAGAGGTAAACAAGAAAAAAAAGTTTTTGCCCTCCCCAGCTCCCAGGAGCACTCTGCAGGCCTCCCAAACCTTCTGTGTGTCCCGTTTTTTGCAAAATCATCATGTGCAGAAGGTTTGGGAGGCCTGCAGAGTGCTCTTGGGGGCTGGGGAGGGCAAAAATGGCTCTCCTGGGGAGGGTCTGGGAGACCACAAATGGACCTGTTTTTTGCCAAAACGGGACACACCGTTGGTTTGGGATGCCTGCAGAGTGCTCCTGAGCGCTGGGGAGGACAAAAAGGTCCCAGTTTTTGCAAAAACCAGGCCCATTTTTCTGCAGCGTGTTTTTGTCCTCCCCAGCTCCTGGTAGCACTCTGCAGTTTCTTATTCTTTCTTAAAGATTGAAAAGGTTTATTAGATAAATTTAAACATTATATATTTTTAAAAGTAAATGCTTTCTAAAATGGAAAATTTATTTATTTATATTTCATATTTCTAAACTGCCCATCCCCCTCAGAGAGAGGCTATGGGTGGTGTAGATAAACAATGTATGAAATTAGCATTAAAATATTAAAATTTAGATAAAATATTAAATTATAAAATTTCAAAAAGATAATTTCAAAAATGGCCATTTATCATGCTAGTAGGTAACATAAGTGCAATGACTATATGCCCTTTATTATAAAGGGTTCACCCACAAAACCACGCTCGACTAAACCGCGCCCGACTAAAACCACGTCGCTGACGTCATCAACAGGGCGACAACAGCGCGGAGACAGAAGGACGCTGTAAACCCTAACCCTAACCCTAAACCTAAAATTAACCCCTAAACTTAAACCTAAACCTAACCCTAAACCTAACCCTAAACCTAACCCTTAACCTAACCCTAAACCTAATCTTAACCCTTAACCTAACCCTAAACCTAACCCTAACCCTTAACCTAACCCTAACCCTAACCCTAACCTTTAACCTAACCCTAAACCTAACCCTAAACCTAACCCTAAACCTAACCCTTACCTTAAGTTGAATCGGCTTGCTTTCAAAGCACTATTTAAAGCGCCCTTCTTTCTCCGCATTGGCTGTTGTTGCCCTGTTGATGACATCAGCGATGCGGTTTAATCGGGCGTGGTTTAGTCAAGTGCGGTTTTGACGGGTCATGATTATAAAGTACAGTCCTTTATTTCAGAAAGCTCTTTATTTATTATTCAAATACTCATTTTTGTCCTTTTTTGGTCATTTACCTTTCTCCTCCCAAAGTATCACCATTTAATTCTTTTCAGAAAATCAGCTTTTGATTTTTTTTTCAGAGAATGAAATTTAACAATTACTTCCATGTAGTTTCTTGGTAACCAATGTTCATATTTAAGATTGCATTAGGATTACAACTGATAAAGGAAAAATAAAATAAAATGCAAACAAAGCATCTTGCAAAATAGTATCTCTGCGTTTTTGGTAGATAGGGCAAAGAATTATGGAATAGTTAATTTTTAGAAGATCAAAATGAAATTAAAAATTAGAAAAAATATTTATTAAAATTAAAAAAAATGGGATTAGCTATTTTTGAGTCTATTAGAAAAAAGGCCAAAAATAAAGAAATTTAGCTGAGAAAATGTTAAAAGTTTTTCATTTAGGAAACACGGTCTAAATATGTAAGTGGAGAGTATTTGGGTTAATAGTATTTGTTGTGAGACAATTCTGGATAGATTAAGCTATTTTGGATTCCTAGTGATCACATATATGTATATAGTCTCTCTTAATAATCTATTCTAACCTGGTCTTTCAGGTCTTCCAATGGTGTACTCACCACCATTGTAACTGAATCTATGCATCTTGCTGCTGCTGGTATTTGTATTGGAAATACTGTGTTACCCCAAAATAACACCCGGGTTTATATTAATTTTTGCTCCACAAAAAAGATGCATTAGGGTTTATTTTCAGGGAAATACAGTACTAAATGTGTCCATTTAGCTGATGATCTTAACTGGGGCTTATTTTTTGGGGGGGAGAGTGGTAGGGCTTATATTACAAGCATCCTGGAAAATCATGCTAGGGCTTATTTTTCCTTTGGGTCTTATTTTCGAGGAAACACGGAAGTTGATTACAAACTGAATGCTAATCAGCAGTTTGATGATGGTTCTCCCCCCCAAATGCAAATATAATTTTTGACTATATCAACACAAATAGTCTCTAATTTACATGAAATAATAGGACAAACCACCTTACATCCTAGAAGGCAAGACCTCAAATAATGCCCTAGTTTTTACCAAAGGCAAATTCCTGCTGAAATTAAACTTTTCCAAGCAACGCGACAGGCTTTTCTTCACCCAATGTGTTCAAGCAGAGCTTGATCTACCTGTTGTAAATTATTTAATATGGATTCCTGCAGTTACTTTGTGGAGCAAAAACTTGAATTATAATTTACAAATTTATGGATCTATGTCAGTGTTTCTCAACCTTGGCAACTTGAAGATGTCCGGACTTCAACTCCCAGAATTCCCCAGCCAGCATTCACTGGCTGGGGAATTCTGGGAGTTAAAGTCCGGACATCTTCAAGTTGCCAAGGTTGAGAAACACTGATCTATGTTAATCAAAATATCTAGTCTAAACATAATGTGGCAGTTAATTGGGTCTGGGGCTTTGTCCTTTGTCCTTGGATTCCTCTTGTCTAGCAATGGCAGAGTTGCTTGATTTTCAGCAGGAGTTCAGGAACTCCAACTGTTTCCTCCCCTCCCCCCCATATGATTGTCAGTTAAAGCTGGTTTAATGTTAGCTGAAGTGATCGGGTCCATTTCCGCTGAACCTATTTCTTAATTTGGGGTTTTACTGTCCTAATTACTGCCCTGATGAAATATTTTGTTAATAAAAACAGTGTTCATATTTTGTTTGATTTCTAATTGATTTATTCCTGCTCAGAACTGAAATTCAAGACTATTGTATTCCAAAATAATTATTTAAATGGCTTTCTAAGAAGATACTGGGATCAGTTTTAGTGGATCTTTTGTGTCAAGGAAGCTGTAGAGTTTCAGAACCAGAAGCATTTTAATCTCTATTTGAATGCCCAGATATTCAGCTGTCATGTATGAAATATACAATTAAGGGATCTCCCCAGCCGATTGGAAATAATTTAATTTCATACAAGAGGCCGTTGCCAAGATATCTTGGCCACAAGATCTTTAGGGGTTTTATATGTTAACTGTAATATTTTTCAGTGTGTTTGTAACTATGGGTTACTCCCAAGTCTGGATCCATAATAATCAAATTAAATCTGTCACTCATGTGAACAATACATGTTCTTTTTATCTCCTCCAGGATTGTTTTTTTCAGACATGAAGGTACATGATTTTGCTAAGCTACATACTGCATATCTGTTTCATATATCTTAATATGGAATCAATTTCTCTTTTTTTTAAAAAGTCCTGGATCATACTGGAGAACTTGATCTTTATTAACATTTAATAACATTTAATTAAATGTTCTAACTTTATCCAAATCATTAACTAAAACCACTGAATTTTAATTGTTTAATGTTAGTAATATAGAACTGTGTTTGGGGCTGGGAGCTGCCAACTACAAGCATGCTACACAAACAATCTGATGTATTTCCCATTGTGTGCCTGCTTACTCTCTTGTAATCCCTTCCACTACAATCTCTATGCTTTGCAAGGGAATGGGAGGAAACAAATCAGGCATAAGAGAGATTGCCTGCAGAAATCACTTATTATTTCTCCCCTCTCACCCTTTCCATTCCTGTTCTTCAATCTCGCCTCTCTACAAGGGGAGAAAAGAGGGGAGAACCCCCCCCCCAAGCAATTTATTTCTGCCCTATTTTTTCACACATATAATCCCTTCTCCAATAAATGATAATATAAACATTACTTCCTTTCTTGATAATTATTCCAGTGCCTGGGTAAGTAAGCATTCAAAAGGATGGGGCAATGAGGAAAAAGAAAGCTCTATCGTTGGCATATTATTTCCCACTTAGTGACTGCTTCACTTAATGCACAGCTGCTGGTTCCAATTGTGATAACTAAACAATTACCTGTAATGAACAGCCCATAGCTTGCAAGATAATCTAAAAAAGCTGTATGATAAAAGATAAGAATGCCACTGAAACAGATCCCAGTGTGTGAGCAGAGGAGTATGGAAGAAAGGGATAATTTATATAACATAAAATACTGATTGTTTAGAATGTAAATACTAATGGATTAAGATTGGAAAAAGATAAATAGCCTACTCATACCACTATGTCAAGATCTTCAAAGTAGATTTTCAACTTTTCTTCTTTGGAAAACAATTTCCCTTCAATTATAAATATGGAATTAAGGATTAAATATCTTTATAGCTTTCAGCCCAATTCCTCAAATTAAGTACTGAAAATTTGAGACTGGATCCGATGTTTTTCCATTTGATGTTGTGTTTTTCTTACCGATAGATAATAAGTTGTTACTGTATTTTCTTTAGTTAAAGAGAATTTAAAAAATCCCTATTTCTCTGTTGTCATTGTCCATTAAAAGAAAAAATATGTGTCACTTTGGACCGGTTTCTGTATTGTGAATCTGAATGTCCTTCTAATAATATATTTCTGTTAATCTTTTTTGTGTCGTGTTTTTACTACCAAGGTTGCAGGGGAAAATCACATTTAAGTATTCTGAGCTTTGTAAAACGAAGGCACTGTAGTGGCTTCTTCCCCTATGCTTTTCCCCTTGAACTGACCTAGAGCAATTATGTTACCTCCCTGATGAGATGCAGTTATGTGTTACTATTCTGTTCCTAGTGTGCTTTTGTTTGTGTTCTTGCATAATTACAGGGAGCAAGATAGGCATGCGGTATGCTTCTTGAAAACTATTGTTTTAACAGAGACATTTGTACCCAAGGTCTGCTGGGTCCATTTTTGGAAGAAAAAAAATGAACAGTCTTTTACTGTATTTACACTATAGTTATTTCAGTAAATGCTGATTTATTTTCCGATGGATTCATATTTTTTATGTTAAAAAATAATTTCCCAAATTTTTTACTGGTGTTTTTCTTCCTCTTTGATATAATTCAGTTTTGAAAACATGGCTTCATTTTACTGAAGGGAAATTTGTTACATGGTGCTAAATATTCAATACAGTGCCAGTCAATTAAGAAGCTTTCTCCATTGTGTGTGATATAAAATAAAAAAAGTAGGAAGGTGTCATATTGTTCTGTTTGCTGTTTAATGATACGGTTTGCTTCTTTCAGTAAGTAACCAACCTTATTTAGTCTCTACATTGATTACCGGTAGTTATTTGACTTTTTATTACAGGTAGTCCTTGACATGATCATTCACTTAGCAACTGTTCAAAATTCTGATGGACCCCCAGAAGGTACTTACAACATTGTTTCAAAGTTGCAGTGGCCGTCCTAACTGGTCTTGTGACCATGATTTTGGCACTTGACACCGGTCTGCGTTTCAGTCCTGGTGTCAGGGAAAGTCCATTAAGGATTACCAGAAATAACAATATATCTATGTAAATCTTGATCAATTAAACCATCTTTATATTCTTTCCTTTTACTCCTAACAATCTTTAGAAGCAGCCTCCTGTTGCTGCCATTGCCGGTTCGCCCGATCTGCGGCGAACCGGTAGAAACCCACCTCTGAAGCATATGCAGGATTTATAACACAGAATTTCAGCAGACTGGTTATGACTCTGTGAAACCTAACTCCAATCCTACCTCCTTTACACTGTCATAAATAATTTCCTTCCTTTCCATACTTTTCTTTTGTTTAAGACCCAGTCACTGTGCATTCGAATAGAATAGAATTCTTTATTGGTCAAGTGTGATTGGACACACAAGGGATTTGTCTTTGGTGCATATGCTCTCAGTGTACATAAAAAGACAAAATACATTTGTCAAGAATCATAAGGTAATGATAGTCATAGGGTACAAATAGGCAATCAGGAAACAATATCAATATGAATTGTAACGATACAAGCAACAAAGTTACAGTCCTGAAGTCATAAGTGGGAGGAGATGGGTGATAGGAACGATGAGAGGACTAATAGTAATAGTAATGCAGCCTTAGTGAATAATTTGACAGTGGTGAGGGAATTATTTGTTTAGCAGAGTGAAGGCGTTCAGGAAAAAAACTGTTCTTGTGTCTATTTGTCTTGGTGTGTAGTGCTCTATAACATCGTTTTGAGGTAGGAATTGAAACAATTTATGTCCAGGATGCGAAGCATCTGTAAATATTTTCACGGCCCTCTTTGACTCGTGTAGTGTCCTCAATGGAAGGCAAGTTGTTTGTCCCAACTAAGTCTCTTTTTTTCTTACCCTATAACTTGAGTCCTTTATTGATTTTCCTACGGTCAAACTGAAACCTCATTTCTTCTAACCAGGCAAGGACAGTAGTATTTGTTCCTTAATAAACTATTGGTAGCATTCTCTATTTCCAAGGAACAGTTAAGGTCTACTTTATGCCCAAAAGTATTTGGGTGAATAAAGATGGCTAGTTGTTGGAGGCTAGTACTATACTTTGAAGTGCTCCTAAGGACCAGTATATTTATCTATCCTGTCTGCCTGGTTATCTACTTAAGTACCTATGTGCACAAATGGCACCAAGCATTTGGACAGCAGAAGTTAAAATCAGCACTTTGGTTACTGCACCATTAGCCTCCTCTGTTCTCTGTGAATTCTGCACCCTGAAGTTGTAATCATTCCATGGAGTGACTAGCCTGCTGGCAGGACTCCCCTCATTCCACCTGATGAGCAGCCTCTGAGATTCAAACGATTTCTGGTGAAAAACAACATGCTTTGTCCGAGGTGGCGCAGTGGTTAGGGTGCAGTACTGCAGGCCACTTCAGCTGACTGTTATATGCAGTTCAGCGGTTCTAATCTCACCGGCTCAAGGTTGACCTGGCCTTCCATCCTTCCGAGGTGGGTGAAATGAGGACCCAGACTGTGGGGGCGATATGCTGACTCTGTAAACCGTTTAGAGAGGGCTGAAAGCCCTATGAAGCGGTATATAAGTCTAACTGCTATTGCTATTGCTACTCACCTGAAATTGCACACTTTTTCATTCTATTACTTTTTCTTTGGGAAAAGTGGTAGTTCTCCAGTAGATGGATTATTTATTCATTCATCACATTTTTCTACCACCCATCTCACTCTCAGCTGATAAATCAAGCACATAATGCTGATGTAGTATATAAGTGCTACGATCACAAGGAACTTAAATAACTTGTGCAATGTTGGTAATGTTACAGCTATTTTCTCTTCCTGATAATACTTATTTTGTGCTGACATTGTTATTAGTCAGTGGCCTTGTTTGAAAATGTGGCCACAGAGAAAAAAAAAAGCAACAGTAAGCTGAAGTACCAGAGAACACTCTGGGACATGAGTGGGAGAAGACATCATCAGGTAACCTTCTGATAAATTGTATTATATAGTTGCCAGTGCCTACCAGCTCAGCTCTTACTGAGAATATCCACATCATGCCAGTCAAAATTCCAAATATATTTACCAGCCCAAATTCACAAACCTGAGTTTTTCTTTGCTCAATGTTAGATGAAGAGGCTGGGAATTTGTCTTGTTCTTCAGTTCTGCTTCTAACAGCATAATCTCATGCATGTCTGAGAGTTAGGTAATTGGCAGCTAACTGCTATTATTAAGTCTATCTCAAGGGGGCAAGATAACAATAGGCTATCATGTGATTGGATGCAATTCCCACCAGCTACTAACCAATAGGAAACATCCATTTTCCAGTTATATTCAGGGGTATATTTATGACTGCTGGACTTTTCTACTTAAACTTTTCATTATCGGATTGTTTCCTTCCTCCCTATCCTATTATCTTTTGGATTATGTTTCCAAGAATGAAAACTTACAATCTATGACTGATGTCTTATTTACACAGCTTTTTTTGTATGTTAAGAACAGAATAATGAGACAGTATCCCTATCCCTCTCAAAAGTGCTGTAGAAATTATGCAAGGATGAAACATTTTTGGAATGAACACCTAAATATTGTGAAACAACCACTAGTTATTGTAATGTTAGCCACAATAAACTAAACAAGATCCTTATTTTGCTACAGAGGGATTACTTCCAACATTAAAAATTGTTCTATATTATTGTTTGTTTTGTTTTTTAAAAACAAATGTTGCAAAATTTCTCAGTGTTAACCTTTTGTAGACCTACATTAAAAAGCTTTTATCTTGTTTCCATAGAAACAGATGATCACTATTTCTGCAAGAATATAAAATCTTTTCACTATGTTTGGTAGCAATTTTCTCCAAATGACCTCCATATAATTAACACAATGGTTTAACCTAGGCATTAACATTATTTTCTGTGAACCAAACTCATTTTCCCCTTTAAAAATGTACTGCATTGTGCATCCAAGGAGAAAAAAGGTCCTTGAAACTTGATCTTTTCTGAAGAGCCTTTGTAAATTGTACCTATTAACACTTCTGTTCTTATTAAAATATTTGATCTAACCTTGTGGAAAGCTACATACGTATATGACTTGTATGTCTTATGTCTTTGTCAGAAAACTGGCAGTGAAAAACTAAGTAAATACAGACCTGTCAAATCAGTTTATACATATATCATCAGGTGAATCTGACCCACCTTCCTTTCTAAAATTATTTGGTCAAAAGTGATGTAATTTTTTCTTTTGGTATAAAAATATAACAACAAAAATAACAACAATTCTTTACATAGTCAGACAGATATTTAAAATGGTATTTTTATTTATCTATCTATCAAGTCCTTCCTTCCCAAGGACTGGGATAGGGGGATGATATTTGATGGTGTTAAAGGTATTGTCAAGGTTGTAAGCTGTTCCAAGTTAAGTTGTTTTTTGCAATTGATTAATGGTGATTTTGTCAATGCTGATAGCATGCAAATGATGTTCTAGAACAATGATTCCAACCTGTGGTTCTTGGAAGGCTGGGGGGGTAGTGATATCAGAGGGAGTGTGCAAGGGCTTGATGAAATGTTATGATTTAAATCTTTAGTTAAGACTTGGAGAACCGTGTCCATGATCCGTGTCTACAAAAGGTGTTTAGAGAGAGTGCATAGTGAAGAAAAGATTGAGAACCACTGCTCTAGATGTTTTGGGATTTCAGTAAAGGTGCCTATCATTATTGGTACTATCTTTGCTTTCTTTTTCCACTATAGTTTTACTTCTATTTTTATGACTTTGACTTTTATGATTTTTCTTCAGTTCTTTCTCTTCTAGTCTTCTGTGTCCAGATCAGTGGTGGGATTCAAATAATTCAACAACCGGTTCTCTGCCCTAATGATTTCTTCCAACAACCAGTTCACCAAACTGATCAGAAAGTTAACAACCAGTTCTCCCGAAGTGGTGCGAACTGGCTAAATTCTACCACTGGTCCAGATACTGCCACATCCGCAATGCAAACATGTCTGTCTTTCTTATCAACAATTGTAAAGACAGGGGTGTTATTGGCAGGTGCTTCTCTGTCTGCATTTTAAAGTCCCAGAGCATTTTAGCTTCTTCATTTTCTGTTTCTTTATCTATTCTGTGATCTCACTAATTCTTGCTTGCAAGCAAATGGTATTTCTTGAGATATTCCAATGCACCATTGTTGCTAATGTTGCCATGCTATACTTTGTAGTCAGTCTGTGTGACCTTGCAACAACTAACTAGGTAGTCCATTGTTTCTTGAGCTTCTTGCAAGGTGGCACTATCAGCAGTCCACAATAATCAGTTTTTCTACTAAGGTTTGCTCTTGTGAATTATCTTCTTTAGAATTTTCTTTATCCAGTTCTTATTTACTCAGTTGATCAGCCGATCATGAACATTAAAAACATTATTTAACAATAATACTATAAGAACAGATGGTATGGGATACAAGTTATTTTTCTTTAAAAAGATGCTTACACAAAGTTTCACCATACTTAATGACACAACCTCTGTTTAGATTGTCACAAGAGTTAACAACAAATACGTTTGCTTTTTCTATATTGGCTGTTTTCCTTTCCTTTTCATCCTCTCAAGATTACTGAACTCTCTTCTGTCTCTTTTCTCTTAACTCTCATGTCCCAAGTTTTCTTAGCCTTCCTTACAATGAAGTGTCCAGTTAACCTTTTAATTGCATTGTGCCAGTGGCAGAAAGGATCATTTCATCATAATAAGAGTAGAAGCTCAGCTGGCACTCACCTTCAGCTCAAGTCACTAGTTCAGTTTATTCTTTTCTTTGTTTATTTCTTGTTCTGAATCAGCAAGCTGATATGTATTAAACGGCTGGGGACAGAACTATTTGAGGAACTGCAGGAAACTGATAGGAAACCTAACTTATAAGGCACAAGCTGAAAGTGATACTTTGCTTATTCACAAGAAATCTAGGCAGTCATTGTCTATTTTCTTATAATCCACTTGTCTCTTTGTTAGCTTCCATAGTACATTTTAACACCCAGTGATTCAGTTATGCCAGGGGTGATCCACAAATTACCAACTAGCATTTAACATTGTCATGGTAGCTGAATGTCTCCTGTGCAAATAGTATTTCTTTTGTCATGGCAGGATAAAGCAAACTACTGCATAGTCCAATATAAATGATTCAAGGACTGTAACACTAAAATACATGCATACATCAGCATCAGTGAACATCTCTCAGATACAACAAACTTTTTACGCCAGTTGTCTTCAGAGCTCCAGCTTCAGAAAAGCAAAAATTGTTATAATAATGCATAAATAAAATTATCTTATCTTCCACAACTGCTAAAAAGACACGTAAAGGTCAATGCTTTCCCAAAATATAAAGCTAAGCATATTCAAACAACCTAAGCAAGCAGCATCTTTATACCATAACAAATTGTAAACAATCCAACAAACAAAAGCAAGAGATCTTGCCCTGCAGATTGGATGAAAATAAGCAGTAAACAACAGAGGACACAGAGAGGATATTCTGACAGGTTGATTTGAATTATGTCTAAAGTTTTTTTTTTAGTGAAGCATGGAAACATTCAACTATTAAGGCACAAATACAATAAGGCAACTAGTATTATAATAAATTAAATAAAACAACACTTTCTAATTTTCTAATAGGTTCCATTGTTTCACAAAAAAATGAAAACTAACTTGAAAATTCTGCCTTTACTTAATGAAACATTGGAGTGAAATCACTATTTATTTACATAGTTAAATAGTTTTGGAAATATCCACGTTTTATCCAGGTTATTCGTACGGTCAGTGTCAACTTCTGGTATCTTAAGGCAGTTGCAAAGCCAAAATTTTCATTTAATATACAGGTATACTCAGTATGTTAGTATACACAAATAATACTGGACAGAAATTGTGTAAAGGTGCAGGATACTTTTTATTTAAGCAGAACAATTGTCCTAAAAAAATCACTATCATTAATACGTCAGTAGGGAAGGCAGCTGGGCTCTGCAGGCAAGATATTAAGAAGACAATTGTTAGCACTCCTTCAAAACTTAAAGCCAGTCCAACATTGCTGTTAACAAACTTTTAGAAAATGCATTTGGTGTCTAAAGACTGCAGTGGATGGACAATGATGCAGGAAGTGTGAAGCCTGAGCCTCCTATGTATTTAAATAGGAATAGGATCTTCCATTTTCAAGAGTTTTGGATATGCAACTGAAACGTTTCATTTTCCATTTTCCATTGTATGCTATGTTTTTCTTATATATTTCCAGCCTGAAAATAAAGAAAAATCACACCAGCAATTTTATGTAGTCATGCTATGACATTTGTGGTTTAACCAGAAAGAATGCTTGGGTCTTTGAGGCTGCTCATACCTCTGAAGCCAAAGGTTCACAGCCCTTAGTAACGATTCTAATGAATATGAAATTTAGTTGCTCAGGAAGAATTTACCAATTTTTAGATCATTCACAAATCCAAAAGATCTCGTGGAAAAGAAAAAATAACTACAGGGAGGAAATAAGGATACAGGAACAGCTTAGTATTCTCTTCTGCTCTTACTTCTTTATCTCAAATTCCCTTCACTCTGCCAGACTTACATTTCAAGACCAGATCTACTACAATCTAAATATGCAGTTGGTCTTAGCAGAAGCAAAAGAATAGATATTTTAGAAGCATACTAATTATAGTCTGTTCAAAGATTTTTGCCAAGGCCTGATTAGTTCATAAGTCAAACAGGGTTCTTTGTCAACTACGTCTCCTGTTAAAGCAGCTCAGTTTTGCAGGTGAAGCAGCACATTTTGAAACATGCAAAATACTAATAATCATGTATACACTTAAGCAATCAAAGCAGAGAGTTAAGCAGAGTCAGATGTGCCTATTCTTAAACTGGCCACCTCTGATGAGCCAGCTGTGAACTACAATTGCCACATTTTAATTTCAGGAAAGGTTGGGAGAAGGAGGAGGCATTTGAATTGACACAGGGATAACATAATTATGCACAGCAGGATGCTGCAGAATTAATTTAGCCAATCAGAATTACATTTGGGGATGGGCATGTGCAAGGCTGGATGTGGCGAGATAAGCATATATGGAAAAAAACAGGAGCAAAAATGCAACTTTACCTTGCTAATGTTTTGATTATTCATCATTCACTAGAACTGGAAGTCAACCAACTGAAATATAAACTATTTTATGAAGGTCCTTGACTCTTATAAATCATCTTGAAATTGGAGAAACAGTGAACAGGATGATATACCACAGCATGCATGTAATTATTGATACATTATTAAATCTCATAATGGACAAATATAAATTCCTTAGCTGTGATGCAATAAAATTTCTAAAACAATCCAAGAGGTTTCCAGATATGCAGGAAAAATCTAATCCAGGGGAATATGAGAAGGTGGAACACAGAATATAGAATTTCAAATTCTAGCATCCCATTTAAAAAGGGCAAGTACAGGTTTTCTGATTAAGACCCTTGACAGTTGCTGCTCATCTGTCACTGCCACATACCAGGTCTCAAACTGTGAGGACAAAAGTCAGATAATACCAAAGAAAGGCATACTGGAGGAATCAATTCCAGAATACATGCCTCCAAATTTTCATTATAGTGATCGGAAGTTTATTTTATTCAAACATTTTAAATTCCTTTCTTGTTAAAATAAAAGAAATGCAATAAAACTATGAAACTGCATCATCTTAGAAAACATCTTTGCACCCTCTCCACAATGGAGGAAGCCTCTGGAGTCTCACATAAACCATTGACTTCAGACTATTTTAATCTGAAATACTTGGCTTCTTTTTATATTGCTGAAATCTTTCCAATCCACATACAGAGCTGTATGTATGTAGAGCTGTCCTTCATTTTCCTAGGTCACTTGAATTATAACCAATTTTGACAGTTTAGCCCTACAGAATCCACCTAGAGCAGGAATCTGTTCCTTTTAGCTTAGTATTTTATGAGCTTAGACAGTTTCATTTGGCATACATGCACAGAACAATGTTCTGTTACATTGATACACAGAGAATGTTCAACATTTATATAATTTTTTCCAGATCCTAGTTTCAGTTTAATCCCAATTACAATGACCTCAGATTTCTGGATTCATTAGAAGAAAGATTAAGTAATACGTAAGAATGTGGGTATATATTTTATTTCCATTGAGAAGCCCACTGTAGTCATATTAAGGTGGTATAGACGCATATGTAGATATGAGAGCTAGTTTGGTGTAGTGATGTAAGCCTTGGTTAGAAACCATGCGACTAAGAATTCTAGTCTTGCTGCAGGCATGAAACCAGCTGGGTGACTTTGGATCAATCACTTTCTCTCACCCATGACATCAGGGCTCAGGTAACAAGTTGGTCAGTTAAATGTCTATGGAGGATCTCAGTCATCCAAGTCATGGTTGTTCCAAAGATCAGAGCTGAAGAAGCTTCTTGGATGAGAAGTGAAACGTCTTCAAAGAAAAAACAGGAAGTCCAGTTGCCTCTTGAAAAAACACCTTTGGGTCAATTAATTCCTGTCACAACCAATGGATTAACATTTGGTTGATCTGAAAAACAAAACAAAAATCCCAGACCCCTGACTTGTGGCCAAATGCTTGGAAGACAAAAAAAAGATGTATGTGTAGATATGTTGAAAAAGGTTGGCAGGAACAGTTATTGTAAAGTAAGAGACGACTCAGTTCTGGAAAAAGAAAGAAAAGTAAAGAACCCAAAATACCCCCAATTCTGAAGTTTTGGGGGGTTATGTTCAGAGAGGAACTCTGACAGACTTTTGAGATTATATTGTTATACCTTAAAACAATATAGTAGCATTCCTATATTATTACTATATCCTGAACTGAAGGGTAGTCAAAGATGATAGAACTAAACAACTTTTCAAGTACAATGGTACCACATCAGGATTTTTCTCAGTACAGCTATGAGTGAGCAGAAATCGGTTTATAATTTCCCTCCAAAACAATTTACACACATAGTCTCATTCATATACACACACACCACACACACACACACACACACACACACACATATATATATATATGCGGCCACATATTTATCTATACCACACTATATAACCTCTCTTCTCCAACTGCATGCACATGAATATGTCCACACACTTATTACAATTGGAGGTCTTTTTCAGTTTATCCTAATCCTTATTATAAAGGTCCCAGCAATATATTACGGACCCTTTTTCATGCAAAGCCATGTTGTACTTCTGAACATCCTACTTTTCTCTAGATTTATTTGCAATCATCAAACTAGCTTTTCTTTGCAAAAGAAAAACAGCCAATAGCTAAATGATTCTGTCCTATGGGTTTTATCATAGGGATGGATTTTTCCAATGGTGATCTAGAATGGGCTGGGACTTCATTTACTTTTATTAAGTGGTCTTTGTGATATGTTTAACTATTAGTTTTATTATATGCTAGCCAGAGTTACCTTGTGTAAAATGGGCAGCCACGTAAGTAAGTAAGTAAGTAAGTAAGTAAGTAAGTAAGTAAGTAAGTAAATAAATAAATCTGTTAATTTATTAAAGCCAATTGTATCATGAGGTCAACTTTCATTAAACCGTACACCATGGTATATGAACCACAATGTCCCAGCCATAATATATTTTGACTTAATATATTGTGTGAATCCAATTAGTAATCTGATCCTTTTGCTAAAATTAGTAAATATTAATATTTTATTATCTAACCTTTCACCTCTCAGAATAATTTGATATTCAGCATACCTTATTCACTTTTATGTTCTAATCTGCAAAGCACATCAGAATTACTCTTCCTAAATTCTGCCTGATTAATGAAAGAATAATGGTGAATGTTCCATGAGGTGACCTGAAACCCTTTCTGCTTACACAGAGCAGCCAAGACATCCTGTGCCTTCAAATTATGTTCCTCTGAAGGGAAGATCTTACACAATCAATCAACTGTTCATATCAGAATCTTGCGAGAATTAAGGTTATTTATGGAATAAGGAACTAGGAAACGTGAAAACTGTTTCTGGTAACAATGATTTTAAAATGACTGGAAAACTGGTAGGATTTAAGGGGTCTTTGCTGCTCTCAGAGCTTATTTGTTTTCTTGTAGTACAATTTAATACTTTGCAATAAGGGTTGATCTGTGTCCTATTGTCAAAGAAAACCATAGTTCTATCTATAATGATGTGGAGTCCTATGATGAAAATGATATAACTACAAATCGTTATTAACAATCACTGCAACACTAAAATGAGTTTCCATAGCAACAGCGGAAAATTATACAACATACAGCTTTGCCATAGCAAATAAATTATTCTGTGAAATGTTCCTTTTGCAGAAATCATTTGGTTTTCTGCTGCATTGATGCTTAAAAGTCTGGCAAGTGCTACTTCAGATGCTTGTGCCATACCTCCCAAGAAAGATGTTAAATTCCATCATCATTTGTAATTCAAATATCTCAGATATGCTTTTCTAAAATGAATTTACAAAACCAAAAGCTAGAGGCTAAATTGTCCAAATAAAAATAGGTGGTTTGTTTTTAACTTTAAATTGTCACTTATTTTGTTTAAAATATGAGATAAATCTATACTATACAGGTAGTCCTCGACTTATGACCACAACTGAGCCCAGAATTTATGTTGCTAAGTGAGAAATTTATTAAGTGAGTTTTGTCCCATTTTATGAATTTTTTTGCCACATTCATTAAGTGAATAACTGCAGTTGTTAAATTAGTAACATGGTTGTTAAACGAATCTGGCTTTCCCATTGACTTTACTTCTCAGAAGGTCACAAAAAGGGATCACATGACCCTGGGACACAGCAACGGTCATAAATATGAGCCAATTGTCAAATGTCCGAATGTAAATCATGTGACCATGGGGATGGGACAACAGTCATAAGTGTGAAAAATAGTCATAAGTCTTTTTTTTCCAGTGCTGTTATAACTTTGAATGGTCACTAAATGAACTGTCGTAAGTCGAGGACTACTTTAGTCTCACCTCTGAACTATTTGATTTATTTTTTCCTTATCTGTTCCTATCATTTAAAAAATGACGCCTGAGCCTTAAGTAACCATGTTTTCTTTTCACATTTGAAAGAGTTATTAGCAGATGAGAATAAGTCCTACCAGTTGTTTTTCCAAGTTCTGTATATGAGACTCTAAAAGTACCCCTGAGATACTTGTTATAAATGTATGTTGTGTTTTAATCTGACATTTTGCAAAATATTAGTTTTACATTTTCTTTCCTTTTAAAGTCAAATTTATTGGGGAACTTGGTGGGAATTAAGAGCAATATATCTCCTGACATATTGCTACCATAGCTGTCATGCTGAGGAATTTTCCAAAATATAGCTAGTTGTGCAATGTTCATAGCTCAATATCTTATCAACCTATGTTTAATATAGCATTTTGTTCTTTTATGTGTCATCTGGAAAATACATCAAGGCAGTTTCATTAAAAAGCCAAAATTGTAATATTAAAATTGTGGCTTTTGCTTACTGGTTAGCACCAGTGGGGGTTGCAGGCGGTATGCCCTGGTATGGGCGTACCGGAGCCTGCCCGGAGCATCGGATACCATTCCGGTACGGTGCTCCAGAGGGCCCGCCCTCGCTCCTTACCTGTACTTTAAGCATTTGGCGCTTGCGTGCATGCACATGGCGTGTATGGTGCCTGCGTGATGCTCTGCTGAGCAGCTAGAGCGTCGCGGAGACTTGAGGAAGCATTGCAGGTAAGTATGATGCATGCGGCGCCGCAGATGTGTGCGCGGGGTGTGCGTGGGCATGTGAATGACGCCAGGGCCCACCATCTGGAACCCACCACTGGATGGCACCAATTAGGGTTTGAATCACTGTGCCAACAAATAAACTGTTTTTGATATAATTACTGCAAGTTATTATATTCAAGTATAGCAACTGATGTAAAAA
Organism: Thamnophis elegans; assembly: GCF_009769535.1. NCBI lineage: Eukaryota > Metazoa > Chordata > Lepidosauria > Squamata > Natricidae > Thamnophis > Thamnophis elegans. Next base: position 111,548,762 of record NC_045544.1, on the reverse strand, counting down.
GAACCAATCCAATCCTTGTTCTGCAATATGTGAATTGCTCTGCTTTCAGTTTCAAAGCTGAAACTAAACAGCAACACTAACAGCAGCCTGTAGAAATTCCCCAATTCTGTTTATTTTGTGGTCTTGATTCAAACAGGGTGGCTCCGGTGAATATTGCTGGGAATATTGTGATAATTATATTATTAATCCCTAATCTCTTCTGAATAGTTTTGCCTTTTATCTCTGCAGGATTCTCTATGAATTTTTTTAGGAGTCTAGATGTATTATCTATATAGTTAGGCTGCATCCCCATATAGGTTCCGATTTGAGAGAAAAATTACATTGTTTTTCAACTTTTATGAAAAATACCCAGCATCTTAATTTAAATGTGTGACTTCCCCTCTTTTCCTCTTTAAGAAAAAGTGCACAGTACAGTTTAAAAATAACAAATCAGTCTTAACTTTGGATTGAAAATCTTACTTAAAAAGAAACTTTAAAAATTCCATCATTGTTTCCCAATTATGAGTTCTATAATATAGGTCATTCTCAATTTATAATTGCAATTGAGCCTGGAATTATGGTAATAAATCATGCCATGTTTAAGCAGGTCATCAATAAATGCAGCATCCACTCTGTCTTACTTTTGCTGGACTGTCTTCTGTCCTAGCACAAACCCTGTGTGAAGAACCTTCATTTGTTAACATTGAAGAGTTGCTGGGAGTTTAGGCAGTAGTAGTAGCAGCAGCAGCAGAAGTAATATTATGTGTATGGAATGTATTATAGTTAAACTACAATTTTTGGGAATTTTTGAAAAACGTATTCCATGTGAACTGTACTGTGGAGCTATTTTCTGCTCTAAATTGGAAGAGTCTATCTGGTGCTATTGTTACCTGAAATCTCTTACCATATAGTAATTTTCACATGACAGAGAATTCTGTTAATGGAGCCTCCACATGAGAAAGCCATCTGCAAACCTGTCCCTGACCTCTCCTTACAATACCTATTCTTTGCCAGTATTTCATGTTAAATATGGGCTGGTAGATGATGACAGTGCAGCATGTGATGAAAAACCTTCATATGTGATAGCTTTAACCCACACCCTGTGATAGCTTGGAGGGCATCACCGTTTGCTCTGTCATGCAGACTAAGTAGTATTTATATTAATCCTGGGCTTTTCTTTACTGATAAGGTTCTTACAGCAACTATATTATGTAAGGACTGGAACACTGTTCTTAATATACCAAGACTTATTTTTAAGTATCCCACTTAGTCAAATCTGCTAATAGCTCTTTCAAATGTGAAAAGCAAAAGTATTTAATTTTCATTGTGCACAGACTTCCAGCAAACATATCCAAGAATTAGAGTATTACAGCAACCAAATTTGCTAGCTAACCTCACCCTCCCACTGCCAGGATTCTTCCTGGATCTTTAATCAGTGCTCTGCTCTTCATTTATTGTCTCTCTCTCCTGAGTCATCAGTATTGGTCTAATGGACTGGAACAGCCTAAGGTGAATGAAATTACTTATTGAGTTGCTGATAGCCAAGATGACAATAGGCTTATTAGGTCAGTAATAATGGAAATCTGTATTTAATATAGAAGTGTGTTATTCAGTTCAAAAGAAAAGAACACAATCTTTTTTGGGAGAGTGGATTAGGATTAGGGGTTTTGGTTCAGAAAATTTTCAAGAGCATTGTAAGAAAATTATAAATTAATACTACAATCCTTCTAGAAAAAGAGAAAAATACATTGATCTATTTTTGATGGCAATTTCAAAAAAGGCAATGTGATTTACATCAAAACATATGTATTTGGAGATAAAATGAAATATTTCATATTCCCACAGTGTAGTAAAATTAAGGACTTTGGTACGTTAAAATTAATTCTATGAACATATTGGCAGCTTCTTAAATTCATGAACTACAGTAGTATAATTATTATTCTAGCTAGTTGTCCATTATTTTCTACTTGTTGGTTCTGCCATTTTTCTATAAATAGTACTTTATGTATAATTATAAGGAAAATCTACATGCATGGCAGCTTGAGGAGCAGATGAAATTCCAAGAAGTGAGTTCAGATTCCAAGTCAGTTTTCAGTACTCTTAAGAGCTGGCTTTTGAACTGAGTTCTTTTCAAGGTGAGATTTGTTCTTTCATCTTAATATCTGCCTTGATGGATCTTCTCCCAAAAGAGAGGAGGGCAAAGAATAATGCTGCCCATCTGCTTTCCTGTGTTTGATGGCAGCAATTTAATATGTACATGTGTTAATCTTTCTAAGATTAGGAACAACCTGCCTTTATATAGTTAAGCTATAGGGAGAGGAAAATGTGTTCCAGGCCATTAAACAGATGTATATTATGTAAAATAAAGAGTCAAGATTAGGTTCATATATTGCTCTTAGCTACAAGATAGTTTTCTGGTTTTGGATTATTATGTGGTAAGAGTCCAGGCATTATAGTTTTATAATATAGCCAGCTAGTTGTTTACTGCCTCACTGAAACTGAGAGAGAGATGCTGCATACCGACAATTAGAACTTGAACAAGTCTGGAAGAAATTTCAGTATTTGAACATCGTTTAACAATAGTTCTGATTTTACGCATCATTAACTCACCTAGATGCTGCATAGAGAATGGATCAGAATGACAGGTAAAGAATTTGGTAGGTATGTTAAGAGCAACATGGCGCAGGGGCCTGGGCTAGAGGCCAAAATAAATGGAGATAGCCATAGCCATGATCTCTCTGACACCTTTTCTTTCCAATTCAATTGCAGGGAAAGAGCAGATCGCTTTTGCCAGAAGTACCTGTGGGCCTGTACAGTCAGCCTGAAAATGTATATGACTCAAGGGAAGCAGGCTGCATTTTCTCTGTTTTAGATCTATTTAAATTATTTAACTATCATTATTTAACCATTATTGTTATATCTTGCATCCCAGCCAAAGCCCCTAGTGGTTAAGCCAGCCTGGTGGTTAGGTGAAGTACTTCCTTTTGACGCAGTAATTAGAATTACAGATAATGTTTTATCTGGTAAATGTCTAATCAACATCTGGCAACATCTGATAGAGATTTTGCTAGCTACATTTTGCTATATCAGGACTTTTAATAAATACCTTGAGAAAGTTATGTGATGTCAGGCACCTAACTGGATGGGGTATATTTACTAACTGCTGAGAAAACTGACTTTAAATGATTGCCATTGGTAGAAAAAACAAAGCTATTGTAGATTCTCCCAGAAATTATAACTTAGGGGTACCCTCTAAAGAGCAATGGAGAATGCCTAGTTTAATGGGCTGTTAATGAAACCAGTCATTTGTATTATCCAAAGTAGGTCATATTGATTTGTAGGCTTGAACATTTCCTACTAAAGAAAATGTTTGTTAGATAAAGCTGATATAGAAATGTTGATTATTATCTTCAAATCTATCTCGCGTGCGCGTGTGCGCGCATGCGTGCACACTCGCACACTGTTATGTTAGCTAATCTTTCGAGAAAATTGGAATAGATTAATTTATTTATTGATCAGTATAAAAGAAACATTCTCAATGATGAGGAGAGGGAGGTGCTACCAGTGGGCTATCGTCAATCCTGATTGGTCCATAGACTGAGAGAAATTGTTTCAGCCACGCCTGAACTCCTTCTGCCCAGTTCCACTCAGTCTATGGTCCAAATAGGCTGGTGTTTTCCTTCGCTGTTCTGAATTTCTTCAGATTTATCCAAAATACAGATTAATTTGGCTAATTCAACTTTTAGACAAAAGTTTTATACCAATTTGAATATTTGTGCTCAGTTTTGCATTCGGCTGAATCCAGCGAGCTTCTATTTGCAAAGTGATTGCTCCACTGCAGTTTCTTTGAGGTAAGAGGGTGGCCGGTTTAATTTCCTCTGTGCTGGCTCGAGTGGCTGTGCCCCAAGTTGCGGGAAAGCCATGATTACTTTTAAACGTTTTTTTTTCCTGACAGCCATTCTCCTTCCCTTTCAGTGAACCAGCAGCCACTTTCCAAATGTGATTGAAGAGTCCAGCTGTAGCACTGGCGTGGTTCTTGCAATGGGCTTCCTGCAAGCTACTGAGCAGGTTTTTTTTTGCCTTCTCACTGGAAGCCGCCTGACATTTCTAGCGCAGTGGGCTGTTATTGAAGACGGTGGCCATTTTGAATCTCTATAAGATGAACGGTGGCCATTTGAGTGACACGAGGCGAGAAATTTTAAATTGCTCGGCATTGAGATGAGATTTAAATAGTTCTTGGAGCCGCATAACAAGTTAAGGGAAGGAGGACTCGCTGTGCGCTAGCCCGCAGGGTCAGCAGTGGAGCACGTGGGGCAAGGCTTGAAAATGGATCCGTCTCAGGAAGATCCCAATGCAACTCAAGTCTCTGTGGGGTCAATCACTGGTGTAAGACCCAGATGCACAGCCACTAAACCAACAGCAGCCCAGAGACCATCCAGGGCCATGTTGCGGGACGAGCAACGCAGACAAAGGGCTCTGGTGAACGAGTGGCCCGGGTGGAACATTTGCTCCGATCTCAAAGGAGCGGTTTGGTGGCTCTCCTTCCAGGGCTTCTAGTCTGGTTTCTTCACGTCCCCTCCTAGGGAAAGCAGGTTTTCCAGATGGATGTTTCCCCTTCTCCCTCATTTTCCCGTAGGGCCATTAGGGCGTAATGGGGGATCCATTAGAGGGCTCATCATGGGATTTCCTCATTCTGCATCCCACATTGCTGCCCCAAATGGTAAACCCGACAGGGAGAATAGATGAGGACTATGAGGAGTTGCAGAATTTGCCCCCTAATATCCAAAAGTTAATTGCTTCTGTAATATCTCATGGTATTGCCTCAGGTATGAAATCCCAGAATAGGAAGCCTGCAGGTTCCAAAAGTCTCTTACGAGCTGGCCATCTGCAGTGGATAAGGGTTCTGAGGTGGCTCTTCCACTTGAAGAAGTCGATGCTCCGGGTTTGCCACCTTAGCCAGTGTGGGGTTGGTAACTGGGGAAAACCCGCAAGCGGACTAATAATCTTGGACGATGAGGATTCTGCTAAGCAGGACACTCCTACTTTTGCCGGACTTTTTCAGCCTTCTCTGTTCAAACAGTTATTAACCAAAGCAAAATCTACAACTAAGCTGGGTGGCAGTGCTTCTGCTACCGCCCCAGAATCCTGTAAGGACCCAACGCAAACTATGTTTGCCAAAGCAGCCCTAGATAAGGAGGAGGTACCGCTCCTCCGCTTTTTCTAGAAGTGGTCAAAAGTCAGTGGGGCCTCCCTGGCACATTGTCAAACCCGGGGGTAAATGACAGGAAGCTTTACAATATGGAACAGTCTTTTTCCAAGCCCTTCAAGTGCCCACGGTTGACACTCCTGTTGCCACCCTATCCTCCTCAGCAGCTGTAGTGGCAGGAGATGTTGCAGACAAGTTAAAGCCTGAGGATAAGAGAGCAGAACTCATCCTTAGGAAGGGGTTTCAGACTTCAACTTGGTCCATTAAGGCAGAGGCCGCTACCTCCTTTTCAATAGAATAACCCTATTGTGGCTACAGCAATTGCAGGAGGGTACACCCCGGAAGATGCCCGCACAATTAAAGATCTTAGCAAGATCATTGTGGCGACCCAACATTCCGTGGACGCTACTCTAGATTCAGTTAAATTTGCCTCTCGGGCTTTATCTGCCTCTGTAGCCTCAAGACATCTCCTGTGCTTAAAGAATTGGCAGGTTGACAATAAATCAAAGTTTCATGTGACATCAACACCATATGCAGGCAGCAAACGCTTTGGTGAGTCCTTGGATCTATACATAATTTTATAATGTCTTCAGCACAACAAAAATCTTTTGAAAAATGTTTTTATAGTGGAGTGATATAAAGGATATTTTTCTTGCAAATGAAAAGCAAAAGTTTAAAAAGTTGATAAAGGGTAAATATGAACTTTGTGAAGTTAATAGATGAAGTTGCTGTTCTGTTACAATGTAATTATATTTGCACACAGTCTTCCAAAACCAAAGATAATCTCTGTCACAAAGCCTTGTTACTGACAAAAGTAGAGGTTTTCTGGGTGACTATATTTTATGATCCAAACTTTCTTGTTATTGGTGTGAATCATTGGACTTTTTATGCAAAAGTGATATACAAATAAAGAGAAGATAACACTGCCCAGAGCTAATGGATCAATGAAACCTTCAGGTCTACCATCTGAAAGAAGTTGTGAGAAGCAGAAATTCCACTGTATTGAAAAGAGATTTGATATGCCGAACTTCAGTGCTGCAAAGAAAACTCCATGTTGGAAGCACTGCAGGGTATCAGTAGTGATTAAGTCTGGTGAGGTTAGTCTAAAACATGTTGTAAAGGACAGGCCTGATACCAGGAAGCTATCTGAGCATTCCTTCTGCTCATTTGTCACTGTCAGGAGGTAGTGGGGGCAGGGATAGGAATGTAGGAGAAGCAGTGAACCTTTACGACTCATCTGTTGACTGGCAGTTGAATGAAACTTTAATGTAACCTCTAGACAGATAATCTGCCATTAAGGTGTGCATAGTTGGGCCCCATGCGTATATGGTATTCACAGCCTGCATGTTGCTTTCAGCTACTGACATCTGAACAATAGCTTCTTGTGAGATATGTCATTGGGGAAGAAGTAGGTCACAACTTTTGTGCTATATTAACAATATAGTGAAAACATGGGCTCGAGTTCTAAAATAATAATGCAGCCAACAGGTGATCCAGATGACAGAATATGAATGTTTTTGTCTTCATTTGTACAGAGGTAATCAACAAATGTCAGCAGGTGATAGATTAATGGTGGTATAATGTGGAAAATCCCTCATCATAGATCACATTCCTGCTATGAACCTATTTGATTTCATAAGATAAGCCCCATTTCTGCCACTTCGATCCCCATTTGTAGTACAGGTATGGACTGACTGTGACAAAGTACTGTAATATGCCCTGATTGCCTCTTTTTAAAAATAGAGATTCAGAATTATTTTTTCAGTTGTATACTATAATTTATTTGTAATTGATTATTTCAAACATTTACCCAGCTGTGATCTTCAGGTTACTTTTGAACTTTCATGCTCATCACCCTGGATGTCTTGGACAATGGTGAAGGTTTGGGAACTGCAATCTAGTAATGGCTGAAGGGACACTATGTCCATCCTTCTCTACCTGTTTTGGGAAAGGAGATCAAAATTAAGGAATTAAAAATAAATGAAATAAATTATAAATTTATACCTTTAAAACCACAATATTCTAACTGTGTTTGCACATCATGCTATGCCATGTTAGTTTATCCATGATTTACTGAATAAATCACAACTGCCGGGGGGTTGCAGTACATGTGGCCATGCCATAAACTAAACCACTCATGTCTTAGCAATGTAGGAATCTGGCCTTCAGATTTCTTTCCGAAGTACATCTGAAGTCTTACATTGTGACAGATGGTGCTATGTTCATGAGAAACCTTTCTCTAGATGCCCTGGATTTACGAACGAATGACTGGAGAAAATAATCGGATAGAGTCTGGGCTACTGTGTGATTGGAGGAACAGACAATTGCTTCTCAGCTACATCTATGTAGCTCCTCTTGGTTTAGTATCTTGTGTGTAGAAAATGAGATGTAGGAGAAAATCAAATGATAGATGAAAACTGGAAAATGTCCAGTACAGTTGGATGTCAAAGGCTGATTAGTTGTGTACTGTTTGAAATATAAACATAAAACTGTAATGTTGTGAAAGTGTTCTTGATTTCCAAAAATGAAGTAATTTAAAAGTGTATGGTTATTTTATTCCGCACTTAATTTTCCCACTGATAGTATATATTGTAAGTTATTTTTCTTTGGTTTGATAGCTGCTTTCAAACAAAGAAACAAATCCAGAAGGAATTTGGGTATGTCTTCAACTTATTCTAAAATGAATTTTGGAATAATCTGCAGAAATACTGTGCTGAAATACATCATATTTTGTAATATTGATCAGTATCAGACAGTAGTGCTCTTGCTGTAATAGATCCAATTGCATGTGAGGTGTCAGATTGGCTATATTAATGATATGAACAAATTGCTCAAACTTACCACAGTGCCCTTTGTCACTGTCGCTTTAATAACTAAAGATAATTTGTTCTGAATATAAATTGAACTGTGTTGTTTTTCATAAGCCTCGATCTACTACGGTAGTGAAAGTTCACCTGGTTGGTCTGGAAGTTTTCTCATTCTTTACTTTATTATTTCTCCCTGAAAATAATAGCTGCAATTAAACTCTTTGCTTTGACCCCTCCGGGGGTGGGGTGGTAACGGGGGGGGGGGCGGCCATCGCCAAGTGTGAAGGTGGCTGCTGCTTCGCCTGCTTGAGGTGTTCTATGGGCAGCTCTCGGTAGTAATTTAATTTAATTTAATCTTGTAATTTCGTTCTAGAGAAGTTGCAGATTCAGATTATGTTCTTTGTATTTCTCTTTTTCCTTAGTATTAAATATTGGTAAAATGCTTAAAGGCTGGGTACATCCACACATCATACTTAGCCACATCATTTAAAAAAATACATTTTGTTTTGGTTTAGCACAGGACTGTCAAACTTCTTGCCTGCAGACCAGATGTGTCACACGCTGACCATGCCCATGTCCAGTTTAGTGAAGGGGGGGGGAAGTCACCATGATGCCACCATGATGACTCAAGTTTGACACCTGTGGCTTAGCATGTTGTGTAAATCTAAGCACTGTGGTTTTAAAACCATGCTTTATGGCTTAGTTAGAGTATTTTCTCCTGACATTTTAAGACAGGTAAATTATTACCTATCTGATGGGAATACTGAAACTGGTTAGCATTTGTGCAAAGGCTGAAAGGTAACCCACTGGCTTACAGATTTATACTGATATTCACTCATAGCACTGAAAAATGTTTACATGGAATCGTGGTGAGGAATAAAGCCAGAAAGGATTTAGCAGTTATTTGATGAAGAAGTATAGACAAAAAGTGCAGGTATTATTCAGTACAGGTATTTATGACTGAAATTGAGAGAAGAATTTTCATTGATAAGCAAGGTGGTTTAATCAAAAATTCAAAACCTTTCAGAGAATCTTGTAAGATCCTAGCCAAATAATCCATTAAAGCTCTGAACTTAAAACTCTCATTTTTAATTTTTTATCCCATTATCTTCTTGTCTTGCCAAATATTTCTATTCAACACTTCACAAACCAGGATAAATAGCAAAGGGGACAAAGATAAACTTGTTTGGTTTAGTTAAATTGCTATTAACCACATTCTATTAACATGATTCAAAGCTAAGAGAAATAAATTTAAAGAATACAAATTAACATAGGAGTTCTCAGATGTTTTTGTAACCCCACAATAAATGTGAAAGGGCTTTCACTTTGTTCCATCTTTATTATTATTATTTTATTTGATTTATTTATTTTATATCCTGCCTTTATTATTAGATAAACAGCTCAAGGCAGCGAATATACTAATATTCTTTCTGCTCCAATTTTCCCAAGAACAGCAATCTCGTGATGTGAGGTGAGATGAGTGGCTGTCCCAATCCACCCAGCCTTCTTCATGGCTAAGCAGAAGATAGAAACTCATGGTCTCACAGTTTCTAGCCTGGTGCCTTAACCACTAGACCTATGATGGTGCACCTATGGCACGAGTGCCACAGGTGGCACGTGGAGCCTATCTGCTGGCATGCCAGCTGTCCAGCTCTACCTTCTCCTCCAGTGCCTTTTATCCAGCAGTAATCCGCCCAACTCCACCCAACTTACATGCCAGCAACATTTTGCGCGCATTTCCCTTTCTTGATCAGCAAGCCAAATCAAACAGCTCACTCCGCCGCGGTTCCGCTTATGTGTCTATGTGACATCATCAGTCATCGCCACTCAGACAGGAGCTGGTATAGCTGCTGAGATCAACAGCTGCTGTTGTCAGGATTGGCCGTCACCTGGCCTGTTACCCTGTTGTCACTGCCACGCGCCACCTGCTGCCTCCCCCCCCCCCACGAATGGCGAGTCTCTGACTGGAGCTCAACAGTGAGTCTGCTTCCAGCATAAAGAAACATGTTCTCCATTTCTCATCTAGAGAATATAATATTCTGTGTTTTTAATATTTTCTAGAATATTTCATTTTTCAAGAGAGGGATAGATGCTAACTTCCAACAATAGAATAATAATAAAAGTAGCCTGCCTGGAAAGTTGATTATTGGTCTGATCGACTGGTGGGAGCTGATACAATTATATGAGCCAATCAGATATCAGCTCAGCTGGAAAGGTCAGGTCAGAAGCTAGTTCATTCAAGAACCTAGTTATCCCTTGTTTAGTTGACTGTGAGCTATTGAGAAGTATGCTTCAGAGCAGATCACTGGCCTCTGAAGGTGCCAGCAATAGTTGCATGGTGAAACATCAGGACCATCGCCAGTTTAGGTGACGGTTATTTCTTGAATGTATGGAATATTGTGGATACAATATGGTCATTACTGAAAGCAGTCAGAGGATAAGAGTAAAAATAATGCATGAAAACATATGATAATTTAAAATTCAGCACTGAGCTGTGAATTAGACAAGAATGTATGATGCCCTTTCATTGGTTTAAAGAATTTATCGCATATTTGTATAAAAATGCTATGGGAACTCTTAGTGACTTTTTAACTGAAAAAAATGAACAATGATTTACGGATTTGATTATAGAAAGGGTACATTAGGGAAAAAGGAAACTTTGATGTAACCTTAGGACAAAATATAAATTTAATAACTGCTATTAAGACTGGAAACCACTTTTTAAAAAAAATGTTTTAGGTTCTTTTTACTTTCTACTACTTTTCTTCATCTTTAACTCAAAATCTCTTATTATTTTTACATTGTGGAAAAAATATCTTAAATAAAAATATATTTAGAATACATGCACATACAACCGATATAAATACAGAATTCGTGTTGGTGACATTAAACATATGTTTCTTGGGGATGTAGATGTATATGCATATGATATTGGGTAACAGCTCAAATGTTTTGCAGAGATATTATATATATAAATATTATATATAAATATTATATATAAATGCAACTCATGCAATTAAAAATCAATTTTCTTTTGACCAGGAATTGACAGAGAAAATGGAGGAAGCCTCCATCAGTTTATAATACAAATAAAGTTATATGAATAGGCAATATACACGTGACTAAATAAATAAATCCCACTGAATTTCCAAACTATAATAAATAGGTCAATTTGTAAACTTTGATTGAATTTTACTGACAATTGAAGATGAATGAGGAAATTTTAGGGAATGCAAGCTGTGGAGAATGGTAATAGGTATTATGTGTGAGTGGAAATGTTGAAAAAAGAGAAAAAGCGTGTGAATACAGTATGTTTCTTCTCACTTATTATATGGAAATGAAAACTGGGTATGTCAAAACAAGGCATAAAAGCAAGCTGAATGCAGTGGGAATTGGTTACAGTCTGTATGAGAAAATGAGGAAAGAAAGGGTTGAGAATGAATGGGTGCTGAATGAATGTACATTGAGTGCAAAAGTGAATGACCATTGTGAAAGCAGTATGTTGAAATAAGTTTAGTCCAATCCGAGGATTGAATCACAAAACAAATATACGAATGAAGAATGAATAGATGGAGAAGAAGAGGATAAAGGTTGTATGGAATGATGAGATCCTCAAAAAAGGTGAAAGGTTTAAAGAAGAAAGGCAATGTATGACGCTTGTGCAGAAATGGTTTGCAAGAGAAGAAGATATGGAGAGCAGAGGTAATTCGGACCAGTTTGGTTCAACTGTAATGGTTTGCCGGCCTCGGTCACCAGAACCCGGTTGGTGTGGTAGGCTCCCCCCCATTTTTTAATGTTCTGCACATGCACAGACCTATTTATGGGCCACTGCGCACGTGCAAAAAAATGCACATGCACTGAACCCGCAGTAATGCCAGCAGCAACCCTCCCGATGGAGTGGTATAAATGAATAGTATGGTATAATTTGAATTTATCACTGTTCTCCTTTTTTTATGTCACAGCTTCAATATCTGGGCCTGTCCTATTTCTTAATTCTACTCTGTGTTATGTGTACACTGCTTACTCCAAACAAAAGGGTAGTCAGCATGGTGGAAATAAGTGTCATTTAACAATGCAGCATCTTAGAGCTGTTGTGCATTTTAATTCTGTGACTTAAGTAGTGGTTTAAAAAAGAAAGGAGGAGAACCATAAGTTTTCTTATAGGAAGAACAAAACCTTTATATGTTTTGGTTTTGAAATAAAATGTAGATGTGAATTTCATTCCAATAAGTATAACTGAAAGTATTTAGAAGTCTACTAGTTTATTGTAAATACTGGGAGAGAATATTGATTGCACATGGTAAAAAGCAATAGCTATAGCATTTAGACTTATATACCTTTTACAGTACTTACAGCCCTCTCTAAGTGGTTTACAGAGTCAGCCATATTGCCCCTAACAATTTGAGTCCTCATTTTACCTACCTCGGAAGAATGGAAGGCTGAGTCAACCTTGAGGCCTGGGGATTGAACTGCCAAATGGCAGGCAGCTGGCAGTCAGTAGAAGTATCCTGCAGGTACTGCACTCTAACTACTGTGCCACTATGGTTATGAATAGCTTAAGTTATGATATATTTACCCCTTTCATTAAAAAGTGAAATGCTGCCAGTGGCCAGAAAAAAATGTTGTTATATTCAGTTCAAATATGTAAGTTCATATTATCTTCAAAATAATAAGAAACAAAAAGTACATTCCTATATCTCCAAAGGTACAGGTAGTCCTTAACATATGGCCATTATGAGCCCAACATTTCTGTTGTTAAGTGAGATATTTGTTAAGTGAGTTTTGCCCCATTTTACAACCTTTGTTACTACAGTTTTAAGTGAATCACTGCATTTGATAAGTTACTAACCTGGTTGTTAAGTGCCTCCGTCTACCTCATTGACTTTGCTTGTCAGAAGGTCACAAAAATGATCACATGGGACATTAGCAAAAGTCACAAAGATTGCCAAGCATCTGAATTTTGATCACATGATTGTGGGGCTGCTGGAGAGGTTGTAACTCTGAAAAAATGGCCATGTCATTTTTTTTCAGTACCATTGTAACTTTTTCAGAGCTGTTGTAATTTTGAACGGTCACTAAATGAACTGTTGTAAGTTGAGGATTACCTGTATTTTACTTCAGTGTCCATCACCACAAAGCTGGCTGAAGAGCACTAAGAAATGAAACAAAAGCTGTTCTGAATGCCAGGTCTGCCAGGCAGCTTAGCCTGATATATGAAAGCCTGATATATAAATATGATGAGAATAGATTTATAATTATAATAAAACTTGGTTTTGCAGAACTAAGTGAGGCACAGGATATCTGTAATTCCCTAAAGTCCGTTCAATCAAATAGCACTTCATTGCAGTGACATAATTGATGGAAATTCATCATTTGCACCATTATGTCATCCACATGATGAGATCGTTCTTCTCCACTTATTGCATCTGCAGACTCTTGCCTGGAAGCTTAATTCAGAGTTACTGAGACTCTTTTAAGAAAAGATGGGTAAGGCAAATCTCCTTCAAGCATGATGGATGAATTAGTGGGTTTCTTGGTGAATAAAGTTGCTTGAACTTATTCTGCCAATTGGACAGAGTCTACTGTGATGAACAAGGTAGTGTATTATTGAGATTCCTTTCCTCTAGTAGGGTTCAAATAAATGAACAGGTTTAGGTATGGTATGAGTCCTGATACCTGTGAGCAAGGTAAGTAACCTTGGTGGAACTCAGTTATAGAAGAAACAGATTATCTGTATTTCTCATAGTCAGAATTTAGACCCAAATCATGAGGCAAAAATGGCATTGTTACTGTAGTGGATTATCTTTGTTGGAATATAGATGGATATATAGATTCTCTTAGTGTCTTTGGTGACATTTGATATAATCACTCATGGCATTTTGCTGAATCATCCCAAGGGATGGCAATTGGGGGCATTGCCTGATAGTAGTTTTGCTTCTATCTGAATTATGGAGAAGCAGCACTCACATTTCTGGTTGCTTTAGTGTGATGTGCTACGGAGGTCTTTTCCTCATGTTATCTAATATTTACAGTATATGAAGCTGGTGGAAAAGGGTCATTTGTCAGTTCAATATATTGATGACACTTAACTATATTTTGCCATCCTGGCCAAACCAGAGTTGCCCTGGAAAGGTTGAATTAGCATCTGTCAGGATCTAGATGGATCCAGGCTCTTGATTTAATCAGTTCACGTTAAATTTTATCAAGACCAAGTTGTTTTCTGTCAATTCACATTAGAGTGAATCTGATAAAAAGGATGCTGGTACTTACTCTAGATATGGACAAAGAACTTGGTTTGTGAGTTGGAGCTCAACCAAGTCTTATGGTTCCTATTTAAACAGGTGAAAGTTGTGGCCAAGGAGGTCTTTAACCAAGAATAGTCGGCATGCCAGTGCAACCCTTTCTTCTCCAATATCAGTTTACTCAAGCCTTAATTGCTATGCATTTAGATTACTGCAGTGCATTCTCTATGGCCTTTGAACATGCCTTGGAAACTATAACTTCAGAATGCAGTGGCTAAATTTCTGGTCAGATAAGTTCACAGTTAGAGCTAGTATCAATTACAAGATCACTACATTGGATATTAATATGCTTCTAAGCAGTGGTGGGTTTCAAAATTTTTTAGAACCTCTTCTGTAGATATGGCCTGCTTTGTGGGAGTGGCTTGCCGGCCATGTGACCAAGTAGGAGTGGCTTGCCAGCCATGTGACCGAATGGGAGTGGTTTGGCAGTCATGTGACTGGATGAGCATGGCCAACTTGTAAAATGTGGTGAAACTCACTTAACAATGCTCTTGTTTAGCAACCAAAATGTTGGCTCAAAAACTCTGGCATTTGAAGCACGTAAGCCTTAAAGCTGTCAAAGCTGTTTCTAAAATCCCCAGGGGTGTTCAAACTTAACAGCTTTAAGACTTGTGGACTTCAACTCCCAGAATTCCTCTTCCAGTCATGTTGGCTCAGGAACTCTGGCATTGAAGTGTGCAAGTCTTAAAACTGTCAAGTTACAAGACCCTTGCACCCCTAACCTTTAGGAAAAAAACCCAGGGGTGTTCAAACTTGACAGCTTTAAGACTTTAAGGTTTAGATAGGACTCTTAGAGGCGGGTGGGGCGATTGTTGAGCCAGCCAATCAGTGAGCAGTGGGTGGGGCAAGCGTGGTGTGGATGGGCAGAGGGAGGGAGCTGGAACCGGTTCTAAACGGCATGGTAGATTTGTGAACCTCTTCTATAGAAGAGGTTAGAACTGGCAGGAACCCATCCCTGCTTCTAAGTCTAATTCAAAGTGCTGGTTTTTATCTTCAAAGCCCACAGTACTTTGGTACATAAGGTACTGGGCTCAACAGGGTTGATTCTGCCTATCTGGCCTGAACATCTTGAAAGAGCCTCCTAAAGTAATTGGGTAGATGGCAGCTCTTCTCTGTAGTGGCTCCTATGCTCTGGAACATGGCTTCCAGAATATACCCTTGTTCCTCTTTGCAATATGCAAGGTAGTGAAAACATTCTTATTCCACTAGGGGTTTAGTCCTGAAATGAAGAGGGTGGACATTTTCTCATGGTGTGCAATGCATGTCATGTCCTGTACTATCTTGGTATATTATACATCATCCAAGCTCCTATGATTGTGAGTCTACAAATATTATAAATAAACATTTTTCTACAACTTATACAATATAATATAATTTTCTACAATCATGAAATATAATTTATTACATTTTAAATAATATAAATAAAGTAATTTCTGTGGAATCATCATTATACAGATGTTGCCAATTACAACAGAATTTGGTAAGTGGCATCAAAATCCATTGGAATAAGTTCTGGAAAATGAAAGTTTTACTGTAATGATTTTGTCTTAACATAATGTATGAATCCATGGTTATTCTTGATAATGAACAAATCATGGTTAAGCAAACTATGTCCTTAATGTAATGTGTGAATCTAACTAATCAGTTATTATTTATTACTTTATTTGACACTAAATTTTCTGGAATGTTGACTATAGAATAAATTGGGTTTTGAGAATGTATAAAGGATTGGCACAAACTGTATAAATGTCAGACTAGTCTTTCTATAGATACTTCCAGTACTGACTCAGGTATGTCAGATGTTTAAAATTCAGCCAGTTTTTTAAAACCAACGTTTAAACCCAGATTATATCACTCCAATTCTACATCTATTTATTAGTTCATATTCTTTTTTTATGAACACAGTTTAAAGTGCTTCTAGATCCTTAAATGCATAGAAACAAGATACTATACAGAAAATACAGAATGGTATTCTCATATACAGTGACTTGCTTAAATTTCAAAGGTCCTTCTTTTGGTCACTTCCTCTTGTAAAGGCTGTCTAATCTCTAGTTATTTATTTATTATTATTTATTTATTTATTTATCTCTAGTTATTTATTTATTATTTATTTGATTGATTTATATTTCACCTTTCTGATCAAAGATGCTCGATGGAATGCCATTTGTTTAAAATATCAGTTTGGTTCCTTCCATTTAGAAGGAAAAAAACTGATACCTACTGTATGTGGTTGCTAAGTCTTGAAAATGACTTGATGGCGGGTAATCAGTCCTTCCATTTTTAGATGGTAATTTAAGGCCAATTTGTTTGAACTTTTGATTAATTGCTGCTAGTTTGGGAATATTATCTTGTGGTTTTGTTCATTTTTAATTGTGAGATTGATTGGTCCTATGTAACTGTATTCAAAAGTAAGATCCATTAAATTAAATGGAATTTACATGCAGTAAATTAATGTAGAAGTACAGAATATCTTGCTTTTAGGATATTCATTTTGAACAGAATAATAGAAGCAATATAAATTTTAAAAATCAATAACAGATCTCTGATAATATGAATGAGACTCATGGCAGAAACATATAGTAGAGAATAAACATGAGATTGGTAGCAATCCCTGTCCTGTGGAAAAAACTGAGATCCAGAAGGCCACCATCGTATTAGTTCTCTAGAAAATTCTGAAAAGCTGGTTCCCTTCCCCGCAACATCAGGTTGGGGGAAGCTGAAGCCCAGACAATGTGATGGTTTATGTATAGAGGGGTATTGCTTTAGGAAATTGAGAGTTGTTTTGGATGTTAGTTTTAGGTTTTCATTATATTTTTATTTGTGGCTTATGAGCCAGCTAGGATTATAGTGTGTATGCATTATCTCAATTTATATGATGATCCATTTCAAATATTAGCCAAGGCAAAAAGCAAAACAAACAGAAAACTGGTACAGTTGGTGAATGGGCTCTGCCCACATGAAGATCCCCAGGTATATAAAATAAGCCATATAAGTCAAAGAAACTTTCCTATTTGATAAGATAATATTGCTTTGATTTTCAGGTAAACATCACGTGAATGGGAACAGTATGGTTGAACCCTTTCCAGAGGGAATGCATATGGCAATATTTGGTAAGTTCAATTTGTCTAATATTGAGACTATATTTATGACTAGACTTATATTAAATTATGTTGTTTTTCTATTATTAATATTAATGAATATCACCATAATTCTTTGCGTCAAGAAACTGTTTATCACTATTATCTCCTTTTAAAATGATAACTCATCCACGTATGGATGAATTCAGATTTTCAATATCCAATCTAGTCTTGTGACTTGTTAATAGAAAGACCCCACCAATACACACAGATATGGTTATTGTAGTGGTATGAAAAATGAATGAAGATTGTGATATGGAATGAGGGAGCCAGTTTGATATAGTGGCTAGAAACTGGGAGGACTGCATTCTAGGCCTGCCTTGGGCACAAAGCTAGGTAACTTAGGGCAGTCACCCTTTCTTAGGCCTGGGAAGCAAGAAAGGGCAACTGCTTCTGAAATCTTGCCAAGAAAACTGAGGGACATGTCCATGCAGTAATCAGGAGTAAAAACTGATCTGAAGTTGACGTGCACAAAATTAAATAAAGGATTCATGTAATGATGGATTAAAACTCAAATTTACTGCATTACAATAAAAAATACATTCACTTTTGTTCCTAGTTATTTTTTTAGAAGGGAATGGAAAAAGATATTCATCATTATTGTGTTTAGCCAGAAGCCATCTTAAACATATAGGGTACAAATATAACTGTGGTTGTTAGAAATCAGTAGAAATCAAATATACATTTATAATTAAGGATGCTTAGTCAATGGTTTACAACTTAGGTGTTTCTCAAAAGGGATTTGTGTTTTACATTAATGGTAATTTACAATCTTGTAAATAATTTAGTTATGATAAAGTTTATGGAATAACTTGGCAGTTGAATGGAATTTTGAAATATCTAATTTGTAGAGAATTAAGATTGTGTATATAGGAGAAAGAGTGGCAGAAGTTGGGGACGGAATTAAAAGAGGGATCAGACTAGAAGTCCTACATAGTCACCAGTGGACTAGGTCCAACTCCACTTAAATTTTGTTGACCCTTATCTAACTCCCAAGTAGGTGCTAACCATTAGTTGTAATATGATAGACTTATATATTTATTTACAAGACTGTATATTGCCTCAGTCAGAAGGCTTTGGGTGAGATACAACAAAGCAAGATGTCAACTCTGTGTGTTGACATTCCATGCAGAGCCGGATCTCAGATTAAAGTAGCTGGGTTGAGATGAATGAAGCTATTGGATAACGTGATTTATTGAAAAAGACTAAAGGGAAGGAAGAAACACGGGCAAAGTTTAAAAGCAGATAAAGAAAGCAAAAAAGATGGTTGCGAATAAGAAATGCCTAATGAAGAATGCCTAATGAAGCTGTTAATAAATCACTACTTTTTGTATTACAATATCGGTTCGCTTATTATAAAGCAGGCATCGTTAGGGTACTTTACAGACAGTCATCGTTTGCTTTTAACTATTGGGGGTGCTGAGGGGGAACTCAGAAGACCATTGCAAAAGGCCAGCTATCTGAACAGAGGTGGATAGCAGACATCAGATATCAAAGCCAAGATGAGCGAAGCAAGAAGAGATAAGTAATCAACCCCTAAAAACAGCTAAAGCTGAGCCCCCACCCTACCCCTATGTCCCAAAAAAGGGAAAGGCCCTAAGCGAGCTGGGAAGAGTGGAGGGGATGCTGGACTGGAATCAAGCCAGGCCCCCAAAGTCCCCAATGTAGCCCTTGGGAAGTTCCATAGAGCAACGGAGGGAGGAATTTGACTAGGTCACCCTCCATGAAGAAAGGCCATTATGCATGCCAAAAGAGAGGGGAGGAGCAGTGGATCCTCTTGAGATGACGAGAAGCACATGGGAACGCAGCCCCACTTCTCCATGCATCGAAGGAAGATGAAGCTAGTGCCTCTCCCACGTAGCAGGCAGGCTGCCCAGGGCAGACAATCTCCACCCTCCCTCTGAACTAGAACTGAGGAGTATCTTCAGACATATCAAATGCAAGCATACAGAGGCTGACAGGAGGAGGGAAGGGCACTGCTGATTGAACCATCCCGATTCAGAGTAAAGTTTGATGGGAACTCAGACCAGTTAGCCCTATTCCTTGACTCAGCTGAAGTCCACCTGGAATGCTATGGACACCTCTACTCATCACCCAGAGCCATAGTGAATACTATCACAGAGGGACTAGAGCGGGAAGCAAGGGAATGGCTAGCAGTCCTCCACAAGAGGAGAGCTCCCCCAACTGCAAGGCGTAGATGACTTCCTATGACTGCTAGAGGCCAGATTTGAGGAGGTGGAGGAGGACCTGTACGCGGAATATGAGCTCAGCGACCTAAAGCAAAGGGGCCTCCCCATCAAAGAGCACATCTGTGAATTTAGGAGAGTCATTGGAAGGCTACTCCCTTTACCAGAGGATCTGTTAGTGTATTTTTTCAGAACAAGTCTGGAGCAGCAGATTGCCCAAGTAACTGCCTACCGCGACATTTCAAACTGACTCTCTGAGTGGTTCCGAATAGCAATAAAAGTCGATAGCGATAGCGGCCAATGACATGAGAAAGCAACCGGACACAAAAGAGAGAGATCAACCTGACCTGAAACCACCCAGCTGATGGGGAACCACAGCACCACAGCAGGCCCTGAGACCAGCCCTCCCTCGAAGTCCGCTGAAATGCTTCAGATGCAAGGGGATGGGTCATATGGCATCCATGTACCCCACCCCAATCTCAATGCCGAGGCCAGAGCTACTACCCAGGGCACGATGGGAACGTGGGCACAAAGGCTTTCTAGGCTGCAGAGGTCCCTCCCCAGCCAGATGAAGGGGGGAGGGGACCTAAGGCAACAATGACCAGTCACCAGAATCCTATGACAGTGATGACAAGGGTGAAAATGACCCAATGGTGAGAGGACCAATTTGCCCTTTCCTTTTTCCAATACGCCTCACAGCTCCAAAGACAAGAAGCCAGGGGGATTTTCAAGCCCTAATAGTCTCAGGCTGCACTAGATGCTTGATCAACCTGACCACAGACCTGAAACTGGGGATCAGAGCAAAAAGACTGGGGATCAGAGCAAAAAGACTGGGGACCAGAGCAAAAAGACTGCCTCACCCAATCTGGTTCAATAGGTCCCTAATGCGGGGAGCCTATGCCACCCACTTGACCGAATCAGTGAGACTAGAGCTAGTGGATCACTGGAAAGTAATGTGATTCATAATAGTCCCCCAAATGACAGATGCAGTCATACTGGGACTCTCCTGGCTAGACAAGTGGGGACCAACCATCTGGTGGCAAGGGAGTACCCGCAGGCTTAGGATAGAAAAGGGGCCCCAACCCCTTTTCCGCCAGCAAGCAGAAACACCACCCAAGCAGGGAACCCCCCAAAAGAGCACACCACAACATCTGGGAACCACATCCGATGAAACCCCAGAGACCGAACAGATCCCAGGGGAATATCAGGACCTTGCAGAAGTATTCAGTGAGACAGAATGCAACATTCTCCCCCCCCCCCCCCAGTGAGGCAGATTGTGCCATTGAAATCATCCCCGGGGCAAAACTACCCAAACCCAAGCTGTATGCCATGATGCCCTGGGAAATGCAAGAAATGCGCAAATACATATACAAAAACCTAGCACGAGGGTGCATCGAGCCAGCCAAGCCACGGGTTGCAGCGCTAGTCCTCTTCAAAGAGAAAAAAGACAGAACTATTAGGCTGTGTGTGCACTTTTGAGGGACAAATGCCGTGTGCATACACAGCCTATACCCTAACCCCCTCGTGAAAGATATGCTATTTCACTTGGCAAAGGGAAAAATCTTCACCAAATTAGACCTCAGAGAGGCATACTACTGAATATGAATCAGGGAAGGAGATGAGTGGAAAACAGCGTTCAACTGCCCCCCAGGGAGCTTCCAATTCAAAGTGATGCCTTTCAGACTACAGGGAGCCCCATCAGTGTTCAGGGGGTCCTCATCTACCTGAAAGACATCCTCATCTACACTGAGACCATGGACAACCACATACCCCTGGTCCACGAAGTACTGAAAAAACTTCTGGCAGCCTACCTGTACGTCAAGCTATCAAAACGTTAATTCCTCCGTGAGTGACTAGACTACCTAGGCTACCGAGTGTCAAATGAGGAAATAGAGATGGACTCAGCCAAAGTGCAAGCCGTCCTAAGCTGGCAACCCCCTCACACCCGCAGACAGCTACAAAGCTTCCTAGGGTTCACAAACTTCTATAAGCAATTCATCCCCTCCTTTGTGAAGATCGCCAAACCCCTGACAGACCTCCTGAAGACAGGGAGCCCAGGAGCAAAACCTTGCCTGAGACAACCTCTAAGGTGAGACCTAACCTGCTAAAAGGCATTTGAGACACTAAATAAATGTTTGCAAAGGAACCCTTCGTGATCCAAGCAGATGCCAGCGACATGGCAGTGGGAGCGGTGCTACTCCAAAGAAACAACCAGGGAAACCTACAACCCTGTGCCTATACCTCCCGCAAGCTCACAGACACAGAGAGACGATGGGCCACATGGGAAAAGGAAACTTTCACAATGAGATGGGCACTGCTAACCTGGAGACACCTGTTGGAACGGGACCAGAAACCGTTCGAAGTTTGGACTGACTATAAGAATTTGAAGGCTCTTAGGACCCCATGAAAACTATCACCCAAACAAGTCCGATGGGTTCAATATTTCAACCGCTTCAACTTCGTACTAAAGCACATTCCAGGGCAGAGGAACTTTCTAGCTGATGCCCTCTCCCGCATGCCCCAGTACAAATGTGAAAGGAAGCAGGTGGCGGATGCCATCATTTCCTCTACCCAATAGTTGCCCAAGTGACCACCAGATGACAACACCGTGACCAGCATGACCAACCCGCAGGCGACCTAACCACGAGACTCAAAACTGAACTGCTAGCAGACCCTTGGTTCCAAAACAACCAACACATCTTGACAAAAAGAGATGACCTTGCATGGAAGGAGACGAAACTCTATGTCCCAAAATCCCTACACACCCTAATTCTCCAAAGGAGCCACAACGCCAAACTGGCAGGCCACTTTGGATTCCTAAAGACGTTACACTTAGCCCGGAGGCAGTTCTGGTGGTCCAAAATAAAGATGTGGACAGTTACGTGAAAAGTTGCACCATCTGCGCCACAATGAAGAAGTGACCAGGAACAGCCCCCCCCCCCCGGATTGCTGCAGCCAGTAGCAAGCCAATGAGACCGTGGGAGGAGATCACAATGGACTTTATAGTAGAGTTGCCTAAAAGTGGGGGAAACACGGTGATTTGGATTGTAATAGACCTGTTCTCCAAACAGGCGCACTTCATACCCTGCAGCAGACTACCCTCAGTTCACAAGCTGGCCAAACTGTTCCTGAAGCACATCTACCGCCTGCATGGAATACCTTGAAGAATTATCTCAGACAGAGGGGTCCAGTTCATGGTTAAGTTCTGGAGGGAGTTCCTGCAGTTCGTTCGGTCATCCCAGGGCTTTAGCTCGGCTTTAAACCCGAGCACAGGCAGATAGACTGAATGCTATGGTAGAGCAGTATCTGAGGTGCTACGTGAACTATCAGCAGTCCAATTGGGCAGACCTTCTGACCTTCGCTGAGGTTGCGTACAATAATGCTGTTCACAGCAGCACAGGACTAACACCGTTCAAAGTAGTGAGTGGCATGGACTTTGTCCCAATGCCTGAGTATCCAAGGGATCCCCCTTCCTCATTCAGCTTGACTGATTGGATGTCAATGCTAAAATCAGCCTGGGAGAATGTCAAAAAAGCGCTAGCTAAAGCAGCACAAACCTATAAGAAACAGGCCGATAAACACCGAGCTCTGCAACAACCATTCCTGGTTAGAGAGAAGGTTTATCTCTCCAAAAAATATTTGAGGTTAAAACTCCCTAGCAAGAAACTGGGACCAAGGTTTGTGGGACCATTCCCCATAGTAAAGATCATCAACCCAGTCTCACTGCAACTGAAACTGCCCCGACTGCTAGGGAAGGTACACCCAGTATTCCATAGTAGCCTCTTAAAACCTGTGGTCGGATCCACTCTGAGATCACTGCCCCGGGAACCCCCAGGCCTTGTGGTCATAGGAGGCCAAACCTATTATGAGGTGCAACGCATCCTTGATTCAAGGTGGCACAGGAGGCAACTCCAGGACTTAATTAAGTGGAAGGGCTATCCCTTGTCAGAGGCATCTTGGGTAAAGAGTAGAAATATCCAGGCTGATCGCCTTATAGAGAGATTCCATGAAAACAATCCAATAGCCTTGAATCCCATACTGATACTCAAAATTGTTTTTGCTTGCACAGATTGCCTTTGAAAAGTGAGGAGAGGCGGATGTCAACTCTGTATGTTGACATTCCATGCAGAGCGTCATCTCAGATTACAGTAACTGAGTTGAGATGAATGAAGCTATTGGATAACATGATTTATTGAAAAGACTGAAGGGAGGGAAGAAACATGGGCAAAGTTTAAAAGCAGATAAAGAAAGCAAAAAAGATGGGTGCGAATAAGAAATGCCTAATGAAGCTGTTAATAAATCACTGCTTTTTGTATTACAATACCAGGTTGCTTATTATGAAGCAGGCATCGTTAGAGTACTTTACACAAAACACACTGCACAGAAATAAAAGCGAATTGGTGCATCATGCTCCAACACCACAAATTGCAAACAAGTACACAGATGTCTGCTATTATTCATTGTGGGGTTAAAGCTTGATAGGATCTTCCACCTGGATATTTGGCAAGCTACAGCTCAAACTTTGGTATGAAAAATAAATGAGGAAACTAATCAATATAAGTTCACTGCATGACTTGGGGAAATCACTGGTCTTAAATGAAACTATTTTACACAGTTATTTTGTGGGATGGTGCTACGTACATCATATTTAGCTGTTGAGGAAAGGTGGAATGTAAAGATAAAGAATTTGGTTTCTTTCATTTTATAGTGCATAACAAGGAGACAGGTATTCTGAAGTACTGAATCATTTCTGCATCTATCGAGATATGTCTCCATGCCAATTAACCTTACCATAATCTTTGGAATGTGAACCTTTAATTAATTACCATGAAAATGTCCTTTGTCCCTCAGGAAAGGAAAGTATAATTCTTGCTTTAAAAAGCAGATTCTTATTCTCATATAATGGTGAGGTGGGCAGCAAACAAATTCAATAAATAAATAAAATAAAATTGGTTGGATTTGACACAATAGTGTTGAGTGGTGGTTTTTTTTGGAGAAATAATATTTTTGATATTACCTAGACAAGACTGAAAGACTCTCCTGAGCTTTAGCTGTCAACTATTTTTATGTGCCATCATACTATTTTTGGTGTCATGTGCAATATAATAGGAATGAGCAGATTATTAATTAGCTATTTAGGTTGATAGATCACATTATGACATCTCAGAGTGGTCTGGAAAAGCACAGATTGCCCAAGCAGATTACAAACACCTGTACTGATCTCTTCCCTTCCTGAGTATCAGGATGACCCAGCAGCTGCCAATCAAACAGCAGTTAGGTGGGTTGGAAGAGAGGAGAGGGGGTTTTTGTGGTTTGTTTGTTTTTTTGGAGATATTTTCTTGGAAACTCTGCAGTCTTCTTCCTCCCTCAGACCTGGTGTGAACTAAAAGTTTTGCTAGTTATTTTTCTCAGCTGGAGCCAAAAGTAGAAAAGAAGAACCGTCAAACAAGCCAAGCAGGAAAAAACAAGCAGAAAAGCCAAACAAAAAACAAAACTTGACAGAAATAGAAATAAAAAACTAAAACTAAAAGAGAAAGAACATATAAGCGCTTCCAGGTAAACCAGGTAGGAAACACATCTGGATGAGCTATGTTAACAGAATCTTGCAAGTCTGAAGTACAAACTTCCTGCCACCACTTTTAACTGATTGATCCATTAGGGCAGGTCCTTTTCTAAATTTCTTTCTCTTTAATATTTCTTAAGATATTAGGGTTTCCTGCCTCACTTAACTGACTATTTGCCAGGCATAATCTCTTCCCCCTCCCAAGGTCATTCCCAAATTCCATTATATATAGTTGAATCCTATAGAAAAGGTTCTAGTTCTAGAGAGAGAACAGGGATATAAAGAGTTTAAGACAAATTAAATATAGAGATCAGCAATACAGACTAGAATGATGTTACAATATAGGTAGTGCTCAAATTACGACGACAATTAAGCCCAGAATTTATGTTGCTAACGTAAGTGAAAAATTTGTTACATGAATTTTGCCCCATTTTATGACTTTTTTTAAACCACATTTGGTAAGTGAATCACTGCAGTTTTTAAATCAGTAACATGGTTGTTAAGTGAATCTGGCTTTCCCATTGACTTTGCTTGTTAGAAGGTCACAAAAGGGGATCGTTCACATGATCCCGGGACACTGCCACTATCATAAATGTCAGTCGGGTGTCAAGCATCCGAATGTAAATCACGTGACCATGGGGGATGCTGCAATGGTCATAAGTGTGAAAAATGGTCCTCCGTCACTTTTTTCAGTGCCGGGTAACTTTGAACGGTCACTAAATGAACTGTTGTAAATTGAGGATTACCTGTATAGTGAAATTAGACAGAATATATACTACATATAAAAAATACATAAAAAGATAACATAGTTTTAATAATAAAACATTAGTTTCTAAAATTGCTGAATGCATTTATAATACACAATTTCTGATATATTTAGTATGCTGAATAATAAAAATCTTTCCCAGACTTTGAAGGCTTGATGCCAAAAAAAACCCAATCAACTCCAATTTACCAGTGCTTTGTGTATTTATTCAGCTGGGATCAATCTGACTAACTTTAATTTCAAATGTTCATGTCAAGGTTCCAAATAGCATCCAAAAGTAAACCAGAGTCCGAGGCAAAGGATTCCTCAAATTTCCAATGTATTAAGAGAGCCATGTTGACACATCTGGGAAAACCAGAATCTGAAAGCTTCCTGGTTTTCCCCACCCAGTTGAAAGTTCAAGATCCTGCCCCCACACCCACAAGTCCATCACATGGTCCAATCTTCCACTGCCACAATGGCAGCTTCTACCCATCCAATTCCGGCCAGGTGCAGAGACAAATTTTTTTCTAAAGATTCAAAAGAACTCCATACTTTTATGATCAATTTGATGATAGTTTTGGCTTTATTCTACTAACTGTGTTTCTAAGAAAAAATGTTGAAAATGACGGGTGGTAGCAGAGATGTTCTGATTCATTTCTCGATAGGACTTGGACTGAAACATTTCAAACAAAAAAAAAATCTGTCTAAAATTGGAGAATAAAAATAAAGATAGGTAGTACTCTGTATGTCACATGAAAAAACTTCCTCCATTGCCAATAAAATTTAAGAGTTTAACTTTAAGATGTTTTTGCACTTTGATATTAACGATGAAAATAGGAAGGTGTTAGGCTGCCTCATATTAATTGAAAATAATGGTCTATGTGTAAACTATATTTTGTTCAATATTTATACACCTACAGAAGACACAGTTTCCTATATTTATCACTGCAAAAAATTTTGGTAAGTGATTCCTTTTATGTAAAAGATATGAGTGATTTACTTTGTCTAGGAATCATAGTGTTGTTATTATTTATTTATTTTTACTTTTATAGCTACTGGCATCATAGCCAGCAGGAGTCATCCTGCCAGTTACTGGTGTCATAAGAGTGGGCAGGGTTGAAAAAAATCCCTTTTTATTATTATTAGGTGGGAGAAATAGACAATAGAGTGCTTTAAAGTCTGAGAAATAATGCACCTGTTTTTTTTTTTTAAAATTACATTGTAAAAAAAGAAATTGTGCCATTTTGCTGTCATATTTCAGTGGCCCAATCTTTGGAGGCTTTGTGGTCTGCAAAAATAGGTGTCAGCGTTCCAAATATCATGCAGAATTAGATCAGAGTCCAAGGCACAGCTATCCTTAAACTTCCAATTTAATAAGACAGACATGTTGGCACATCTGTGGAAATCCCAATTCTAAAGCTTCCTGGGATTTCACCCAGTTGAAAGTTCATGATCTTATCCCCACACCCATAAATCCATCACATGGTCCAATTTTCTTCAGCCACGCTGGCATTTCCACTCATCTAGTTCCGGTCAAATGCAGAGGTGCGGAGACAAAAGATGACCTTGGGCTTCTATAAAAGAATGACAACAACACATTCCACCATTCTACTCCTTTCTATTCCCCCCTCCCAAATACTACACTAATGAAACAGCATAGTGAAATAATAGAGAGTGTGGCAGGCCAAAGATCCTAAAAGGAACATAACTACAGGCCTGACAATAGGATTTATTAGCAGATCAAAGTATGAATTGCCATGAAACATATTAGCATGATAACAATTATACCAAATGAAAACATAATGATTCTGTTTTAACAATGGAAATGTCAACACA
Organism: Thamnophis elegans; assembly: GCF_009769535.1. Lineage (NCBI taxonomy): Eukaryota > Metazoa > Chordata > Lepidosauria > Squamata > Natricidae > Thamnophis > Thamnophis elegans. The sequence continues at coordinate 111,520,998 of NC_045544.1, read as the reverse complement.
TCAGTTTCTAGTTTCTTGGGACAGTTTCTCATTAATCCACAAAGAAAATACAGTCTTCAATTCCAAACAGATTTTTTTTGATACTAATATGTTTTAATGCTATTTGGTTATCCCAAAGAATTCTGCACTTCCTAGTTTTTAGGATCTTCTCAAGACTTTAAACCAGATTAGAGAGAAAGGGATATCTTGCAAAATGTTTATACAAGTTTTGTTTAGGACTACATTCAAGATAATTTTAATGGGTACTACATGAAGTTGTTTTTTAGATGTTTTATGAATTTTCCTTGTTAGTATCCATTTTCTAGCCCAAAAATCTTAATACCCTGTTTCCCCGAAAATAATCCCAAAAATAAGCCCTAGCATGTTTTTACGTCTGCACCTAATATAAGTCCTACCCCCAAATAAGCCCTACTTAAGACCCTTCACATTTGGCTGCCTGGCCATTCCATTTGGTTGCTCGCAATCCTGTGGCCACGAGGTGAGGTAGGGTAGTGGTGGAACTGCCCCACATGCCCTGTACTGGCTTACCTCAGGGCCTCTGCAGCCATGGAATCCACACCTTGACACCTGCCTCACAGCAACAGCACCAGAAGAGCCGAGGTGGCGCAGTGGTTAGGGTGCAGTACTGCAGGCCACTTTAGCTGACTGTTATCTGCAGTTCAGCGGTTCTAATCTCACTGGCTCAAGGTTGACTCAGCCTTCCATCCTTCCGAGGTGGGTGAAATGAGGACCCAGACTGTGGGGGTGATATGCTGACTCTGTAAACCGCTTAGAGAGGGCTGAAAGCCCTATGAAGCGGTATATAAGTCTAACTGCTATTGCTATTGCTATTGCTAATCATGTGCCGGAGAAGCCCACATGGCCGCCGGCCCACCTCTTCTGCTTGCTTGTGGCCAGAATGGAGCAGAAGTTGAGCAGTATGTTGGTACCATGGCCTCTAGGTGAGGCAGGTGTCAGGCCGTGGGTGGGCTGGCTGCAGGGGCCCTGAGGGTAAACTGGTATGGGGCATGTGGGGCAGCTCCACCCCTCCTGCCTTGCGGTGGTGGCCTCCTGCCCCCCATGAGCAAACAGAAGAAATGGGCCTCCCGTACATAGGAAAAAGAATAAGGACCCCCCCCCCAATAAATCCTAATGCTTATTTTGGGACCCAAAAGAAAATAAGACCCAGTCTTATATTCAGAGGGAAACAGTTATCTGTCAATGCAGTATGGATTCAGAAAGGCTCTTATCTCTGCTTGCTGTCAATTTAGTACTATTTGGGAGATTTCAATTTCATAGAATGATTTCTGAGGCTACAAGATCATTTATAAGGAGGCTATTTTCCAACATATACCATGTCAGTGAATAAATACTTCATTTTTGTATGCACTTTATATATTATTTGCATACATGAATTGACTAGGCTGAGAGGGCTTTTCCCACCTCCTTCCTGCATGAGCTCTAATTTAGTTAATTATTGTTCTGCCACCTCTAAAGATTGCAGATGCCAGGAAGCAGAACATTAAATGAATGTTTGCCATTAATACAGATTACTGTGTTTTGACAGTTTGCTAATCAACTAAAAGAAAATTATGCTGTAAAAATATGTCTGATTGCCTTTTAACCTACCCTAAAGGTGTTGTATGGATGTGGTCTTTTCACTAAAGATTATGTATTTTGTAAGCAATTTTTGATAAAGTGCAGCATCTAAAATTAGGGAGTATCAGCACTTTTAATATTTGACTTTATGAAAAGCATTTTAAATTTTTCCTATTCAGTTAGCTTCGTATTTTAATCCAGAAATCAAATTTAAGTATAGAGTTGTCAAATTACCACCGTGATAATGGAATAAACTTATTTCATTTCATTTCAGTATGTTAGATAGTAAGCTAACCAATTTTTATAATACCCTAAGGTACAAACGCCTAGGTTAATGCTGGTCAATTTTTACATGTTGTTTAACTGTCATGTCTTTAACCAACCTAAGTTATTTGTGTTAAACACTAAAATTACTTAAGAGCATGAGCTTTTGTGAATTACAAAGGAAAGCGTGAGTTTGTCAGGCTATATAAAAAAAGGAAAAGACATTTTACTGAATATATGGATGCTTCTTGAGAAAAAGAGTTTTGCCATGAATTACTTGATGTTCAAAGGACATTTTCATCTGCATCATGCAGGTCAGGATATTACTTTTTATTGAAATCTTTGAAATTCCATACTAGTACCAGTTTAATTTAATTGAAAAGAAAATCCAAATATCACTGTTTCCCTAAAACAGGGGTCTATAGTTAAATTGTCATAAATGTTTTAAACCGATATAAAAATCTCTAGTGAGACAAAATGAAAAGTATCACCGTATGCTATTAAGAATTAATACATTATTACATCATTTATATTTTTGATATATAACTTGTTTTTTGTATCTTATGAATTATGTTGATTGCTGTTTTTAGTACCCTATGACTATCACTGAGTGTTGTATCTTAAGATATATGATTATATTTTATGATTATGATCATGATTTATCACTTGTTGCTTACACATGTACACAGAGTTTATGCACGGGAGACAAATTCCTTGTGTATACAATCACACTTGGTCAGTAAAGAATTATATTTTATTCTATATATAATTTAGGCAACTCAGCTTCATTAGTAGTATAATTGTTTACACTTATTGCAGGGATGGGCTGTTTCTGGGGGGCAGAGAAGATATTCTGGAAGCAGAAAGGAGTCTACTCTACTCAAGTAGGCTATGCAGGAGGATATACCCCAAATCCCACATATGAAGAAGTCTGTTCAGGTAAGGTTCATATTTTGATGGATTAAATATCTCTTACTGACAAAATTAATAGAAGAAATAAATCTTCAGGAAGTCAAGAAAGAAAATAACATGCAAGAGGTTAAGAGAAATCTGTACAGATGAAGTTATTAGCATATAAATTTATGAAATTGTTTTATCCCTATTTATTTGTGCTGCATGCTTCCTTCTCTGTAAAACTTTGACAGTCCTAAAGGTCAATATGGTTGTCTGAATCAGTATCCTTCTTCCCTATGCAAACTACATTATTTAAAATATCAGGTGTAGCAGGATTATACATATTAAGCATTCAGTCCTTGTAATTGATTGTGCGGATGTCTTTGGAGAAAGAGGGGAAGTGATGCTGTCTAGGGACCAATTGGATGAGAGAGGCAGGAGCCCTCAGTGGCTTAATCAACTTTCAAGAAAAAAAAGTGGGAAGGACCCACCCTAATGGATCAAGCAGATAAAAATGGTGTTGGCATATTTGTGCCAACAGACTTGTAATGCAACCTTACAATAAAGTAGAATTTGTTCATCTAGCATATTTTTCCAGAACAGAATGAAGGAAAGAAAAAAGGAAAGAAATATTGTGTGTGCAAAATATTTTTAAATGGACAACTTAAATACCTAAATAAATTTGTAAAAATAAACCAAACACAAACTTTCATCCATTCCATTTAAAAACTTACTTTTTAAATTGAATTGGGCTGTCTCATTTATTTGTTTCAATTTATATGGCCTCCTAACATCAACATTATGACTGCCTAACAGCAAACAGTTAAAAAGACATCATATCAGCAACATAAAAATAAATATATAATTAGCATCTGGGATGAAAATCACAAACAACCATCAGGATAATCATTTCATAGGCTCTCCTATATATTCTGACCCCAAAATAGCCATTAGTTTCAAAGAAACAAAAGTATTACGACCACATGTGTGGGAAACTTGTTTGATTTGTGGTCCTAGAAACAGTGCAGAAGTGAGTTGTTCTCGGTTTGGCCCGGATCTGCCAAACCGGTAGTGGCGACGCTTCTGCACATGCACAGACACATTGCGTATATGCGTGCACGCGAGCACGAGCACAAGCAAACCCGGTAGCCCTGGGATTTGAAACCCACTTCTGAAACAATGTTGTTATTTCCCCTTTGAAATGAATTCATCTTGTACCCATTGAAATAGATTTTTTCCCTTTAAGATTCCTTTGATTTTACACCCGTTTTAAGTAAATCTATTGTCCCTTTGAAGCGATTGCTTTCCCTACCCCCATGCCATCACTGAAGAAAGCTATTTTCTCTTGCAAGTAGTTATCTAAATATTGTTTCCTAACAATAATCAGGATCTTAAATGATAATACATTCCTTCACCTGGTGGGCGAAGCTGCAGCCCTTGTTTTTTTCCTGTTTCCTTGAAAGCAAAAATAAGACTATGATCTAGATTTGCTGTTTTCTGCTTGTATTCTTCATTTTGGCTAAGCAAGTTTCTGTACAATTAAGAACAAAGGAATTTTATATTCCTTTATGACAGCTCTTTTTGCTCTTTTAACAGCCTTCTAAGTTCACTTCCTTGGATGAAAATAAAACTGATGGTAATATCCACATTATAGTCAGAATATGATTTCTTTGTGGATTCTTTGATGATGATGCAATATTGTGTACCCAAATGCAATGCTTTGTGCAGATCCTATCTTTGTGGGTATTGTAATCAGTTACATCAACAGTATTTGCATTAATGTAGTAGTGTGATGTAAAAACTGGATTTTAGAAGTCTGTGGAATGTTTAGAAACTTGTCCAATTCAGCTTGCTCCTGACCACAAAGTAGCAAGGGACCTCATAATATAATCCTGCAGCTCATGCAAACATAGCCATTTGGTATTGTAGAATGTGCCTTATCTCATGATGAGATATTTTATTACCAAACACTGCAAAACTCTCTTGAGATTCGTTGTGCATCAAATTACATGCACAGCAATTTGAACTCTTTCACAGATTACTTGACTTCTTATGGATTATAGTATTTTAGGAGCAGAATGTAGAAGCAAACCTTTGTGAATTATGTATTATGCTTTTAAGAATGATTATCACCTTTTATGTTAGCAAAAATACAAACCATTTTGCTCTGAGCTAAAACTGTAATCAAATTGCTCTGACTTGTGAAGATAAGTACCCCGATAGAAAATTATTTTTATATCTCTGTAAATTGTCTTACAGATGGATGTTTGAAAAGATATTTGTAATGGATAAATGTTTTGGGCTATTTCCAGTGCCTTTGACTCAATAGACAAATGCACATTTTTTTGGCTAATATTATATAAAATTCATGATGTTCATTCATTATGAAAAATCTCTTTATAGTTTGCTTACAGATGTTCAGAACAACTTTTTATTTGTCAATATATTCAAAAGTGATTTCAGATAGGCACATATATAGTGGAACTGAGGCCTGACAGAAAGAAAAACTTGTTGATTCAACAGCTGCTTTGTGGTAGCTGTTAGCTTCTGTCTTCATCCCATTAGTTTGCTTGAGATCAAAATATTTTTACATTATATTTCTGATTCAAAATATGTAACCAAGTAATTATCTGAAATTTTGGGTAGCCTTTCAGAATATAATTATATGGAGGAACATGAGTTTTGAACATTATTTCTTATTTAGATATGGTACCCTAAAATTCATTTACTTTGTATTTGAGCACTCTGTAATGTTTTTTTTCCTCAGCAGCTGTCACTTTGTTTTTTAATATGTGTGAATGATCTTTGAAACACTGCATTCCGTTTTGGTCGCCATGATGTAAAAAAGATGTGGAGACACTAGAAAGAGTGCAGAGAAGAGCAACAAAGATGATTAGGGGACTGGAGGCTAAAACATATGAAGAACGGTTGTAGGAACTGGGTATGTCTAGTTTAATGAAAAGAAGGACTAGGGGAGACATGATAGCAGTGTTCCAATATCTCAGGGGTTGCCACAAAAAACAGGGAGACAAACTATTCTCCAAAGCACCTGAGGGTAGAACAAGAAGCTATGGGTGGAAACTAATCAAGGAGAGAAGCAACTTAGAACTGAGGAGGTATTTCCTGACAATTAGAGCAATTAATCAGTGAAACAGCTTGCCCCCAGAAGTTGTGAAAGCCCCAACACTGGAAGTCTTTAAGAAGATGTTGGATAGCCATCTGTCTGAAATGGTATAGGGTTTCCTGCCTAGGCAGGATGTTGGACAAGAAGACCTCCAAGGTTCCTTCCAACTCTGCTATTGTATTGTATTGTAAAATTAATGGCAATTTAAATGTCTGTTTTTAGATTTGTTGCCAAGATACCTACAGTTTTGTTAAAGAAATTACGCTGATTTCAGAATTTGCTTTTTTAAAAAGTTTCTTTCAATTGTAGGATTTTGAGACAACTGAAAAGTGATTCCTTACTATTATATTATAATTTCATGCGAGTTTGTTGATTGTTGTTCATTTATTAAAAATATATATTCCGAGTTCTATTTTATTCAGCATTCAGCAACAAAGAGCAATAAAATGATAGGAAAATACATTAAAACTTCTATGAAGTTCTACACTTGGTAGGGGATTGGAATTAATAGTCCCATGATTCTATGATTCCATATCACTGTCTTTTTTCTAAACAAAATACTTAGCAATCTTTTGTTAATTATGTCTTTCTGAACATACTTCAGAAAAAGTGAGGTTCATAACATTTCTTCTACTTTCATTCATTTGTATGTAGTAATTTTTGGCACTAAAATATCCAACTATCAAATGTAGATGTAGCTAGAAGGGGAAGAAATATAACTGTCCTATTAATATAACAGATATTATTTCACCTTGACATATGTGCCTAGATTTTTAAGATGCTTTAGCTGCATAATAAAATATAAACATTATCCCTGTTTTCTGTCACTACTAATGATGCCTATTGGATGTGAGAACAACCTGTGAGGATTACAGGCCTCAAATCTTTCAGCAATATAACAGTTGGGCATACATTTTTTTTTATTGAAGCATACTTTTTCATTGTGAAGGAAATGGATTTCTGTTAGATTTGTGACTAGCTTTTCTGAAAAGAACAGGATACAAGCATTTTAATACACTCTATAGAGTGCAACCTTGCTCGTTCCAAAATCTTCTGCTTGTTTGGCTATATCATTTGGTCACTTGCCTATGGTTGACTTAGTTCACATGGGCTGAAAGAGAGACAGGTCAGTTTGTCAAAGTAATCTGTATGCTTTGAAAGAATCTTAGGTGGCACAGTATAGAATGATAGCAGTTCTCAATTTCCATTATGTTATTGTTGTAAAGAAAGGAAATGGCTGGATAAAGAAAGCATTCACTGCTAATAGTTTCTATCCTGAACACTGATTCTTTGGAAATATTCTTTTGATTCCTTGGAAATATTCTTTTTAACTAATAGAATAGAATAGAATAGAACAGAACAGAATAGAATAGAATAACAGAGTTGGAAGGGACCTTGGAGGTCTTCTAGTCCAACCCCTTGCTTAGGCAGGAAACCCTACACCACTTCAGACAAATGGTTATCCAACATCTTCTTAAAAACTGTTGGAGCATTCACAACTTCTGGAGGAAAGTTGTTCTATTGATTAATTGTTCTAACTGTCAGGAAATTTCTCCTTAGTTCTAAGTTGCTTGTCTCCTTGATTAGTTGCTTCTCTCCTACCCTCGGGTGCTTTGGAGAATAGTTTTACTCCCTCTATTAATAAGAGGATAGATGCTTTGAAAGACAACTTGCTTAATTGTTTCTGTCATTGCTCTACAATATGTACTGTAGGCATAGGAGAATAAATATGTTCTAAGGTTTCATTCTCATAGGACAGTTTTGAACCCCTAATCATTAGCATTAGTTATCAGGCTTAAAGGGGGAGGTTATTTTTACATTAGATAGATCAAACTCAAGTAGAAAAGGAAGGTATATATCATGCTTAAGATCCTTCTGAACTGATGTTCAGCCTGAGTATTTGTCCTTGGTTCCCAGAAGTACACTTTTTCAAGAATCTATTTGGATTGTAAAAGAAACATTTGTGGATATAATGCAAACCACCCAGAGATTTATGCTGCTATTTTCTGTTACTATTGCTCTAAACTTTTGGCAATTTGTAAGTTCCTTAGCAACCATATTGTTCTAGATCAGTGTTTCTCAACCTTGACAGCTTGAAGATGTGTGGACTTCAACACCCAGAATTCCTCAGCCAATATTGCTGGTTGGGGAATTCTGCGAATTGAAGTCCACATATCCTCAAGCTGCCAAGGTTGAGAAGAAACACTGTTCTAGATGATGATACCAGGACTAAAATTCTGATGCTGCACTCTGAGTAAATGATATGCTTTATTTATTAATTGAATTTTAGGCTGCTAATTATTTTGTTTGCCTAGCCACTTCAATCTGTATATTGTTATTTGTTTTTTTTAATTTCCCGTTGAACATGGCAATGGATCAAACATTTTAACAAAGATGCATATTTGCCATGGAGATGAATTAAAAGAATAGGTATAGTCCAGTAGCCAAATGTAATGGTATATCCTGAATCTTAGTACTGAAAGAAGAAATGACCAGTGCTGAGCATCTTGAATGATCAAAACTGCTATTAAATGCAAATTTACAAAGGGCCACAGTTGATATAGATTGCTTACATCTTTCTCATTATTTGTAGTGTTTTGTTTAATTTGGTTAAATTAATACTTTGTTTTCTCCCTCATCCTCTCCTATCTCAGAGTCAAAGTTCAGATTCCTTTAATGACCCATCAGAAAGGAGCAATAATAATAACAATAATGATGTTTATAGGACACATCCTACTTCCCTGAAATCATGATGTTCCAGTAATTACTGTGTGTAATATTATATCCACCATTTATATGCCACTATTCCCAAAGAACAAAACCTCCATATGGCTGAACACATCTTTTTTTACTTTAAGATAATGATTTTCACTTATTTTCAAATTAGGGAGACTTCACAGTGTATTTTGTATTTATCCTGGTTACATGAACTAAAGCAAATAAGAAAGATAAACTCTTATGTGTAATTTCTTGAGGTTTCAAAGGTCTTTTTCTGTGTATATGTTGAAAAAATCATAAGTTCCTAAACATAATGCATACATTTAGGATATGATAAGTAAACCTGTTCTTTCACATCTTCTTTTCTTTCATGAAACATAATTAAAAAAACCTTAATATGCCAGCATTATTTGCAATATTTATGTATGGCATAAGCAGGCTGACAGAAGTTCAGCAAGACAGAACTCATCTTCAGGAAGATAAGACCAGTTGAGCTCTGGCTCAAATGTATTAATTGCCATGGAAAACACTATCTTATTCAAGATGTTATATGGTGGGGAAAGGACATATTATTCGGCAACCATTGCCAAGTCTGGTCAGATATTGGCATTTTTGGAACATCTACTCATGTTTCTCTGGCTTATGCAAGTAGTACAGAATAGTACTACTAGTAGTACTGCTAATAGTACAGAATAAAGCATCAGCCAACAAGCTATTTGTTTGTTTATTTATTTTGTTTGCCACTCATTTCATTACAATGTCTCCCAAAAGAAAACAAAAAAAGAAAAATCTTTCTTATAAATTTTATTTCTTTGTATTGGATTTCCCAGTTAAGACAGTATTTGCTCACTGAAATGGCAAAATAAGAAATTAATTGTCTTCCCTTTCCAAAGAAGTATCAAATGTTAATTGTGGCTGAAAAGCCTTCCAATGATTCTGTTCTAATATCACATTTCCATAAAGTATATACAGCTGAACCTTCTGAACTGAACAGAATGCATTGTATCATGACTTTTCAGTAAGTGCCACGCTGCCTAGATAATTCCTGAAGTTGAAATTTTAATAAATCTGGAAATCTGGCTATTTCTTTTATTCTAGAACTTCAAAGTGAGTATTATCTGTAAGTGTGCACAATAAGCAAGGATAATCATTGTATTTATAACAGTCTCTTTTTGATAAATCCATTTTAGTTGGTAACCTAACTAATGCTTATATGAATGTATTTCATGGCAGCAGCTGTTAGATTTTTAAGGATGATCCTTAAGTGTGGAGAGTACTCATTCAATAGATCTCAGTAAATTAATCATTCCCAATTCATTGAACTGTGGAGATATGCTCACAGGGCAATGGATTGCCTATTAATTATTGTAACTTTTTTGCTTTTGTCTCAGGTTCTGCAGTCTTGTTTGCATCCTGCAACCCTTCTGTTTTCTTTCCTCTTAAAGAAGTAGCTATTCTTCCGACTGTATAATGATTTAAATTGGACCAGATGCTGCCTTTTATATTGTCTTACCTGTATTCCAAACATATTTCATATGGAGTTAGAAAGGGATACTTAGGCCATTGGGTCTAAACTGCTATCTTCTAAATGAATGTTCACATTCAACTGGAATTTGCTTTTCTATAAATCGAATGCCACATTTTATGTCCTGAACTTCAGAACAATGGACAAAGTTCCTCTCTAACTTTGCATTTCATTATATTCGAAGAGTACTATTCAATTCTTCACATTCAGTGTTATCTTTTCAAAGTTATACTCTGAGAGCTAATGGAATATAGCAATGATGGCTAACTTTTTGGTGTCGAGTGCCCAAAGTGTGGATGCCCGCATGCGCACAATCCAAAAATGCAATGCGAGAGCCCCCTGCACATGTACACATGTGTGTGCCACATGTGCCCTGCCCCCATGCATGCATGGCAGAAATCCAAAGACCAGCTGGCCAGTGGGAGGCATGTGCGCATGCGTGGTGGAACTGGGGCAATGGCTGGCATGCCCGCAGAGAGGGCTCTGCTTGCCATCTGTGGCATGCATGCCGTAGGTTTGCCATCACAGGGATATAGTAATTACACTGATGAGCTACTATGAGGAAACCCAGGTTTTTATCTGTGTCCCGTCTCCCCCCATCCAGTCATGACTGATTCTCAGAGGTTGCCTTGACAAGTCTCTGTACTTTTCTTGGCAAGATTTTTCAGAATTGGTTGGCCATTGCCTCCTTCCTAAGGCTGAGAGAAAGTGGCTAGTCCATGATTACCCAAGTGGCTTTGTGTAGGCAAAACTAGAATTCCCAGTCTCTCGATTTCTAGTTTTAACTGTGCCACCAAACTGGTCTCCACTCTGCCATAGATATTCCCTGAGTACATTTTTGCCCATTAATATCTCTCAACCCAATATAAGGTTGCTGTTCTGAAGTAAAAAGAAGGAAGGCACTTTCATGTGAATACGGTATACTGTAAATCCAAATGACAAACATGATGATGCTTATTACAATGTTCCTTCGATCTCCCTCCCCCATAGGATTTAATTTCTGATTCCTGATTATCTTTATTGCTCCTTTCTGAAACTTTTCTTTGTCTGAATTCTGCTGAAGTTTTAAAGAGACTATAAGAGGGACTGTAGTCTTATGATCCTCACACAATCACATTTGGAGGCAGTGTGCATCACTCTGTTTGTAAAAGCTACCATAATCTCTTTCACAGCTTACTCCTTTTGCTCTGTGCAAAATAGTACAATATGTGCATAATATAATACATTCAGGTAGCCCCATAGTAAACATCTTGATTTTTTTGCAAGAATTATTGTAAATAAATTTGCAAGAATCATTATTACTGACCAAATGAACATATAGGAAAAGTTTCCTGTCCTAAAAAATCCCTTTGGCAAGGGACCAACATATCATACTTCTCATCACCACTGCAGTGATGAGTGGTGCCACCCCTTGATTGTCAATTAGCTCATACATCCTGCATGATTGGTTGCCTGAGTCGCAAAGATTTGGTTCACAGCAGTTTTTGCTGTCTTGTTTTAAACAAAACAATAACAAAACCCATCCTTTTGATGAACAGATGCAGAAGCAGACCTTTCTCCAATTCTTTTTCCTTTACCACTGTAGACTTTGCACTTCAAAAATAAGAGCAGCTGTTTCCCCATGAGCATTTAATTTCCTTTTCTCCCCCAATCACGAGTGGCCTCGATCGCAAGAGAGAAAATTAATATGGATGAAGGCAGTTTTTGTGTGAATTAAATTCATACCTAGCAATGTTTCTAGTTTGGAACCTTTCTAAACTGTGAATGTGAAAATATAGTGAATAAGGAATTCCAAAGTGACAAGCAATCACCGTTGAGGATCCCTCTGCCATTGTTCTCTTTCTGCCTTGTATTCACAAAAAGGTAAGATTATAGCAGGGTGTGGGAAGCAATCTTCTATTCTAGAAAAGGGGCAGGTAAATAGCAAACTGTTTACCAAAGCCAGATTTAATTAATTCCCTGTATGACTCAAAACTAACTTAGTCTTATTGGTCCCTTACAGCATAATTAATCATCAGTAATAATTTATTTTATGTGAATTCCTGAAGATAAATATGAGCATAGCAATTCATTAAAAAAGGGATGGGAATTAATGACTTCTAAAAGGTTTACCACAAAAAACCCTGAAAAGATTTATTTAAAGGCTTAATGATTGATGTATACAGTATTTTATCTGTTAAACTTGGGAGTTTAAATTTGGGTTGAGTCCCAACAGAAATACAGAAGCTGCTGTTTGATCATTGGCTAGTGATTAGCAATCTTCAAGGGGGAAAAGATATAAGATACCATTTTTCATTTATATTCTTGGTAAGATTCTAGTCCTCAGTGAGCAGGAAATCCTGCCGCAAGTATTAGGACTACATTTTATCTTTGTACATATTAATGAGTGCTTTGATTTATGATAACTTTGAAGTTGTTATACTATGAGCTAATACACATCCATTTTCTGATTGATGATCCTTATATACCCAAACATGCATGATATATCTGCAACAGGATAAGGGCTTGAAAAGTACAGGCACATTTTGAAAAAAATAATTATAAGTAATTTATATAATTTATAAGGGGGAAGGCAACCAAAGTCTTTTTGGAGTGTGAGATCAGGAGCATATAAATTTAATAAAGAAAGAAAGAAAAAGGAAGCCTCCAAACAGGTAATTAGGATTAAGTATATTCTGCCATCACAAAATCCTGATCAATCATTGACAGTGGAAGATAGAAGAAGGAATTAAACTGGAATATGGTAGAATAGCCATATCCAGATGCCAAAAGCTTAAAGTGTTTAACTTCAAGAGATATTGACTAATCACAAACAGATCTTCGGCCAAAATTTTTGTAATGATCTATAGTAACATGTTTGATAGGTTTGCATGTTATCTGCACATGAAATAAAACTGATATGTATGCATGGCTATGTTGATATAATTATTTGCTTTGTGTGGAAGTTACATTACTGGGAAAGTTTTTCTCTACTTTGGGATGCTTTCTGATATTTAGCATAGAAGCAACCACTGGCAAATTGAAAAAAAATCTTTGTATTATTTAAACTAAGGGTATTATATATTATAGGTGTGAAGTTAAAGATATATTTTCAACAGGAGCTCAAACACGAACTGGAAGGCCAGAACTAAGCTGGAAAAAAAAAACCTAAGAGAAAAACCAAGAGTGCTAATTTAGGAGGGAATTACCACCTAAATTATTGGGAGGAGAAATTCCAGCAAGTCTCTTCTAAATTTAGTCAGATACTTTCTGCTCTATAATCTTATAAAATAAGTAAATTATGATATAAAAATAAAAAGTAACTGGATATGGATTTTCTGATGTGTTGATAATGTGCCATTGATAATGTACTATGTTGACTCTTCGCAATCACATAGTTTTTCTCTATGACGGCCTGTCCCTAACCTGGCCTTTAAATATTGGCTGGGATATGAGTATATAAATGGACCAACTAACTAATCAATCCAGCATACAGCTGCTGTAAAAATTGAATAAAGAAACAAATAAACAAGGCAAATTCCATGACCACAATAATTAGGAAGAGAATTGAAAATGAGATTGTTACTATAATAGTGCCATTAAATACGTGTGAGAGGCACATATGTTAGATTATGTGTAGTTCTAGTCACTACATCTTAATGATTATTGCAGTGCTGTGAAGAGTGAAAAAATAATAATATTAGGGAAGTGGAGGAATTCCTTTATGAAGGAAAGCAACTGCTTTGGGTTTTTTTTTTTGCTTCAAACCAAAGGATAAAGAAGATATGGTATGTATGAAATCATAAATAGCATTGAGACAGGTATATTTTTCTAACTCTTTCCTAATGTACAAGAACAAGAACAAGATAATGTAATGAACAAGAGACCATCCACTGAAACTACATTCAGAGGAATTCAGGATTCCTCCTAATTCCTAATAAAATGAAATACTTTCATATCTATTGCATATACTAGAATTTACTACCAGCTGTTGGGATAATGGCATTAAATTTGAATGATTGACAAAAAATTGAAAGGAGGATAAAATCCTGTTCAAGGAAGATAATATTATCAGTGGCCACTAAAACTGATAAAAATTTGAAATTCCAATTCATACACAATGTGTTGTAATAATGTTGTTGGGAAGTAACAATGGAAAGAAGATACTGCTCTTGTTTCAGGTTTGTGAGCATTCCCAAGTTGGCCATGGAAGGTTGGATTGGATGAGCCCAGAAGTGGTATTCAGCAGGTTCTGACCAGTTCTGGAGAACCGGTAGTGGAAATTTTGAGTAGTTCGGAGAACCGGTAAATACCATCTCTGACTGCCCCGCCCCCATCTATTCTCTGCCTCCCGAGTCCCAGATGATTGGGAGGAAATGGGGATTTGGCAGTAACAGTTCCCTGGAGTGGGGAGGGAATGGCGATTTAACAGTATCCTTCCCCTGCTATGCCCACCAAACCACGCCCACCAAGCCATATTACGCCTACCAAGCCACACCCACAGAATCAGTAGTAAAAAAATTTGAATCCCATGACTGGATGAGCCTATGTTTATCGCAAAGATGCACACTGAGAATCTGTGTGAACTGAGAGTTAATGCAATTGAGAATCTGCTTAGATGATGACACTATGGATTCACCGATCAGGGTTTTATATTTTTGTGTGTTTAAAATTTGACCAAGGGGAGCTTATCCTGCATTATAACACACATATAACAAATTTTGTGTATTGTCACATCAGAGAAATAAATATTTATATATGATTCATTTCAAATACATATTATTTGAACAAACAACCCTGCCATAGCAGGAATGAATTGAAAATGGATTAATTACAAAACATAAAACATTGATAAACCATGCCATCTTCATATGCACAAAGTCCTATTGTATTATATCAGGAAACCATTTAAGATGAAACATCTCAGTACTCGCTTTATATTGTTAGGGTTATTTTGCATGTTGAAAAACTGTTCCATAGCTACTACTGTACATTATTCCATGAGGAAGAATTATCTAGATTTCATTATCATCATCATCTTGATTTTACTTCTGCTTATATTTAAGGAGAAAGACAGAAAGTTTAGTATTTTTTAACAGTTCTAGTATATTTCAGTTTTACTTTGCAGTAGAAGTAATATACCCTTTTAGAACTTATAATTGTTAATTTTCTGGGTGTAGAGCCTTTTCAATCTTGCTGCCCACTCTTTGGACCATCATCTCAATCAGGGACTAGATTGGCCCTAACTCTGCTGGCTCTTTTTGCAAGACTTAAAGACATGAATTTGTCACTGGGCTTGAGGATCAAGATGCATGGTGAGCTCAGGCAGTGGTTGTGTTAATTTGCTGTTGGTGGATTTTTTTAACCTTAGCTGTTAATTGTGTATGTGTATTTTTTAAAATATTGTTTTAAGTTTCTATATAGTTCTTAATTTTTAGTTTTTAATTGCTTTCGGCCCTCCAAAGTTTTAATATTTTAATCTGTTTAGTTTTATATTTTTAATATGATTTTATTTCTAATTTTAACTTTTGATTGGGAGTTGCTCAAGTTGGTTAGAGAATGAGTGGTAATGTAAATGTGTTAAATAAATAAGTCATGAATTTTAGATGGATGGTCATATAAACTGAAATAAATAAATAGTTCTTAAGTCAATGAAAATAAGGGATTAATTTGTACTTATTTTAAAACCAGAAAACAAAAATTACTTAGCATTGCAAACAATTCTAGCTAATAGAATTATCCCTTATTTTGTGGCTGATTAGAAGAGACATTTTCACATGGATTAAAAAAAAAGCAATCTAGCCCAGTAGAAGGTAGTTTGTATTAATAAATCGTTCTCTTACATCCAAAATCACTATAGCATAGTACCTTTTATCTCCCATCCAGGAATCTATCATCATTACATTTTATGTTGAAGGATACATTTGGCATTTATTATATGCTGCATTTCATAGTAGCATTTTTATGTTTACGTCCTATTAGTTATGCTCTAAACTGAGCTGGAAATTAGCCTTAGGTTTTCCACAACTATTTGTTCTGTTGTTAAAAGACTTGGACAATTTTTCAGCCAATCTTGTAGTTTGAGCTCCTTTGTTTGTTTGTACCTGGGTACTTGAGAGACCGCCTGCTGCCAATTACCTCCCAAAGACCCATTAGATCACACAGGGTCGGCCTCCTCCGGGTTCCGTCTGCCAGCCAATGCCATCTGGCTACTATCCGGGGGAGGGCCTTCTCTGTGGCAGCTCCGGCCCTTTGGAACGAACATTTGTCATGGCCAAACCTAGTGCTAAAAAATAATTTCCCTGCCAAAGGCTTGTGTTGTTTGTACAGCCAAAGGCTTACCTATGTTCTTGGATGTTGCTACAATCCTCTGTTTAATGCATCCTCTAAATACCATTTTCCTCTCTCTCTCTCATTACCAATGAATTCGGGCAAGGAAACCTGTATTACTTTATATCAATGTTATTCCTTCAGAAGTAACATAACAATGCTATTTTTTATTTATGACATTACAATATTATAAATAAAAGTACATTTGTTTTCGTAGCCTACTTCTTTAATCAGAGATGATACAGTTGAGAACAGTGAGGCCAAGCTAAAAGCAAAAAGCAATAGAGGTTATAAGAAACTTTGCTGAAATAATATGAGTTTTATACAAAGCTGTTAAAATGGGAAGCACTTTGATAATAAGAACAAATATTAAACTAATAATGTGGTTTCTGCCCACAAAATATGATATATGATTCTTATTAAACGTTGTACCAATTTTCTCCAGCTTAACTCCCCTGCAGTAAACTGGCAGGGATGGGCAACCTTCAGACACTTGTCCCTGCTGACTCTTTATATGCCATTTTCAGAAATAGAGAAAATTGTGCTGAGAAAAGTCTATAGAGATTCTCAGTCATCCAGGTCATGGTTGTCCCAAAGGTACTTTTTCAGGAGGCAACTGGACTTTATTGTTTTTTTCTTCTGAAGGCGTTTTGCTTCTCATCCAAGAAGCTTCTTCAGCTCTCTTCCCCACTATCCTGTCAGAGCTGAAGAAGCTTCTTGGATGAGAAGCGAAACATCTTCAAAAGAAAAAACAAGAAAGTCCAGTTGCCTCCTGAAAAAGCAACGTGCTGAGAAAATTTGGCAGAATGCTTTTCTGTTTATTTATTATTACGTTAGAAACTCAGATGTCAAACTCGATTTCATTGAGGGCACATAGGAGTTGTGTTTGATTTTGAAGGGCCAGAGTGGGTGTGGCCAGGGTGGGCATGGCCAGCATGACATCATTTGTGTTGGGGGGTGCCTGTGGTGGCCCAAGTGATCTGCCCGTGAAAATGGGCATCTGAGCTCCGTTTTCAGCTGCCTCCTGCAACCCTCTGTCAGTGAAAATGGAGCTCGCAAGTGCCTTGTGCGGCCCTTCTGAGCTCCATTTTTTCTGGCAGAAGCACCATGGGCCGGTCCTTCACTCTTTCCATGGTGGCCCCTTGGGCCAGATCTAAGTACCCCCAGGCCTTGAGTTTGACACTCCTGCTTTAGAAGAAACCAGCAAAACGTGTTAATCTAGATTTATATCCTAGATGTAATTTATCAATTTTCCTTTCAAAAATGAACCCATCCACTCTCTAAAAAGTAAGGACAGAGATAGAACAAAAAGGAGTTGAAACTGTCTCTTGCCATCTCCTCTGCCCCTCCTCCCCCCAGTCACCCATGTGATCTCATGACTATATTGCCATGCCCTGCAGAGCCAAAGCAAAAAAGCAGTTTCCTAATGGAACAAAGCATTGCCATTTCTCAAACTACCAGAAAAAGAGGCAGGGCTTACAACCGTTAATCACCAGTCTTTTTCTGTCCACAGCTTTTTACTTGTTTAACATACTGAGTAATAATATATCCATTTGTGTGTGTGTTGGTTTCAGTGATTAATATTCTTGTTTCTTATTGTTTCATTGAAGGCAAAACTGCCCATACTGAAGTTGTGCGAGTGGTATTTCAGCCAGAAACCATCAGCTTTGAGAAACTGCTCAAGGTCTTCTGGGAGAATCATAACCCGACACAAGGTAGAGTGATGAGTGAGCCAGTATTTAATTATCTTACTAATTACAGCTGGGATAATTAGTGTTTGAGCTGCTTGGAAGAGATGAACCTTGAAATCACACCACAGCTCAAGAGTATGATTGCAGGCATTTATTGATGGGATGGGAAGCACGAGGAACTAGAATTTCACAAGCCTCCCTCCTCCCCACTGCTTCCAATAGATGTCTGTGCTGTGAAAATTCCCACAGAGAGACTTATAAGACAATAGAAATTCTTCTCACCTTTGGATTATTTTCGCCTTCTTCTTTAATGCAATCTCTCGCCTTTCAAATTAAAGGTCTTTTTCCTACATAGCTATACAGTTGATCATTTCAATTATAATGTTACTCTATGAGTTTGGTCTATTTCATTTTTTCCCCCCAGTATCTTTTATCTGGGAAAACAAATAAAACTATTGAGGTATTTAGAATAACAATGTGGTGGGCAGTTCTTTTAATCAGTATTTTGCTGTAACAAGTTCTTCCTTGAAGGTGTCTGCAGGTTGCATGTAATATGCCATTAGCATGATGGAAGCAAGAAAATGTTTTAGTTTGGCATCTTTTCAAAGGGTAAATGCTGTCATATAATTTCATGATAGCATGAACATACATTTATGGCTAAATTTCTGACATTGACTGACCTGCTGTTGACCTCACCCCATTCCTAAGAGGTCTGTAAGGGGCATGCATAAGCACACCAAAATGCCTACTGCTGTCCCTGTTCTAACAACCCCATTTATTCATATCCATTTCATCTATTCATAATCTTGTATATACTTATATCTATTATCTTATACATGCTTGGCAAAACAAATAAATAAAAAAAAAATAAAAAAAAATTGTGTAAGATTTAATATAACAGTTATTTTTATCCTGCTTTTATTATTATTTCATAAATATCTCCAGGCAGCCAACATACCTAATAAACCCTCTTCCTTTATTCCCTTCCCCCAAACAACAACCATGTGAGATGAGTTGAACTGAAAGAGGATGACTAGGCCAAAGTTGCCCAGCCAGCTTTCATGTGTAAGGCAGGACTAGAACATCACAGTTTTGCTTCACATATTTCATTTCACAGTTTCATATGAAAATGCTGAATTTCTGCAAAATCTCAGAAAAACCTCTTGAAAGATTTTGAAGTAATTTATCATATAATGATCTTCTGGAATTTTTGTTATTGTTTATATGTTATTGTTAATATATATATACACACATACACACACACACACACATATATGATAGATAGATAGATAGATAGATAGATAGATAGATAGATATTAAAGCTCTACAACCTTCATCTATACTCTGCCATAGTGAGTAATTGGTCAACAATGTTCTCAGCCTTAAAATCCTATTTTCCAGTGGTTTTTCTTGATACATTTCGAAAAATATTCCAATATTTAGATAGGGGTGATTGCATTCAGAAAATTTGAATATTTTTTTTTTATTTGCAAGCCCAATTTATAAGTGTCACTGACAGGCTACTACTGGACCATTCTTTAAGAAAACATGGTGTAATAGCTTTCGCTTGCAGAAGTTTGAGATTTGTCATGATCTTTCATTGAAATACTTCTCCCATCATCTTCTCTGTCAAATAAAATATTGAAACATAAGAAAGAAAAATAGTTTCAGCCTTTTGGATCATTCTTTTTTAAGAGGCTTATTTCCTGTTGACTGTATTGCAAACCTATATATTGCGTGTATGACAGTGTGCCAGGGGTGGGTTCCTGCCAGTTCTAACCTCTTTTATAGAAGAGGTTCCACAAATCTACAGTGCTGTTTAGAACGGTTCCAGCTCCCTCCCCCCCACCCATCCGCATATCGTCAAGATGAAGAGCGAGAGGAGGAATTCTGGGAAATGAAGTCCACAAGTCTTAAAACTGTCAAGTTTGAACACCCCTGGGGTTTTTTTTTCTAAAGGGTTATGGGTGCAAGGTTCTTATAACTTGACAACTTTAAGACTTGCACACTTCAGAGTTCCTGAGCCAACATGACTGGAGGAGGAATACTGGGAGTTGAAGTCCACAAGTCTTAAAACTGTCAAGTTTGAACATCCCTGGGGATTTTTTTTCTAAAGGGTTAGGGGTGCAAGGGTCTTGTAACTTGACAGCTTTAAGACTTGCGTGCTTCAACTGCCAGAGTTTCTGAGCCAACATTTTGGTTGCTAAGCAAGAGCATTGTTAAGTAAGTTTCACCACATTTTACAAGTTGGCCACATGGCTGGCAAGCCACTCCCACCCGCTCACATGGCCATCAACCCACTCTCACCCAGTCACATGGCTGGAAGCCACTCCCACAAAGCAGGCCACACCTACAGAAGATGTTCTAAAAAAATTTGAAACCCACCACTGCAGTGTGCACATACCAACTCACATTAAACAACTAAGAAGAAATTTCCTGATTATAAGAATAAATAACCAATAGAACAGCTTGCCTCTCATTACTGGAGGTCTTCAATAAAGGATTGTCCAGAATGTAATAAGGTCTGCCTTAGGCAGGGTGTTGGACTAGAAGACCTCCAAGGTCCTTTCCAGCTCCATGTTTGAGTAAAATTCAAGGGGAAATTCAAGCTTTGGGGAAAATTCAAGGTTCCTTGAAAGTATCCATGATGTGTTCTCAAAATATCAAACACAATATATGATATGCTTTATTTACCTGTCATAGAACAGAGAGAGAAATGCAGTTTCTGCCACTGCAAAGTGTTATGAAGATAGCTAAAGTATAGAGAAGTGAAATGGGGACTTAGGAATCAAAGCATTTAAGCAAAATGCCTTTTTTTGCCACCTCTTTCCTTTGTCTGCCTTTCCCATTGTTCATTTTGGAATCCCTTCCCTTCCCTATATCTTTTCTGCAAACTGCTGATCTTCCTTCCAGGGATGCATTGCCTGTCTTGTATTTTTAGATAGGAATATTTCATGCTGTGTGTTGCTATTTCACTTCGGGTCAGGAACACCAGTGCAGTAAACTTGAACATAGAATGGGGTTGTTGTTTTTTTGGATGAGCTGTTATTTTCTGCCCAAATAGGATGCAGCTCTGGTAGCTTCTGGTACCTACCCCATCAACACAAGGTTTCATTTGACACATGACAACAAGCAAAAAAGAGAGTCAGGGAGGAACATGTATTTCCCAGCTGTTTGAGTGCCTTTGGCATCTGTGGTAATAAATTATCACCGCAGAAGATTACAGGATTTTGTAAACCAAGTCAAGTGCATGAAACCGCTTAATTTACGATGCTAATATCAAATAGTACAAGGCTGTGGACCAGAAGTTTCCTCATTCTTCTTATCGAGATGTAACTGCCACATTCAATACACACAGAAATGGACACAAATTTGTATCAGGTCTTTACTGCTTTGGTTGTTGTTACCTAAAGGCCCTGGTTATTAGTCACTGAATGAGAAAAGCTGAGCCCTTTATGGAGGTTGCACAAGGAATCTATCATCTGCAAATAATTAGAATTAGACACTAGAAATTACATTGTTTTTCTAATCAGCAGATGTGTCTACTTGGAGAAGGAGGACAGCTGTATCACAAAATGTGCAATACAAATGTGAAAGCAAGCCTAAAACAACACTGCACATTTTGTGATAACCCTACTTTCATAATGTCAAATGGGTCATTGCATAAAGGATCATTGCATAAATTGTTCAAGATGGCTCCTCCAGACCTTTGAAAAAAGTTACTGTATATAAGAAACTCAGACCTCAGTAGCAGAGGTCCTTTGCATAAGTGAAGTAAATTCAGTTATTGGGATGGTACTTCCTATTTACCAAGATTTATTGACATGATGTTGTATTCTTTTCTGCTTCAACTGTAAAGGAGCCATTCTGAGTCAGGCAAAAGATATCCCCGCACTGTGTTCTTTTCGTACAGTAGTCAAATGGAAGCCTGTGAGAGACTTACAAGTAGGACATGAAAGTTTTCTTTCAAAAGACAACAATTTGTGGGGAAGTGAGAGGATAGGACTTTCTTTTTATCCCCTTGTTCAGCAAATCTAACTGAACATTAAAGGTCATAAATAGACCTTTAATAGACTAAAAATTATGAGAAGCATCTATAAAATCAACCGGGAAGTGAGTTGGAAGTTCTAATTCCATTCCCTAATTTTCCTTGCTCGCAAATGATGTTCCCACAAATTATTCTCTAAAGTTATGTGTATGTATTTATGCACATGTATTTGTGTTGGGAAGCATTCATTGGGCAAAAGAAATAAGCAAACCATCAGAAATCTCACAAAATGAATAGGCAGTAGGGAAGAAATTGTCTTCAATCATCAGTCTTGTCCCATGTCTATGGTATTTCAAAGTAAAAATTTAAAGAGCAATTTTATACAATATTTGGCTCTTGACGATTAAGCAGCTGCAAAGTGTATGAAAATGGCCATTGGGGAAGCTCCTGTACTCTACTGATGGACTAGACTCAAAAAGCATGATAGAATAGGGTTCACTGATTTGTATTTGTTCAATATGTAATAGGAGCCCATCCATTACCTTAACATATGGTATGAACAATGCCATTGTGTTAAGCCATCATTTAACCAGCAAGGTACTATATTAAGTAACATAGGGAAGTTCTTCTATCTTTTGCCTGTAGCACCGATACTATTTACTTTTCATATTAATACCTATCACCCATCTTACAGAATTTGATTCTGATGATGTATGATAAAAACATACAAACAATAATTATAAAACCACTCTAAATCATAAATAAAACATAAATAAAACATAAATATTACCATTATTTTAAAAATGGTAAGAAGAACATAGATGTCACACAAGTGAACGCACCTCTCCAATCCCCATTTCCACTCCCAAGCCTATTATATAATCAAGTTTTAAGAGATTTCTGGAAAGATATCGAAGAAGAGTATGTCTCACCTCAGGAGTGGGAGGGATGATGTTCCACAGACACAACTGCAGAAAAGCCCCCCCCCTCTCCTTGGGGTCCCACCAAATATAGTTCACTAGCAGACAGGAGCTAGAAGAGATGGAAGTAATCGGGAAGCAACAGTTTCTCAAAATAACCTGGTCCATGAAGAAGGACTGTAAAGGTCAAAACTAGCATCTTGAATTGGGCCTGGAAGTAGCCTAACCATGTGCCATTCTAGGGGCACAGATACCTGCATTTTGTATCAACTGAAGCTTCCAGATACTCTTCAAGGGTAGCCCCATACCAGTGGTAGGTTCTGGCCAGTACGCCCCAGTATGGGCCAATGTTCCCTCTAATTTTTTTTCAGTGTGAGCGGAAAAGTACAGTGTGTGAGCGGCACAGTTTCATGCCTGAGCACCTAAGAGAGCCACAGTTTGAACTGCTGTCGCGTCTGCTGGACATTTGCGCAACATTCCAAGCGTCAAGCGCCAATTGCGAGCGAGGTTTCAGCCCGATGAATGCCAGGCATGAAAAGTGCCACTCAAACACTATACTTTTCCGCTCACCCTGAAAAAAAAAAGGCTCTCTGCTCAGCTTTTAGATTGTTAGACTGGCTAGAGAGAGACATGGCACCAACAGGGTCCTGGGTCCTGGCATTTTGCAGGCAACCTGTCCTCTCACATTCCTTTGGAATGCAACCCATCACATGTGAATTAGATTTTGCCAATTATCCTATTAAAAGATAATCCTATTATTCTAAAATACGACTAACTCAATATTAAAAACTGTAAATATTTGATGCTGATAAATAATAGCAGTAATTGTTATTATGAGTAAAATCAGTATTGATATATCAATATATCTATCAAAATTGACAATAAACACTAAAATAACAATACAAATATATAATGTGAAATATAAATGTAATAAATATAATATATAAATGCAACATAAATGTAATAAAATAATTTATCATGAAACTCTCCCCCTTTAAAGTAGTAAGATCAATTAAATAGTCTAGCAAGTTTGGACAATATGCTATATGTTATGTTACTTAAGAATATATATACCTCAGAATCAGATACAACATCCACATCATTTCCAACTGAGTCAATAAAATCATATGCCATGCCAAAACTATTTTAAATAAAGATATGAAATTAATCAAGTATTGCATTTATTTTTCAAAATGAATGTACATTTTTTTATTATTTAAGTTTTGTACCCTATCTTTTCTAACGTTAACTTTAAAAAGTTGTTACATCAGACTACAATACAAGTAATTAAATGAAGACTAAAATAAGTGTTTTGGCATATTGAGCTTTTTATATTTCTTTCTAATATTGCTTCCTTAGTTGAGAACTTCCTCCTCAGCTTACTTACGCATTAACTGTTTGTTGCTTTTATGGTTTATTCATTCACTGCTCCCTCTTCAGTTTTTTTCACAGGGGGCAGGGCTTCCTTCCTCCCTCCCTTCCTTCCTTCCTTCCCTCCCTCCCTCCACTCCTTTGGCCACCAATTTTGATCCAATTCTCTCTCTCTCTCTCTCTCTCTCTCACACACACACACACACTTTGGGGGGGGTTGAATTACTCCGCCT
Organism: Thamnophis elegans; assembly: GCF_009769535.1. Taxonomy (NCBI): domain Eukaryota; kingdom Metazoa; phylum Chordata; class Lepidosauria; order Squamata; family Natricidae; genus Thamnophis; species Thamnophis elegans. The sequence continues at coordinate 111,496,383 of NC_045544.1, read as the reverse complement.
CACTGCGCAAAGTCGGCTCAGCATGTGTTCGGCCCCCACTTACGCCGAATCAAATCCGCGGCCGGCGGGACCAGGGGGTTGCATTTCAAAGCCGCCAGCCCTCTTGCTTCTTCTCCTTCACCAGCAAAGCTCCCGCTGGCTTCCCCGCCCGTGGCAGTGGCGTCTCTCCCTCCACGCGGAGCACCTGAGCTGGCTCCCACGTTATCCCTCCCCCTTCCTCCTCTGCCGTGCTTTTGAGGCCGCGGGAGCTAGTAGGAAAGCGGCGGAGGTGCGCTGGGCCGCTTTCCTACTAGCTCCCGCGGCCTCAAAAGCACGGCAGAAGAGGAAGGGGGAGGGATAACGCGGGAGCCAGCTCAGGTGCTCCGCGTGGAGGGAGAGACGCCACTGCCATGGGCGGGGAAGCCAGCGGGAGCTTTGCTGGTGAAGGAGAAGAAGCAAGAGGACTGGCGGCTCATCAAAACAAGTCTGGGGAGGTCCTTTGCGGGCGGCCAGTTCTAGCCGCCTGCAAAGGACTTCCCTACATTTGCTTTGGTAGAAATCTCTGCGCGGCAGTTAGAAACCTCTGCGCGGGGATTTCTTTTCATGTGCGCGGCCGCGCAGGCGCGCACCTTAGAGGGAACAGTGGTATGGGCGTACCAGTGCCTGCTAGGAGCATCAGGCACTGTTCCGGTATAGTGCTTCAGAGGGCCTGCTCACATTCCTTACCTGTATTTGACCCAACTGGGCCATTTGCGCATGCACACACAGCGTACAGTGCCTGCGCAACACTCTGCCGAGCAGCTGGCACGTCGCAGGTTACCGGTTGCGACAGGAGCTGGAACCCACCACTGCCCCATATAGAGCACATTGCAACAGTCCACCTAGAGGTGACAGGACTTGAATGACTGTGAGCAGAACCTCCTGATCCAGCAACTGATGCACAAGTTGAAATTGTTCAAAGGCAATCCTAGCCAGGACTGTCACCTGCTCTTCATGTGTCTCTGCACTACATTATCTGTAACTGTCCTGATGATCCCCAGTTACAGATAGTCCTCAACTTATAACAGTTCACTTAGTGACTGCTCAAAGTTACAACAGCACTGAAAAATGTGGCTTGTGGCCGTTTTTCACAGTTATGACCTTTGCAGCAATCCCATGATTGTGTGATCAAAAATTCAGATGCTTGGCAACTGGCTCATATTTATGACAGTTGTAGTGCCCCAGAGTCATGTGATCACCTTTTGCGAACTTTTTACAAGAAAGGCAATGGGGAAGCCAGATTCAATTCACAACCAGATCTCTAACTTATCAGCTGCAGTGATTCACTGAACAATGGTGGCAAGAACGGTCGTAAAATGGGGCAGAACTCTCTTAACAAATGTTTCACTTAACAATATAAATTTTGGGCTCAGTTGTGGTCGTAAGTCGAGGACTACTTGTATACATCTCTGCCCCTGGTGAATTAAGCAGCGCTATTGATGTTCTATCCTGGTTCCTGGAAGCTATGGCGATCTGGATGGGGAACAGCAGGCTTCAACTGAAGCTAGTAAGTCTGAGTGGCTCAGGGTTTGGGGTCTTTCTCATTCTGGGACCCCCAAGTTGCATATTAACATTTTCCTGGGACATTGCAACCCCATCTAGCATCAATGACAGTGTAGTTCTGGAAGGAGAAGGTGCCATATGCCTCATGTAAGGTTTTTGTTTCCACACGTCTCCTTTTTCCCTAATTCACCTTTCCCTTCTTGCACATGAGTTGTGCTTCCTCTAGGATCTTCTTCATTATTTTATTTCCTCTATTCCAGTGATGGTGAACCTTTTCGGCACAGAGTGCCCAAACCAGAATGTGTGTGCATGTGTGTGCGCCGGAGCACTGGAAACTGAAAGCCAGCTGGTCTTTGGGTTGTGCATGTGCATGCCGGCCGGCTGGTCTTCGAGTGCGCCGGAGCACCATAAACCGAAGACCAGCTGGCCGGCACGAAAATGCCTGTTTTTGGCCAGCGTTTTGGGGAGTGCTTTCCAGCACTCTGGAGCTTGCAAGGACTAGCATGCTGGAAACCAGAAGAGCAGCTAGCAACAGCGCATGTGCCCACAGAGATTGCTCTGCATGCCACCTCTGGCACGCGTGCCACAGATTTACTATCACAGTTCTATTCTGTCCTGCTACTATTCATCATCTGTTGCTGCATGGCACAGTCAGTCAAACTAAATCACTAGCACTTTTTAGGAAATGTTCTGCATAGCCAGGTTCTACACCAGGTGAAGCCCATCAAAAGCTGCTATTATCTCTCCCCAATTTCCAACACGTTTTATCACATAAGGCAAATGACATTTTTACTTTGTACACTGAACACAAGGTCAAAGCTTCTTTTACCAAGACAGGTTTTGAACTCTGGGCATTATACGTCTAGTCATTTCAGGCAGGTAATAAAAGAGTTGCCTGCAGTCCATAAAATAAAACTCAGCCCGTTTAACCAATAAGCTCCAGCACAGTTTTGGTTTTTCAGAAGGTTTTTATAATAATCTGACCTGCTTTTCACATTTTTGCTAACCAGGAATTGGGGAGGGATGTGATACAGTGACTGCATCCAGTACAAAATAAGCCCCTTCATTATTTATGCATTATTCATGGCAGTTTGTGAACACTGCATTCCTTTGGTCAGTTTGATTTACATGCTGCATTAAAATTCAAGCGTAAATGCTACATGGATTATTAGTAGGCTTTTAATCTTTGATTTCATGTCTAATTAGTTACAAGAGGTCAAACCTGATTTTCTCTTTCTCCTTTTTTCCCTGAAACAGCATTTTCAGGCGACTCTTTTTCTTCCCTATTACCTCTGCCTTCCCATAAATGTAATGCAGTAATAACTTGCCTTAATGATAACATAAGAGACGTCTATGAATTTTATAGAAGTCTTAATCCTCAGTATGCTGTAATCTAGACAGGCTTGAGTGATTCAGTGCATAAATAAGACAAAATAGTGAGTGCATTAGGAAGCCATATTGTATGAAAGCAACTCATCCATCTAGCTCATTATGTCTAAGTGTACCATGGTTTAGTCAACCCGACTGGATTCTTTGAGAGATGGATCAGCATTGTAGTTCTCCATGAGCCAGTGAGAGGGGGGCAGGGAACAAGGGGGGAAGTAGATGGGACAGACGCCTCCTGAAGCACTTTACTGGCCAAAATGGCACCTTGTTTTTGCCCTCCATGGCCTCCAGCAGCACTCTACTGGCCAAAAATGAGCTGCATAGAGGCCTCCCAAAATGGCCAGCAGAGTGCTGCCAGAGGTCGGGGTAGGCAAAAACAGGTCACGTGGAGGACTCCCGAGGTTCCCACACGGCTCATTTCCGACCTCCCCGGTCTCTTGCAGCACTTTGCTGGCCAAAAACGGGCCGCACTGAGGCCTCCCAAAAATGGCCGGCAGAGTGCTGCTAGAGGTAGGAAAAGCTGAAAACAGGCCATGTGGGGACCTTGGGAGGCCTCAACACGGCCCGTTTTTGGCCAGCAGAATGGTGCAGGAGGCCGGGGAATCCGAAAGCAGGCTACGGGCCAGATTTAAGCACCCCACAGGCCAGATCTGACCCGCAGGCCTTGAGTTTGAAACCCCTGGCTTATCTCAATAAAGTAGAGTCATAGTCTTCCTGTGGTTTCTAATCTGGACTATCATAGGATTTATTTATTTTATTAAATATACATGCCATCTCACTAATGAAGCAACTCTGGGCAACTTCTAAAATAGATTAGCTGTGCCTGTCCTAAATTTTGGAGACGTTTGTATCTATTTTTCACACCCTTGTAATTTATTGTTGTTAGTCCTGTTATGAAAGCCATTATGTTCCATTATGTTCAATAAAAAATCCTGTTGAAAAAGTTATAAAATAATTGTGTACTCCCAGCAATCAAAACAGTCCTGGGAAGCAGCAACCATTGGGTGTTGAAGGGCGGTTCATCTCTGTGTTGCATTGGCCATACAAATGGCTTTACCATACTAACTGATTTTCATACTGTGACCTTCTTTTCAGTTTTCTTTTCCCTTAGCAACTCTTAAGCTTTGTTCACATAATCGTTACAATGAGTGATGAGATCAAACCAGGGCAACATAATATGGATGACTTTTGCTAGATAATAATATGAGGAGCTGCAGAAAAGGAGTTTTTATTAGTCTTAACTCAGCAGATATTGATTGGGGTGGAGAAAGAAAATGGTGGATCAATATATTAGAAAGCAAATGACAGATGTAGAAAATGTAAATCAAAGCTCTATTTTTTTTACAATCTAAGAAACTATAAGCTGCCCTTTACAGTTTCACTACACCACACCAAAGATAGTTTCAGAAAGTAGTAATTTGTCTCCATTATTAGTATAATTTCATTTGGGAATGAAAGACTAGAAAAAAGAACCATTAGCTTCTTGTCACTTATGGGAAGGAAATTAGAAATGCTACAAGTATGACACTCAAAATATCATTACACGTTAGTACTAGAAAGGGGGAAAAACTGATAATTCCATAACCTCAACAGAGAGATTGACAGATTAAAATAAATTCATCTCGATGCAAACTTTATTGCAGTGTAATATGATTTTTGCTTTCCTCTGAGTTGTACTAAAATTTAGTAATTCTTTTTGACTTGCAGAACACATTTTACACATTGCTGGTGGCTTTGATTAAGAGGTACCTATCTCTTTTGCCAATATTCAGCTTTATTTTACAGTTTTAATAAAAGGACAGATGCCATATATCAGGAATAACTAGCTCAAACCACAAACAATAAAATATAAGCACAAGGGAGAAACACATATGGAAGAAAAACGAGATAACTAGGTATTTCATAAGTGAATACCAGGAAGGACAAATATGAGTTCTCTTTCATACTTAGGAAATAGCATACAAGTTTTAAATCAGAAAAAAATATATACAAAAACACCAGTCTTGATAAGTAGGGAGTAAACTCCCTATGTTGAAATACTTAACTCTTTGCAATAATACATGCAGTAATACATGCCAGGTCTGCCCCCTCGTCTAAAATTAGGTCCTGGACGAGGGGAGCCTTGTGAACCACAGACCTGGCATTTAGCAACAACAACCTGAGACCAGGGTCCTGACTACTCACGCCATCTGGCCTTGGAGTGGAACTAACAGGGCCGGAAGGAGGGATCCCTCTGACGTAGGGAACCCTCCTTCCCCAGTAATGGCTTGCCCTGAAGTTCCCGCCATATCTGCCCCTCCCCAATATGACCCTAATGTTCCGGCCCACTCCCGCATCTATGGTCCCTCCACCCTCTCCCCTGGCCGCCGGATTCACCAGCAGGCCCCTTCGACACACACATCCAAGGGCTGGATTAGGCCTGGGCCCCCCTGCCAAAGCACTCAGTGCAGGAGGTACCCAGCTATGCTCCTGGCCCACCACACATACACACACATACAATCAGTCAATCCCCACAAACAAGTTAAAACAAGGGAAACAACAATATCATAATAAAAGTGGGAACATTCAGTCAACCACAATCAAACCACGCACTCTCCATACAATTAAAAATTATAAAAAATTACAAATTTATAAAAATTATAAAAAGTGCGCAATATAGCAAATTGATCGAATATAGTCCGAAAAAGCCGAGGAGGGAGTAATGTCCAAGACCTCCCACGTGGGAGCCCAAGATCCAGGGAATAATGAAAGAGACATATGGTGATAGCAATAAAAGAGAGAGACACACTTCCCAGTCCTCTCTCTCGTTACTGTAATAAGATTGCAGAAAGTCAGTGGGGGTATGAACAGAAAGCCCAGGATGGCAATAAAGTCATAAGCCCCAATTTGCTCCCCAACGATGGTCCGGAGGGCAAGGCCAGGAAATGTCTGGGAGGCAAGTAGGCCATAGGCGGTGGATATAGCAGCGAAAGTTGCGGGGCCAGCCATAGGCGACGACAGACCAGCAACACCCCTTCCCTCAGAAACAAAAGGACACACGGGAGCCAGGGAAACCCCACGATAAAAGAGGGGAGGAAAAAAAAACCCGATCCCAGCTGTACCGTGACACTCCCAGTGGTGGCAGCCGACCGGTAGGCCGCTAGGCTAGCAACTCCACCCCCAGCCTCACCCTAACCCTAACCTTAATCCTAATATTAAAATAAACTAACCCCACCCAATAATTCTAATCTAACCCTACCCTGTCCCTAGTGTTATAGTATCAACTGGAAGTCAAAGGTTCTGGTCCAAAGTAGGAAGTGGGACCATGGGAAGGGGACCCAAGGGGTTTCTAGAAGACATTCTAAGTTATATGGATTTCTATCTTATAGGATCCATTACTCTAGAATTCTGCATTCCACTGTTGTTATTATTGAACTACACTGGAGTTCTCTAACTAAACATTCTATCCCTTCCTTTATTTTTAGGGATGCGGCAGGGAAATGATGCTGGGACACAATATCGGTCTGCCATCTATACATTCACCCCAGAACAAATGGAGTCTGCCTTGAAATCTAAAGATGATTACCAAAAGGTAAGGAGAAACTTAAAAGGGCTTCCAGGTCACCTTACAACATTCAGACTGAGAAAAGCCATTATGACTTATCCTCTCAACTTACGTCTACAATTGGAACTGGAGTCTCAGGTAAGGCAATTAAGAAAGATATTCACGTGACCGCTTCCCTCAATGACTTCAATCCCGGCTCTCCCTGTTGCAGTTGTTAAGCAGGTAGAGTGAAACAGCTGCCTACTGAAAAAGGGCAAACAGCTCCTCTTCATGCATGAAGGTGAACTCATATGCTGGGCTGGAGAAATGAGGCAGGGATTATGAAGATTATTTCTCCACTACAGTGCACAGGTTCCTCTGTCCTCTGTGTTCAGAAGGGAACTCATGAACTGAGCTAGAGAAATGAGGTGAAGGGGATAATGCAGCTCAACAAAGGATTTCTGTCCCTTCTCCTGCCATGCATGGAGGAGAGGGGATTCTTTGGCATATGGTAGCAGCTTGCAAGTTTCCCCGTCAGCTTCCCCATTGACTTTCTGGGGAAGCTGGCAGGAAAGATTGCAAATGATGATCATGTGCCAGAGAGCACTTGGCAATTAGTTATAATATATAATGTTGCCAAGCACCCAGATCACAAACCCTTCACGAACACAAAGCCACGTTTTATGATGGCAGGAAGTGTTTGACAGACTCTAAAGCGGACATTAATGCCTTCATAACTTTGAATGGTTGTTAGACTGCTGGTTGTATGCCATCCACTACCTTTATCAGTTTCGTAGCCACTAGCCCAGGGATGGGCAATTAATTTTCCAAAAGGGTCAGATGAGAAACTGGGACTGTTGTGGAGGATTGCTCCTGCCCCACCCACCACTGCCAACACTCTACCCACGAAGCTGCTCTCCTCTGCCGATGCTGCCCCGATGCCCCAATGCTGACTCTGCTTTACACCCCATCTGCCAATGCTGCCCTGCAGTTGATGCTGCTGATGCCCGCTCCCTGCTGTCAATGCCATGGATCAGATTAGGACCGCCTGTGCCCATAGGCTGTAAAATGCCCAGGTTTGCATTACCTGTACACTGCTGAAACGAGGGTTTTTTTTTACTCCTTGAAGACTAGCTTCCTATTTTATTTCCAATCTCACTCTTAAGGTCAGTGTATTTCAGGGGTGGGCTGCTGGGGGTTCGCAGCACCCCTAGCTAAGATTCTGTGCAGTTTGGAGAACCCCCAAATCCTACTGCTGGCTGGCCCTTGTTACCCTGCCTCCAACTAGGAGTCCCCGCGCAGCCCATTTTGGATGCAACTAAGTGCAGGGCGTGTATGGAGGTTTGGGGAGGGCAAAAAATGGGCATACCAGAAGTTCAGGAAGGCGAGAAATGGGCCCAATTCTGGCCTCCAGAGGGCCTCCAGAGCCTGGGGAGGCTCTTTTCACTCTCCCAGAGGCTCAAGGAAAGCCTCTGGAGCCTGGGCAGGGCAAAAATACTCCCTCTGCCATGGTGCAGGAGGCTGACTAAGTCATGCCCACCATGGCCACGCCCACCCAGCAACCGGGCAGAGAACCCCTTGCTAAAATTTTTGAAGCCCACCCCTGGTGTATTTATATCAGATGTTGTTTTGGCACTGCTGTACTTTTTCATGCCATCGCTCATAATGAGGAGAAACTCCATTCAGAACTGTGAACAGTCTTCCAGTATTCTTTGCTGTCTGTTTGAATAGCTAATAGCTGGAGACTCTTTATAAAATATGTGATGACTGACATCACTACCTTTGAGTTTTCTTTCCACAAGGGATAGCGAGCAAAGTAAAATATCAGCAGGGAGATTTGTTGACTAATGATTTCACGTCAGTTAGATATAAAGAAAAGAAGAATGGAAGACAGTGACAACCATGTAACTCTCATAATTGCAAGCTTGAGTTGTTTATTCACTTGAGAACAATTTTACTTTGCAAAATAGTATAAAATATTTTATATTTACGTAGTTAGAAATGTAGGATATTTCCAAATCAAGCTCCCATACAGTTGTATAAATCAATTCAAGCGGCACAATAAACTCTAATATGCTTATACTTTTTAGTTTTTGTATTTATCTTGAATATATTGACTATATCGGAAATAGCAGAGATAGCAGCAAGTAGTGGCATGGAAAAAAAATGGTGATCTGCTTCTGTATTAATGTCCTTTCCCAAAGTCTCCTTCTCAGTACTTTTCAGTGAACTATAAACTTTATTCTAAGAAATACCTGCATCATTATTATTCATTCCCCCTCCCAAGAGGACTAAGGATGGTTCTCATTAATTTATATTGTTTTCTTTCCTGTAGTTTTATGTGCAGTTATTGGGAGATGGGTTTAAGGTTGAAAAATGTCTGGTTTTTTCCCCCTTGCCCAATGTTCCCTCTATTTTTTTTTTCAGTGTGTGTGGAAAAGTATACTGTTTGAGCGGCACATTTTCATGCCTGAGCACCTGAATTTTTTTCACAGATGTTTCACAGAGCAATTGATTTATAGGATCCAAATTGGAATGGAGAAAAATGGTTTTGTGCATGTGTGAGTGTGTGTGTGTGTGTGTGTGTTTGAGTGAGCGAGGGATCTGGTAAGGGAACTGCGCCTATTTAGAAAAGAAGGTAAATTATTGCAAACATGATCAGTCTAAGATAAATATGGGGACAGGTTGGGCAGTAGAGAGAAAGTGATAAAAGAGTGGGAGAGAGGAAGAGAGGAAGAAAAAAAGAGGGAAGAGAGACAGAAAGAGACAGAGGAGGGAGATAGTGACAGAAGAGTGAGAAAGAAGGAGAGAGAGAGACAAAGAAAGTGAGAGAGACAGAAAGAGACAAAGAGGAGAGAGAAGGGAGAAGGAGAGAGAAAATGACAGAAGAATGGAAAAGAAGGAGAAAGAGAAGAGAAAGAGGATGAGAGAGACAAAAAGAGACAAAGAGGAAAGAGAAGGGAGAAGGGGAGAGAAAGTGACAGAAGAATGGAAAAGAAGGAGAGAGAAAGAGAAGAGAGACAAAGAGAAAGAGGATGAGAGAGACAGAGAGAGAAGAGAGGAAGAGGAAAGAGTAAGAGAGAACATCTCATTTCAACCCTGAGGTGCAAATATTCTCTCTGATTGGTAATTTTATTTGTCCATTTACTATCCAATACTCTCATTTCTCCTTACATTCATCAAGAATTCCCTTCTTTTTATTGAATTTATCACAATACCTTGAGAACAACTTTTTCAGCATAGCTTTACAGCTATTTAAAATATATAGTAATTTAGGTCAGGTTTTCAGAACATTAGTCTATTTATAAATCACTAAGTGCAAAGAAACAGAATTCAAAAAGTTGGCTTCCCTTTTTGTAATTGCCTATTGCCTGCTTAATTTTCTACCTACATTTTTGATAACTGATATTCACTGTTGACCCAAGAAGCCCATCGTAGAAAGAAACCCTCCCTATGAACTTTTCCATGGAATGAAGTTTGATCTTTTTCTCAACCACATAGTAGCGTATTCTTTCTAAGGAGGATATAATCAAGTCCATAATTGCCTATCAATGTAACAGTGTGGCGATTGACAATGTCTTTATATTTCAACTCTAACTCTTTCAGTCTTAAAGGTTTGGTGAGGAGAAATCCAAAAATTCTTTTAAAGAGGAAAAAAATGCTTGCACAATTGCAAGTTCGGTCGTTGGGCGGCAGATCGAAAGTGGGAGCCAAGCCGGGTCACTCCTTCCAAGAGGCAACTTTCCCATTGAATGACTCGCTGCCCTAGACTCGGGGACACCCTCTGCAGTCTCTCTCTCTCTCTCTGTGTCTGTCTGTCTGTCTCTCTCTCTCTCTCATGGCAAATCTGAGCAGCCGCTGCTGGGAGCCCATCCCATGCCTTCTCCCAACCCACACACCCCTTCTCTCAGCTACTTTCTGCCTTGTGATTGCTGTCTCCAGGCTGGCTCTCCTCTCCTATTATCATGGAAGGCGTCTCACAAAAACCACTGTGCGGCACCTGCGCAGCTTAGAAGGAACATTGCCCTTGCCCCAGAAAATCTTTCCTGTTATATACTGAAATGAAGTTTTTTAAAAAAAAATTGGGAAAGGTGTGCTATCTGTCTTCTTGCAGATTGTCAGCAATATCCTATGAAAAGTAAAGCATATTAAGTTTACATTTTACAAATTAGCAAACTTGAGTCTCGCTTTAGGACTCACATAACTGAGGTTTCATGCCAGCAATTCTTCTCTACTTCCTCTTGGGCTTAGACCACAGCCTATCATGCTATCATTGTCTGTCTGTTTTGGTCTGTCAACTTGGGGAGAGAAGTATTGCCTTGTGACTGACTGTTATAAGGTCATCTGTGATCTTGACAACATGCGGGTATTGGTCCTTTAATCAGAAGAAGTTGCTCAAACTGTGAGCTTAATTTTGTTTATCCATACTTTTCCCTATTTTCTTTCCTGCCGTTTCATTCTTGATGTGCTAGTTTTTCATAAATAAATTTTATGGGTAGGTATTTGACCCATTTCAATGGAAAGAATTAAGACATTTTGAGGAATAGAAAAGGTTGAAGTAGTTCCAGGCATCCTAATCAGACCCTTTCTCCATATCTCTTTTTCTCAATATAGTTTAATGTTTTACATCTTAATTTCTCCAGTCAGATGCAAGAAGCTTTTAAAAGGTCAGATCACTGAGAATTATTCATAAAATTTTTTACATTATCAGTTGTGTCTATCAAATTTAAATAATACAGATTACAATTAAGAAAAAAAAGTCTTATTGAGATTGAAAGAATTTTGTCATTGGGATTGGTAGTATAGGAGTTAAGCTTTAGATATTTAATTTAAGTCAAGTTATCTCTCTATAATCTGTCTGTTTTAAAATCACTTTTATGTATAGTCAATCTGTAATATTGTGTGAGTAACTTTTGTAGACAGTTATTTCATTTGGTTGCTTGGTAGATTTAAAAGCATAATGGGGAACTGCCAATCATTTTATACGGTTAAAAAAAAAAGCTTTATGTGGGTATTTTCCCTCATTGATATAATTTTTCCTACCCTACATCCGGAAATAGGGATCTCTACAGAGTTTTGCTGCCAGCCTCTTGTCTTTAGGAAACTTTGGAAAGTAAGAATTTGCCACATAATTATTTTGGATCATTCCTACAGAGGAAAGCTGGCACATAGGTACATATGTTTCACCTGTGAAGTTTTTTGTTTGTTGTTTCTCAGGTAGTGCTTAGGTTTTATTTATGTATCATCTTAATCATACTCTTATGTCTAATTTACTCTACATCTTATTTATTTTCTATACATGTATTAATTTAGATACAAAAATGTTTCATTATTTGCAAAATAGAGTGAGTCCAGCTCATATACAGTCTCTGTATTTGTTTCAAACACTATTCCTCTAAGACCAGTAGCAATTTTTTTCCCATTCCCTCTAAAATGTATTTACTTTTACAGTCCCTTTACACACTGTACAATATTTTCTTAGCCTCCCAGTTCATAGTATAACACTTGCTTTTCTCTCTCTCTCTCTTCACTTGTCCTCAGACTTTAGACTGCTTATCCTTAATATAGCTTTCAGCTGACTTTACTCCTTTTTTTAACCACATAACAATTTAGTGTTCCTTCTGGCTATCACACACCATTCTCTTGTTGTCTTGTGTCTTCTCTTTTCTAAAACAATATGCTGTAAGCTGAAAATGTAGAAAACAAGAGCTAAGACAGAACCAATAGAAGACTTATTAAAAGTCTTCCAGGATGCCTATTAGTTAACTTTTAGGAATAGGGTTGAAGTAGAGCCAATAGAATGCCTGTCAGATAACTTTTGAAGTGTTTATTAGTTAAGACTTAGAAATAGGGATGGCGTGGAGCCAATAGAGGAGTCTTTAGATAACTTTCAAAAAGTCTATTAGACAGTTTCTTTATCCCATTTTAAAAAAATTATAAAAGCTTGCTAAATCCTTTGTTCTGGGTTCTGGCATTTTTTTTTTGGCCGGGACCCTTTTGCTGAAGCGCTTCAATAAAAGGAAATCAATCCTGCACCTCATGTTCGGGTCTTAGCCTGGCACCAAAGCCAATGAAGACTACCTTCATTGGCTTTGGCGTCAGGCTAAGACCCAAATTTGGGGACAACAGAATGATCAGGATATTTTGTAGAATGTATCTTTGGTTTAAATCTCTGCACTTTGTGTTTGTATTACATTCTACAATGGCATTAGTATGCCATGATATAGGTGTTAACATTCCCTATTCTTTGTTTTGGTATAATTTCTTTTTAAAACTTTTTCAGTTGATTATATTTCAACAGATCATCCACCACTCCAAATTCATTGTTAGCGCTTCCACACGTGTAAATTGGTGTTAGGCGTCAACTTAAGCAGCAAATAAACATTCACATGATTCATTGGCATTTCATTATTGCAAAAATGAGAAATACTGTTGTGACTGACTTGCCAGCTCCAAGAAATAGTATGGAAATTCAGAATTTTGATCAAGACAGAATTTGGTTTATTTCATTGCCCTCTGGTGGCCCTAGGACAGGTCTGCAACATTGTGAGAACAGTTCATATTCCTCTTTTTAAAAATAAATAAATAAAATAAATTGTATTAAAAATTTTAAAGGACCATAAATACTAGCCCAAAGTAATACAAAATAGAAAGAATAAAGAAAAAAACTGCAGTAAAAATGAATTAAAAATACAGAGAAGCTCTGCAGCAAATATAATTACAATTTTTTCTCTTATTGTATGATTTTTTTTTTAAAAAGCTCACTTTTTTCTATTTTTCACTTTATAAATCAAAACTAGAAGTCACAAGTGCATTTTTTAAAAATGTTTCATGCAGATAGTCTATAAGAGGTTTCTCCCTTTAGGACTTGCCAATTGCTCAGAATTGGTAACAGTATGCGACAATTCAGAGAAGTTAAGCTATGTAGAAAATGTTAATCCAAACCATTTTGATTCCCTGCATTGAGCAAGTTTGATTATGTAGCAGTGATAATTTTGAAGTCTAAGTATAAATATGTATCATATGTTCCCATGTTTTAACATGTATTAGAAGCTAAGCCAATTTCAGCTCATCTTGCAGTAGAAACTTCCTGCATAATCCTGAAAGAAATAGACAATAGTGTCTTTTCAATCTGCAAACACATAAAAAAACATGATATGCTTTTCTTTGCAACTGAGAAATTAAGTAGAAAATCAACATCCAACTAGAGCTCAATTGAAAGGAATGCCTCTGAATCCAAAGAAAGAGGCATTGGAAGTCAGGCAACCTGTAAATTGAATAATTAAATTTGATGGTCAGAAAAGCTTTAATCTAGCCTGACAATAGGGCCTTTTCTTTTTAAAAGGCTAAGGAAATTATTTATTTAATTGGTATTCTGATTTTATCTTCTAGATTGTAAAAATTTTAAACAAAACAAAAGCAAAACGTAAGCAGCCTTGTCCTTTTCTGAAAGCTACAGAAAGTTTTAAAAAGCACAGTTCCCAAAGAAGCTCAATTCATAGCATGAGGAAAACAAAGTAGCACTAAGACATATAGTCTTAGTGCTTTACAGCCTTCTAAGTGGTTTACAGAGTCAGCATATTGCCCCCAACAATCTTGGTCCTCATTTTACCAACATCGGAAGCAGAGGTAGGTTGCTCCTGGTTCAGCCCAGATTGGGTGAACCAGTAGTGGTGGCAGTGGGAAGCTCCACCCACCTGCGCGGACACTTCTGCGCATGCGCAAAAGCATTGTATATATTTGTGTGCACAAGGAAACCGGTAGTAAAAAAAATGGAAACCCATCACTGCTCGGAAGGATAGAAGGCTGAGTCAACCTTGAGCTGGTTAGAATTACCCACTGTGCTATTATTAACTAGTACTCCTCTCCATCTCTTACTATGTACTTAACCTAGTCTAAAATTAGATTTTCATTTTTAAAAAGTACAATTAAAAGCCAGGCAGGCTTAAGATAAACCTCATAACTTTATAAAATTCATGAAAGTTGATATTTGCTAGAAGAAAAATAGTATGAGATACTGTATCGTTGGAATTAAAACTGAATTGTGAAACTGTTGGGGAGCCATTTTCTTTCCTTAAGCCCAGAAGTTAGTTATCCTTCCTCATATTTCTGATGTCACAAACTTGTAATCTTTATGAAAATATAGGACAAGTTTTTATAAGGAGATAAAAGCAGTTTATAAATGATGGTTATATATCAGTCTTTCTATTTATATGGTGAACATGATCTGAGATGTCACTGTGGGCTAATAGAGGACTTGCAAATATTGGCAGCTTGTTATTTCAATGTTGCAGCACCTAGCCAAACTTGGCCCATCTTAAAAAAATTAAGTAGTATTGGATGTAATTAGAACTTGAATAGTACACTTAGCTGGAAAATTTAAAAGAACAAAAAAAAAAAAAAAAGAAGCCTACAGCATTTTTTGTTATTGTTGCCAAGAAAATGGCATGGGTCATCAAGATGGAACTCAATTTGAGATAGATGTTTATGTTCTCTATTCATTAAATTCTTTCTGTAGTATTTTAGCTGTGATATGCTTCATTAATTTACTTTAGGTCCTTTTAATGGAAAAGCAAGTTGCAAATATAATAAATTTCATAAGAAGAATCAGCTATATTATTTGGATTTAAAGCTAATTTGGTGTCAACAAAATGGATTGTTTTGGTTTCAAGAATACCTTGAAAAAAATTAAGATTTTTTAAAATACCAAACGGGAAATTTGTGTTCTCCAGATGTTTCAATCATTCTTGAGCATTAGTCTATTTGGCTCGGTTTGATAGATTATATTCCCTTCCATAGCTTTATTTAATATTTGAACAAGGCTGGGGATAGTAAAAATTTCCAGTGCAGTTCACTGTCACTCTGATCAAAAACGAGTCTTATGAGCTCTTTGGAATTTATGCTAGAGACTTAGGGAAATATGTTCTCTGAATTACTGGATCAACTTCACAGAACTTTGATTGAATCCCAGTTTCATCTCAACTCCAGCTGAAACTTACTTGGAATGCATGCCTTCAGTTGCAGGGACTCTTTATTCAGGAGGATTGGTATTCTTCAAAAATGGCAGAGTTTCAGTCTGCCCAGTTCAAACATTTTCTTTCCATGTTCCAGTGTTGAGCTCTACCAGATGACAGATTCTAAACTGTAGAGCTAGTCAGCCCTAAAGTGAATGAAACGTGACCTACAACTGCTCTAGTTGGGCTTGTAGAAGAAAGATTAATATTTGCAATGTACACTTTTAGTGAAATTAAACTATTTTTATTTGAATAGGTATGGTGGAAATAGTTCTGCTATTTTATTTTATTGTATTACTTTATTTTATTTTATTTATTTTATTGTTTTATTCTCTTCAAGTCATTGTTGACTTCTGATGACTGCTCGGACAAGTCATCACAATCTTCTTGGCAAGGTTTTTTGAAAGTTGTTTGCCATTGCCATCTTTCTAGGGCTGAGAGGTAGTGACTGGCTCAAGATTACTCAAGTGGTTTTATGCTTAAGATGAAACAAGAATAACAAGTTGAAATGGACCTTGGGGGTCTTCTACTCCAATCCCTACTCAGGCAGGAGACCTATACAATTCTGGAGTAATAGCTGTCCAGTCTTTTCTTAAAAACCTCCAGCGATGGAGCACCCACAACTTCCAAAGGCAAGCTATTCCACTGATTGTTTCCAACTGACTGCTTAGTTCTAAGTTGGATCTGTCTTTGAAAAGTTTCCATCTGTTACTTCTTGTCTTGCCCTCAAGTGCATAAGATAATAGTTCATCTCCCTCTTCTTTGTGACAGCCCTTAAATATTATAAGACTGCTATCACGTCACCCGTAGTCCTTTTCTCTATTAGACTAGACATATCCAGTTCCTGCAACCGTTCCTCATATAATGCCCCCTAATTATCTTTGTGCTTTTCTCTGCACTTTCTTGAGTCTCAATGCCTTTTTTTTGTATTATGGTGACCAAAACTGGATACACTATTCCAAGTATGGTCTTACCAAAGAAGCATATAGTGGTACTAATACTTCACATGATCTTGATGCTACCCCTCTACTGATGCAGCTTAGGACTGCATTTGGTTTTTTTTAGCAGCTGCTGTACATTGCTGGTTTATACTTAAGTGGTTGTCCACTAGGATTACTATATCTCTTTCATAGTTATTGCTTGTTGGAAGAAATGTCCTTCTGGGTTCAGCTCCAAGTGGGGGAAAAGACACTGGAGACATGGAGGCTGCTTGGAAAAAATGGTTTAATGGTGGACAGGACCCCATGGCTTGAGTCCTGAATAGAAAAGGTGATCACATGCTTCAAGGTTGGGTGAAGAAGAAGAGAAGAGAGCAAAGGGCTGAAAGTTCCTGGCTTTATATTCTCTGTTTGGCCCCACCTCTCTGTTTCCTGTTATAAGAAATGTGTAAGAAATATATTCTGATTGGTTCTCAGGTTCCCATGGGGCCAAGTTTCAGTTTCCAGATGCCATGTGGTGAGATTCTGTGGAAGGCTAATGCTAACATGCCTTAATCCCATCACCCTGGAGCTGAAGGGGAAAACTCTTTATTATGTAGAATAGACTGGCTTGGGCATTTTAATGGCTAATAAGGAAAGTGGGGCTATTAAGAGTGAGTCTGGTTCAGTGGTGGGATTCTGTTCCAACCGGTACAGTTGGAACGGCCCCAGCATTCACCCACATGTGCAGCACGCACGCAGATACACACAACGCACACATGTGTCCTACCTGTCAGCAAGGCTTCCGCAAGCCTCCGCGACGCGCCAACTGCTCAGCAGAGTGTCATGCAGGCGCTGTATGCTCTATGCATGTGCACGGAAGCCTTAAAAGACAGGTAAGGAGCTCGGGCAGGTGGGTGGGCCCTCCGGAGCACTGTACTGGAACGGTATCTGGTGCTCTGGGCTGGCTCCTGTACACCCTTACCAGGTCGTACCGCCTGCAACCCAACATTGGTCTGTTTCCTGCATAAAAACATGTATCTTTATTTCTGATCCAGGGAAATAGAATATTCTGCCTTTTCAATATTTCCCAGGATATTTCAGTTTTCTAGTAGAGGGGTGGGTTTTAACTTGAGTCAGGTACCACCTATTCCATACCTTGTGCATTTCGTTTTTCTTGCCTAAGTGCAAAACCTTTCTTTTCTTACCACTGAATTGTATTTTGTTGGATAGGGCCAGGGATGAAATTCAGCAGGTTTTGACAGGTTCTGAAGAACCGATAGCAGAAATTTTGAGTAGTTCAGAGAACTGGCAAATGTCACCTCTGGCTGGCCCCAGAGTGGGGCGGGAATGGAGATTTTGCAATATCCTTTCCTCAGGAGTAGGGAGGCAATGGAGATTTTGCAGTATCCTTCCCCCTGGAGTGGGATGGAAATGGAGATTTTGCATTTTGAATTTGAATTTCACCACTGGATAGGGCCCAATGTTCAAGCCTGTCAAGATCATTCTGGAATCTTGAGCCTATCTTCTAAAGCATTGACTATTCCTCCAAGCTTGTTTGTCTGCAGCTTTGATGAGTTCCCTTTCTATCCTTCAGCTAAACCATTTATGAAGGTGTTGAAGAGTACTAGGTTTAAGACAGAACCTTGGGGTACCCTACTGCGTGCTTCCCTCCATGTAGAACTCATGAGTCTTCCATTTTCTAGCCTGATGCTGCAATATTAAACCACTATAGATGCAGTTATAAAATGAGACAATTAGACAAGGTTCTCATAAGTAACTGTACAGTAATGAATAATATACAATAATAAGTAATATCCAATACTGAAGGAAATGTTCATAAAAGCAGAGAAGAAATTTTGATTTCAGATATTATTAACTTTTGAACAGAAATAAATTCTATATAGTATATTTCTATGAAAGAGACTGGCATTTCCCCTCTTTTTTCTAAAAAAAACATGATACTTACATTGAATTAACTAAAAGAATTCCTTTCTTTTATATAGAGAGGCTGCACATGTCCTCTTGAGAAAACTACATTTCTTTAAAAATATGGGTAAGTTTGTTGTGTTGGCAGGGTGCAACTTATAAAGACAGAAATGGAGCACTTTAACAAGACTTGCTCCTTCTGATGAGAATGTTTAATCCTGAATCTGATCTTCTACTCAGCCTCCCTCTTCTCATTTCTGCCTCCACCCTTACATGCAACACATTTATCTTCTTCCTCCATGTGACACCTTGAATATGCTGCAGAATCAGCTATAGTTACCATAGTAACCAGCCTAAAAACCATGTCCATTGGACACATCTTTGGGAGGAGGAAGAAAAAAAAAGCCACCCACCATTGTTCCCTATCAACTCTTAGCTCAGAACCCATTAAGAGGAAGAAAGGGCAACACCCGGAGGTCACTTGAATTGCCAGCTGTATACCCTACTTGCCTTGCTGTGTCACTAAGAGCCCCTTCTCTTCTCCCTGGGTCAATACCATTAGTTTGACCCTTGGAAGTGGATGTTGCCAAAGAACAGGAGTCCCACAGAGAAGTGCAAGCAGGGAACTTCTTTTGTTTAACATCTTGCCACATTTCCTTTTGAACTGTTTAGGATTCAGATGCAGTTGCAAGTGGGGCCTTTCCTCCTGCCAGTTCAAATAGCGGAAATGCAGATGACAGGCCTCAGATATTATAATTAACTTCCATTTACAGCACAGCTGTCATCAGAATTGCTATGACAATTGAGCAACCAAGAGGGCTATTCTGCACCTGGACTAGATTAAATTCTAAACTTGGTTCTCCTTTGATCTTCTCTCCAAACATACTGTATATGTACATATATACACCCACACATACGCATAGATTCTGATGGTGCTTTATTTGTAAAATTAGAAATATTTAAATATAAGCATAAATAAACTCGGCACAATCTTAATACATCTAGCATCCTGGCATACAACAGCCTGAGCTTCTTTGCAGTTTTCAAATCTTGCAAAACAATGAAGCTTTAGGGAGGCAGATGAGAATTGTTCCACCAAAGGTTCTATTCTACCAGCAAATAGAAAAAGTTCCATTTCATTTATACGTTTTTATGACTTTAATCTTATCACCTCTAGTTCTGTAATCATTCTAATGTTCACTGTATTTGCGTGTGTGACAATTTTACAATACTATGCTGTCAGGATGTTTTTTAAGACTGAAAATTGTTATGGGAATATTTAACACTGTGTCTGTTGTGTTATTTCAGTTGTTTTCCAGTGATAATTTATATCCATTCCAAGGATATTTCAGTGATCTCTGATTCCATCCATCTACTTAATTCATCGTCTTCTGCTTCTACTTCCCTCAATCAAGTATTTTCTCAGTATCTTCTCACATCATAGGGCCAAAGTATATGAGTTTCTAATTGTTGATCATTGCTTCAAGAGAGCAGTTGATTTTTATTTCCTCTAGGATTAACTGAGTGGTTCTTCTATAGTCTGTGATTCTCTTAGTAATCTTTTAAATTGAAAATCTTCTAGATTCTCAAAGTACCTAATTTGAAAGCAGTTATCTTAAACTTTTTGCTAACAGTATCCAACTTTCACAGTCCTACATTACCACTGGGGGAAAAGTTTATTTTCATATTTGTATTAACACAGAAGCATTCTTAAGGACCCTGTCTAGGCTTTCAGAATACTGTCCATCTATCTATTCTTGAGTTCAAGAAAATGAAATTATATAATACTTTTATAACCATCAGCGATAAATTCATTGACCTGCTGGTTAACATTACCTTTATTTTAATATTTAATATGATTTCAGATTTCTATATTTACTTTAATAATGACATCTATGTGGTTGTTTACTTTCAGTTAATCTGAATCAAGGGGAAATTTTGTATTTCAAATTGTTTGTGTTCTGGCTTCCAATTTTGATTTCAAATGTCACTTTTTCTAATCCCACCATTCTTAGGGTAATTCACTGTTCACTGCAAAGCATCCTTAGAAGAATAAACAGATTCTTGACCCACCTATTAGTATTAACATTTGAATGTGAGCCACAGAAGAAAAGTCTTGCTTATGTGGGGACTAAGTATAATTGATCGATACAAGTCAGATTCACAGGCATCTCTGCTTTTATATAGGTATGTGTTCTGATCCTTCCATATTAGCTGAGAGAACTGTTAACATTTTAGTAGCATTTTCTCTTTCAGCTTTAAAAAGTTCAGTAAGCATTTCTTCAAGCTTGGATTTTCTCCATTTTATGGCTGGTTCAATGCTTTTGGTACTTTTCTTCCTAGCGAAATCAGTTTCCTAGCCCCCATATGTTCAACCTTATGGACTTGTCCTGCACTCTGTTTTCTGCACCAGCAATCAACTGATTCTGAGAGGGGTTGGGGGGGTGACTTTTCTACTACCCAAAGAAAGGTAAAGATGGCGCTACCCAAGATTAGAGAGGAAATGTGTTGGAGTGAGAGAAGCTACTGATGAAGATATAGTGGGTTTTCTCTTGCCTGGAGTCCATTAAGGAAATTGAAGTCCCCACTTCCCTATTGTGCCCATGCTGTGAAGGCAGAAGATATAGACTGGTAAACAAAAAGGTACATTAACGGCCCTCTCCCTCTACCCACCCCAGCCAAGATAAGAAGTAATAGTGCCATTGAAGGGAGAGAAACATGTCAAAGAAAAGATGAAATGAAGAGGAGAAAGAAAATCTTCTGGCATCTGTGGATCTAAAGAAGAAGAGAAGGATGAAGCTGGAAAAGAAAGTAATGCCAGGGTTGAAGTTAGCAAACTGAAAAGAGAGAAGGATAGGAATACAAGTTTATCGTGAACACCTATCCCAGTGATGGCGAACCTTTTCGGCACTGAGTGCCCAAACCAGAATGCGCGTGATTGTGCACTGGAGTGCCAGAAACCCAAAGACGAGCTGGCTGGTGCGCTTGTGCATGCCGGCCACCTGGTGTTTGGGTTTCCGACATGCACACCAGCCAGCTGGTCTTCACATGCATCCGAACACCAGAAACTAAAAGACCAGCTGGCCAACGCATGCACACCTGGTTTTTGGGCGTTTTGGGGGGCATTTTCGAGCGCTCATGAACACCAACTGCCAGAAATACATGTCAAAAACCAGAAGAGCAGCTGGCAATGGGGCACGTGCCCACAGAGAGGGCTCTACGTGCCACCTCTGGCACACGTGCCATAGGTTCGCCATCACGGACCTATCCTGTTGCTGTAAGATAAAACTGAGAAGAGCGTGGTTACACTTTGTTTGCAACATCAGGATGAGAGAACAAAATCTAGAATTGAACCCTGTGAGGCCAGATCCTCACAAAGGCAAAAGTTTCTCTTTGTTTAGTTTGATATCACTGTGGTAATCAGCTGAATGGATTATCTTTCCATATTCATTCTTGTTTCATGTTCAAAGTCTGTATAGTTCTTATATATCCTTCTTGTTGTTGCTCAAGGCTTTCTTCATCCATCTTTCTTTAGTCATTATGATAGTATATTTTGAAAAAAAAAACCCACTTTGATTGTTTTTCTTCTTTGAAATTTTGGAATATTTTTTCCCAGTTCATTTATACTGGCCTTTTCCTCTTTCCATAATTTCTCAAATTTCTTGCATAAGTATATTGAACTGTCCCATATGTTACACTTACATTTTGATAATGTCTTCTAAGCCAAATTTTACAGACACACCTGGTCCCTTTAATTTTCAAAGTTTAACCTGTACATTTGACACTAATAAGTCATGTTCTGTTTTATAGTCAGCACCTGAAAACGTCCTTGCTTATTAGGTTACACTTCTTTCTGTTTCCAATAGATAGTTTGATTCTGATGTTACCATCTGCTGATATCTGAATGTAGAATATACATTTATGCTATAATCAATCGAAAATAAACATGTCTGTTTGCAAAGCTTAATCTATAGTCATTTTTGAATTTATCCAATACAAGCCCTTTTAAAGTCCCAGTTTCCTCTATTTTTTTCCAAATTTTATGATCCAATTACATGTTAGTAAGTTGTTTTAGATGTTGTAAATTATTACACTATTGTAAGATTTTACTTTTAGCACTATGGTAAATTTGCCATAGCATTCTTTAATGATTCTGTCAACAAGCCTGGGGACTCAAGAATGATATGGAGCCCATCAAATGGCTCATTTGATTGTTGTCACTGGTGTGTGTGTGTGTGGAGGGTATTGTTGTATTGTTTTTTTTGGGGGGGGGTATCTTTGTAAGCCGTTCGGAATCACTGAGGATGAGTTGGGCGGTCATATGAATTTTCATAACTAAATAAATGTTCTCTCTCCATTGCATGTATGCATAATAGTATATTATGTGATTTTCACTGAATACACAAACTTTAATGGATATATTACCACTTATTGAATTATAGTCAACTGCATATTAGCAGTATCCTTTTAACATTTCATTGACATTCCATTCCTTCATCTGGTCTCATGCCCTAAATAGTATGTAATCGAAGTATCTATTTAAAATGGCTTCTCCAGTAACTAAAAGAGTGCTTTCTGATCTAAAATCTCATTATCTGGCACCAAATTTGTCTAAACATTATAGTCTTTTTCATATTATTTTGATGGCAACACTATAGAAATGGTTTGTCATTATTTTCCTCTGTATTTGATTTTGTAGTTCCTTCTTATAGATAGGTTAGCTTTTCAGATGCTTGCAAAATCTTATTTACTACTTCATCTGATTATCTTTACTTTCATCCCTCCTCTTTTGACCTTACCAGCAAGGATGGCTCTATTATAAGCTCATGGTCCTGCTGGCATTATTAAGAATAATTGAAACTATTAAGCCTTCCCACTACATCAAGGGAATCTCTAGTAAATATCACTTTTCAAAAGTTTAATGGGACATTTCTATCTTCCTTTTTAGTGTGATAAACCTGGACACAAATGGTGGAATCTTTTCATTTGAATGTTTTTCTTCAAACTTTCTAGGAAAAAGCCATTTTACAAAGCATCACACTAAATTTAGTCACTAGCATTTTGTGTTCAAGAGTGAAGACCGATATTTCTCTGCCAATTCAGATGTAGAAAGGAGGATGAGAACTTACCATACTTCCCTCTCTGACACTGGCAACACAAATGGGACATGAATCGGAGGCTGACTGCCCCTTTTATCTGATAAATGGTTGAAATGACTAGCAAAACTATAGCAACTGCTGGAAGTTTTATAAAAGCTAATGTATATGACACCAGGTGAACTGGCCATTTGCTATTCTTATCTCAAGGCACAGGATAATATTAGAGATGCACCACAAAACATGAAGAAGTAAACAAAAATCCAGGAAAGGACCAATTCCTAGCAAGACAAAGCAGTGAAAAGTCTCTGTTAGACAAAACAGAGGATCTGAGCTAAAGGCTCAGGATCAAACAATTTAAGTGTTGCTGGAATGATATAGTCTTGGCAGTGTTGGGCAGTGTTGGGCTTTCTGAAGATGGAATTATGAAGAACCATCCTCAAGAATTTAAAGAGCAAGAGATATTTTATCCTAAGTTCCTCAATAGTTCAAAAGCAGGACTTAAGCCTCTTGGCAAAGATCATAAGTTTAGTTTTCTGATAGTTTATATCTAATTGATTTATTTTATGATAATCTCCAAAGACAGGCAATGTTCTCTTAAGGCTTATAGAGACCTATTCTCAATCCTTGAGAGAATAACAGCATAGCCTGCATTAAGCAGGATTGAAATGCATTCATTGGCAAGTTTGCAAGAGTGGAAATTTGGGTTCTGTAGATGATTTACCTTGCTATTAATGTAAAAGTGAGGGGAACAAATATACATCCTGTTTGACTCCCTTCTGAGTTAAAATGACATTCAGTAGAAAGCCTCTGGGATAGTGCCTGACCTTGATAGATATGTGTGCATGAAGAGAGAAAATCAAAGTATTGTCTGTTGGCCACTTGAAGAAGCTTCCAACTTCTGTCAAAGTCTGACTTGAGATTACAAATCAAAAGAATAGCATTTTTATGTGGCATTTAATATCTATAAGTGCCATATACAAGAACGTTGGCTTCTTGGAAGAGCATTTTTCAATAAGATATTGCAGCACAAAGCAATAGTCTCCTGTGGATCTGCCCCTCTAAAGCCACCTGGCTGCTCGGTCAGATTTTTTTTCTCAAGCAATCCCTAGGTTTTTCAGTAAAGGTGTCTGTAGTACATCTTGCTGATAGTATTAAGCAGGCTGATAGGTGCATATAGCCAGTCTTCATTTAGTGACTGATTCATTTAATGATCATTTGCTATTAGGATGGTGATGAAAAAGTAACTTAGCAACCAGTACTCACATTTGCAACATTTGCAGGTCTGCAAAGCAAAGCAAAGCTGAAGTAAGATCATAACTCTTGCTGTTTCACTTAGTGACTGCTTCGCTTAATGATGTTTCTAGATTTTTTATGTCTTTATCTAGCATAATTAAGAAACCGAGACGGTTTTAAGTTGGCCTTTAGTTGGGAGCACACTGTGACAAAAGTAATGGCACTTGCTTTAAAAACAAAAAGAAAAGAAAAACTCCTGGGGTTTTTCCACTGTTGGTAAATTGGAGCATTGTTTTAATTGAAATAATGTTTTGGCCCAGCATCTTTTTCTTGTCTTGAGTGAGACAGAAATGTTTGCTAAAAGTAGGTAGGATAGCTAAGAATTGAAATAAGGCAGTTGGAGGTGACTGGACAAATTTAGGATTTTGTTCATATGAACTGAGCTTGATGATGCTAACAGAATATGTTAATGTTAATATTAATATGTTGCCTTATGCAGCATGCAAGATAGATTCATTCCTGCTAATCTCAACTTCTTGCTCCTTATTTGTTTAAAAAGTTCTGCATTTGTCAGAAGAAAGCTTTCCTTGGTGAGAAATAGAGACCGAAAACCATATTAACAAATCTGGAAATCTTTTAGCAACTTTTAGAAGTTTTAATAATTTACAAAAAAGAGGAAGAATCTAGGAAGAAAATAATTGGAACTTTCTAGATTGGACTGTAACTTTCAGAAGCTATGATTAGCATGCCAGGATTGTGGCCACTGTAGTTCAAAAGATTTGGAGGTACCAGGTTGTCTACAATTGACCAACAAGGATAACTTGATCAAGGGTCACCATTGGTATGATGAAAAAAAACAACAACCATTTTGCACTGTCTTCAGTCTTCCTTCCTCTGCTTTTAAACAGCTACGCCTCATGCATTTTAAAGTCTATACTTAGAATCTGGGAAATGCTTCTTGGAGTTATCCATTAAAGCATTTCACTACCTGTTTTAAGTAAAACTACTAGCATAAATGGAGATATCTTTCCTTCAAATTAGATAGGCAGCTTCCATTCCCATTCTCTTTCCCTTCCCCTCTACCCCTCCCCTCTCCACCCGACTGCACCCCACCCCACAACCAAACAACATTGCCAGCATGTATGCTTATTATAGCTTCCTCCCCAGGATGTACACATGATGAAAGAAAGAAATGGATGAGATGCAAATTTCTAAGAAAGAATTACAGAAATTTTAAAAGAACAGTAAGCAGAAAAGGCGTGGTTGCTAGGATATAAAGGAAATAAAAAGGCTCTTTTTTTGTTCAGCCTGGTCCTGCTGTGGAACAACAGCTATGAATAAACTGGTACTGCCCAGTTAATGGGCTTCCAACTAAATCTCATCAAACTGCATCTAGAAAAATCAATGAGTGTTCCTCTCCCACCCCCCACCATTATAAAAAACAGCCAGTTGAAAACAAATATACCTGAGTTTCTCTTCTACTCATTCTATTATTTTTGAAGATGGCTTTAAAAAAATACAATGTAATAGTTTTAGAAAGCAATTAATCAATTTCTGACTTTGAGATTTCTGTTTTTTAAACAATTTTTATTAAAGACTAATATTTACAATAAAAATTAGTACACACTAAAAATAAAATAATTAAATTAAAAATAGAATATATATAAAACGGTCTTCCCACTTCATCACAGCATTTATTTATTTTTTGTAAACATGATGTAGCATGCTTCATTGAATTATAGAGTCAGGCTGAGATCTGCCTTGTGGACATGTTTTGTATACAAGCCAATCAAGAGAAGTAATCCCCTTCCCCTGGTTGGCTTGGATTTCAGACTATTTACCTGTGAAATGCCTGTAAGGTCCTGGTATACACAGGTTTAGTAGTCTTTTGGAAGAGTACTAGACCTGTATTGTAAACTACACTTTTGCTTCAGAGAAAGGTCTATTTAAACCAGGAAGAAAGACAGATCTTTATAGCTATGAATGGCTAATTCTATGACCAGACGGTGCATTATGGGTTTCCACGATTATTACTATTTTTATTAATGAATAAGTAATGGATAATGGACTATTCTTTTGCAGCACTGGTCAAGGACAGTTGGAAGTGGATCTGAATATGGACACTGAATATCTAGGGAAAAGGTCATGTGGTTTGTCATTAGTCCTTCTAGTCCATAGAAAAATATGGAAAGGGGAAAATAATACTGCAAGTGAATGGCTGGCTGTGTGCATAGTTTGGAACTGTAGTCTGATTACAACATTGCAGACCTAATGGGTTTCACCTCACAAAGATTAAGAAAAATATCTTCAGGCAGTGCGGGACAGGTTTGATTAGAAGTTCAGTTCTATCTATGGGTGCTGGAGATAAACCCTGAACTAAGGACCTGAGATAGAAGGAGCTGTAAACATTGCTTTAATATTATGAAATTATTAAATTAAAACTTTTAAATTAAAAAACAAGAAGAAATTGGGGCATAAAGTTCATAAGTATTTGTAGTCTAAACACTCATGTTCAGACATGGAAAGTACACAAAATGAGCTTAAACATTTATTAAAGATAGGCAAATACAATTTAATAATCTAAATATATCCCCTTAATAGGAATATAACAAATGATGTATATAGAACTGCCCAGCTGCATCAGAGCAAGTGCAGCTTACTTCAGCATTTTGTTTCTCATAATGGGATGCTTGCAAGCAGAGTCTGGAAATACAGTATATCCATTTCCTGTTGCTGCCCCTACCCCAATTCCATGGTCACATTGAATTTTAAGGTTTATGGCTCTTCATTGATCCACATTTCATACCTACTTCCCTTTCCCCAATTAATTCCCATGACTACATTTTATGTTAATGCGTTCCTGAGGTTCAGTTTATTGAAAAACAGTGGAAACAATAGAAATTAAAAAGTTGCAGCTTACAACTAGAAGTATCTACACTTGTTCGGAAGTCCATGCGGGTGATGTTGTACCATAGAGGTCTTGAGGAATAGGAGGAAGAGTCATAGTTTAGATTTAAAAAATCGGAATCTGATGTAAAATTATAAGATATTTCTTAGACGCCCTCCTAGTTCACATGATGATAAAAGGAAGGACGGAGACATATATTCAGACTTTCAAGATTCTATTACTATATGTTTATAATTTTAAAAAAGCTCACACCTGGGACTGATGTTTGTCATTGTTTAATGACCCCTGTTTTGTTTTATGGGTTTTGTTAGCAGAATATTTTAGTTTTGGCTGCCTGTTGATTATTATTATTATTTTTTTGCTTTTATTATGAGGTTTTTAGTTTTGCATGCCACCTGAAGTCCACTGGAATTGGGCAGCCAATAAATTTAAACACACAAACAATATTGATTTACATGATTTGGTTCTTTTAGTCTGGTCTACCTTGAAGGGCTGACATGTACAGAGCATCTGGATTAAAATAAGTGAGGAATGGAAAAAGGATATACTTTTATTGGTGCCTATAGTTTCCCAATCAAAGAGAATATGAAGACAATATTTTCTAAAACACATTGCAGATTGTTGCTGATCATGCTTTTTATCAGGAGCTAGGAGCCATTATCCTCCAACAAGACAAGGTTGTTTGCCATTCCTGGACATTATTAGAGAAGGCAAATAAAAGTTTTCACTTCCTGTTCTTTAATAAAAGGGGACAATAGGGGATCAACAAGGGGAAACTGAAACTTTAATAGCAGCATTTTATTCATGTCTGGCACTAGAAGAAATTAACTCAAAGTCAAACAAGAGAGAGAGGGAAGAGCTTTATTTTCAGGCTAATAAAAAATTTTAAGCAGTAATTTCAAGATTATTGCTATCTTGACTCAGGTATGCCAAAAGCTGCATCTGAGTTGACAGTCTCCCTCCCCCCACCCCATGAACTTAGCCAAAAGCATCCTGTTGAAATTAAGGTTCTTTATTTTTGCTTGTTCAATCACTGCAGCATAATATTACTGCCCCTTCTTTTGACGACAACTACAATTTATTCATCAACACTGCGACTATTTGCTTACCTGTCTGTTAATTTGCAATGACTAAGATTAAAAGATATGGGTAGTATTCCCTGTTATACCTGTCTTTCCAAAAGGCAAGTAGCAGTAGTGATGGGAGGTCTTTAATTACTTTGACACCTATCTGGAGGAAAAACTGACAAATATGATCCTTCCATGAACTTCCTTACCGGCATGGTTAACAATTTTCTCCTTCAGAGGGTGGGAGAAGGCACAGTTGATATAGGTCCATGATAGCAAACCTATGGCACGGGTGCCAGAGGTGGCACGTAGAGCTCTCTCTGTGGGCATGCGTGCCATTGCCAACTGCTCTTCCTGGTTCCATCGCATGCATGTGCACTGGCCAGCTGCTCTCTTCCAGGTCCCGCCATGCAGTCTTCATGCAGCTGGCTAGTGCACATGTGCGCCGAACCAGTTGTCTGCCACGCATGACCTTGACGGAACCCAGAAGAGCAGCTGTCCATCTCGTGCAGGCACACCAGTCACCTGCTCTCTTCCAGGTTCTGGTGCTCCTGTACTCACTTTTGGCATCACTGATATAAGTCATCTTTGATCTACCCTGAATATAAAGCAAGTGAAAATATTTAGTTGAGGGGCTAGAAGCTAAGTCCTATAAAGAGAGGTTTCAAACTGATAAATGAGCATGTAATAGCTCTCAAATAGTTCCACAGTGGAAGGTCAAGACCTGTTATCTATTGTTTCATAGTGCAGGACATAGAATAATGAATGTAAGTTACAGGAAATGAGATTCTGATGAATGGTTTAAAAAAAGCCTCTTCATAATAGTAGTTGATCAGTGGTGGCCTGCCCTTCCTTTGATATGTTCAAGGAAAAGGTAGATGATCATCTGTCAGAGATGCCTTCATTGGAATCTTAGCAATGGGCAGGTAGTTGGGCTTCATAATTTCAGTGGCTCCTTCAAATTTTGTAATTTTTAAAATGTCCATATTGTTTCTGTTCTCAGTGTTTTGTTTTGTTTAACATTTAAAATGGTCACACTTATTGACTTGTACATATTTTCAGGCAGTCCCCAAAGGTTTTCCTGTTTACTTAGATACCATATATAATTTAGTTAGTACATTATTGAACACTAATACTTATGTAGGGGTGTCTGATTTTAATTGTTGATTTCTTTTTCTTTTTTTTAAATGTTGCATTATTTTCTTTTGTACTTGACCTTGAAAGACATTGTACTGAAACGAGGGGCATTAAATCTTTGAATGAATCAAATGAATCAAGAAACAGTGCAGCAATGTCTTCCACATCTGTGGGATTCCCTTAATTGTAAATGATGCAGATGGCCTCTTATCATTCTTGTTCTGAGAGCTTCCATACACGCAAAAGATATGCAAGGAATTTTTAAAATTCTTTTTGCGTAGTAATACTTTTTAAAATGGCAAATGTTAACCTTGACATATCAGTAATCCACAAGCAGTACATATTTTGAAGAGAAAAAAAATCCTTCCCAAATTATTGATATGAAACATATTGGCAACATTATCAGAATCAGAAAAAAATGTGAAAAATCTCATTTAATCCAATCACATAAGTAAAAATATAACAAGTGGAAAGAAGGAAATGAACAAAATGAAACAAAGAGAGCTTTTCGTCTCTGACATAGTATTGTTTATGGCAAACTTGTTTGGTTGAATTGTACATTTGCCCATTATCTTAACGTGCTATATGTATGCAAATTGCATTCCTTGCTTATTGTGCAGCATACATACTGTTAACATAGCCACAAGGGTGCTAGAATAGCATTATTTAAGCATCATTAGTATGCAACAAGGTACCTTGCTTCTCTCTTAATCCCTTGCAAAGTGGGCCTACAAGCTCTCTGTCTCTTTGTTATGACAGTGCTAGTCTTTGTGCTTCTAATGCAATACTAATAAGACTTTAAACTAGAGAGCTATATTAGGTAGACAGGAAATTGAGAGGAGAGAATAAATCCCAAGAATGGGGAGTTGGGGGAAAGAAAATGAACAGAGGGGAGATCCTATTTGTGAGCAGAATGAAGATGGGATAGAGAAGTACAGAGATACCCTGGAGAATTTAGGCAAAATGGCCTTGCAGAAAGGAAATATTTGAAAAACGCTTCTTAAAATTGTTTCCTTCTGCTACAGGCAGATAAATTAGCAGTGTCATGAGGTTGGGACCCAAATGTAGCTTTCAAAGGCTATTTGAACTTACGATTCCTCAAAATCAGGCTCTTTGATGGATTTTCTCCTGAGTTCTTGGTGCACCTCTGGTTGGCAACCCTGTCCACTACAAAGCCATGGTGTCAACCCTTCAAGGTAGGGAAGGTCAAAAGACAGAGAACCAGGGATTTCAGGTGGGTCACTACTTTATTGTCATAGGGTTTATTAACACAGTCTTGAAAGCCTGTCCAAAACTTTCTCTGACTCTTTTAAGAACAACGAAGTCAAGGCAGAGTTCTTCTGAATCTTTCTTCAGCTTTCTACTTTCCAGGGTCGGGCAACTGTTTTCCCTCTCCAGCTTCATTAAAAGTTAAATTCCTCCACATATGGGCTTAGGTTGTCCAGGTAGCCATGCTGGATAACCTAAGGCAGGGGTGTCAAACTCGCAGCCCGTGGGCCGGATGTGTCATGTGCTGGCTCCACCCCCCTGTTTATTGAAGGGGAAAAAATCCCAATTCGTTATGTGATGACGCGAGTTTGACACCCCTGGCCTAAGGCATGTACCTTTCTTGCCCCCTTTCAAAGTAAGCAACTGAATATATGCTTGATTTATCAGTGAATTGTTAAAAAATATGCAGAGAGAAGGAGTAGGCTTCTATTTTGATGTAAGGAATAGTCATCCATAAACCAACCAGTAGTGGTCTTTGCAGTATGACCACATTATATGAGCAAGACCGGCATGATGTATTGCCAGTGATCGATGGTTGCTATTATAAGTCCATAAGCATAAGCGCTGCTTCATTTTCTACCATTTACAGCATCCTGGTCATCCTCAAAAGCAATACCTTTGGCACCCCTTGGCCCTGGTAGAGCACAGATATACAGGTAGTCCTCGAATTACAACAGTTCCTTTAGTGATGTTCAAAGTTATAAAAGCACTGAAAATGACTGTTTTTCATAGTTACGATCTTTGCAGCATCCCCATGATTATGTGATCAAAATCCAGATGCTTGGCAACGATTCACATTTATGACCTTTGCTGTGTCATGTGATCTCCTTTTGCAAACTTCTGACCAGCAAAATCAATGGGAAAGCCAGATTCACTTATTAACCAGGTTACTAACTTATAAACTGCAGGGATTCACTTAGCAACCATGGCAAGAAAAGTCACAAAATGGGGCGAAACTCGTTTAACAACAGACATTTGGGGGCTCAGTTGTGGTGGTACGTCGAGAGCTACCTGTACCGTGTTAGTGCGAAGCTTTCCCTATATTATACTTTCTTAAAGGCAATTTCTCCAATATGTACACTGATGATATATTTGTACTGTAGACTTTTTTGAACCAATACTTTTTTTCCCTCCTGAATGCAGACAGGCACTGCATGTCAATTTGTACTGCAATAGATCCTCTGTAGTACAGTAAAGAATTAGAATATTTCATCTGAAAATAATTCAGGGACAGCATCTTTTACATCTTGATGAACAAATGTGTGCTGTAGCACATTCTGCCAGTGTATTTTCCATTCACCAATATTATCACTCTGTCAAAGTCCCCTTAAGATGAAGCTGATTCTGCTTTAATGGTGAAAGACTATAGCTCTGTCACAAAGACTACCAGTTTAATATATGGCATCTTTAGCTTAAAAGGTCAGATAATGGAAGATTTGAAGCACTGATGAAAGGAATTGCAGATGAAACACATAATTCTGTAGTAGACAAAGAATCATATTTCTTAATATGTTCTCATTGCAAGCTCTTCGTGATTTTGTTGGAAAGCCTGTGGAGATAGTCCTCAACTTAAAAGTTTGCTTAGAGACATTTGAAGTGACTCATGACCCTTTTTCACAATTACAACTTTTGCAACATCTTCATGGTCATGTGATCAAAATTGGCAGCTTGGCAACTGACTCATATTTATGATAGTTGCAGAGTCCCGGGGTCATGTGATCACCTTTTGCAACCTTCTGACAACCCAATGAGAAGCTGAGATTCACTTTACAGCCGTGTTATTGACTTAACCAGTGTTTCTCAACACAGCCGTGTTATTGACTTAACCAGTGTTTCTCAACCTTGGCAACTTGAAGATGTCCGGACTTCAACTCCCAGAATTCCCCAGCCATCTTCAAGTTGCCAAGGTTGAGAAACACCGGACTTAACAATTGCACAACAATAGGGGCAAAAAAGGATGTAAAATGGGATAAAACTCACTTAACAGCTGTCTTGCTTAGCAACAAAAAATTGAGGGGTCAATTGTGGTCATAAATCAAAGACTCCCTGAACCAGGTTATCCAATTTTATGCTTATGACACTCCTGAACTATAACTTTGAATGGGGTTAATATAGTCTTACATGCCTGATACCATTGTGTGATTTGGGATACTAAATAAGTTTCACTTTTCCACTAATTGGAATACCTGCCGATTCTCATCTCAACATGGGGCTCTGAAAGGTCAAAATATTGAAAGATTTAGCATTCTTACAACAAGTTTTCATATTTGAATGCCAATATTTCTAATTATGATTTTACTCAAAAACATTGAATTGGCACAAAATTATGGCAATCTTAGCAAGACGTTTAGTCTCTTTTTTCTATCTATAGATGGGGGGATGGGTGAGTTGCCATTACCATTGCCATTTTAGAGTGGAACAGATGCATAAGGTCTGTAGTTGTCACCTTGTTGAATGTTGGTTTGGATGAAAAAATAACTTGCTCAAGGTCACTCTGTGACAATCATGTGTGAAAAAGAAAAATTTTCAAGAAAATTGTTTAATGAAATCCTTATTTAAAAAATGTTTGAAAAAGAGCTCATTAGCCCACCATTGTATTATACATCCTTGTTCTTGCAGTTACTTATATTTAGGAAAAGAAGGCAGCCACAAGAATTTCAATATGAAAACAAATACAGAGGAAATTTCAAATAGTAAAATAATCATATTAGAGCCTACCATCAAAGCATTTGTATCATATTTCATGTATTTAATAATGCATGGTGAGATAGTTGTAATAATTCATATTTTAAAGATGTATGTAGGTATCTAATCTAATAGATACCTTTCACCCTGGCTTCGCTGATAACGGATAAGAGCCTGTAGCCTAATGGCTAAGATCTCTGCCTAGTATGTAATATAGCCCAGGCTCAAATCCCAGTAAGGGTATGGCTAGCTGATGAGAGCTAAATAGCTTGAAATAGATCTATACTAGTTCCCTTTATTTATTTATCAGCACAAATACATATATATATATGTGTGTGTGTGTGGTTTTTTTTATTTGTGCTGATATTGTGCTGATATCAGCACAAATAAAAAAAAACAAAAACACAAATATAACAAAGGCAACAGTAAAAATATTGGGTTTCTGTCGTGATGGACTCTTGTGACGAGCCGATTGACAGATGATGGAAGCAGTTAGCTTCCTCCCATAATTGGGGCTTACCAGGGGTTGTAAAAATCTTATATATATATATATATATATATATATATATATATATATATATATATATATATATATATATATATATATATATATATATCATAAGAATGTGTATAAATAAATAAATGGCATAGTGCCTTTATGAAACTGTATCACCTTTGATTTGCTAAATAGATAATACATAACTATATTTCATGATTGTGGTTAAAGAAGCATAGCAAGATATGACATGCATTGAGCACTATATTTCCTATATTTTCTTTTAAATACTTTCTTTAAGGAATATTTCTTTAAGGAATTTATAATGGCTTCCAATTTTTTCAAAGACACTGTATAAGAAATTAAAATAATTAAAATAAACAATGATATTAGAAAACTTCAATTAAAATGCTATACATAAATATGAAATAATGAAAATGGTTTAGGTTTATTAGATTTATACGCCGCCCAAGGACTCAGGGCATACAACATTAAAAGAAACACATAATGCAAAAGTTTTAAAAAATTAAATAGAATATCCCAAACCCAATTAAAATTGACAATGACATTTTTTTAAAAAAATTAAAATTAAAATTAACAGTGATCAATAATTTGTTTTGTTTTGCTGGCTTGCTGGAAAAGCCAACTTTTTAGGGTTCGTCAGAAGGACCGGAGGTCGGGGATTATACGAAGTTCTGGGGGCAGCTCATTCCAGAGGGAAGGCGCTCCCACAGAGAAGGCTCTCCCCCTGGGGGTCACTAGCCGACACTGTCTGGCTGACGGCACCCTGAGAAGGCCAACTCTGTGGGATCGCACTGGACAATGGGAGGCTACCGGAGGTAGTAGGTGATCTCGCAGGTACCCTGAGCCTAAGCCATGGAGCACTTTAAAGGTCATAATTAATACCTTGAATCGCACCCGGAAGACAACCGACAACCAGTGCAGGCCGCCTAAAAGGGGTGTAACATGGGAGCACCTGAGTGCCCCCATGATAACCCGCGCAGCCGCATTCTGGATCAGTTGAAGCTTCCGGGTGCTCTTCAAGGGCAGCCCCATGTAGAGAGCGTTACAGTAGTCCAGGTGAGAAAGAATGAGGGCATGAATGACTGTGCACAGAGCATCCCGATCGAGGAACAGGCGCAACTGACGTACCAGGTGAACCTGGTAAAAGGCCCCCCTGGTCATGGCCGTCAGGTGTTCTTCCAAACTAAGCCACGTATCCAGGAGGACACCCAGGGGGCTAAAATTTCTCTCTCTATCATCAAAGATGGAACAAGATGCACAAATCAGGATGACGGAAACCACATCCACTCCATCTTGGAGGGATTGAGCTTGAGCCTCCAGGCATCGGGACATCATGTCGAGAGCATCGTTTGGGTGGTTTGGGGTAGAGAAGAAAGGTTGGGTATCATCAGCATATTGATGATACCATACCCAAAACCACAGATGATCTCACCCAGTGGTTTCATATATATATGTTGAACAGGAGGGGTGAGAGAACCGACCCCTGGGGCACCCCACAAGTGACGCACCTCGGGGTCAATCTCTGCCCTCCAGTCAACACAAACTGCGACCAATCCAACAGGTAGGAGGAGAACCACCGTAAAACGGTGCCCCCCACTCCCAACCCCTCAAGTCATTGCAGTAGGATACCATGGTCGATGGTATTGAAAGCCGCTGAGAGGTCTAATAGGACCAAGACAGAGGAGCAGCCCCTGTCCCAGGCCCGCCAGAGACCATCGACCAATGCGACCGATGCCATCTCCGTGCTGTATCTGGGCCTGAAACCTGACTGAAACGGATCCAGATAGACAGCTTCATACAGGGACTGGGGAAGCTGACGTGCTACTGCATTCTCAACAACCTTCACTACAAAGCGAAGGTTGGAGACCGGACGATAGTTGGATAAAGAAGCTGGGTCCAGGGAAGGCTTCTTAAGGAGGGACCTCACCACCGCCTCCTTCAAGGCGGTGGGAAAGAACCCCTCTCTCAACGAAGCATTGATAATCGCCTGGAGCCAGCCTCAAGTCACCTCCCGGGAAGCCGAGACTAACCAAGAGGGACACGGGTCCAACACACAAGTGGCAGCACTGAGTCTCCCCATAATACTGTCCATGCCCTCGGGGGTCACAGGATCAAACTCATCCCAGATGGTCTCCACAAGATTCATCCCCGTTGAGTCGTCCGAATCTACCCAGTCAGAGTCCACGCTTGTCTGGATCTGAGCGATTTTATCCTGCAGATACTGAACAAATTCTTCAGCCCTACCCTGCAAGGGGTCTTTCCCAGCTCCTTGGTTAAGTAAGGAGCGTTTCACCCTAAACAGGGCGGCTGGGCAGTTTTCTGCGGATGTGATAAGAGCGGAAAAATGTTGCCGTTTTGCCGCTTTTATCGCCACTAAGTAGGAAGAAATAAGTAATCATCATTTATAAATTATTTAAGAAACAAACTACATATTTAGCACTCATATAAAGAAACCCTCAGGAAAGAAATATATTTTAGCAGGTGTTACAAAGTTGAAACTTCCTAATATCAGGTGTGTGTGAGAAGATTCCAAAGATGTAATTGATATATAATAAATTATAAATGAACATGTAATTGTAAGTTATCAAGTATTCATAATAAGTTATATTAAATTACATTCATAATTCAATGTTATATTCATAATCAGGAAAGCTACCTCCAAAAATCAATTTTATAGCCATCACTCAGTTTTATAACAGGGAAGATAATTTGGTCCCAAGTGGTTTTGGGCTTTAGATTCTAGCAATAAGATTTTGAACATGATTTAATATCCAATTTGCAGTGATGTGATCTATACATCTATTATTCCACTCAGGATTCTGTAAACATTTCTTTAGGACTCATTTTTCAACTGATTGTGTATTTCTAATTCTATATGTCCAACATAGATGAATTTACCAGCTGGATAAATTTGAATCAGGCAAGACCCAAAATAAATAATATCAATATCAATGTAATATCAATATTGTATTCGTTTATTCAGTGTATATGCTTTTTTTATTGCTTTGGTCAAGAAACAAATCTCAGTTGCTTACCAAAATCATCATTAAGAAAGCCCATATTCCTCCTAGACTCATATATCCACTACATTAATCCCTAAATGCTGATCTTTCACAAACCCTTTAAATCTAAATCTTCTAAATATTAACAACAATGAAGATCTTATTTCATGGGAATGGAATTCCGCATAATGGGAGTTCTGGCCGAGAATGCTCAGGTTTAAGTTCCTTCTCACTGGACTTCAAAGAGGGGAGAGACTTTCTATCAGGGATGAGCAAATTCTTTCTGGAATAAAATAGATCCATCTCCCATTCTCCCAAGCCATGTTGTTGTTTTCAGCTCCTTGAGTTTATCCAGAAATTAACCAGTAGCCAATGTGTGCTATGGGGTACAAGTGTTATATGGCAATATGGAGATGTTTCCATTATTATATAGGCAGCTGCATTCTGCCAAAGCTTTGGAGTGATTCCAGGGCTAGTCCTAAGGAAGTCCATTTGAGAAATGAGAAAAGTATGAGCGAAACATGACAGTGTTTTCCACTACAGAAACAGTGCAACAGGCACTGGAGCACTCATAGCTGGAGTTTCCCCTAGCTGTTTTAGCAGAAGCTGTCAATCCAAGAGAATCACCTGATTAGGAGCCATCTCCTGAGAGAAGAGCAGAATATGAAGCCAGTAAATTCAACTAACTAGAATGAGAGGGAAAATGAAAACGTATTAAAAAATATGTAACAGTATAAGGATGGTCTATTAGATCAATTTCTCCCCTCCTCCCATGAGCAAGCTGAAAAAATGAGATGGTTTGGGAAACACAGTGTTAATACATACATTCTCCATCACACGGAGAATGCTAGTCCTCTCCAGTCCATTTCACATATGGGTTAATTTTCTGTTTATATCCTCCAGCGGCCAATTCTGGCAAATCTAACTTGAACAGCTTCATCTGTAATTCCAATGTTGTGCTTAAAATTGTTTAATCTTCACAATGAGATATGGAAAATATGTGTGACTTTATATAGAGATAGGGAAAAAGAGAAATAGATACTGACACAGATATCTGGATAACATTTTCTAGTTAGTGATACGGTAATTTTACCGTGTCTTTGCAGCTCTTTAATAGGCTCTCCTTTCTTTCTTGCAAAATTATTTCAAAACAGAAATATTGGAAATACTTTTTTTTTTACTTTTGCTTTGGGGAATATTCCTCAAGAAGATAAACTAAATTCCATGCTGTGTGTTGCTTTCCACATTGTCTATAGATATGAAAAAGACACTTCAGTGCTTGCCTAGCATGACTTCCTCCTGATGGAGGGAAAGGAAGAATGTGCTTTTCCTATATACTGTATATTGGTTTGGCAAGGGCTGCTTGTTGGTGTGATTCTGGCAGCTGTGAAGCCCAGCTGCCCAGTTCCAACTAATCTCTTCTTTCTGAATATTAGCAAACCTTCTTTTAGTACCACATTGCCAAGACTCAAATTGAATATTGTGTTTGGCTGTTTTAATGTTTGTGCAGTACACTCCTAAGTATTGGGTATATGGGTGGGGGCTGGTTTTCTTCTTTTTTTAAAGTAATATATTTTTTAATTGTTTTAACCCTGTAAGCCATCAGGAGTTGTATGACAAGTGCAAAGCTTTAGTGATCTATGAAAGAAATACATGAATTTGGGGTTGTGTAATAGGATATTGAAATAGGATTAGTGAGACCCTATTTTAAGTCTGCCTTTCTATAATTTTAGGCCAGTCACTCTTTTAAGGTTCATGTTCATGCAGCATGGGATGCTATGACCTCCTCGAAGAAACATACCATAGGATATTAATATTTGTCTGTATTTCTGTATCCATTTTTTTATTACATTTGTATGGCCACCCATCTCAAGTGCATGACTCTGGACAGCTAATAATATTAAAAATTATAAAAGCATATACAACCTTCCCTCCAAGACATAAAAGACCAGAAAAATTACAAAAGTTGCATTAGTGAGTCACTTGACACAGCCAAGAAAATGGTTCCATCAACACAGCCAAGGTCCTACAGTAAGCTTGAGCACAGATCCAAGTCTTCAAGGCCAATGAAGCAGGGGCCAATCACCCCAGAGGAGTGATAGTCCAGAGCAGGGGTCTCCAACCTTGGCCACTTTAAAACTTGTGGGCTTCAACTCCCAGCTTTGCTGGCTGAGGAATTCTGGGAGTTGAAGTCCACAAGTCTTAAAGTGGCCAAGGTTGGAGACCCCTGGTCCAGAGGATAGTGTCGTTACAGAGAAGGCTGAACCTTTCTGAACCCTACTAATACCTGACACTCCTTAGCAGATGGAACCTGGATCATGATATGGTAATTCATTTACTATGTCCAGCCTTTCTGCTCAATTCCATAAAGCTATAATATAAATGATTTAAATAAATCTAACTATTAGGAATAACATTTAATATGATCATGCTTTATTCCCTCATGCTCTAGGGATGTTACTTTGATTGTCTTTAATGTAAGCTAGTGAGAGAAGGTCGCATGTTCTCAGACCTTCCACTAGAGTTAATGCTTATGGGAAGATTTGAATGAGAGGCTTCTTATTTCACAGCCTTAATGTCTAGTCTTGTACATTATTTCTTCTGCAGTATCTGTGTTGTAGAATTAAGAAAACTGCTTAATGACATTTTACTGCTCCAAACCTTGTGTAAAGTAGTACCTTATGCTGTTTTTCATTGATTTATCCATTTAGAAGATTTATATGGCTGTTCATCTATGCAACCTAATTCTGGGAAACTCATCACAACATACTGAAATCACAAAACTCAGGAAAATTAAAACCATTGCACACAACCAAGCATCATAGCACTTCTAAACCATAATACAATGCAGTTGCTCAGCCCCCATCCTGGCTAAACCCAGTGAAACAGTCAGGTCCTAAAACTCCAGAAAGCCAAGAAGGTAAAAGTCCTCCTGGACTCATGGCCCTTGCTTAAGCAGCAGATGGCATCCATGGGTGGGAGGTGCTTTTGCATTATCCATCTTTGCTGCTAGTTGCACTCATTCCTGGGCTGGGAGGCTCCACTTATGCTCACTCACACTTTAGTTATTTTCCAATTGCACTACTTCAAAGAGCTCTACAAGGTATTGGCCCTGAAGACTAACCAGAAGCTCCAACTGGTTCATAATGCAATGTTTTAGGAAAATGACAGGTACAGTTAGGAAGCCATGATCCATAATGCAGTGTTTCTCAACCTTGGCAACTTGAAGATGTCTGGACTTCAACTCCCAGAATTCCCCAGCCAGCATTCGCTGGCTGGGGAATTCTGGGAGTTGAAGTCCGGACATCTTCAAATTGCCAAGGTTGAGAAACACTGCCATAATGGCTGGAGTTGGGATAGTCAGGGCTTTGGAGCTTCTATGGGTTTTTAAAAAAAACTGTTTTGTGTATTTTCATCCTTGATGCATCAAGAAAGAACATCGCTATTTTTCATCAGGGCACTTGGAAGGGATTGATGAAGCCTTGTATATTGCTTGTGCATGTGGCTTGACACACCCTGACTTTAAAAAAATCATGCAACATGACTTGCTTGATGTAAACTCTTCTTTTATTGTTTCATTTCTAGTGAGAGGACTCTTGCCTTATACCAGTAAAATAGCTGCATAGAGAAAGTTATAACCTGGGCACAATGAGCTGCCAGAAAGTAGTAACCATTTTTCTGTCTGGGACTTTCTTTAACTTAAAATATAGTAGACACTGGTCTTCATGAGTTCAAACGGCAAGAGAAATTTCTCAGGCTGTTTCATACAGCAACATTCATAGTCCATCTTTTCTATCTTGACTGGGGACTTTGGGGATATGCCTCATATCTCAAAGACATGTTTGTAAAAAAAAATAGCTCTAGTATTAAACTAAGATTGGAGGAAATTAACAGAACATGGTGTCTGTTTTTCCTCCCACTTTTCATTATGGGGATTATGATAAAATTCATCATAACTGCTCAAATCTTTGTAGCTTGACTTGAAATGGACCTCCTGTGGAATTGTCAACATAGTTTGATTCTTTTATGGAATACATTTTAAAGAATAAGGCTTTCCTATCTTGACGTTGAATCAGATAAATATCACTAAGTTTAAGATCATGAACTCTCAGTGAGAACTTTCCTTCTACGGCGGCCTTCTCAACCTGCTGCTGTCAGATGTGCTGGAGTATGAGTTCCATCATCCTCAGCCAACACAGCCAGTGGTCCATATGATCCCTATTATGGTATGGCACATGTTCAGGCAGGCTTTTCAGATTTGAGCACTTTATTTGAGGCTGCTGTTCAACAAAAACTAATCAAAAGCCATCTCTCCAGCGTGGCCACAATGGAAACATGTTGCATAAGCACACCATGTCCTTTTTAACACTTTCCTCTCAAGCAGCACCTTTTAGCAGTTAAAATGCTTCCTAAAATATTCTGATATTTTTAGCCATCATGTATGAATCAGTTTGTACAGTATTGCACATTTCCCTGGTGAACAAAAGAGATGAGTTTGTGTTCATTAACTCTGGGCCATCTGGTACAAACATGATGCAGTCTGTGAATCAAAACATGGACCAAACTCCAGGGATGAGGAGAGGTGCCAGGGCCTGTACCGAAGACCTTGGGTGGATAGGCAGCAGTTAATTGCATAGATATTTTCCTTTCTCTCCTTCTCTTAATTATCTTTCTTTTTACAGCATATCTGGGCTGTAGCTACAATCTCGTAAATCTGTGTTCTTTTCACAGAATATGTAAATGGTTTTGCAATCCAGCTTTATTATTGGCAGGTTAAAACTGAGCTGAACGGGAGTTTTCTGCTTTCAAAGGGGAGATTCTTCTACCTCAAAAGAAATGGTCTCTGCACTACAGCAGGGGAAAAAAAACTCTCTACATCAAAAGTCACCCTATACTCATTTAAAGTTTTGTGTTTTTATATTGATTTAGCCATTGTTCAATTGTCCATCCTTAATTAAACCTTTTAAACTATACAAATACATAGGCTGTATTTGTAGGGACACACTAATTGCAAAAGTCCAATTAGCACATCTGTGCTCATATTTTTTTACAGTAATCTGTTTAATAAGCCATTATGATTACATTCATGTAGCCCAATAAGCTAGAAACGGGGTTTTCTAATCGCAGTAGTAAATTCAATAACTGCTTGGGAGCAAAACATTCCCCCACAATCACATTTTGTTGCAGGTCTAATTTCTTTGAATCAATTTCCAGCGCTGCAATATAGTGAGGCTAGTTTTACAAACCTACTGTATTCTGAATAATATTGACTATCTTGACCTTAGTGGGAGGCAGGAAGAACCACACTGGAATAATTGCTTGGAGGATCAGAATTTTCCCGCCTTCCCTCATCAGTCATTCCTATGGTAATTAACTGTGATGTCATGATCAGAAGACTGTAATTATAGGTGTGGGGAACAAGAAACATAAGTGAATAAGAGAAGTGTTCTGTAGAGCCAAGATACAGTTTCCATGCCAATACTGTATACTTAGCACAGTCATTTTAATAGTCCTGATTTTCTAGCTATGTGTGGGAAAGGCATTAGCAGCAAAATGATAGACAAAACTATGGCAAGAAAATAGTCTGAGAAAAAAAAAGTATAGTTCAGCATCTCTTCAAAATAATTTTTATATTAATGGGATCCATTTTGTAGCATCAGCCTTCATATATACAGTATCTAAACTGCCACCATGGGTCAAGCAATGATCCAGTATTGTAACAATAGCTATATATCATGTCAGTCAGAGGAAAGTGCATTCTGGGCAAGATTGTCTTATTAATTCTAACTAGCCAAAGCAGCAGTATGACAGTTCTTTTCTTCTTCTTCTTCCTCAGTACATTACAATACATGTCAAGAAAGAGCCATTGAAAATGACAGAATAATACAGAAGGGCTTGTGAGAATACAGGAATGGGAGTATTTCTATCCTAGATTTTTTTCTGAAACATTTCTCTTGTCTCCCCAAACAGCAGAGAAAAATTATGTTCTTCTATAATCAAATTATGTGCTTAGAAATATTTTTAAAATGCTTCTAAATATATGAAGCAACTAATTACAACCCTTGAAGTTACTACAGGTAACCCTCGATTTATAACAGTTCAGACTAAAACATATGAAGAACGTTTGCAGGAACTGGGTATGTCTAGTTTAATGAAAAAAGGATGAGGGGAGACATGATAGCAGTGTTCCAATATCTCAAGGGTTGCCACAAAGAAGGGTCAAACTATGCTCAAAAGCACCTGAGGGTAGAACAAGAAGCAATGGGTGGAAACTAATCAAGGAGAGAAGCAACTTAGAACTAAGGATAAATTTCCTGACAGTTAGAACAATTAATCAGTGGAACAGCTTGCCTCCAGA
Source organism: Thamnophis elegans (assembly GCF_009769535.1). NCBI lineage: Eukaryota > Metazoa > Chordata > Lepidosauria > Squamata > Natricidae > Thamnophis > Thamnophis elegans. Next base: position 111,452,815 of record NC_045544.1, on the reverse strand, counting down.
AGTTGTGAAAGCCCCAACACTGGGCGTCTTTAAGAAGATGTTAGATAGTCATTTGTCTGAAATGGTATAGGGTTTCCTGCCTAGGCAGGGGATTGGAATAGAAGACCTCCAAGGTCCCTTCCAACTCTGCTATTGTATTGTATTGTATTTAGTGACCGTTCAAAGTTACAACACTGAAGAAAGTGGCCGATGAATATTTTTCACACTCATGATCATGTCAGCATCCCCATGATCATGTGATCAAAATTAGATGCTTGGTATTGACTCATATTTATGACGATTGCAATGTCTTGGGGCATTTTGTGGCCTTCTGATCAGCAAAGTCAGTGGGGAAGCCAGATTCCCTTAACAACCTTGTTCTGAATGTGGTGACAGGCCATTATTTGGCAATATAAGGAGTAGATCTTGAGAAAAAAAATTAGATGTGGAAGAAAAGAAGAGAAAGTATATGAGACCTCCATTAGCAAAAAAATAGGGGACAAGTGATTTATTTAATGTATTTAGAAATACAATTCAAAAATGTTTGTAATGATATTAAAAATATATTGGTTGACAACATGAACACACATAAAGTTTTATGTGCAGAGAACCTGAATGTTCAAGTACTTCATACCGACTGTGAACTTAGCAACGAATGCTAAGTAGGTTACATGATACTGACCGTAGGAAAATAGAATGAATAATTGTAAATTGTGCATAACTAACAAAAAATGGATCAAATAGCTGAATTTAAATGCCTAGGTAAAATGTTTATTAAATTTTTGAAAATGGATAGAGAATGCTTAAGATATACAAATACTGGTAGAAGGCTTGTGGCTAATGCATGATCAATGTTTGTTAAAGGAAAGAAAAATGACAGTGTATGATTTAGTCCACTCTGTTATATGAATTGAGAGGTAGATATGCCAGAGTAAACTTAAAGATAAATATACTATAGTGCGGATTTGCATGCTTGTGTAATGAAACAAGAGGAAATAGTGTCAATAACAAATGAGTGCTGAATTAATTACAATTGCAAAAGAAGTGAGCAACTGAAGGGATTCAATCATATATGATGAAAGAATAAAGATCAAATTAAGAGTGGAAGAAGTAAATGCATTGGAAAGAAAAGGATTGGTTTATAAGGAAAGAGTGTTTAGTGTTTATTAGGATTTGTATGCCGCCCACTCTCAAGAGACTCAGGGCGGCTTACAGATAAAAGCAGGAAGGGGGAACATATAAAAATTAAAAAACAGACATTAAAATTTCACAACATTCATAGCTCAGAATGGGGCTGGATAAATCAACAGCCCCAGGCCTGCCGGAACAGCCAGGTCTTAATCGCTTTGCGGAAGGCCGGAAGAGTAGTAAGGGTCCGGATCTCCACGGGGAGATCGTTCCATAGGGCCAGAGCCGCTACAGAGAAGGCCCTCCCCCGGGGAGTCGCCAGCCAACATTGACTGGCAGATGGAATCCAGAGGAGGCCTAATCTGTGGGATCTTATAGGTCTTACCTTTTAAGAGAGGTAAAAACAGCTATAGTGAATTATCTTGGTGTGAATTGTTTCAACTAGTCTTCGTATTCTTTTGTTTTTAATCTTCTGCCCTTAATTTTATTGACTTTACTGCTTTTTCCCTTTTTATATTCTGCATAATATTGCTTACCCCAAAATGGCAATGTATGTACTGTTATACAATATATATGAAATAATAGTTACCATGCTCCATTTGTGCTTGGTATGCAAACTGGTACCTATATATGTTTAGAATTTATATCCTACTAACTCCAGGCAGCATGTAGAACTTGTAGCCCTAAACAGCTGGAGAAAACCAGATCGCTCATTACGGATTTGGCAATGGAATTCCTGGGCTTTTCCCTGTTCAAATATCCTTTGATGGCCGAGCCAAGAAATAAATCCTACAAATCTCTAGACTTGAGATATTCAGGCTTTGTTAACTGAACTGCATATCTCAGTATGGCAATTGCTTATACTTATAATTCTGGAATCAGCTGTTTTGAGCTCTAGAGTCTAATAACCATTACTAAGATATACCCAGTCCTAAAAGGCAATAATTAAACTTTATACCTTAACATTTAAACGCTCTGAATTCTATATGAATGATTGAATACAAATGAATATCAATGGCTCTACAAAATACTTTTCTTATAAATTGCCACAGATTCAATTCCTAATGTCTCCAGTGTCTTCTGATGGAGAATATCTGTCTGAAATTGAAAAAAAAGGGCCAATAAATGTTTCCTATTTTCTAAAAAAGATACTTGTTAATTATTTCTCATGAAAGTAGGATATTACCATTGGAAAGAAATTAATTTCATTGGGCTTTGAAATTAATCAGTGTTAAATTATTTCAATATCTCTTTTAATATTTCAGTTTTAATTTCATGCATACACTTTTACTGAAGCTACTGGTTGGTTTTGGTAGCTACATTGTAAAAATCTCAACAAATAATCATCAGGCTTCCCAATGTAAGCATTAGGAAATAGCGGAGGAGGTCCAAACAAGGATGTACAGTAGCTTCCACTTCTTCATCTACTGCAGGGCTGTCAAACTCCCATTCCGTGGGCTGGATGCATCACACTCTGGTCATGACCATGCCCGGTTTAGCAAAGGGGGAAAAACTTCCGATACCATTGTGACAATGCTGTGACAATGTGAGTTTGACACCCCTGATCTACTGTAAGCCTTTTCTGGGCCCTTTTCTCTCATTTCTCATTCAAAAATGGATAAAAAACCCAGACTTATAAAACAATGTACATCATCCTAAACCATAGTTGTCCTAATTTTTATGCCAATGCAATGGCAATGGAACAAAAAATAGCAATTTAATTCCCACAATGTATCCAGAATATATTCCCACAAAAAAATTGGTATCCAACATTCACAATATGAGAATATTGCTCTTGTGATTAATTAAAAAGGCGCAAAAGAAGGCACAAAAATTCAAGTTCAGCAGAATTTTTCATGAAACAGATCATAAAATAATGGGGGGAGGGAATCCAAAAATCATTTTAGTTAATGATTTATGAATTCAATCTTAATATTTGAGAGTTTAGCTAGAAAATATTAATCAGAGGTTAAGTATTATCAGTACTTAGCATTCAGGAAAAAAAATGGTCTGAGAAGCTATCCTACTCCTCTCCAGATCTAAAAACACAAAGATTGCAATTCCAAATGTGTCCCTTAGCTTGAATATTGAAAAATCTTTGTAGTGGAAAAAATGTGATTTGCAATGCCTGTAAATTTATCAATATTTGGAAGGGATAGTGGAATTAATTAGTTAAAATAGTGTTAATTTAGGTGCAGGTAGCAGAATCTCAAAAATGAGTCACAGTCTCTTTTAGACAGTGTATTTTCTTCATCCATGAGCATCTTCCATCAATTTGGAATCCGCATAGTTGATCATATTTTTACTTGCATTTGTAAGGAAATTTAATCAAAATCACTGCCAGATAAATGAACTTACCACAGAAATGAATTTGCATTTAAATACATAAATGGACTCCCATTGCCAATGGAAATTTTTCCATCAACCTGCATTAGAATAGAATAACAGAGTTGGAAGGGACCTTGGAGGTCTTCTAGTCCAATCCCCTGCTTAGGCAGGAAACCGTACACCACTTCAGACAAATAGTTATCCAACATCTTCTTAAAAAGATTTATTTTAAAATTTAAAAATAGTGTTGGAGCATTCACAACTTCTGGAGGCAAATTGTTCCACTGATTAATTGTTCTAACTGTCAAGAAAGCATTCTTTTCAAAAGATCTATTTAACCCTGACTCATGAGATATTTAAATTATTTTCATTTTAAATTGGATTCTGTTGAATCAAGATGGCTTCCAATTGTGCTTTTGGTATTTGCAGTCTGCTACTATCAAGTTGCCCAGTGTCCTAACCCCATTCTTCCCTAAAATCAGAATTATACATAAAAAGTAACTTCCAGGAACTGCCCTCCAAGATCTTCAGGGCTGGTGGGAGTACATGCAGCACATGGTGAGAAGTGTTATCCACTTCCTAAAGCTCTGCCATCTTCCATCTCACATCTTTTGTAGTGCTGTACTTGAAACACCCGGGGATCTCTGTTGCAAAACAGATTTGCTTTGCAAGTGTACAGATATACAGTATAATGCAACTGAATTCCTAACAGTGAGGACAATTAACCAGTGGAAGGGCTTTCCTTCAAAAGTTGTGGCTGCTCCATCACTGGAGACTTTTAAAGAAGAAATTGGACAGCCATTTGTCTGAAATGGTATTGAGTGCCCTACTTGAGCAGGAGTTGGACTAGAACAGTGGTTCCCAAACTTGGCAACTTGGCAGCTCTGCTGGCTGGAGAATTCTGGGAGTTGAAGTCCACAAGTCTTAAAGTTGCCAAGTTTGGGAACCACTGGACTAGAAGAACTCTGTTATTCTATGTTCTGTGTTCAGTAAGAAAGGGCCTTCAGAGAGAAATAGACCACAGGAACATTTCCAAATTGATCCTCATTATTTATCTATAAATGGTCCAAAACATTTCCATCACTGGTGCTAGTACCACCCTTTTAAAAACAAGGCTGCCTGATGCTCATAGACCTCAGACTTCTAGAAACAACTTGGCAGCCATGGAACTCAAAGGAGGTCTGATTTCCATCACTCTGTTCACTTCTGTGTGTCCGCGCACTTTTTTTTAAAAAAAAGAAAGTGCTGATTGAAAAAAGAAACTTTCAGTTAATGATGGTCTCTCTTTCCCCCTGTGAATCTCACTACTGTTCTTAATTTCCTGACCAGCTTGTGCCCCTCCCCCGCTCCTTTCCTAGCATCTGTGATTGTTTCAAATGGAGCTGCACTACCTGCTGCTCTGACTTTCTAACACAGAATACATGTTGCACTGCCAAGCAGTGAACTGCCAGCCATCTGCCATCCAAATCAAAATTTGCATTGTTTCTTCTTAAAATAACGCCTTTAGAATACAAAGTAACTCTCTGCATCAGGTTTCAGTGATGAAAGTCAGCCAGAATTTAAAAGAGGGAAAAGAGAGAGCAATAGAGAAATAGACCTACCTAATCTGCTCGAAAGAGGAAAAAAACTTGTGGACACCTTTAAAGAATTGAAAGGTCTGTTTTGCTCCCCCCCCCCACTCTCCTTGCAGTCTGTATTATGTATTTATAGAAACCCAGAAAAAGAGAGCAGAAAGTTCAAGGATGTGGGACTTTCCCCCACTATTCCCAGTTCATATATCCTGTAAAATCTGAACCATAATCAGAGGTGGGTTCCTACGTGGCACAACATAACCGTGAACGTCAAAAGCGCGCCGACAACACCGCGGCACTAAAACCGCGATGTCAAAAGCGCGCCCACAACAGCGCGCCGACAACAGCGCGCCGACAGAAGTGCGATTTAACTTAAGGTAAGGTTTAGGGTTAGGTTTAGGGTTAGGTTTAGGGTTAGGTTTAGGGTTATGTTACAGTGCGCTTCTGTCAGCGCGCTGTTGTCGGCGCGCTGTTGTCGCGCGGTTTTGACGGTGCGGTTTTGTCACCGCGCTTTAGTCACACGCGCTTTAGTCTACCACGGTTTTGTGGTGGAACCGGGTTCCTACTGGTTCGGACCAGTTCTGCTGAGTAGGTAGTAACTCGGCTGTCCATGCCCCCAAACTGGTTCTATCGGCAGCATCATAGGCGCCACCATCTTATTTTCTGCTTCTGTGCATGCACAGAAGCAATTTTTTTTACTACTGTGTATGCGCTCATAGCACATCAAGCACGCGTGCAAAGCACTTCCCTGAGCGAACCGGCAGTAACAGTAGCCAGAACCTACCTCTGACCATAATACTACACAAACAAAGGGCAGATGCACTGCAGAGACTCATGCAAGCAAGTCAGGCTTTATCTTAATAGGTAGGAAAGAAATGTGATATTGTACGGTATTTATAGCTACTGTTGCTTTTATATTTTGGGCACAGTGTTGTTTATAAATTCTTCTTTCTCTGTTTACTGCAACCTGGAAGGTGGGTTGTTGTGCATCTCCCTTTGCAAATGAGAAGGAGAAAATGGGATAAGATGTAACTTACCTTGCTTTCTCAAAAACTGTATGTGCAAGCAGAGATTTGACATGCATACACACCCTCAAAGTTAGCAGTATTTTAGCCTCCAACTGTTTTGTTCAATTCAGCACTGCCAAAGCAGCAGCAAACATTGGAAGTGAGTAATGAGACAGTCCAAGGTTTGTGACGATGTGATGGAAAGACAACTTAGTATCAACCATCCTCCAGAAGGACATATGGATACAGGAACTGTAGTAGATGTCAGTATAGATCAAATCTAGGACACATCCAGAGAACAAACTGAGTTACAATGTGTACATTATTAATAAATTGTAGGTTCTATGAGCCAGTTGCAATGTTTAGTTTTGCCTTTGGTTACTTCTTTTAGTACTTGATCTAGGCCTGTGATGGTGAACCTATGGCATCCGTGCCACAGGTGGCACGCAGAGCCCTCTCTGTGGGCATTTGAGCTGTCGCTCCAGTTTAGCTTCACTGCGCATGCGCGCGCTCCCACCAGCCAGCTGGTTGTCGGGATAGGCAAGGTATTTCCTGGGATTCTGGAGGGTTGCTTACATTCCTAATTGGTTTCTCTTAATTTAGCTTTAACTGATTGGGACTCTCTTATATAAATATTATTTCAAGCAGGGTGGAATCAGTTTATATTTAAAGTGGCATTCTTACAATAATAAAATAGAGTTGGAAGGGACCTTGGAGGTCTTCTAGTCCAACCCCCTGCCTAGGCAGGAAACCCTATACCGTTTCAGATAAATGGCTATCCAACATCTTCTTAAAGATTTCCAGTGTTGGGGCATTCACAACTTCTGGAGCCAAGCTGTTCCACTGATTAATTGTTCTAACTGTCAGTAAATTTCTCCTCAGTTCTAAGTTGCTTCTCTCCTTGATTAGTTTCCACCCATTGCTCCTTTTTTCTACCCTCAAGTGCCTTGGAAAATAGTTTGACTCTCTCTTCTTTGTAGCAACCCCTGAGATATTGGAACACTGCTACCATGTCTCCCCTAGTCCTTCTTTTCATTAAACTAGACATTCGCAGTTCCTGCAACCGTTCTTCATATGTTTTAGTCTCCAGTCCCCTAATCATCTTTGTTGCTCTTCTCTGCACTCTTTCTAGAGTCTCCACATATTTTCTACATCGTGGCAACCAAAACTGAATGCAGTATTCCAAGTGTGGCCTTACCAAGGCATTATAAAGTGGTATTAACACTTCACGTGATCTTGATTCTATCCCCCTGTTTATGTAGTCTAGAACTGTGTTGGCTTTTTTGGCAGCTGCTACACACTGCTGGTTCATATTTAAATAGTTGTCCACTAGGACTCCAAGATCCCTCTCACAGTTACTGCTATTGAGCAAAGTACCACCTACACTATACCTGTACAATTTCGTATATTCTTGCCTAAATGTAGAACCTTACTCTTTTCACCATTGAATTTCATTTTACTAGATAGTGCCCAATGTTCAAGTTTGTCAAGAACCTTCTGTATCTTAAGCCTATCTTCTGGAGTGTTGGCTATTCCTGCCAGCTTGATGTCATCTGCAAATTTGATGAGTTCCCCATTTATTCCCTCATCCAAATCATTGATGAAGATGTTGAAGAGTACTGGGCCTAAAACAGAGTCTTGGTTCTTGATTCAGATCACATTATTTTGCCATATATATGTAAAGTCAGGTATTGAGGGCTGAATTTTCTATCATCAGCTTCACAAGGTTGAGGTTGTCCTTCATCCAGATATGCTCTTTCTTCTAAGAATCATGCTTGATTTCCATATAAATGTATCAATTATATGTTTATATTACTCACCTATAGTTTATCTGTGTTGTACAGAAATAATAAAAAGTCTATCTATAATTGTTTCTTTAAGTGGTCATCTGTGTAGTCACACAACCTTCCCACCATGACCACCAGTCTTCTCCTCTACAGGTGACTGATTTAAGATAACCTGAATGTGATATTACAGAGATCTATGGGAGACCTATCCAGGGCAAATGCATTAAAGAATGTGAAAATCCTCTGCAGCTGTAGAAAAACGACGTACAGGCTGTCCTCACTTGGACTTGCGACCACAACTGAGCCCAAAATCTCCATTACTAAAGAAGATAGTTGTTAAGTCAATTTTGCCCATTTGCAACCTTTCTTGCTACAATTTTTAAGTGAGTCACTGTAGTTGTTAAATTAGTAACATGGTTCTTAAGTGAATCGGGCTTCCCCATTGACTTTGCTTGTCGGCAGATTTCAAAAGATGATCACATAACCCCAGACACTGCAACATCATAAATACATGACAATTGCCAAGAGTCTGAATTTTGATCATGTGACCATGGGGAATGGTTGTACAGGTAGATGTGAAAAATGATCATAGGTCACTTGTTTCAGTCTCATTGCAACTTCAAATGAATGGTTGTATTTCGAGGGCTACCTGTATTTGTTCTGGGCAGGGACATTATCCATAAATGTAAATGCACAGATGTCCACTATTTTGGAACAGGGATGAATCAAATTTTCAGACCCCATAGAGGCATAAATAGGTTCTATTGCAAAACTTGATTTGATAGCATAATTGAAAAAAAAAACCCCTGCTTCTTTTACAGTCATGAAGGGAACAGATCACATATATTCCAAAATGACATTTCATGGAACAGTTTTGGTGCCATGGAGATAAAGAACTGGCTGAAAGCAGGAAGATCTGCACTATATGGTAGCCTACAGAGCTGTTCTAATAGGAAAAGGCTTCTCTGTTTGCAGCTCCTGTGTATTCCTGTGAATTGCCTGACTCATGAAGTATGTTATCATAATACACCTTTATAGCAATATATTTCCATTAAAAAAATATAGAGTCCTAGGTGAGAATTTGTACTAATATTTCCTCTGAAAAGAGGGATCTACTTTCCTCCAGTATTCTTCTAAATAATTTTTCTCGCTTTTCTAACTTGCCAAGTTTATACAGGTACATATTTTTAGATAGATTTTTTTTCTAGTTTAATGAAAAATAAAAAGAGAGGCAAGATATGTTACACAAGAGGAGAAGGATTGTGCTGAGTGGTCTTATTCTCCAGTATGCAAGCCAGTTCTTTAGTTGTTATTATTATGGTTCATGTAGGAGATGACCAAGCTGAGCTTGAGGGAGGAGTCAAATATGTCGTCAGTCATGAGTCCAGCTGATCTTGAATTCCTTTCTATTCTTAACTCCCACTAATTTCTCTTGATTGTTAGTAGGTCAGATTTTTAAGCTTGCAATATCTTTATACTTGTTTGAACAGCCTGAATATCCTGATGTCTCTGGCACTTGACAAAGTTCATTGTACAGTCAGTCAGATGTTTAAATTGAATGTAGCATTTTTACCCACCTATTGAGTCCCACCCAAGGACTTGGGCTATGAAGATATTGTTGTTTGATGGTATTAAATGTATCGTTACAGGATGTAAGCTGTTCAGAGTAAAACTGCTTTTAACAATTAACCTAATGATGATTTTGTCAATGCCAATGGTGTTCAAGTGGGGCTCCCATTGTTTTGGGATTGCATCTAAGCAGTGGTGGGTTCAAGATCCCGTTGAAACTGGTACGGTTGCAACGGGGCCTGGCGTCCTCCACATGAATGCGCGTACTGCACGTATGCATCCTACCCTCCAGTAATGCCTCTGCAAGCCTCTGTGATGCGCCAGATGCTCAGTGGAGCATCATGCAGGTGCTGTATGCACCGTGCACATGCACAGAAGCACCAAAGAGTTTAAATACAGGTAAAGACAATGGGTGGGCAGGCGGGCCCTCCAGAGCACCGTACCGGAATAGTACCCGGTCCTCTGGGCAGGCACTGGTATGCCCGTACCGGGACATACCGCCTGCATCCAAGGTACCTATGACTATTAGTACTATTTTTCCAGAACTGGTGCATTCTTTTCAGACATTTGGCTGCGTTTAAGGCTGAAATACTCCACTATCAGCATGAAGCAGAGAAAATGCAGCCACTGCATGGTAAGGCAGACACTAGCTTTCCTCACCTCATTGGAAGTTCTGTCTTCCACAAAGAATATAGGTATGTGTTCTGACCCCCGCTCTGACCTGTGAATCACCCCGACACAGGCTTGGCTGTTTTCCACTCTTTAGTCACGGAGTTATCGACTCCTTTGGCTGAAGACCCAGACAAGACTCACATGCAAGAATAGTTGGCAGCAACCCAAAATCCAACAGGCACAGATACAAGACAGACAGAGTTTTCCAATACTGTTTCAAATGGTTGTGTCCTGCAAATGTCCCCTCCCAACTTCTCCACTTATATACTCTTTTGGGAGGGGCCAAGCCACAACCACCTGGGCTTAATTATCGTCTCTGAGTCTGCCTCCGGAGCTGCTGCTTCTGTTTCTCCACCCTTAATCTTGCGTCAGGGACAAACTGCCTTGGATCCTCCCCACTGCTCCATGCCTCAGGTGCCTCCTGGTGGCCAACCAGCCTATCTGGTCCCTGCTCTGAGTCTGAACCCTACCCAGGGTTCTCCACATCTTCCCTGGCAGACTCATATGGTTCCTCGCTATCCGAGTCCATCAGCAGCTCAACTGGATCCTGCTGGGCCACAACATCTGTCATAGACAGATGACCCCATGTCTGTTTTTGTAAGTTGTGGGGAGCCATTTTATTTTGGCAGGATTTTGTCTACTACATGCAGATCCTTTGATTGATTTAATCTTGTTAATTTTTTCTTGTTTTATATCATTTCCTTTTTACTAAATTCATTGTTTATATTGTATCACAGTTTTAAATTGTTACAAAATGTTCTGAATGATGCAAAATCATTAGGAATGGTAAGGCAGGACTAATAAATCAAGATAAATTTTTAAATTCCTTCAAATATTAATATATTTTCTGATTTCCTCATGCAGTTTTTATGTTGCAAGGCAACAAAAATGAATGGGATAATGGGAATGTAATCTAGCATTCCTTTTGCTTTAACTCCAACCCATCAAAAAAGAGAGAATGTGATATATAGGTGCAATTCAGTTGGGTGTGAAGGTCTCATTTTTATCCCTTTGAGTTGCCTATAAAGCTGCCATCTTTATATTTTTACATCTATTCTTTATGTTTGCAGGGTGAATGCTAGGGGTCACAAGCCTTTGTTAGCACTAACAAAAATTTATCAGAAGGAGTGCTATGTTTTGATCTTGCTATTCAGTTCAAGGAGGCATTGATAAAGGAACTTTGGAGCCCTTGAAAATATCTCATCTCTACCATTTTGAAAGGGGTGTGTGTAAAACTTCACTGTTATTCATTTGTTCATCAGTGATGGTTTGAGTCTCCATTCAAGCATCAAAATGGAGTATTCTATCAAGGTCGTTCCCATATTCCAAGTCTGATCGGGATGAGGAAGATGGGTTGGCTGTCTGGGCAACATGATGAGCCCCATGGTTTGCCGCATTCTTTGTCTCTCAATCTCACCATATTTTTATTACTTCATTTTATTAGACTAATTTATTTCATCAGATAAAAATAACATTGCATATTGTCTTGTCTGCCATCAGATTTGTAAAAGTTCTGACGTTCGTTTCCCCCCAAAGCATAACCCTGAAATATCATCTGTCTACCAACTAAAATTCTATTACAAATAGGAAGGAAGTGTTATGGAAGGCAAAACTTCCCAAGGGTTTATTTGTTTGAATAAAAATGGAATACATCATATTGTCATTATCTTCTTTCATTTTATTTTTTTCAAGTTACCAATCCTTGGAAAAACATGCAGCATAAAAATGATGAATATGTCAACTTATGCATTATGCGTTCTGGGCTACATCAATGGAATCACCTTGTGGTGAGATGGGGAGAAAACAAATTTAATAAATAAAATTAAAAAAAACAAAACCCACCACACCAAGTCTTGACCCCTTGAGTTAAATCTGAAAAATTCCACCTGGAATCTTGTAGAAAAGGTTTTCACGTAACTTTTCATTCATTCATTCATTCATTCATTCATTCATTCATTCATTCATTCATTCATATTTATTTATCTATTTATTTGCACCCCACTTTATTATTTTTACAAATAGCTCAAAAATTACCAACAAATTGAATAAATTGTGGTAGAATTAGCTGGAGAATTAGACATGGAAAAATTGACAACCTTCATGAATGAAAAGACTTCTACATCTATATCTTATTAAAGAAAGTCAGATGACATTTTTTCTATCTCCCCCGCCCTTCTCTCTTCTCTGCACTTCTACTCTTTTTATTTCCTGAGTGTGTGTGTATTTCCTTTTCTTACCACATATCTTTAATGCCTGTTGTTTTCTATTACTTACTCCATTTCTGGGCTATGCATAATACTTTAAAAGAGAACAGCATGATGAATATGTATCTAAATATGTATATACTGAAGTGAGTGGGAGGTTGGAAACTTTTCCAGACCATTTACAGACCATCTATGCAACTAGTATTTTAGAACCAATCAATCAATCAATCAATCAATCAGAATAGAGCTGGAAGGGACCTTTAAGGTCTTTTATTCCAACCCCCTCCTCAAGCAGGAGACCCTATACCTTTTCAGACATTTGGCTGTCCAGTCTTTTCTTAAAAACCTCCAGTGATGAAGCACCTACAACTTCTGAAGGCAAACTGTTCCACTGGTTAATTGTCCTCACTGTTAGGAAGTTTCTCCTTAATTCCAAGTTGCTTTTCTCCTTCAGTACTTTCATCCATTGTTTCTTATCTTGCCTTCTGGTGCTTTGGAAATAAGTTGACCCCATCTTCATTGTGGCAGTGCCTCAAATACTGGAATACTGCTATCATGTCATCCCTAGTCCTTTTCTCTAGACTGGTCTTACCCAATTAATGCAGCCGTTCTTCTTATGTTTTTGTCTCCAGACCCTTAATCATCTTAGTTGCTCTTCTTCGCAGTTTTCCCAAAGTCTGAGCATCTTTTTTGTAATGTGGGGATCAAAACTGGATGCAGTATTCAAGGTGTGGTCTCACTAAGAATTTATAAAGCGGTAATAATACTTCACATTATTTTGAGTCTATGCCTCTGTTTGTACAGCCAAGAATTATATTAACTTTTTTGGCTGTTGCCACACACAGCAGCACACCAGCTTCAGTCTATGGAAAGGTTTTGGATGAGCCCCGCAGATGCCTTCTAAAAGTTGCCATCACTGCTTGAGGGAAAATCATGTGGCCTTCGTTAATGTAATCAAATGCTAATGTTAAATTACATGGCATGACACTGCATTTTGTACTGTATGATCACCGCAATACTTACAAATCAAAGCCAGCCCATGACTTGGAAAATTGCACACCTCTCCTATACAGAAATAAAGTATCTCAGTTACAGTCTGAATATTAGCTGTTACCTTGGAATCAATGTTAACAGGAGTCCTCAGCCCTCCTAAAAATTTTTTTCAGAAGAAAAAATATTTCAGAAGAAACAACAACAAAAAAATCAGCAAGAAGCAACAGAAATAAACAATTGTTGGGCTACTCTGCCTCCACTGGGTGATGTAGGTGGTAAGGCGTGGGGGAGAATTTGTCAACAGCACTGCGGTTTTTAATGAAGCAGGGAGCTAATTTGAATCTTGGCAGCACCCAGCATCACTTTCTTCTAGAGACTGTTGCCATATTGCATCATCTGGATATATGCTGCTTTGATTCATCCTATTGGTTTTTTCCCCCTGCAGCTGCAGTGCAGCAGACTCTTCAAAGTGCAGTGAAAAGGACTTGCTTTGAAACGTTAAGCTAGAAATATTATAAAGGGAAAGTGTGGGTAATGAAATATTGGCTGGCAACTGGGATGACCCAGGTTCAATCCACCTTCAGCCATGAAATTTCAAGAGGTAGGTTTGGGCCAATCACTCTCTCTCAGCCCCATCTATCTTGCAGGCTATTGGCATCATTTGCACATTATCTGTATTAAGGGTAATATTCCATAGACTCTTTTTTTCAGAGAAGTGCCTTTTCTTTCCAGTTATTAATTAAAGAATTGCAGATTTTGATTTATATAGAAAATAGGCATAGTACCGCTGTTTGGGCATTAGCCTGTACTTTGTTGTTTTGATTGTAAACTCTTTGAGCTAACAGCTTAGTCTTCTTTCTGTATGTCCTATAGGGAATAAGACTACTCATAGTCGGTAAAACAAGTGGCATGGTATAACTCAGTTGGCATGAACTCAATACCACAGATATCAAAATGCAACTAGTTTTATGTGTACAAGTAAACTTCCTTAATGATGGTTATGGGCACTGGAATTTCCATCACAAACTGAAACAATTAAATCAATCAGAATAGAGCTGGAAGGGACCTTAAAGGTCTTCTAGTCTGTCCCCCTGCTCAAGGAGGAGACCCTATACCCGGGTGGTAAACCTATGGCACGCGTGCCACAGGTGGCACACGGAGCCATTTGTCAGGGCATGCGAGGTGCTGCCCTGTCAGCTGGCCAGCGCGCATGCTTGCACTGGCCAGTTGAGTTCACCCTTTTTTAAAGCCATTTTTCGCTCTCCCCAGGCTCCAAAGGCTTTATAGGAGCCTGGGGAGGGCAAAAACAGTCCCCCCACCCCCCGGAGGCTTCAGGGACCTTCAAGAGTCTTCCCTAAAGCCTCCGGAGCAGTCAAAACTAGTTTGCTCAGAAGGTCATTTTAAGTGCTCCAGAGGCTTCAGGGAAGCCTCCTAAAGGTCCCCGAAGCCTTCGGAGCGCTCAAAACAACTGCAACCATGTCATATATTTTAGCCTTCAGAGCAGTAATCATCTTTGTTACTCTTCTCTGCACTCTTCCTAGCTATTTTGACTGCTCCAGAGGCTTCAGGGAAGCCTCCTGAAGGTCCCTGAAGTGTCTGAAGGGCCTCTGGGGGGGGGAGCGGGGGAGGCTGTTTTCAACCTCCCCAGGCTCCTATAAAGCCTCTGGAGCCTGGGGAGGGCGAAAAAAGCATGCAAAAAATGGGGGTCATGCCTGTAGTGCACGCATGCGCACTGGGGGGGGGTTCGTGCATTGCATTATGGGTGTGGCACGCCCACACACGACCCCCCTGCACTCCCCCCACTTATGGCACATGAGACAAAAAAGGTTGGCCATCGCTGCCCTATACCATTTCAGACAAGTGACTGTTCAGTCTCTTCTTAAAAACCTCCAGTGATGAAGCATCCATAATTTCGGAAGGCAGTCTATTCCTGTGGTTAATTGTCCTATGTCATGTGACCATACTGCTTAACAGCAGCAGTTCTGATATTCCCAGTTAGCATTGTTAAATGAGGAGTGCATGGGTCATTAAGTGAAAATTTCATGTGACCATGACTTGACTTCCCGCCGGCTTCCCCAACACTATTAGGGGCAAACTGCAAAGAGGGAAGAGTTGCAATGTGTGCCTAAGCAATCCATTCTTTTTGCACCATCACTCCCTTAAACAGTGTTTTGAAATTTACCTCATGTTTTGGATGCCAGCAGATAAGTAGAACCTTCTTCTTCATTTATAATGTTTTTAAAAATGACCTTTAGAGGAGATGTAGATAAATAGATGAAGTGTAAACAATACCTCAGACACCTTCAAGTTCCACATAAAGTTGAAATGGTTGATGCAGGAGTTTGATATGTACGCCTATGCTTATATGTGTGACTTCATATTTCTTTAAAACAGTCACATATGAAAAGAAGCTCAATTACCATTCTGTGGTTTTGCTCTTCCATTAAGGCTGTGCTGCCCTATTCTGATGTTTTAATGTTTATATTTTATTCCACACACATTGCTATTGCTAGGTTAGGAGGAATTTTACTGTGGGTTTCTTTGCAATAAGATTTTCTTTTTTAGTTCAGCCACATAATGCCTTGCGTTGTCTTTCTTCCTGTTGTCAACAAGAAGTCCTGCTGGCTTTAAAGCTTTTGATAAATTATATTTGTTCTTCTGCTCAGGTTGGCTTATAGCAGAAACATCATAAAGCTGTTGAGGGTTGTGGGTATTTCATGACTACTGCAGACATCAGCTGCATCTGTCCACAGGTTTTAGCATGTCATACCCTCCATTGTATTTTTGTCTCTGTTCTTCCTCTCCTCTGTCTTCTCTAGCAACAACACTAGCACGCCCCCCCACTTCTCTTAGTTCTTTATCTATTTGAATATGCAAGTCTTTTGCTTTTCTTTTAAGCAAGTTGTAGGGGTAGTTTGCAAGTTCTGGATGTGTAATCAGTGACACAGTTCTATCATTTTCTTCATAATGTCTTCACTTGAGAGGCTGCAGGGGGTTAAAAAAATAAGGTTTGACTTTTCAAGCCTCTTCTGAAAATACTACTGAGCTGCACGCAGAAATGAAGTTCAGTCTTTGGGATATCAAGATAAAATTGGGCAGGATTCTTGCCTGATATCTTGGGGAACATTTACCAATCAGTATCGACAATGCCAAACTAGATAGCCCAGTAATCAAACTTGATACAAGGCCCTTCCTTTATACATGTATCTGGGTTAGCAGCTCTCCTTGGTCTATAAGTATCTCTTAGTTGAAAATGAGAATAGAGATTAATATCTTGTCATAGAGGCTTTATTTGTCACTATCCTGACAATGCTAAATTGGTTTTGAATGAGCATTTTTATGGGAATGAAAGCTTCATATAATTGACGATTCTTGGATATTTCAGTTATTTAGATAGCATTATCAAGTGGCCTATCTATGTAGGCTTACAGTATTCTGAAGCTTCAAAAACTTTAATTTCACTGGTTTATTAAATAGCATTTAACTTGAAACCTACTGTGAAAACAAACTGGCTTTCTCAGCAAGACATCTCAGGGAAATTAATTCTCAGGGTCTGATGTTATTTCTGTCCTCTTAAGCTTCTACTCCCTGCGTCTCCCTTTGCTAATTCCATTTACTGTTAAACAAGAATTTCTTGTTATCTTCTCTTAAAATGTTTTACTCTTTGGCACAATGCCAGGGCAGTCTATTCACCATTACACAGCAAACACTTCAGTCTCTGATTAGTCACCCCTATCCCAAGGACATGTATTTATCAGGTGGCATTTCTTTAACTATGGTTTAGGTTACCTTGTTCTGAATTCAGTTAAATTGCTTGGGAAAATTCTCTCATTTTTGCCCATTGACAGTGTTTGTCCTTGGTGTAAGTGGTACATCTCCAAGATACAGGATTTTCTTTTTAACCTGCTAACACTGTCATACTTCACACTCTTAGTTTTATTGGTGTATGAGAGGGTTAAGTTCTTGAGTCTCAGAATAAAATTGGAGGAACCTTTGTTTACCCCATTCCTTGTTTTTTGGAAATTTCAGCCAGGAAAACATGTCTATAGTGATACCATGATTAAAAGCCTAGGAAATGAGACTTGCCAGGAAAACTATATGCCCAGGATTATTGCTGGCCGAGGTTTCTGATATGGACAGTTCTGGAATGTGATAGCGATGACAGAATAAAAAAACAACAGCACGTCAGCATTCTTCCTATTTACCCATACTCTATAGAAAGTTCCCTCTTTTGATACCACATATTTGACATGTAGCAGACTAGATCTGAAGATGCAAGGCTGAAAGAACAGTGTGATTTCAGGCTTCTTCTACACAACTGGCACAAATGTTTCTGTATCAAAACAAAGCCATTCATTTGTTTGGAATCAGCAACTGTGTGACTGTTATGTCACTGATTTTATCCAATTCCTCAGAGTGACTCATATCCTTAGACATCCATGGACATGAAATACTTTCATGTTCTCTGCGTGTTTATGTAGGCTTTCACTGTTGTTGCTGTTGTTGGCCTTACTTCCCTTGTTGGGAGAGAAAGTGTTTCCTTATCAGCAAATTAAAGGAAGCAAATTCTGTAATATTTAGATATCACAGACCTTCATGTACTTTTAAGCACTGAGTTGATGCCAGTGAAATATGAGGGTGAGGAATAAGTAAGAGTATGGTTACCATATCTACATTTCAGAAATCCAAGCAATAAGGTGGGAGCAAATTTTTTTTTCAGAAAACAGTAATTATCTATCTGGATTTTTGCAATCTGGATTTACTACCCCATTTTTTCAATCGCAGCATATTTAAAGGCCTTATTACGTTGTGATTTCGCTCCATTGATATCTTCCGCTTATACCTCAACTTTGAAGAACTTCCTCAGTAGCAACTGCCTTTGTCAGGGTTCCAAATAGCATCCAAAAGTAAATCAGAGTCCAAGGCAAGGTATTGCTCAAAGTTCCAATTTATTAAGAGAGTCATGTTGACACATCTGGGAAAACCCGAATCTGAAAGCTTCCTGGTTTTTCCCACCCAGTTGAAAGTTCACGATCTTGCCCTCACACCCACAAGTCCATCACACGGTCCAATCTCCCACTGCCATGCTGGCAGTTCCACCCCTTCCAATTTTGGTCAGGTGCAGAGACAAAGGGTGACCTTGGCTTTCTAGAAAGAATGTTGTTGTGACTACATAGTATGTGACTCCTTACAATCCCCCTTCCCATTTTCCCACAATAGAAAATGCATAGCAGAATTATAGAAAGTGTGGCAGGCCAAAGACCCAACGGAAAAGATGACTGCAGGCCTGACAGCCTGATCTTTTCTTCTTCAAATTTGTGGAAAGCCGTGCTTTATACAAGTTGAGATGACTCAGTATGGGGATTTTAAGATTCCATATTGATCTATTGTAACATTGTTTTACTCTGGTTTTAGTGTCACCAGTTACATTTAAACACGCACACGCACACACATGGACACCCCCCCCCCCTGGATTTGTGT
Organism: Thamnophis elegans; assembly: GCF_009769535.1. NCBI lineage: Eukaryota > Metazoa > Chordata > Lepidosauria > Squamata > Natricidae > Thamnophis > Thamnophis elegans. The sequence continues at coordinate 111,434,096 of NC_045544.1, read as the reverse complement.
TATATTTAGAAGCTGCCTGAAATGCAGGAATGGGAGAAGAGGGGCTAAAATAATTAAGAGCCTGCTGCTTCTCCAGGGTCCTCTCAACATCTCCAGACAGCCAGTACTTCCAACAACTCTCACCATCTCCAGACAGCCAGTACTTCCAGACCACAGCAAGATAGGAAACGCTGCTTAGAGAGGAAACCCTTTAGAGAAAGGGTGCTTTATTTCCATGGCCTGTTTTTAAGAGGAGGAACTTTCTCAGCTTCACACTGTTGGAAGGGAGTGTGATGAGAAAACTTTCCAGCGACAAGCCTAACCCACTTTTATGTTCTCTTTTTCATTTATTTTTTCCCCATCCTGTCATTTCAAATGCCAAGATTTTTTGAAAGACGATAACTTTTCAGCGTCAGTAATCACTCTTCCATCTGGTCCAGCCTGCTGCTTCCAAATCTGCGTGTTCTCAGCTGTGGAGCATTCAACTTCCTGCTTGTCTTCCTCTTGGAAATAGAGATGCCAGCAGAAGTTAAATTGTAACAGCCTGGTGGGGAAGCATCTTTCAATTCAGCTGAAACATTAGAAGAGGCAATATTTAGCACTCCACCATCTTTTTTTAAAAATAAACCAAAGGTTCTTCCTTGTAACATGCCTTTCCTCCCCTCACTTCAGTTTCCATATTAAAAAAAAAAACCAGAAAACAAAACAAAACAAACCTTTATCCTATTGCTGGTAGCACGAATTATCTCATCACTGTGACCCTTCACACCTCACCATATACAAGTTTGAAGTGAGGGACAAATATTCCATTCTTACATACCTGATTGCTGTGAGGTATTTTGAATTGCACAGCAGAAAGAGCAAGCAGAATGAAACTGCCCGGTGATCCTGGAAGTGAACGAGATAGAGAAAAGAAATCAAGTTATCTTTTTCTTGGCATGAAGGAACATTGTTTATATAAGAAGTTGTCAGCAGAAAAGGTGAGCTTAGAGCCTCCTTAAAAACACAGAATTTAGATGCAGCAGGTGAGCCCATCCAAAGGTCCCCTGATTGTTCTTATCAGATGCTACAGTCCAGCTGTAAAGGCTATGCCTGTGAGGGCGAACTTATGGCACACGTGTCAGAAATGGCACATAGCATCATCTCTCTGGGCACGCGAGTCATTGCCTGTTGCTCTCCTGGGTTCCAGCATGCCAGCCAGCTGGTCTTCACGCGCGCAGGATCACTGGAAAGAGCAGCCGCCCGGTGCACCTGTGCGCACTGGGAAGATGATCTTCTGGTTTCCGGCAGACACATGTGCCCCAGCCACCTGGTCTTCGTGCATGCATGCACACCAGAAACCAGAAGACCAGGTGGCCTGTGTGCATGTGCACATCGGAAACTGGAAGATCATCTTCCCGGCACACACATGTACACCGCGGAGCTGCTCTTCTGGTTTCCAGCATGTGTGTGTGTGTGCGTGCACCCCTATTTCAGCACTCAGTGCCGAAAAGATTCGCCAACACTGAGCTATGCTATAATTTATCTTGCTTTTGCAAATCTTATAAACCATTGCAGAGAATATATAACTTGTAACCTTGTTGGTTTGGGGGTTCTGCTTTCTGATGAGGAGCCTAGTCATCTTTATGGTGTGCATGCAAAAAAAAACAAAAAACCCTTGTTGCATCTTCCTTGAATTCCTTTGGTTCCTATATAAGTGGGCATTTCCCCCACAACACTGGTTTCTACTTCCTATGTTAAACGAAGCATAGATTTCTTGGGTCTCAAACCTAAACTGGGCCATGTGTACTTCAGCAGACAAATATATGCAAAACGTTTTCCCCACAGAGTTTAACGAAATCTTGGAGGGCAATGTACCCTGAAGAACACAAATGTGTGTATTTTGGTTGATAAGTCTTATTGTTAATTATTATTTTTTACTTTAACAGTATAGGTTATTCAGGTTTACTTCTCATTCCTCATGAAGAGGACAACATTTCTAAAAATGTGGTCAAAAATATTTGACCCCTCTATTTTTCTCCAGAGAATCCCAATTTTCCATGGAAATGAATTGAAACTAACACAAGTAGATAGGATAATTGTTTAATGTTCTAATTTTCAATAATTTTTTCTTAGTTCTAGATTGTAGCTGCTCTCCATTGTATAAGTAAGTAAGTAAGTAAGTAAGTAAGTAAGTAAGTAAGTAAGTAAGTAAGTAAGTAAGTAAGTAAATAAAGCAAATAAGCATTGTGAAGGTAAAGGCTAGAAAACTATCTCCAAGGAGCTTCATTTTGCTGTGACCATGATTCAGAAGTGGTATTCAGCAGGTTCTTACCAGTTCTGGAGAACCAGTAGCAGAAATTTGGAGTAGTTTGGAGAACCAGTAAATACCACCTCTGACTGGTCCTGCCCCCATCTATTCTCTGCCTCCCGAGTCCCAGCTGATAGGGAGGAAATGGGGATTTTGCAGTAACCTTCCCCTGCCACACCCACCAAACCACGCCCACCAAGCCATGCCCACCAAGCCATGCCATGCCCACCAAACTATGGCCCACAGAACCAGTAGTAAAACAATTTGAATCCCACCACTGCCCTGATTGATAAATTGATAAAGAGGTTTAAGGTATATGGAACCGTGGCCACTATCCCTGGACTTGGCCACAAGAGGAAAATTGACCATACTGAACGGAATGAAAACTTGAATGGTGGAGAAAAGAACCCTCAAAAGAGATCCTAGCTGAACTCTAAGATCAAGAAATAACAATATAAAGTCCACCTTCCCTTACTGTCTTACTACCTCCATGGTAGAAGACCCAGGAAGATTAGGCTTCTGAAAGCCAGCACAAAAACCTAGATTGAGGTTTGCTAAAATCCATGTTGATGAGTCACAAGGCTTTAGGAAGAAGGTTCCCTGGACAGATGAAATAAAATTCAAGCTTTCTGATATGTTACAGCAACTCTTCTAAACACCAAGATATCTTTCTGGGTGTCTGTCAAATTCCTGAACCCGTATGGCTGTGCATTTTTTGGATATGTTTGTACAATATATTAGCAGCTGGGAAACTGAAAAGCAAAGCACCCACCCAGTGCCATCTTCATTCTTACAAAGTAAACTAGGCAGGGTGTCCCAGTCCAAGTTTTTGTTTGAAGTAAGTACATCACCTGCCCAAGAAAAAAGATAAAAAGAAAGGGGAAAGTGGTTAGAAAAATATCAATTTAATCTGTTAAAATCCATTTTGGCTTTCTTTTTTTAAAAATAAATGATGACATTGTGTGTTATATGTCATCATGAGCCAAGGTGGCGCAGTGGTTAAATGCAGCACTGCAGGCTACTGCTAGATCAGCAGGTCAGCGGTTCAAATCCCACCGGCTCAGGGTTGACTCAGCCTTCCATCCTTCCGAGGTGGGTAAAATGAGGACCCAGATTGTTGGGGGCAATATGCTGACTCTCTGTAAACCGCTTAGAGAGGCCTGAAAGGCCTATGAAGCGGTATATAAGTCTACTGCTATTGCTATATTGCTATCTGTTGTTGCCCATCTGAGGTTGTATTTACCTACTTTTAAGAACTGCTAAGGACCAAATAATTTTTATTGTATCTTGATATGTAAAACTATAGAACTCAAAGTGGGTTTACTTTCTTTTTCTCATGACAGAATGTTAGGCTCAATTCCTGTTGCAAAACAAGGATATTTCTTTCTGTCCCTCCCTGCTGTTATATTGCCTGCACACTTCAGTGAAGGGAAACCTTTTTCATGTATACCAGGGAGTCCTAGTGAAATAATGGAATTGGCTTGAAAAGCATAAACACTGTTGGGCAGAGTATGTGGTCCTGTGGTCAGAAGCAAAGAAATGGCCAGGACTTTATAGTGCAAACTTTGGGACTTTCAGGCTCATACGAATTGACAGCTGGAGGGGAGGAGAGGAACCTGTATGAAGAGAAAGGTTCCTGCTATACTGATTTCCACACGCACACCTTTTCTAATGCTATCAGTCTGGGCTATAAAAGACTGAATGACAGCAGCTGGCACCTTCTGAAATGTTGTGCTCCAGACCTGGTTGTGCTGTCTCTTCAGTAAAACTCTTTTTAAATGGCTTTGTTTTGTTGTGGTATTGCTTTTGTCCTTTGCTCTCAGGTAATTGTTTTGAAGCCTGATGCAAACCTTTTATACTGTTATACATTAAAAACATAAACTGGCCTATAATTTCAATTCTTCTCAAGGAAGAGGACCACTGAGAAAATGAATTGAAGACTTGAGTGGTAGGTGACTCTTAAACTAAGGGAAGCTCTAACTTCCTACCTATGAACTTTTTCATTTGTCTTTGACAGCTGCTGGCACTCCTTTGCTTCTTCAATCCCTGCACTTCACAGAGGGTGCCCCTCCTCCTTGTTCCTACACCCATCTATTTTCTCAGAGAAGGCAATAAATCAAAAATAGTTGCAAGTTGAGAGAAGAACAGCAGAACTGAAGGACTTTGTAAGAGTTTCTGTCCCAGCTCTACAGGGTTGTTGTCAACATTACTGGATCTCAGATCATGCCCAGGGATGTACATATTATGAAATCGCCACAAAGTTTCCCCATCTCTAGTACGTTAATATTAAAGTGTAGACCTATCATCCTGTGTCAGTAGAATACTCTACTAATCTTCCATTAGATTGATATTTCTGTATCAAAAACAAACTACCCACTATATAAGCCGGGTGTGTGATGTCTTTCTGAATCCAAACCATAGAGTAGGGGTGCCAAACTTGCAGCGTCACAACAGCGTCATGTGACGTATTGGTACTTTTCCTCTGCCCTTTGTTAAACTGGGGCCAGCATGTGATGCATCCAGCCTGCAGGCTGCAAGTTTGACATCCCTGCCATAGAGGTTAGCTTCAAATGACTAGATGGAGCAAGTCATGTTCATAATAAATGTTAGCCAATAGAAACTTGCCAGATCCCTGCCTTGGAGTGTATTATCACCCATCCTATAATGAAAGTGTTGTTGATCATTTATTTAGCAAGCGTTGTGCAGGATAAAGAGGAAGACACAATTTTAACAGTGGACAACTACTGATAACTTCAGGCTTCCACTACAGCAGGCTGGGAATGGAATAGTTAGTAAGCATCTTCATAGCAGTTTAAGTGGGATGTGAGAATGAGACTAAATGTTTGTAGGTAACAACAGTAGGCATAACCCCTTGCAAAGACAGACTATTTTCTGGTCTTCTACCCTCTTTCTGCTTTGCTACAGTAATAAAGGGAAAGAAAAATATCAAGGTATGGCTAGGGATTCTGAATGGGCTGTTGGTCATCAGATGTTTCATGTGGAGCTGTGCAGTTGGGGAAGAAAAAGCCATCTGCTATTTATTTTAAACTTAGCATGTCATCCACAGGTTCCTTCTAGTCATAACTAACCTAAAGAGCATTCCTAGAAACAAACTAGGGCTGTTCTTTGGTGAACTATCAAATAAGTGTACTTACTGGATGATGTAGTAAGTTTTAAAAATCTATGGCTTGTAAACAAGCAATCTTATTATGGTACTTCTAAAGGGCAGGAGTCCTTTGAGGGATTCACTTGAATCCTTGATTTAATACAGCAGGGTACTTTTTATATTCTTGTTCTTCTAGGGTTTTTTTTTTAGGAGGTTAAAAAGCCTTTTGTGTCCTTTCAGAAATTTAGGTGTCTGGCTGTGCTGTGTATATGTTTTTGTTTTAACTTAGCTTTCTAAAAGGTTGTGGAAATGTTGTCTTTGAAGTGAGGGGATCCTATTTTTAATATCTAGTAGAAATATCAAATGTTGCAAGGGAGCTGCTTGTAAATAAAAAGCGTGGGGAACGTGTTAAGTTTTAATGGCTGAAAAAGAACAATAATGAGAGAAGCTGCCCCCAAAGGGGGAAAAAAAGGGAGGCGTAGATCAGGACAGATTTTTCTAAGCTGATGCCTTCCTGATGGGTTCCTGATGGCTCATGATTCCTGCAGTCAGTCTGCATGACAAGTGATGTGAGTAGTCATTCATTCCCAGGTTAAGCCAACCTCAGTTAAAAGATGGAGAGAGAGAAATTAGACTGTTCATTTCATTTCCCATCTCACCCCCCCCCCCACCTCTAGAATACTCCGGCACTTTGATGAATCAACTGAACCTGACATTAAAGGAGAGGGAGGAAACTTCCTGTTTCTGGAAACTTCCTGTGATCATATAACTGAACAGTTTTGAGATTTCACAATGCTTTCCATTTCCTAATTAGGACACGCTTAAAAGGGAACAGTTGGCATTCCCGTTGGTGAGGGCCATGTGTTACCTGCAGCCGGCCAAGTCGAGAATGAGCCTGATTTTTCTCTTACCTTCGTTCTGCAATCGGCAGCTGCTCCGAACAGGTGCTGGCTCTCTTTAGAGCAGATGGCACCAAAAGTGAGTTTATTGGCAAGTGCCTCTGCAAAGCAACCCTTCTTCTCACACATATTGATGTGTATGCAATGTGTCACACTCAGTCAGACCCATATATATATTTTTTTGGTTATAGAGCACTTCAGTTTGCAATAGAAGGCCAGTGAGAGGAAGGCTCTACTTGGCCTGATGACGATTGTGATCTAAGAAGGGTTGTAGTTTAAGGACCAGACCAAATGTTTTCAGGTTTTCCCTACTATGATATCCTATTCACTTAAAGAAACATGGATTGATGGGCCCTTAATAAGCAATCTTTAGATTGATATTGAACCTTGAATATTTTGAATTTTTTTTCTAAAGAGGTACTGCAGATTATTCCAATTAGAGATACTTTCTTCAGAAAACAGACATAAAAACATGGTTCCACTGAGGTTGGTCCTAAAGTGAAGTAGGCAATTCAACCTGGGCAATATTGATTGTAGCTTACTTGCTTTGCCTAATTTCCCCTTTCCCACATTTCATTTTAAATCAGTGGTCTCCAGGTTTTGTGGCTGGATGGTCCAGCGATGGGGGAAGGGGGGAGGGAACTGGGCCATGTGAGTGGCAGGTGGGCGCACAACTCAATGTGCAAACAGTGGGTCATCCCGCACACGCCTCTGTGCACAGCTTGATTTGCACTACTTGACCTGTGTGCACATATGTATGTGTGCTGGCCCGCTGCTCACACAACCCAGTTGGGGACCTATGTTTTAAATGATACGTGCCTCTGCCCTTTCCTGTACCCAAAAAGCAAGATATTTGATCAAGTAAAAAAAAAAGTGAGTGGTGTATCTCTCTAATCAGTCTGTGGTTTCTATCTTTGGCACCCATTAGTGAGGAACTTACAGAATTTGGTCTTTGTGAATTATGATGTGAACTATCGTATTTTCTAAGATTAGAACTACCATATCTAAAATTTGCATTTATTTGTTCAATTTTACTGTGCAGTTCTTAATTTAAGGAATATTCTGGAAGTTTCTGTATTTTTGTCTTAAATATATTCCCAAATTTGTATACTTAGCTAAAATATGCTAAGAAATATGTTTCCAGTGAGAAAATAGATCTAGAAGTAACATACTCTCACGCATATACAGATGGGCCAAATCCTTTTTTAAATTCCCCATTACAGTGGGAATTGGATAGAATTAACTTCAGGTAGAAGAGAGATGAAAGTGACACGGCCCATGAAGAGCCATAAAGAGACTGATTTGCCCATCATTGGCTGTCAGTTGCTTTCTACCCTCAATGAGAGAATTTAAACCTGGCAAAGGAGCCTAGAGGATGATTGGCTGCATATTCAAGTATCTGCTTATGCCATTTATTAGTAGTCAGCAATAGTAAGTAGTACAGGAAGTGCCTGATTCTTCAGACAGTCAATGCAATGGACAAAATGTATTTAAACTGCAGCTCCTCATATAATGGACTAAGTTTGTTTTTGGTTTATTTCAAGGCAATCAGACAACCTATAGACAGATATAATATATACCAATTTACTTCATGTGTATCATTACATAAATGATGTTTTATGTGTGCCTATTTATTTACATGTTGAAATGACATAAAATTGATGCAATAGATGTAAGTACACAATTACTCAAATAATGTAAAAGATGTCAGTAACATAAATTTGGATACAGTGGATGTTCAGATTAAAAAGATAGCCTATTTGCACCAAATGGTATATTATACCAAGGTTTGACTGAGAGGTGGGTTCCTACCGGTTTTGACCAGTTTGGCTGGGTAAGCAGTAACTCAGCCTGCCACGCCGCCGAACCAGTTCTTTTGGCAGTGCCATAGGCAGTGCCATCTTGTTTTTTTGCTGCACACAAGCTTTTTTTTTTAGTACTGTGCATGAGCGCATCGCAAGCATCAAGCAGATGCATGCACGCACGCAGCGCATCCCTTAGCAAACTGGCAGTAGCAGCAGCCAGAAACCACCCCTGGTTTGATTTCTAGTCGCTGCTGTTCTTATTTCTATTATAACACAATAGAAATAGTGCTTATAACATTGTATTGTATTTTTAATGTTTTGCTTTTTAATTTCTGCAAATTGTAACTTGCCCTAAGCTACTTACTGAACTAAACGGAATATGTTTCTAATAGATAAATCTGGTTAATTAATTCATTTTTTCAGCTCATTTATTACACCAACCCAGAGACTAGCCTATACAGTTTGATTTGTTTAACATGCTGAGTTACAAAGAAACCAGCCATGTTACTGTTAATCAGTTTAATGTGTTGTGCAAATGCATCTGTTCGATCTTTGACCATCGGTTGTGTTGCATGGAACTGACTTTCTGGTTTCATAGAAAAGCCTCTTGCAGTGTGGCATGTACTGACTTTTCCATAGCAGAATCCTATATAATGGCAACCTAAAATGCAGCAGTGAAATCCTCTGAAGTCTGCTACTGGTTGGGTGAGTCTGCTACCAAGTGTGCACATGTGTGCCTGAGGTGCATCCGTGCAGCTCTAAAAAAGGAACATTTTGAAGCCTTCTGAGTCTGCAAAGGTAAGCAGAATAGCAAGAGGGGGAAAACTGTTGTGCCACGCGATTTAGATTAGCTAGAAAGCAGGAAATCCAGGGATTCTAGCTAATATAAAATCACGTGTCACAGTTGATCAGCACCCAGTTGATTGTCAGAAATACTAGTTCGCCCAACTGGTAGCATTTTTTACTACCGGTTCGGGTGAACTGGTCCCAATCAGTAGCATTTCTCTCCTGCTAAAATGCCACCCTTTGTGACACAGCTGCAGTTCCTATGTAACACTTTCAGATTTAGTAGTACCGTATAGAGGCATCAACCACAAAAAGTGTGTGAATTTTTGCCTTCTCATCATCATCTCAAGGGATCATTCAGCATTTTCAAGTGTTTTAGCATAGCTTTAAATATCCACTGTAGCATGGTCTAAACATTCAAAGGCATTGCTAAAGTCAATGAAGCATGGATAAACCTCTATTTTATGGCGGCCATCTGATCTCATACCCCTTTTTTGAAACTCATGTATTCATTTAGTATTCTTCTCTCCATTGTTCTTTGTAAGATCTTCAATAAGTTGTTTATGTAATGATTTACAAATGGTTAGTAATTTATCTGTTCTCTTGTACCTTTTTTTTCTGCACAAATATATAGACCATTTTTTCCCTAATATCTAGGCCACGCTGTTTTGTTCCTACCTCTTGGCACAGAACTGTTAATACTGTAGCTACCTCTTCTCATACAGCTTCAAACAACTTGGTAATGCTTTCTGCTTGACAGCTGGTCTATTGCTTTTCATACCTCACTTTTTAGTAGTCAATTCTGAATATGTCCTCTCTCTACAAATGTTTCCATCATTCTACCATCCTGCCTGTAAAAGTTATCTTTTTCTGCAGTTAAATAGTATTTCTTCCCAACTATTTTATATTTTTAGTCCCTAATTTAACCCTTAATAATGGTTTGTGTACATTTTTATTTGCATCTTTTGTTTTGTATTATTTATAAATGCATTGTGCTTCTTTTTACAGTTGTAGCACTGGTACTTTTAATATTTTAAATTCTTTTGCAGTCCACCAAGGGAAACTCTGGCCATTGGGTTGATAAAAAATATTTTTCATCTGGTCTTGATAGATGCATGCTCTGTGAAGGGCAGAAATGGAGAGAATAACAAAATGTTTTTATTCCTTGGCTTAAATGGAAGAGGTTATAACATGGGATAAGAGGGACATGGTGGTTGAGTGGCTAAGATGGTGAGCTTGTTGATCAGAAAGGTTGGCAGTTCGGCGTTTCGAATTCCTAGTGCCGAGTAATGGAGTATGCTCCTGTTACTTGTCCCAGCTTCTGCCAACCTAGCAGTTTGAAAGCATGTAAAAATGCTAGTAGAAAAATAGGAACCACCTTTGGTGGGGAGGTAACAATGTTCCGTGCGCCTTTGGCGTTTAGTCATGCCGGCCACATGACCACAGAGATGTCTTTGGACAACACTGGCTCTTTGGCTTTGAAATGGAGATGAGAACCACCCCCTAGAGTCAGGAACAACTAGCATATATGTGTGAAGGGAACCTTTACCTTTTTATAACATGGGATGCATAGGGAAGGGAAGTGTTCATTGTGTGTCTGTAAACAGAAGCAGTTATACACAGGGCTATCTAAAAATGGAATTCCTCTCTTGCTTTGTAGTATATGTGTAACTTGAACTCCTTGCTTCCCTTTTATCAGTTTCATGCCTGACAGCAGGTTTTCTTTTCACGATCCTGTTGCTCTGAAGTCACTGGTATCTAAACTAATGGCTCCAGTTTATGTTAAAAGGATTCAATTAGCACTTCCAGAGAGTGAATACCTCAGCTCTGGAATATGCTAAAAGACCATATCTGCTTCATATCCTCAGATAACCATAATGATTCTCAAACTGAACTCCATTCCCGTGGCATTCCTGTGCAGTTTCTTGTCAAGTGAAAGTGGTTTCTTTTGTGTCTTTGGGAGGGATTTTTTTTTTTGCAGTCCTCCACTTTAATTTATATCATAGGGATTTTCTGGAGTGACCCTCCATTCAACTATTAACCAGATTAAACTCTGCTTACCTTTTTTGAGGTCAAATTGTGCTCCTCATCCAGACAAGGAGCACAACCAAGAGCATCAGTACTCACTTTATTTTAAGGAACCATTATACAGAATCTTGCCAGACTGAAAATATTTTTCTCATCCTCTCTTTTTAGCTTCCAGGAAACTAGGCAGGGTTCCTTCTCAAATGTTTCCCATGCTTTCCCCTCATCTGTGGACTTTGTTCCCTTTGTTGTCCTGGCTGTAGGTTGTGTGTGTGTGTGTGTGTGTGTGTGTGTGTGTGTGTGTGTGTGTGTGTCTCCCAAGGTCATACCAAGGTCTCCTACATACCATCACAAGTTGGCTTAATGCCGATACCTTCTGAGAAGCTTGCATTCAAGTGTACCTTAATCTTCTTTGTTTAAGCTTAGATTCCTGGATCGTCCCCCCCCCCCCCATGGCTACATCACATTCATTCAAGCCAGAGGAAAAAGAACTGACCAGAAGGGCTTGGTGCATTTCCTTTCTCCCTGGGCACCAAGACCCCTAGCTTGGTTTTGCTGTTCATTTTAAACAAACAACTGGAGTCGACGTAACCAGATGAGGCTGACATCTGCTTCTTCAACTCTTGCCAAGTCATTGCTGTTCCATAGCTAGCATGAATGAGAGAGGTTATCGATGCCAAGTTCTCTTGGAAAGGCACAGTGCATTCTTCATATCCCCCCCCTCTCTCTCCCACTCCCTCCCTCCATCCCTATCCCTGTCCTTGTACTTGTCCCTGTCCCTGTCCCTCCCTCTTCCACTGGTTTTGTTCCTTTCCTCCAGTATACTGAGGCATGTATCTGAGGTGGATATGAAGCTGTTTGAAAAAGGGCAAAGAACTTCTCAAAGGGCTGGCCCTATTTAGTCAGGAAAACAAGAGCCCAAGAGGTGATCTAACAGCCGTTGTGAAGAGATCATGCCACAAAAGAAAACCATTTCTGCCAAATAGGCAGTGTCTGTAAGCATTGAAGGATAAATTAGGTTCAGATGAAGAGCTTAAAATTGTTAAGATAGCAGAATTCTGGGAACATGGCCCTTAAACAGTTGTTGAAGCACATTCTCTCTGCACAAATTCAAAAAAAAACCCCAACCCATTGTATATCCAGCACTTTTATATGTATACACACACAAACTCACATTTCAGTGAAGAACACAGAAAGTGGCTTCATGATAGTAAGACCAATGACCCAAGTAGCTCACTGATGCTCCTCTGACAGACATAGACACTCCATCCCTACTTGGAGAAGCCACAGCAGAACAGGTTCACCGGGTTGAGCTTTGGAGAACAGAAGCTTAATTCTTGGATAGGTTGGGAGGTCATACAGAGTATAGGAGAAAGAGGAAATCTTCAACAGTTTCTCAAGGAGAAGATGACCAATAGAAGTGACTGTAGGACTGCTGAAAAACTCTAGCGGAAGAAATTCTTTCAAAATTGTGCCTTTTTATAGTGAAGGGGAATTTAACTGAAGTATGGAATGCCAGTGAAACTACAGGCTACTGGAAAAAAATATTGTACAATAGAGAATTAGACACTCACATATACCCCATGGCTACCTTATAGCTACATTAATTTAAGAACCATATACCTTACCCGTGGCAAAATTTTCAACATGCTATTTTTCTTTTAAATTATTTTAAAAATAAATTCTCTTTCATCAGGTTTAGTAAGAAGATGTTTAAAGGAACTATTTTGGCTTCAAGTGCTATAGATTCTTCTTAATTTTTTATAGCTGGAAAAAAATTGCATAATGTGAACTTTAATTGTGTAGATAAAAGAATTGTCTGAAGTTCTCAGTGGCTTATGGAATATGGAAACCGTAATCCAATGCAGACATTTTAGTAATTGTTTTGCTAGCAGATCCCTGTGAGGAAGAGCATGGAAATTAGCTAGCTTTGATATGTTCTTGGCATCAAATAATTTTTCAAATTTTATTCAATGCCAAGAACATATTTGCAAACTAAGACTGAAAGTTGATCCTGCACATGGGGACGTGCGGACTTTTATCTGTTAGGAAAATTATAAACTGACAGAATCTTTTCTGCCAGCTGGATCTGGATGATGGACAAAATTGCATCTCCAATCTTAAATGATGGGTCCCTAGGAGAAGAGACTTTGAACTTTCCAAAACCATATCGTATTATTCTAGATATTACTCAAAGGCTTGAGTGCAACCCAGCTTCAAGCAAATTCTACTTTTTACTTCCCCAGTCCACTGAAATCTGGCATCAAAAGCACAAGCTCATTTAATTGGTATCAAAATTAAAGCTAGGCTGCCAATGTAGGCAGTTCTGAGAATGTGAAAGTTGAAGTTTATATTTGTGCATCTTAATTGTAAAAGCCATTATTACAGTAGATTATTACAGAATTTACAGAATAACAGGGTTGGAAGGAACTTTGGAGGTCTTCTAGTCCAACCCCCATGATCAAGCAGAATTTCTTTCTGTTCCTTCTAGAGCAGGGCTGTCAAACTCCCACCCTGCGGGCCGGATGTGTCATGCACTGTCCACCCCCATTTTAGCAAAAGGTGGGGGGGAGTCCTGATACATCATGTGATACTGCCATGATGACGTGAGTTTGACAGCCCTGTTCTAGATGAAGCAAATATACTGTACATATCCAGAATTCATCCAATTTTCTAATTATCTTAAAACTTTGGGTGCTTATCACCCCATCTCTTTTTTGTAAGGTGGCATAATGAGTTGAATGAAAAGTAACCCCTTTAATGTCGCCTATTGACAACAGTACTAATGTATTAATGCTCTGACATTTTCTTTAGTGCATGCTCTCTCACTTCAGTTCAGAGGGACTTGCTGTGAGAAACTTCTATCTTTTCCCCATAGTGAAGGAATACCTCCATGAGTACCTGTTTCTTGCAAATGAAAAGGTGGAAATGACTGTCAGGATCTGACTGAAGAAGGCAAATATTAAAGCAAAGATTGCTTTAATTGTCCATTGTAAAAAGTATGCAGTGAATGGTAGCAATAATGTAGAAAAGTAAATACTGGTAATAAGAGAGCTTATTCCAAGGATTATTTTCCCGTTTCATTATTAAAATACCCCCACGTTATGGAGATGAATGCTTTAGTTTTCATTCAAGCAAAACATGGGGAAATACTGAGGGTGATTTTTTATTATTAGTGATAGGAAAGTACTAATGCTAATACTCTCCACATTTTATCTAAAGTTTCTTTGCAATACCTTTGCAAGGCTTATAATTCTCCTACAGTAAACTAAAATGATCACAGAATCATTTTTTCCTGTTATCTTTAGATCCTTTATCCAAAGAATTATAGATATACAATATTCATATTTCTACAATTGTATCTAGTCACCTGCAAAAATTGGGGCTCTGGACTATTGATTAGATTTATAACCTGAAGGAATCTATTCAGACTAACTAATCCCTGATTTTTGACTACTATAAAGTGGCATGTCTCTCCTTCTACAGCAAGTAGACCAATGTCATCCAGGGATCTTCTAACAAGTGTGGATTTGAATTTGGGTTGCCCACTCCTAAATTAATTCTCTACCCATCATGCTATACTTGTTCAAGTTCACATTAACCCCAGATTTAGAGCCAGGCATGTTCTCCGTTAAACTGTTAAATATTTTCTCTTTCTGATCGAGTTCAAAGTTCTGTTATTAATCATTCATATGACTTCTTGTAAATGATTCCTAATAAGATTCTTTCCTTCTCTTTCTTTTGTCTTTGGCAGGCATTGACAGAAAATAGTTTTGGGGTCATCACAACTGAAATCCGCGAGGCTCCAGAGTTCTATTATGCTGAAGAATATCATCAGCAGTACCTAAGCAAGCACCCTAATGGTTACTGTGGACTCGGAGGCACAGGGGTTTCCTGTCCTATTGGTATTAAAGGATGATCCTTACTCACAAGGCAATCATTCCCTAAACCACATGTCAAACTTAAAGAAGTGTGTTTTGGCTTTTTACTGCAGACTTCAGTATAGCTTTCACAAATATGAAATCAGTGGCATTTATTCTCAAGGAAAGGTATAGCATCAAGTAATGCAAAATCAATTGTGCAATCTTCCTTGGACTTTGAATTTAGATAGGGGGGAAATCACATTTTTAAACAGAAATAAATTCATTACATTTAGCAAATCTGCATAGTGGATTCTGCCTTTTCAGAAGATAAATAATCTTCTAAAACTATGAAGGGTCATGCTTAAAAAATACAGGGACATCTGAACCATCCATGGTGGTTTATATCAGAGACATGCAATTTCTGAAGCCATGAAGGCCATAATGGCATGTTGAGGGCTAAACTCCAGTTGTGCAATATCCATTGGCGCAGTGTTTAAAAGATTTATGTTTTCTTAAACAAATGAATGCACAAACTATTGCAAAGATTAAGGTTAAGGAAATCTCACCCCTTAAGCACTCTCCCAACCCCTAAATTGAGATGGAACAGTTTTAATTTTGGGGCTCTGTTCATTGACCAGATTTGCAAAAGTGGTCGTGGTAGATTATATGTGACATATAGGCTGCAATGTTGCACACTTATAATCTTGCTGAATATGTATGCATCAGAATCCCATTAGTGCCATATGGATAAGATTTTGTGGGGATTTTGTATCATATAAGCTAACATAACTTTTTACATTAATACTATAAGCTGAAGAGTTAAGGCAAATGTATGCATGTCAAGTTTAAGTAACAAGAAAAGATATTAGCAAAATTATTGGGGAGAATGTTTCCTGGGAATGAATTGAATGTGAGAAACAGGAGGCCAGGGCAGGGTTAGCATCTCCACACCTCTCCCATTTCTTTATTCAAAATATCCAATCTTGCAATTCACTTTATAAATTAGCACCAAAGATACAATATTAACAACTAGCTATTAGCCTGATCGCTCTGCCCCAGGTTGTGGTACCATTATATATATATAGGCTTTTTGAAGTCAACTGCTAAATATATTTCAAGTAGGAACATTATGTAGCTATAACTACCCAGAACAACTATTACATTATGCAAGAAATTGGGTATTTGCTGAAAGTAAGTGAGAGATGTGAGAACATTGATATTGAGTAAGTTTCTTAATTGATTTCTCAGCTTGATTCTGAAATGTAAAAAGAAAACTTGAAGTTTTATGAGGTTTTCCCCTCACAGATTTCTTTCATGCCCCAAATATTTGTTTCGTACAAACATATTTAAGAAGGTGTTCCCTAATTCTTTCACCACTCGCAATCTCTTGCACCAACACACATACAGAGTGAGTGAGTTTCTCAATAGTGGGAATGTCTCACATGCAGAAGAAGCAAAGTAGATGAGAATTGGTCTGAATTAGTAGGGAAACTGTATCAAATTATAACAATAAAAGGGCTGCAAATATAGATAATAGTTCTTTGTGCTGTTATCTTAAGTATATAAAATCCAGGTCTGGGACTTGATTTTTGGCTCATAGCTTGGTAACTATAGATCAGATACTCCTTCCTGGAGGTCTCCACATAGCCATAAATCTTTGTGGTGCATCTCTGTTCCAAATGCTCTCTTGTAACAAAGAAAAATTGTGAAATTGTGAACTCACACAACCACTTCCAGCTATTTGCTTTTCATCTTGTTGATCGGTGATGGAAATCAGCAAAACGTATGGTGCATTTCAGTGTCGGCCATTGGCAAGGTCTTAATGTGTAACTCTGCGTTCCCTCTTGGATCCCCACCATCACTTGAAATGCCTGGTTCCTATAGTAACAGAATGTATTGTGTTGAGCATTATACCTCTGAATTGTTCCATTGTTCACTGTCAAGGAAACCAGCACTATCTATAATTTCCCAGCCACTTGGTGAAAAGGAAATGAAAGGGAGAACGGGTATAATGATGATGTTGGTACCTTACTCCTGCTATCTTTGCTTCTGGCTAATATTGGTTGGTGTGGGTGTGGGTATTCTACTGAGTGGGATCTCTTTGGCAAAACAGTGTTCATTGCCAAAGAGCAATCACAAATTACAGCTTTAGAATCACCATTGTTTAAGATGAAAAGTGCTGTTGGAGTTTGTATTCATTAGCACATCTTGATACCGTTTGATTTTGGGTTTAGCAAAGCATCAAGAGAGGTTTTCTCCTTCCAGGACACTTATTTCTCATAGTGGTTGCTGAATATAATGCTGTCGGATCATCATTTCAAACAGGTCCTGCCCAGCCTGCCTTAAGATTGTATTTATTTGTGTACTGCCTAGAAATGCTACTGATCTATTCATTGCTTTTGGCTTCTTGACCTTTTGTGCCCTTTGTAGAGAGGTAATGAATAATTTACCTCCTTAGTCATTATATGTTAATGTGATCTAACAAATCCAAATATAGCATATATTTAGCATATATAGCATCCAAATATATTATTTTCAGATGGGCTGCTGCATTTGCCTCCTGCAAGAAAACCAGAGAGACTTCGGGTACCTTAAAGAGAATCATGGCCTGACTCCATTTCTTCCCAGTCACAGCATAAGCATATTTGGCAACATCATTTGACAACCATGTCCCCTCCCATGATGTTACATTCATCTTATTTCAAACCGTGAATAAGACAGCTTAAATAATTCCTATCCCTACCAGATTTAAAGTAGCATTCCTCCTCCCCCCAGTTCAACATTATGTAAGATAAAAAATGGTACAAAATCTATTGGGATTTGTCACCAGTAACCTTGGAGGGAAGTCAAGTGACAGAAATGATTGAGAATAGAGGCAGGTTAGAGTTTGACAATAGGAACATCAACATTCAATCTGGCAATATTTTTTGCCACCTCAAGTATGGGTGAGTAGTGCTTCAGCTCATCAGTGGGGAAAGACCCTCTCTATAACATAGCCATTTACAAATGAGAATACCAGGTGCATGAAAAATATCACGCTAGTGCCGGACAGGGCAACACCCTCTCAGTCTGCATACAGCTGCAATCCCCCATTTGCAGCTCACCAAATTTCTCTAGGTAGGTTTGGGATGACTTTTTAATTTTGATATTTAGGGAGGTTAATAGACAAACTCAGAACCATATTCTTGCAGAGACATAAGGCCTCCCATCACTCATTTAAAAAAACCCAATTCCTCCAAAAATTGGGGTCATTTTTTTTTCTATTCTGGATAAGGTTAAAGAGTAAAATGAGTGACTTGAGCTATAAATTCTTACTAGCCTTCCCCTAAATTAAAAACAAAAACAAAAAACAACCAGGCCTGCCTATTGCCAATAATTATAAAATCAACACATTAAAAACAGATTCTGGTTTGGTTAAATTATAGCTGTGTTGTTTTATTGATAGTTGCCCTTATCTTGTGCCCTTCAGACAGAGTATCTGGCATTTCAACTCCATAATCAGCCACATATAAACTTAAAAAAGAAATATTTGTCTTCCTGTCTTCCTCCCACTCCTAAAGGGATCTGGGTGGCACTCTCTGTCCTATTTCTATATATACATACTTCTAGAGAAGTGTAATAATTGTAAACCTCACCTCCCAGATAGTAAAAAGGTAGATGCATACCTTAATTCCAACAAGAGCTTGTTCCATAATAATTGCACTATGACAGAAAAAACAGCATTTGCTTGCCACAATCTGGAGAGCAATGCGATTCAAAGCCAGCGATGCCCAATCCATGCTATCTGCTACCTTCATGGTGAATGCAAATCTAGATAATGCTTAATTCTCAGGCAAAGGTGTCATACGATGGCTGCTAGTATCAGACACTTTCAAAGGAACCAAGTTGCTTGTAGGGGTCTCTAGGTGAGATCTTCAGTGGAATGAAGGACAAAATGAAAGCCTTGCACCAAAGGTTGATTTTGAGACTAAAAGAGACACAGATCATCTTCAAGCTGTGGGGAACTCCATCCTCAATCTGAATCGAGAGCAAGGGTGTCAAACTTGATTTCATTGAGGGCTGCATCAGGATTGTGTTTGACCTTGGGGGGGGGCAGGGGGGGGCGTGGCCAGCTTGACATCACTCGTGTCGGGAGCGCCTATGGTGGCCTGAGTGCTGTGCCTGCGAAAACAGGCCTCTCAAGCTCCACTTTTGCTGGCAGAGGCATCACAGGCTAGTCCTTTGCTGTTTCCAGGACAGCTTCTGGGCCAGATCTAAACACCCCATGGACCTTGAATTTGAGACCCCTGATTTAGAGGAAACATGTTCCCTTACAAATAACAACAGTCTCTGCTGCTGGATGGGCAGGTTTGATCTTTGCTCACTTATATAACACCAGATTCATAGGTCTTTAAGATAATATCACATGATCACATCAGAGATTTCATCATTCCTTTGGAAACACAAGGTAACAACAATTAATCACATTATCCTGAAAGCCATCAATTACCTTATCTAAACAAATCATTGAGTACATACTTCTGGGCAAGAGATTCATATTTTATATTTTTCATTGTACCAAGAAAAACAAGAAATGGTACATTTGGCTGGGCATCCCAGGCGATAAGTACAGCAGCTCCATGGTGGCACTGGGAACGGAGACAAGTAAGGGCGTGGCGCGGCGGCTTCAACAACGGAGGGGTTCTTTGGCCCCTTCCCTATTTTCATCTTTACAAGCTCTGAAGCCTGGAGAACAACTCGGTGGACAGAGTGGCGGACAGCTTAGAGAACTGGGGGTTCTTATGGTGACTTTGGCTGGGCTGAGGATTTATCATCATTGGTTGGAGCTGGGAAATACGAACGGGGGCTTTGTCCGGCTTAGGCAAAGCGGGCGGCTGACTGGATATGCCGTGGCTGGAGCCTTTTCCGGATGCCCCTCCCCTCCATACTTAACTCGGCTTCACAGCGACACCATTGTTTTTAACAACATTACTTCCCTCACCAATGCTGCTCCCTTTTATCAACACTGCCGCTGGTACTGTCACTATTTCTTTCAGCAATATAGCCCCTGTTCCAGCACTGCCTCTTTTACCAACTCTGCCTTGGTTACCAACACTACCTTTTCTATCAACGCTGCTTACTTTTACCAACATTGGTTCCCTGCCGCTTGGGACTTCGCCTATCAGATTTTCCTCACCCATAGACCTAGGGCTTGTGATCCTGTTTGTCTTAGCCCTGACTATTACCATCATTACTACTGGTTTCTATTCCCAGAAGGACACTTTGGTCTGGGCAACAGATGGACAGTTGATAGCAACGAACTGAACTCGCACCTAAAAAACTTTTAATTAATTGCGCAACTATTTTAACTTTTATTCTTTCTTTACCTTCTTCTTTTTTTTCTCTCTCTTTGTACGGGCTATGCATGAGGTATGTATGAGATGAATGAATGTCCCACTTTTTATGATTATATTGTTGTATATTTTTATGTTTTTAACGATTACGTGGGGACTGTTTGGGGGAGTGTATGAGTATGTGTGATTCGGAGGACCTGCCGGGAGTTGCGGGGGCTGGAAGGGTGGTTGGGGGGACTAGAGACACGGGAGAGGGTCGGGGTATTGCGGTCGTAACAGGGAGGGGCAGATACGGCGGGGACTTCAGGGCAGGCCATTACCGGGGAAGGAGGGTTCGCTACATTACAGAGATCCCTCCTTCCGGCCCTGGGAGTCCCACTCCAAGACCAGATGGCGTGAGTAGTCAGGACCCTGGTCTCAGGCTGTTGTCGCTAAATGCCAGGTCTGTTGTTCATAAAGCTCCTCTCGTCCGGGACTTAATTATAGACGAGAGGGCAGACCTGGCATGTATTACTGAAACCTGGCTGGGCCCAGAGGGAGGAGTCCCCCTTGTAGAGCTGTGCCCAGAGGGATTTCAGGTGCTGCATCAGCCGAGAGCCCAGGGAAGGGGTGGGGGTGTGGCCGCTGTTATCCGGGAGTCGTTAGTTCCTCGCAGGGTCCCTGCTCCGGAGATTGTCGGGTGTGAGTCGTTGCTGCTAAAGTTGGACCTCAAGGGTCAAGTGGGTTTGCTGCTAACGTACCTGCCTCCCAACAGCGTTGCAGCAGCCCTCCCCTCGCTCCTCGAGTCGGTAGCCGAGCTGGCGATTGAGTTCCCTAGGCTGATGGTCCTGGGGGACTTTAATTTGCCATCGCTCGGTGAAAACTCTGATGGGACGAGGGAGTTCATGGCTTCCATGACAGCCATGGGCTTGACCCAAGTAATTCGAGGCCCAACCCATACAGCGGGACACATGCTTGACCTCGTATTTCTCTCGGAGCAGTGGATTTATGATCTTGGTCTGAGGGGGAGTGACATCATACCCCTGTCGTGGTCAGACCATTGCCTGCTGAGGCTCGACTTCCGGAGGCCAAACCCCCACTGTAGGGAGGAGGAACCGACCAGGTGGTTCCGCCCCAGGCGTCTTATGGAGCCATCAAGGTTCCAGACAGAGCTTGGGGTTATTCCTGACACTTTCGCCCACAGTCCGGTGGAGACTCTGGCTGCTGCGTGGCACTCTGCAGCGTCAGAGGCTCTCGACCGGATTGCGCCACTGCGGCCCCTCCGAGGCGGCGGATCCCGGAGGCCTCCTTGGTTCACCGAGGAGCTCCGGGAAATGAAGCGCCGGAGGAGATGCCTAGAGCACCGTTGGAGGTCCGATAAGTCCGAATCGAACCGAGCAATGGTAACCACCTGCACCAGGGAATATACTAGGGCACTTAGGACAGCTAAAAGATCACACATAGCTTCCCTGGTTGCATCCGCTGAGTCCCGTCCAGCCGCCCTGTTCAGGATAACCCGCTCCCTATTAAACAAAAGGGAGACGGGGGAACCCCTGCAGGGCAGAGCGGAAGAATATGCCCAATTCTTAGCGGACAAAATTGCTCGGTTTCGGTCGGACTTGGACTCCACACCCGCAGTTCCAGCCGAGGCACAGGGGGACCAAGTAGAACAGCTCTGGGTTGAGTTTCAGGATGTTATCCCCGGGGATGTGGACAAGGCCATGAGAGCTGTAAGCTCCTCCACCTGTGTTCTGGATCCGTGTCCCTCATGGCTGGTTGCTAACTGCAGTGAGGTGACACGAGGCTGGATCCAGGCGGTTGTAACCGCCTCCCTTCGGGAGGGGAACTTCCCCACCTCATTGAAAGAGGCGGTGGTGAGACCCCTCCTGAAGAAACCATCCTTGGATCCAGCTGTTCTTAACAGTTATCGCCCGGTCTCCAACCTCCCCTTTCTGGGGAAGGTTGTTGAGAAGGTGGTGGCCTTTCAGCTCCAACGGTCCTTGGAGGAAGCAAACTATCTAGACCCCTTCCAGTCTGGCTTCAGGCCCGGTTACAGCACAGAAACCGCTTTGGTCGCATTGATGGATGATCTTTGGAGAGCCAGAGATGAAGGACATCCCTCCATCCTGGTCCTCCTTGACCTCTCAGCGGCTTTCGATACCATCGACCATGGTATCCTTCTGCGACGACTGCGGGAGGTGGGAGTGGGAGGCACCGTGCTACGGTGGTTCTCCTCCTACCTCTCGGACAGGTCGCAGTCGGTGTTAGTGGGAGGGCAGAGATCGTCCCCAAGGCCCCTAAATTATGGGGTGCCGCAGGGTTCGGTCTTATCCCCCCTGCTATTTAACATCTACATGAAACCGCTGGGAGAGATCATCCGCAGGCACGGGATTAGATACCATCAATATGCGGACGATACTCAATTGTATCTGTCCGCCCCGTGCCAAATCAATGAAGCGGTTGACGTGATGGGCCGGGGTCTTGAGGCCGTTATGGACTGGATGAGGATTAACAAGCTTGTGCTCAACCCGGAAAAGACCGAGTGGCTGTTGTGTTTCCCTCCTAAAGATTTGGCCAACATTCCAACACTCAGGCTGGGGGGTCAAATTTTACACCCCTCAGAGAGGGTTCGCAATCTGGGAGTCCTCCTGGATCCACAGCTGTCATTCGACCACCATTTAGCGGCTGTGACCAGGGGGGCATTCGCCCAGGTACGCCTGGTGCGCCAGTTGCGACCCTACCTGAACCGGGAGGCACTCACAACAGTCACTCGGGCCCTTGTGATCTCTAGGCTGGAATACTGCAATGTGCTCTACATGGGGCTGCCCTTGAGGAGCATCCGGCGACTTCAGTTAGTGCAGAACGCGGCCGCGCGAGTGATCGCGGGTGCACCTCGATTCACCCGCATAACACCTATCCTCCGCGAGCTGCGCTGGCTACCTGTCGATCTCCGGATGCGCTTCAAGGTGCTTTTACTCACCCATAAAGCCCTACATGGCAGTGGATCTGGATACTTGAGAGACCGCCTTCTGCCGATTACCTCCCTACGACCTATAAGATCGCATAGACTGGGCCTCCTCCGCATTCCATCGGCCAGCCAGTGTCGGCTGGCAACTACAAGGAGGAGGGCCTTTTCAGCAGTCGCCCCGACCCTTTGGAACGAGCTCCCCGTGGAGATTCGTACCCTCTCCACCGTCCAAGCCTTCCGCACAGCCTTGAAGAACTGGCTCGCCCGTCAGGCCTGGGGATAAGGACCGTTACCCCGCCCGAATATTGAATGTATGGTGTTGATTTTATTATATGTTGTCGTCTTAATGTTGTGTTCCCCCTCCCTTGGTTTTCTGTGAGCCGCCCTGAGTCCCCTCAGGGAAAAGGGCGGCCTACAAATATTAATAAAACCATAAAAAAACCAAACCATTATCCTGACTGGAGCAAGTGAACTGTGACATAAGACATTGCCAGTTCTGAAGGGAGACTGTGAGATCCACCATAGAATATGATACTGGTGCCTCCCTGGACTAACAGGACACCTGCCTACACATTCATATATATTCATCCCACTGATAGGTCCTGAGGTTTGAATGCCAGAGTATCTGTTAGCAATTAAAAGCCCTGTGCTCAGCTCCTAGGAAGTTTATAGAAGTGATTGTAATTGTAGCTGTTTCAGATCCCCCAGGAATATATATCTGTACTCTGCCTATGATTTGTTTTCCTGATTTTCATTTACCAAAAAAGGGGAGAAAATGACATCAGTGTGTCAAGGATTGTTTCCTTATCAGTGAAGAAATGGGCAACCTTCAACTAGCATATAGCCTAAAGCTCTTCAGTACCATTCTCACCACTAATAGAGTATCTTAATAAGATGGAATTTTGAACCAAGTTTTATTCTTGGCTTCTGGTTCACGGCAATCCAGGAAGTCTACTTGAATTGTAACAGGAAACAAATTATCAATAATGGTTTCCTGATCAGTTTAGCTACTTCCATTATGTGGAACAGGCAAATAGGAGTGATATTAGGGTGACTCAGAGCACTTTCTGTGAAATAAGCTATTATTTTGTGTTTGTTATATTTTAGTGATAATTGCTTAGCCCACCCATAGACCTTATGCCATATCCAGACTGGATTTATAATTCAGTTTTTCATTTATTTTTCTGGTGGTAACTTTATTTCACTTATACCAATGAATGCATGATTTATACATTTTTCCAGAATATGGGCCATCACCCCACAAATGGCTTGGTGGGCATGGAGGATATTTTCACAAAATAAGCATTTTAAAAAGTTAACCGAACACATTGTGAACAACCGGTTACTCTAATCAGTTCACTGAACTAGCAAGATAAAGTCACTGAGTCCTTCGGAGGTGAGATTATTTTGTAGATACTTCATCTTTAATCATGAGACCTAAGAAAGTGTGTGGAAAAATGGAGCCTATTAATGTTTTATTGTTAGTTGGCAATAAAGTTGGCATTCTCCCTTTAAAAATAGAGCAACTAAGTGTATATTTTGGCCTAGGTTTAGAGACCTTCTCTTCGAAGGATTAATATATTGGCAAAAGGTTTGTGTGTCTGTGTGTACAACTTCATTAGTGTCTGAATAATTAAGGAAGAGATGCAAGGGAATGGCAAAATGTCAGTATCCATTTCATGCCGTTTTGCTTCATGTACGTATGTCAAAGAGATGGGTGGCTTGCTTGTTAGCTCAACTTTGGCAAATAGCATTAATTTACTGTTTAGAGAAAAGGGTTCATTCAGAAAACAGCTTGTGGAGAGAAGGTCAAACATTTTCCTTCATATAATAGCTTCCAATCTATATTATCCCTTATAATTGCTATTTTCTTTTTTAAAAACATACAAACCCAGGCTTCTTTTCCCTATTGTGAGCCTTTCTTTCTCATTATTGGAATATATGAATACAATGATTTGTAGCCAGAATATACCTCTCACTCAGATTTTTCCTTTGGGTGTCCCAATTGCTTTCAATAAAGTGGTACCCTTTCTAATAGTGGTGTAGATTTTTTTCACGTTTCTTCTTTGACATAACTCTGATCCTAGCTAGATATCTCAACACTGTCGAAGGGCATTCTGGTGTATTTATTTAGGAATTCTTTCATTCATTCATTCATTCATTCATTCTCTCTCTCTCTCTCCCTCTCTCTCGCTCTCTCCCTCTTTCTCTCCCTAACCCAATCCTCTAGAACTATTATCTGAGGTTCAGTAGAGCAGGTTAATAAGAACATAAAGAGCACATGGAATTAAATCAAAGGCCTCTTTAATCCAAAATTCTTCTTCCCATATTGGCCAACCAGATATCATTGGGAAGACTGCCAGCAGGATATGAGAGCAGTTTTAGAGTATTGAGAAAAATATCCCTGTGATCTAGTAGTTATTGATAGCTTTATCCTCCATGAATTTGGTTTGCCCTTGGAGATTGGTGTGGATAGATGGCTGTCAATTCTGCCAACACTTGCTTAATTAATGGAACCTGGAAACGAGCCAAGCAATTTTTACATAACACTCTTCAGCATTTATTCTTCATTGCAGAGCTCATAAGCATGCACACACCCCAATTAATTAGGAATCTGGGAGTAGTGAAGGAAGTAAAAATACAACTAGAGCAACAGGAGAAAAAGCTCTGAATTTCATTGAGGACAAATGAGATATCATATTTGGGGGTGCTGATGGCAACAAAAAATAATCTTAATTATATGCCAGTGTTGCATCTCTGCAATGTCATTGAGAGAGCTATGCTTTTGAGTGAAAGGAGGATAAATTGCCTCTCAAACAAGACGGGGGGATATCTCAAAGATCCCCATGACTTGTGTGCAAAGAATTATGTGGATAAAGATTGGTATGTAATAATCTGTTGGTAAACAGACCATAGTGTTCAGAAATTTATGATTAGAGCAGGAATTACAAATGCCCAGTATGTAAATTTAAATATCAGGAATAATTTAAAATGGGTCTCTTTAACTTTTGGCATGCAAATTTTCTATGACAGAAATGTATTTTGTTTTAAGTTCCTCTCAATTTTTTTGAATAAATTTTGAAATCCCACATTTTTATTTTTTTTCATTTTGCAAAACTTTTTAGGCACAAGTTCTCAGTGATTCTTACAAACAGTAAAGCCAAATTTCCTACCTAAATCCCAGGGCATAATTTTAATGCGTATCATGGAAATATAGCATGTTCACTCTGTTCAATGGTTTTATTACAGCCACTAATGAGATTATCTCCTAGTTTATTTTATATCACTGAATGTTGAATGTTGAATGTTGATTTTATTTATATGCCGCCCTTTTCCCCCAAAGGGGACTCAGGGTGGCTCACAACTCAACCAGGGAAGGGGGATACAAACAAAAAAATTAAAAACAACATAAAAAAAACAATGCATGATTAAAACACAACAGTCATACCAATTCGAGACGGGGGCAACAGTTCTTTAGCCCCAGGCCTGTCGGAACAGCCAGGTTTTAAGGGCTTTGCGGAAGGCCTGGAGGGTGGTGAGGGTTCGAATCTCCACGGGGAGTTCGTTCCAGAGGGTCGGAGCAGCCACAGAGAAGGCTCTCATCCGAGTAGTCGCCAGTCGACACTGGCCGGCGGATGGAATTCGGAGGAGGCCTAATCTGTGGGATCTAATCGGTCTAGTGGAAGTAATTGGCCTTTTGGGCTTTGTTGGCATTTCTTTGCAGGATTTGTTCTTGAACTGCTATGATTGTTCCTGCAGTTTCTTTTTTAATATATTCAACCTGAGTCATATTTTGACTCTGTGCAACATCTTTTTACAAGCACTATTTTGTATAATCTGTATAATCTGTGAATGTCACTTTTTTGGTAAACAGCATGATGTACAGTAATTAGTTTTCCTGTTTTCATACCCAGTTTGTCTAATCCAGTTTGGGGACAAACAATTATCCCTGCTGTTTAGCTAATTACATGGATTGACCAAGTATTTATTGTTTTAATAATGTTTCCATAATGTAATTTAAAACATTTTGACTCATTTTATACAGTTAGAATTCATTATCTTTTTCACTTAAAAGAGCCAAGGTGGCGCAGTGGTTAAATGCAGCACTGCAGGCTACTGCTAGATCAGCAGGTCAGCGGTTCAAATCTCACCGGCTCAGGGTTGACTCAGCCTTCCATCCTTCCGAGGTGGGTAAAATGAGGACCCAGATTGTTGGGGGCAATATGCTGACTCTCTGTAAACCGCTTAGAGAGGCTTGAAAGGCCTATGAAGCGGTATATAAGTCTACTGCTATTGCTATTGCTATTGCTATTCACTAAATCAAAGGCTTCTATTAATCCTCAATTCTATTATTTCATTTTTTGAAAAGTTTTATATAGAAACCCTCCAAACATTGCTGCCAAATTATAATCATATGACCTAATTTAAGTTAAATTCAATCAAAATTCATTTTTTTCTTGATTCTGCCCACTTGTTTCTCCTAGAGCAGGGCTGTCAAACGCATGGGCCAGATGTGTCACCCGCTGGCCACACCTACAACCACTTTAGCAAAGGAAGGGGGAAGTTGTGATATGTCATGTGACACTGCCATGATGACATGAGTTTGACACCCCTGTCCTCAAGCCCCTACTTTTTGAAATGTAACCCATACAGTTCATGTTAAAGATCAAATATGCCCCTCGGTCTCAAACTTGCATCAGTCTTTTGAGTACCTGCCACATGTGATCATTTCACCATTTAAAAAAACCCCCAACCCCAGGTTGCTTTGAAATGTGAGTACCAGAAACATTGACACACATTCATGGATTTGCAAATACCAGGCAAACCAATGGTGAAATTCTTTTTTTTTTTTGAACTACCGGTTCTGTGGGCGTGGCTTGGTGGGCGTGGCAGGGGAAGGATACTGCAAAATCCCTATTCCCTCCCGACTCCTGGGGCCAGCAAGTGGTGGTATTTGTCAGTTCTCCGAACTACTCAAAATTTCTGCTACCGGTTCCCCAGAACCTGTCAGAACCTGCTGAATTTCACCCCTGAGGCAAACCCCAGGATTCCATTATGATATCATCACAGGTGATTTAGGTAGTGCATGAGGTCACATGGGGCAGAGGAAATGTGGGTCATGCTTCTTCTAGGCAAATACATTTCTTCTGAGCTACACGGTGCTATTTGTAGGAAGTTCTTTGTTCAGCATTAATGTGGAGGACTCCTTTAAAAAGATGGCAAGATGCAGCTGCTTGTACTTCTGTTTCTGGTCTCCTCCATGACTGTCTCTTATGCAAGTAGGTGGAATCCTTTCTTAATGTGTTTAATTCCATACATCCCAGAAGAAAAAAACATAATTTTGGAGCTGTCCACGCTATACTGTATTATCACAGAGGACTGGCTAAGACATACAGTTCCAATGAGCTTACACTTAACTTTCTCACACTTGGAAAATGCGCACAAATTTAGAGGAATGAATTCCACTTTTTTAAAACAGAATTGAGAACATTGCCTACTGTTCCGATTTCTTCATGTGGCCTGAGTTCCAAATTCAGAGCCACTTCCTGGACAGTACCAAGAATCAAAGAAGGAACCTCAGCAGGGACATCTGAAACCCTACTCTGGCAGGTCAGCATTCGAACCAAAGACAAGGTTATCTGCAGAGGAGCAATTCTGAGCAGCTGGTGGATCCTGTCTGCAGCTCACTGCTTCACGGAGGACCTGTGAGTATTGCAGAGAAGTTGTAAGAAAGATGTCCATACATTTGTGGGAAGTGCAAACATATTCAGGAAAATAAGGAGCGGTCACACAGACTCATAACAATTGAGTGAGAACAGTGGTGGATTTCTTCCGGTTCAGACCGGTTTGGCCGAACGGGTAGTGGTTTGGCAGCCTGGGTCGCTGGAACCGGCAGTGACCCAGGCCTGCCACACCCCTGAACCAGTTCTCTGGGCAGGCCGTAGGTGCTGCCATCTTATTTTTCGCTTCTGAGCATGCGCAGAACAATTTTTATTGAGCATATTAAGAACGCGTGTACAGTGTGCATATGAGCAAACCAGCAATAGTGCCTGCCGGAACCCACCCCTGAGTGAGAACTAAAGCAGGCTAAATAGATGTGGATGCCAACTGACTGCAGAGGAGAATTAACAAAATGAATTAGGTAGGAATAGAGCTTTGAATAGGAGCAGGTAAATAATTAAAAAAAAACACTTATCATTCATATTCTCACCACCAGTCCGCTACAGCAGGCTAATTCAAATTATCCTGCCTGCTCTACTTTGTTGCTTGAAGCAATTTAGGTTGACCTCTTTTTCTCTGTTCAAGGTCCCAGGTACACCAATCCATAGGCCATTCCAAGGTGGGAATTCAAGGGATTTTGAAAAAAGGGTTGGGAACTTACAACTGATGGATAGGTTCAAAACAACAGATATACTCATCCTTTAAAACATTTTTGCACTAAATATACCATTGACCCAACTGAACAATATGCCTTATTTTTTGGATTGGTCAGGCCACCTCTTGGGGTTTGAATATGTTTCAATAATGTGTTGCCTCCATCTTTCTTCCCAAGTTCTTTAGATCTCCCCATAGTGGTCATCCTGCATGGGGAGCCTTCAGAGGAAAAGAAGTTGGATATGATGATCATCCATGAAGACTTCAACAGTACCAGTCTCAGAAACAACATTGCTTTGATCTTATTGGATTCTCCCATCAACTTCAGTGAAAAAACGACACCAGTTTGTTTGCCCCTGTTGCAGGACCTGAGCATATGGCAAGACTGCTGGGTTGCCACATGGGAGACTGTGATGGCTGGTACTGCATTTTCTAATCCAAGCCTGAACCAAATGGCCTTCCCTTAAATTTATCACTTTGACTACAATCTCAATTTAGGGAGGAATTTGCAAAATGGAGATGGGGTGGTATTTTAAAGCTTTTGCTACTGATGACTTCACTGTGCTTTGGGGAAAAACAAGTTTTCCTCTTTTTTTTTTGTCCTTTCCAATAAGAAAAACTTTCTAACTCTGCCTTCCAATTTTTCATGGCCAAAACCATGAAGTTTGAAACCAAATCAAAGAAAGGACAAGAAGAATTGCAGCCTACTCCTTAGTCTAATTTGGCCTGGAAACGAGTTAGTTAGCCTTGAGTCAACTTTTTGGAGTAGGCCAGGTTAGGAAACTCACATCAACTACTGGCACTCTACTTTATTATTATAGGCTGGAGTGAAAGACTCCAGAAAGCTGGGTACAGATTATCCCTTTTACACTAAAGAGAATTGAGATGGGGAAATTCTGAGTTGCTTTCCTCACCCACCCACCTATCTTCTCCACTTCCTTCCCCCATCTAAGGCTAAGGTGGTATTTACATAAAGGTTACCGAGTTCCTTCTTGACATCCATCTCCCACCCCCTTTCAAAATAAGGGATTATGAAAAAG
The DNA here is from genome assembly GCF_009769535.1 of Thamnophis elegans. Taxonomy (NCBI): domain Eukaryota; kingdom Metazoa; phylum Chordata; class Lepidosauria; order Squamata; family Natricidae; genus Thamnophis; species Thamnophis elegans. The sequence continues at coordinate 111,403,648 of NC_045544.1, read as the reverse complement.
CAAATACTTGTTATCTAGAGGGATAAAAAGAGTCTTTACAAAAAATACAGTCCATAGTAACAGGGAAGGTGAATGAGCAGCTTCAAAAGGAAAAATCAAGAGCGGAAATGGAAGGTTTCCATGAACAGGGTTCCTTCCCTGCATGAATTCAATCTAGAAATAGAATCTTGAAAATCTCTGCCCCTCCTCCCCATGCTTTTAAATATTGGTTATTGCTATTGCTACTGTGAGGGTTAACAATAGACATTGGTGGGAACGCTGGTTCCAGGGAAAGGGAAAGGAGTAAAGTAGCAGCCAACTTCTCATTCCCAACTTAGGTTGCAGACAAGATTAAAGGGAAGAGTTTTCAAACACCGGTCCCTCAATCAACTATTTAATTATGGCAGGCCATTTTTGTAGCTGTGTATATACAGTACATGTGTGTGTAAGTACAGCACATAAGGTTATGCATATATATTCAGGTACAGTTAGATACAAATGATTAGGCACCCTTGTCAAATTGTATGTTTCTATGATTTATTTATTTAGCCTAGAGCAGTGATGGCAAACCTTTTTGTTGTTGGGTGCCAAAAATGTGAGTGTGTGTGTACGATAGCGTGCTTGCATACTAACACCCATAATGCAAAGCGCGCCCCCCCCACATGCATATGTGCGCACAAACCCCCCCCCCCACACACATGCTGTAGTAACTTTTGTAAGGTTTGAGGAATTCAAAAAATTATATATACATTTAGGTTACATATTAAAATACATTGATTCATAAGAATAGAAAAAATGTGGGGCAGACAACCCTCCCCTGAATGTGACTGTGGTGGGGCTCCTCATCCGACACTGGCCCACATAGGGACTAGCTGCCGTTTAAGAGCTTATACAGGAGGAAAGGCAGAGTTTCGCCAACAAACAAATACTGCACTTAATTGGATAAATGGCCTAGATATTAATATATGTTTCTATGAATCTCTAAGTGAATAGAAGCTAATATAATCTCTATGTCATGCAAAGTAATGATGCTTTGCTATCAATTTGGATTCATATATACATTATTTATTGGCAGTTGTTTACAGATTCAGAATAAGAAAACTGAGTATGCAGCAGGTGCAGCATTGACCCTTCCTTTGGCAAAAATAGGTTTTCCTGGAGCCAGCCAAGAATCTTCTTTGCTTAGTTTTGGAACGTTTCCCCATCCTTCTGCACCAAACTCTTTCATTTTAGAAATATTGTAAGGGAATTTTTATAAAGTCTCTAATCTGGAGGTTGTGGAGGCCTTTTCAAAGCCTTTATCTTTGTTCCTGCATTTCATAATTAATTTGGAGGTGTGTTTTGGATTGTTATCTCACTGAAAGAGCTGTTCATTTTTCAGTTTTGGTTCTTCACTGACTGTGGGACATCAGTTTGAAGATGAAAGAAAAATCTGTACTTTAACTCTACTTTGAAAACTGGTATAAGATACAGTTATATACATTAGGGGTGGGTTCCAGCTTGTGTTACTGCCCGTTTGCTTAGGGGTGCGCTGCGCACGTGCTTAATGCACACTACACGTGCATGCACGGTCATTAAAAAATTGCTTCTGTGCAGAAGCAAAAAACAAGATGGCGCCATGCCGCCAGTAGAACTGGTTCGGGGGCGTGTCTGGCTGAGTTACTACCTACTCGACTGAACTTGTCCAAACCGGTAGGAACCCATATATATATATATACTTTCAACTGGCCCAAGAGCGAGCTTAATTTCAAGGGGTTTTCAAGGATTTCCACAGATGGCTTTAGCTAAGCTAATTCATTACAGATGACTTAATCTAATCTAACTTGTTAATGTATTTTTTTCCTCTAGAACAGTATTTGTCAACCTTGGCAACTTTGATGTGTGAACTCAACTCCCAGAATTCCCCAGCTAGCATGCTAGCAACCAGCAAGCTGGCAGTGGAATTGTGGAAGTTGGTCTATGTCCCTTAAGGTTGAGAAACCCTGCTCTAGAAAATGTTGGAAAGTCTCTCTGACTGGCTGATTTCAGCAGCACAGTCTTGTTGTTCTGCAAGGACCATAGAATAAGGGATTATGGCAACAACATGGTGCCCACCCATTTCAAGCTGTGCACCTTATTCCTAATTCTTTCTTCCCTTCTTTCATAATATATGAGGCCAGGATCCCTTTGTATCACATGAGAGCAAAGCTGGCATCTCTGACATAATTCCATGAATTTGGCAGGGCTGCTCCTTGTTTATGGTGACAGGACAGTGATGTTTCTTAATGTATTCTGTCCTGTGAAACGCTGGGCGGCTGATTTCTATCCATTATTGGTTGATTCTAAACTGTTACTTGGCCTTTACCCTTTCCTTTTGCCTGCAGATAATGTTGAGAAATTAACCCACATATTAAGGAAGGTAAAAGTGACTCTAATTGACAGAGACGTATGTTCCAAGGAAATCCAAGGGTTAATCGGGAATGTCTTCTGTGCTGTTTCCAAGGAAAACATGGAGGAGAACTGTGAGGTACACTTAATCTCATCTTGAGCTACTAGAAGAACCCAATATCTTTTGCACAACAGATTCGTGCCTATTTTTTGTTATGCAACTTTCAAACACCTAAGTAAGATATTTTAGGAAAGTAACACGCTAAAACTGTTCCTTAGTGCATAGGGATATATTAAATTCAAGCCCACAATATTGGAGACCAAATATTCAGAAAAGAAGAAAAGACACCTGGTTATTTTCTTTGCTTGTGTTTCTTCTGCTTTTCTCATCCTTTCTTTTCTCTTTCTTCTTTGATATCTTTGTGATCCTTTGATTTGCTTGTTAGCCCTTTAAGTAACAAAAACAGGAGCAAGGGTTTTGCTACAACAGACAGATCTTGTGTATTTTGTGTGGGAGAGGAAGAATTCAGAAGCTTCAGGGGTTTATTATAATTTTTGATTGTTGTTAAATAGAACAGTTAAATAAAATTTTGAAGGCAAGGAGAGGGCCCTGGTTGGAGGATTAAACTATGTTTTAAATCATTTTTATTATGCAAGACTATTCCTTTTGGTGTTTACAATCCAAAATCCAAGCCAGGAGAAATAAGGAATGGAAATTAAAATGGAGGCTAGAATATGTAGGGAGAGAATATATGTTTCATTTGGGTAAAGTTTCATTACAATTTTGACAGATTGGTTGGTATGAAAAAGAAGGAGAAAGCTGATCTTTGCCTGCTGAGACAAAACTCAATATGACAAAGACACATTTGATTGTCCACGATTAACATATTGTTTTGACCCCTTCAAAGCCTTTTGCATAGGAATTTGGGCTATTTCAGATATACTTTTATTTCACCAGGTGGAGAGTGGGAGTCCCCTGTTCTGTGATTCTGGAAGTAACATGAAATGGTTTGTGGTTGGCATAGCAAGCTGGGGAGGTAACTGTGACCCAGAGGCAAGCTCCACAGTCTACACTGCAGTCTTCAGCTACCTTGACTGGATACAAAAGACCACCGCACAAGAAGGAAAGCCCTTTATTCCCGAAGGAGCAGATGACATTGGACCTTACACTCAAGTCTTTATCCCAGATTCTGTTGCCGGTTCACCCCTCCTTTCAATGACCAGCGCAATTGCTCCAGTTTTGCTACTGATGGATCCAGTTTACTGAACTGAACTCCTTTTTATTATAAAATTCTGATATTGTGTATTGATCTGTCCCCAATCCAGCACCATCCGAATGCATTGGGCAAAGATTCCTGTCCTGCCAGAAGGATGATCGAAGCCTGTTTATCTGATATTTTCGGAAAGCAAATATTGGAAAAGGTTGCTGGGAAGCAGCTATAACTCTCAGCAGAGCCTTCTCGGACTATTATATATGTATAATAAATAGGGTTTTTAAAAAAAGAATTAAAGTTTTTTGTACTTAAGTAAGAACACTTCCTGCACAATTCCTAGCATTATCTTTATTAGCCATTAAAAGGGACCCGGGTGTATATTTTGTGCAAGATAGGGAGACATCCTGTGGCCACACTGTGTATTGCAAGACACTAAAGAGCTCAAGGAATATTTACGGTAGGTGTATAAAAAATCTTTGTGGTGACAATTCAGGTTGAACTTACATCTGCTTTTCCTTTTGGGAAGCCTGCCGGAATTTATTATGCTTGGTCTTCTTTCATAATAGCACTATCCTGATTGGTAACTTTGACCAGAATCAATCTTGATCTGTTGGTATTGCAGCATCATAGATAAGGCCCCAAGATATTTGGCTATTATTGATCATTTGATCAATAATTTTTTGATTATTGATCAATAATTTGATCAGCTGATCATTGTATGAAATTGTATTTTGGGAAGAGTTCTGGGCTGAAAAAGCTGTCCTGAAATGGCTGTGGATTTCAGAGGAGGGTGAGGGAGTGTGATTTGGATTCCTAGTCCCAAGATATTGCAGTCACCATTAAAATCTGCCTTAAATCGAAGAGAAAGTCAGTTTCCTTCAATGACTCTCTGCAGGTAAAACCAACACTTAGGCTTATGCAAAAGTCTGTTATTCCAGGGACTGCCTGCAGGTGGTTGTTAGGCCTCTGGAAAACACTTTCAAATGAGACTCCCTCCCACTCCTGTGTTTGTTGCTGATTGGATTTGTACGGAAGAGATATTTGCAGCCCTGTTACAAGCTATGTTGGTTTTTAGCTTAGGGCAGTTCCCCGTTCCCCCCAATCTTGGCAGCTTGAAGATATGTAGATCTCAACTCCCATAATTCTGTGGCCAGCTTTATTTATTTATAAAATTGATTGGCTGCCCATCTCAACATAGGGCAACTCTGGGTGGTTCACAGTCATAAAAATCTAATCAAATCATATAAATCAAAACAGAAATAAATAAAAGCTAAATATTAAAATCTTAAGGACAGGTGGGGAGGATGGGGCTTGCGTAGGGGGAAGTGGGATCTGTGGTTAATCAACCACCTCCAGTGTGCTGTTCCCCCATTGGGGTCCCAAGCCAACTGGCAGAATCATGTCTTTAGGCCCTTACAAACGATAGGAGGGTTGGCGCAAGTGAGGCAGGCCAATTCCACTGGGGTGAGACAATTAGCTGGATCCAGGCCATAAACAGCTTTAAAGGTGATCACCAAAACCTTGAATTGCACCTCGATGTGGGCCAGCAACCAATACACCTCACAGAGCTGTGGCATTACAGGAGCCATCCTTCCCCCACCCCAAGCCCGCAGTGCTACACTCTGCACCAGTTGTAGCTTCTGAATGCTCTTCTAGGGTAGCCCCATGTAGAGTGCATTATAATAGTCCAACTGTGAGATGACTAGGGACTGAATGACCGAATGCAGGGAATCCTGATCCAGGAATGGCCTAACCGGTGCACAACACAAAGTTGTGCAAAGGCTGTCCTAGTCACGACTGCCACCTGCTCCTCAAACTGGAGTCACGAGTCCAGGAGAACCCCCTAAGTTGTGAACTATCTCTTTCTGGGCCAGTGTCATCTCATCCAGAGTCAAAGATGACAAAGGGTTCAGTTCAAGCCTGCTGTCCCCCATCCAGGCCTCCATACCTCCAGGTACCAAGAGAGGGCAGGCACAGCATCACTTGGGTCACCACCAAGAATGGAAAATATAGAGTTGGGTGTCATCAGCATACTGTGCATACTTCAACCTATGGTGACGGATGATCTCGCCCAGCAGTTTCATATAGATGTTGAAAAGGAGTGGAGAAAGTACCATGCCGCGGTTGAGAAACAATGCTTTAGGGGGATAGAGACAACTCTGCCGTCAGTCCAGTGACAGTTGTTTATTTAAAAGTCTGGAGAAAACAGAAGACATATTCCCACATAGCTGGAGGACACAGGGTTGAGAAGAATGGTCTAAAGAGCTTGTTCTCTGAATATTATTTTGTGTGTCCAATAGTTTTTATATGTGACAGCTTGTCATTTCAGCTGTAAGAGTGCCTTGATTTCCTGTATGTCAGGTTTTTCCTCCATAGGCCCTTTTCCTGACTCTCTAACTGATAATTGCAATTATTAATCTTCCATTGAGACATACTTTCCTATTTATTTGTGACTTAAAATAATTGTTGTACAAAAAGAATAGGTTTTAACTGAGCGAAGAATTGCTTTTCTGTGTGCTTTCTTCCATGCCCTTTAATATCAGCATTTTAGAGAGGTCCATTGTATCTACTGAGGCTAATCCTGAGTTTGAGAAACTGTACCCCAGAAGAAAGTCCTACAGCTGAAGGTCCCTACTCTTTCCTATCATCCTACAGGAGCAGAAGTAAAGGGCACCTGCCCAGATCCAATAAGATTCAAGACACTCTGATTATGAATAAATAACACACTTTTTTTTTTTGCTTTCAGAATGAAAGATGGCTGCTTAAGGCAGGTACTAAAACAGAACTCTTACAGTCTCACAGACCTACATGATTTATATAAATATGAGAATTATCTTACAGAGCAGAAGCTATGGGGGGAAAACCCCCAGTCCTTAGACACATGCTAAGAAAATGTATTCCTTCTGTCTCTCTCACTCTTTGTCACCCAACAATCAGGCAAGGTGCTTTTCAAACCCCATTAGCTTTAAAATGTCAGAAAGTCCATTTTAGTTGACTTGCAAACAACTTGTTTCTTCTACCTTCCTTTTGGCACTAGTTGATTCCTCTTGTTTCTCCCCTCCCTCCTGACCCTGATCCAAATCTGGATTGTCAGATCATTGCGTCTTCCAACCCTGATCCAGCAATCAGACATCAAGCTACTCCTCGGTTTCTTGGACTCACTCTGTCCCTGGCATGCCTAGGGGTGCATGTTAAAGGGGGCAGGGCTTCCATTGTGGCTACCATCTTGACATATACAATCTTGCTGATGTCTCAGGTCCTGCACATTGAACTGATTCTCCTCACAGTGGAAACTTGCCCACTTATCCAGCTTCCTTAAATCCCTTTTGTGTCTGAATTTCCTTCCTCGGCTCACCAAATTTGACAGCATTATCCTTTCTGTTAGATCGGGTAAAGGAGGCACCCAAAGGCTTCAGTAACAACAGCTCTTTATTGCAAGTCAGGTAAACATCTGGCTGAGGAAGGGTCAGACAGCAGCCCCCTTTTAAAGGGATCTGTCAGACCAGTGGTGGGATTCAGCTGGTTCGCACCTATTTGGGAGAACCAGTTGGTAACTTTCCAGACAGTTTGGAGAACCAGTTGTTGGAAGAAATCTCCTTTTGTTTTTCCCCATTTTACAAGGCTAATCCTGTAAGGAAGGCAGGAAGGAAATATTCTGTTGTTGTTTCTAGCCTCATCTTTGTTGACCTGCTTGCAGAAACTGTCTCTTCAGTTAACCCTGATTACATTGTAAGAGCTAAGGCGAAGCACCCACTGACGCGAGTGACATGGAGTTGGCCACACCCACCCAGTCATGTGACCACTGAGCCCCGCCTACCCAGCTGGCCATTATGGCAGAGAACCAGTTGTTAAATTATTTGAATCCCACCACTGTGTCAGACCCTTTGACCAATGGGATTAAACCTCTGTTCCCACCAGAACAGAGGACCTTGGTGGAAACCACTGTTGGGGGGAGGGATATCTAACACTTTCCTTCTCTCGTTTTGTTTTATGAGTGATTCGTGAGAAATCTCCCTCTCGCTTGTCTCCTTTTTCCTTTACTCTCAGCTAACCTTTCACTTTAAATGCCTGATTCCTGTTTATTTCCTCAGCTTGTTTTCCTAAGCTAACTACTTCATTTCCTTTTTTCCAGCTACTTCTTTCAGGCTTGGTCTTTTTGGGTCAAAGCTTGTTTCAGTCAAAGTCCCTAGATATGCTCCTCTGAATCCAACATTGTATATATTTCCTTCACTCAAAATTTCATTTCTTTCTCTTAACTCTATGGGTGATGTCCTGCTCCCAATAGAAGGTCCCAGTTCAGGTTTATTTGTGAGGTTCCCACTATCTGGTGAGAGTCTTTGTATTTTAGCCTATGATCAGCTTACCTATCGCCCGTTCCTTATCGACATATCCTTCTGCCTCTGCTTCAGTGGTGGGATTCAGCCAGTTCGCACCTATTCGGGAGAACCGGTTGTTAACTTTCTAAGCAGTTTGGAGAACTGGTTGTTGGAAGAAATCTCATTTTGGTTTTTTCCACTTTACAGGCTAATCCTGTATGGAAGGCAGGGAGGAAACATTCTGGTGTTGTTTCTAGCCTAATCTTTATTGCCCTGCTTACAGAAACTGCCTCTTGGTTAACCCTTATTACATTGTAACAGCTAAGGCGAAGCACCCATCAATGTGAGTGATATTGAGTTGCCACACCCACCCAGTCACATGACCGTTGAGCCCCGCCTATCCAGCTGGTCATTAGGGCAGAGAACCGGTTGTTAAATTATTTGAATCCCACCACTGCTCTGCTTAGACACCCAGATTTCTAACATCCAGTTAATTTCCTTGCTTATCATGACATCCCCTCTATATGAACTTGCACCAACGTTATTAATTTCCTTAAGTTCACCGCAACTTCTGTGTTACATCATTTTAAGCAATATTTTTTTCTCCTTTGGATAATGACTTCTTTGGAAAGGTATGTTTTTGGATTATGAAGCTGAGGGTTCCGTTTCCTTTTCCTTTTCCACACAATTTTTTTTAGCAGCCCCTTTCATTGTATTGTATTAATTGTATTAAATATCCTGAACAATAGGAATGATGTTCCTGAAGGAACACAATAGCCAAAGAAGACACTGTTGCTTTGCACATTTTGTGGCCTTCTCCAACCCTGAAATATACATCAGCTGAATTTTATCTCTTCTGTTTCTGAAGGCCAGACCTCAGGGACCCATCCTCTGGAGCTCCCCGGATCTCATGTTTGGATCTTATCGTCCCAACCAGGGGAGGTCAGGTCTATTGAATTCATTTCAGTTTTTCAGTAGCCATGTGTCACAATGACTAATTGTAGCCTTAGTGTTAAGAGACACAAATATCCCTGAATACCAGTTGCTGGGCTGGTTGCTTTGACACCCTGCTTCGGAGGCCCATGTGTCTTCCTTGACAAAGGAAAGCCCTGCATTTGAGGGCATCCTCCATCTCATCTTTCCCCACCATGTTATCCTCCTGATGAGTTAGATCACAACCTCAGTTGTGTCTAAAGGGCTGCCAGGAGCAGGTGCCTCTCCAGGTCAAGGCTAGCTGAAAGATAAAGACCCCTGAGGCAGGAAGGCGGCTGAAACAGTCCATCTGCAACTGATGCCTGGACTAGCTGGGAATCTGAAGAAACCCACAAAGAGTTTCCAACATGTGTAAGAAAAAAGAATACGCAGATGCTTTAATAAGTCGAAGCTGTGCGGATAGTTTGGTATGACATGTGAGCCTAAAAGGTGGATTAACTGAACAAACGAGTTAAAATAAACATGAATAACTGTGTTGCATGAATGTCATCACATTTCTCTATTCTCAAAGCTAATTATAAGTAGCTTCCTGAATAATTTAGAGAAGAAATCATTGAAGGATTTGTCTGAATCCTTAAATGTAACGCTCTGGAACAAGGCTTAGGAGCCAGCTCTTCTAAAGCATTTGAAATTGAATGTATGAATTAGCAAATGCCCATGTTAAGTAAAGCTGTGTCCTCTTTTGTTGTTGTTGTAGTTGTTGTTTTGGGTGGAGGTATTAAGGGGCTGCCCTATTTGTCTTGAGGACTTCTGGAGGCACCCCAGGGCAATAGACCAGGCTGATCCATCAAACACAGCTAGGTTTCCAGGGTTGCCTGAAACTACAAGCAATCATTCTTCGTTCTACCAAAATATGAAAACTGAGCCTTGATGTTTCTCCATGTCATATAATATATGTGGGCACATGCATAATTTTATTTATTTATTTATTTATTTATTTATTTATTTATCTTGTCATGTATATGTTTATATTAGAGGTGGAGGCCCTTTGGGAGCAGTATGCAATGTAATTGCATTTTTTTGTATGCCGATTACTGTGCATTCAAAGTGACAATAAAGTATTTTATTTTATTTGTTTGTTTGTTTTGTCAAGCATGTGTAAGATTTATTTATTTATTTATTTGTCTTGTATGCCGCCCACTCCCGGAGGACTCCGGGCGGCTCACAAAAGACAAGGGAAAGGAGGGAACAAGACAAAGACAACATATTAAAAACAAAACCAACATTCACAATTTCTGTGGAGGTAGATGCTTCTCAGCTCCCCCCAGCCTGCTGGAACAGCCAGGACTTGGTGGCTTTGCGGAAGGCCAGGAGGGTAGTAAGGGTCCGGATCTCAACAGGGAGCTCGTTCCAGAGGGCCGGAGCTGCAACAGAGAAGGCTCTCCCCCGGGGAGTCGCCAGCCGACATTGGATAATAGATAATAGATAAGATAATAGATATAAGTACATACAAGATTATGAATACATGAAATGGATACAAATAAATGGGGTTGTTAGGTAGGGATGGTAGGCACATTGGTGCACTTATGCATGCCCCTTACAGACCTCTTAGGAATGGGTGAGGTCAACAGTAGACATTCTATTCTATTCTAATCTAGTCCAGTCCAGTCTAGTTTATTGTATTCTATTCTGTTGTTTTCATCATAAAATAAATTTACACATGATTGTGTGTGTGCACATGGACGCGCGTGCATTTGCACGCCTTTGAGTCACTGTTGACTCCTGGCAACTACCTAAATAAATCCCTGCAGTTTTCTTGGTAAGATTTCAAAAGTGGTTTGCCATTTTCCTAGGACTGAGGGAGGGGGAGGGAGGGGAGAGAGAGAGAGAGAGAGAGAGAGGGAGGGAGGGAGGGAGGGAGGGAGGGAGGGAGGGAGGGAGAGAGAGAGAGAGACTGAGAGACTGACTGGGTGGTCACCCTTGTTCAACTTGGGCAAGAGTTTGGAATTAGTACTTTGGAATTAATCCTGCTCTGGAGGAAGGATTTTTTTTTTCTTTTTTGCTTAGCAGCTCCTTAATTTACTAAATTTTCTAGCTCTTTTAAACGGATTTTAATTGGGGGCTAGTGTTATATAACTGGATGGTAAACATAATTCTTATGGGTAAAGAAACATAGACCCTCCCTCCACCCTCCCACCTAATAATCAGAATGGCTAGAAATTAAAAAGCTTTGGGAGGGATGAGTTAAGCTGGAAGGATTGGTTTATTCTCTAGCCAAGACTTTGGCTGCAGATTTCACTGTCCTTAACAGGTCAGGCAGCAGTTCCTAGTCGAAGCCTCTGAGTGGCAGCATTGCTTTCTTTTCTTAATGCATCCTGCATGGACTCACATATGGGCTACCTTTTGTGAGCTCCTCAAATGTCATTCAGCCATCTTTGATTCCAGCTATGAGAATTAAGAGAACTATTTCAACTGTGTACAAAATTGCAAACCAAAAGAGTTGGATGAGTCCCTGAATCAAATTCTCTAAGAATAATTTCTTCAAAACCTATGCTTTTTCTTAAAAAACACTGAGTTCGGCAGACATCACAGTCCAGGTTAACATTTTATCATTTAGACTTTCCTGAGACCTGGCTAGGCTAATGTCTATCGCAGTGGCATTTTAGCAAAGATTGTGGCTTGTAGGCCCCAGTAATACAATATGTTAGATCTAAACCCTCAACGGACTCATTTTGCTGCAATCTTAAGAACCCTTCCCATAATTGTAGCCAAATTTACCATTTTAGCATTCCAGAAAGAAGAAATTGTTTCAACTTTCCAATTCAATGCACACTCTTTGGTTTTCTGGTGCTCTGTATTAACCAGGTCTGGGGTTTTTTTAGTTTTTTTTTGTAGGCTACCTGTTTCTACTTTCTATGGCATGATATTACCTACATATTTATTTGATTTTAATCTCAGATTCAAGTCTTATTGAAAACAAATTTTGATGCAGCGCAAGGTCCACCAAATTTTTGGAGAGCAGTCACTCCCTGGCATGCTACTAGCAAGACCACAGTCTCTGACTCATAAAAGACATTAACCAGTGGCACAGGCACCCACAGTGCTGTTTACCAGCTTCAAAATTGGACGCACAACCAGATAATTAAGATTTCGTCTCCCTTTTATGTGTGCAATGCATGCAACACATATTAAAAAGGAAAGGATTAGCAAGTTAGGCCTGCCATTTTGAGGTCAGGGATCACTACTGCAAACACCTCTAGCCAAAGATAACCTACCTCTTTGCAATATTGGCATACAGTACAGTAATCTCATGAGCCCCGTAAAACAATGACGGGCCACACGGAGTCAACTCACTCTTGTTTTTCTTAAGCCTTCACTTAAGAATCTTGAGCATGATGGCATTAACTAGAATGCTGGCTGGGGAATTCTGGGAGTTGAAGTCCAGACATCTTCAAGTTGCCAAGGTTGAGAAACACTGAACTAGAGACACCTTCCAATAAAAAGTAAAATTTCTTCAGTAAAAACGTACCAATATTATCTAAGCAACTGGCAACTATATTGGATGTACAATGCACAATTGGCTGGATCCTTGATTTCCTCAGCAGGTGGGCACATTTGGAATTTTGAGGACTTTTTATTTATTTATTTATTTATTTATTTATTTATTTATTTATTTATTTATTTATTTATTTATTTATTTATTTATTTATTTATTTATTGTTTACAACAGGGGTGTCGAACTCAATTTCATTGAGGGCCACATCAGGGATGTGATTGACCTGGGGGGGTGGTGGTAGGTGTGGCCAACTGGGTGGGCGTGGCCAGCTTGACACCACTTCCCAAACTGTTACCTCTTCACATTGGGTAAAGCAGGCTGAAGCCACACTGGCCTGATCTTTCTTCTTCACATTGGGTAGACCAGCACAGCCCTGCGTGCCAGATCTGACCATATCATGGGCTGGATCTGGCCTGCGGGCCTTGAGTTTGATAACCTCTGGTTTACAATATTAAAGAGATAAAATCTTACAAAACCTATACACCATAGGAACTAAATAATAATAAAAAAGATAAATACACAACCCTAACTAAAAGATGGGAAAGGAGGAAATGAGTTGATCTGGGGGCGAGGAGGAGAGGGGGAAATCTGTTCGTAGTCTGTTCTGAAGTCTATCAGTTCTTTAAGCTCTTGCAGAAGGTCTGAAGAATTGGAGCCAACCTCACGGGAGGGTGGGATACTACTGCAAAATGGCTGCTTAGGAGATCTGAGGGCAACCAGAGGTGGTATTTAGCCGGTTCTGACCAGTTCTGGTGAATCAGTAGTGGAAATTTTGAGTAATTTGGAGAACCGGCAAGTACCACCTTTGACTGGCCCAGCCCCCAATCTATTCGCTGCCTCTCAAGTCCCAGCTGATCGGAGTCCCAGCTGATTGGTTGGGTCTTCTTTTGTTGCCCTGCACAGGAGAATGGAAAGCAGGTTAGTGGGATGGGGAGGGAATGGGGATTTTACAGTATTCTTCCCTTGAAGTGGGGTGGAAATGGAGGTTTTACAGTATCCTTCCCCCAGGAATGGGGAGGGAATGGGGATTTTGCAGTATTGTTCCCCTGCCACATGCACCAAGCCATGCCCATAGAACCGATAGTATAATGTTTGAATCCTATTACTGAGGGCAACATAACCGCTTACAAAGCCCTGGTTTACCAGTATACCACCTGCTATCCTATCTAGTTCCTCCACTCAGGATATTCTATTCTAACATTGAACTCTCAACATATCTGGAAGGCAACCACTGTGGTTTCCTTGTAGCCCGCATGCCTTGTCTGTTTCCACCAGAGGATCCTCCTCAACTATGTTGTGTGTGAATGCTTCACCAACGGAGCCATGGAGCATTTCTTTATCAGGTTCTCATTTTATTGACCAATAGATGAAGTTAAAGGCAGAAGGTGTTCCCACAGAGACATTTGGCTGGATTCAGAATTGAGCTGAGCTTTGAACCCAGAGTTTCCAGGATGACAGCAACATTCCCCGTGACTATCGTGGAAAGTGTCTCTTAAGAACTTCCTGCTTTGAGGTAGACAGAGGAAGGGATCTATTTCTCACTTTGGCAATAATATGAACAAAGAGGAAAGAAGAAATTGTGAATTAACAATCCTAAAGGGCTGCTCCCCCCACCTCACACCTTGCTCTCCATTCAGGCTTTGGACAATAAACAAGGTCATTTCATTCATTCAGTTCATGAAGTAAACAAAGTCTCACAATAATAAATTCCCCCCTTTCCGTTCACCCTGCTCTGCCTCCCCTCCTCTTGTCTCTAAGAATAGCTGGGCCTCCCTAACTCCCTTCTACCTTCATCTCTGCCTCTGAGAAACTGACTTGCTGCAACTTCCTCAAACAGAGTTCAGGGTTCCACAAAAGAAGGAGCATTTCCTACCCAGTGTGGGAATCTCACCTTCCCGGGTAACATCTGCATGGATACCCCCCTCCCCATCCTTTCTTTTTTTTAAAAAAGTTTTTTTTATTTTTTATTTTCAAAACAAACAACACATAAAATCTTCCTTTTTTACATACTGTAGAAAGTGTATCAGTTGGTTACAAAAGTCTTTCGTGCATCTCTTCCACAGTCATCAAGCATAATTCATACAAACTCAAGTATTTTAACTCAGATATTTATACATGTTACCATCATCATATCTCCATTTTCATTTGACTATAATTATTTAAACGTCCTTCATCATAAAATATACCAAGATTTAATACATAACCACATACTGGCATTTCTTTTACTATTTCTAAAATCCTCCAATAACACTGAATCCTTATGTTCTATTCTAGCTAAACATCCATAATATTTAATAACAAAGTTTTCTATCCTTCTTTCCAAATCACTGTTTACAATTTACAACTCATTGTACCCATACATATATATACGTTATTATCATTATCCCTCTTTTATTTAACTATATCCTGCATCATATCATTTTTCCCCCTAGTAATCAAGACTTAACTGAATCTAACTTTATTATTATTATTATTATTATTATTATTATTATTATTATTATTAACCTTTATATATAATCCAAAAGGGTTTGTAATCTTCCTTTCATGGGTACCATTCAATATTCGTATCCAGTTATTACTTATCATAACACTACACATTATATACATTATTATCATCTATTTATTTAACTATATCTATTATCACTAAATTTTGCTAAGATTAGCTAGTTTTAAATTATACTCTTCCATATATCAACCTGTATCTTTCCAGTAAGAAAACAGTGTCATATCTTCTGCCATTTGTGGCATCAGTCCTCTAATCATCTCCTTAATCAACTTTGTATGGACTCCTCTTAGCAACTCTTTGCTTATAAAATCTCTCATGTAATTTCGATGCTTTTTCTGTTTCCTTAATCAGCTTATCTTTGATTATCAGTGGTGTTATCAAAACTATTGCTAATAAGATTTCTCTCTTTAAATCCATAAATTCTTTTATTTTTTCCTCTTCTGTATCTTCCCATCCCTTCTTGTGTTTGTCCGTCATTCCCTTCTCTGTTGCAAAACAGAAAAAAAACAGAAAAAAACTTTGAAGAGATGTTATCCCATTTGATTATTATATTATATAATATCAGAACTGGGATGCGGTGGCTCAGTGGCTATGATGCTGAGCTTGTTGATCAGAAAGGTTGGCAGTTTGGCGGTTCGAATCCCTAATGCTGCACAATGGAGTGATCTCCCATTACTTTTCCCAGCTTCTGCCAACCTAGCAGTTTGAAAGCATGTAAAAATGCAAGCAGAAAAATAGGGACCACCTCTGGTGGGAAGGTAACAGCCTTCTGTTCGCCTTCGGTGTTTAGACATGCCATGACCACAAAGACATCTTTGGATAGCACTGGCTCTTCAGCTTTGAAAAATAAATGAGCACCACCCACTAGAGTTGGGAATGACTAGCACATATGTGCGAAGGGAACCTTTACCTTTTGATATCAGAACTACAAAGTCCACAATGAATAGCAATAGCAGTTAGACTTATATACCGCTTCATAGGGCTTTCAGCCCCCTCTAAGCGGTTTACAGAGTCAGCATATTGCCCCCAACAACAATCCGGGTCCTCATTTTACCCACCTCGGAAGGATGGAAGGCTGAGTCAACCCTGAGCCGGTGAGATTTGAACCGCCGAACTGCAGAACTGCAGTCAGCTGAAGTAGCCTGCAGTGCTGCATTTAACCACTGCGCCACCTCGGCTCTTATCTTATGAAGATGAACATACGCAGCTTCAGTAAAGGGCAGCCAGTTCAGTGCAACTTCACTGTGGAAATTCAGCAGTCCTTGCTTTCCCTTCTTCTCTCTGTTGGAGGTTGAATCATATGTGCTTGTGAAAGTTTCTGAAAGCAGAACCTGAACAAGGTTTTTTTTTGAAGAAGCAGATGTTATAATTAAAACAGCAAGGACATGATTTATCAGAAATATATCACAGGAACAGGCCCTGCCAAGCATTTAGCTACCTGCATCTTTCCAGGAGGAGAACATTTGGTTCATGCATGTGTGGCTGGGAAGAAAGGCAGGAGAACCTGACCTAAGATTAACAATATTTTAGACAAACATTAGGCAGAGGGATAGATAGAAGGAACACAAAGTAGTCAACTACACCATACTTCCCCTCAGTAGGTCATGAGATGCTGAAGCCTTTGTTGAATGTTTTGGATCTCCAGTAACCAACCTGTCAGGGTTCCAAATAGCATCCAAAAACAAATCAGAGTCCAAGGAAAAGTATTTGCTCAACGTTCCAATTTATTAAGAGAGCCATGTTGGCACATCTGGGAAAATCCAAATCTGAAAGCTTCCCGGTTTTCCCCACCTAGCTGAAAGTTCAAGATCTTGCCCCCACACCTACAAGTCCATCATATGGTCCAATCTTCCACTGCCAGGCTGGCAGTTCCACCCATCCAATTCCGGTCAGGTGTAGAGGTGCAAAGGATGACCTTGGCTTTCTAGGAAGAATTTTGTTGTGGCTGCATAGTATGCGACTCCTTACAAACCGCCCCCCCCCAACACCTTCCATTTTCCCACAATAGAAAATGCATAGTAGAATAATAGAAAGTGTGGCAGGCCAAAGACCCAAATGAAAAGATGGCTGCAGGCCTAACACAACCACTGGTTCAATAATAGGAGAAGAGGATGGCAAGAGTAGGACAGAGACCAGGTGTTTTACTTACAGTGCTCCACTTCTGATGTGGACGAAAGCTTTAGGCTTCTTCATTGCCAAGATAAATGGGATTTGGAAATGTGTTTAGCATTTTTTAAGCTGGCATATTCTTCTAGTGGCTTCCATACTTAACATCAGCATGTAGAATAAACTATTCCACCATGCAGAATGAATTAGAATAAATGTGTAAAATTATGAAGAGTGTTTGGCTTTGTTTAACATAATGACTCAACCTAGTGCAGTATATAAACCATGGTTTATGATTCAGGGTGTTGTGAGAATCCATCTCAATGGATTTATTTGATAAATTGTGATTCAGTAAACATGGTTTAACAATGTAGACATAGCGAGCCCTAAAAACCCATCTCTGCTTGACTTGGGAGGGCTTGATTCTGTTAATACCGCTGCTTGATTGGTATATGGCTCCCCACCCTGGCTTTGAAGAGTTGCTCCTGTATCATTATTTATCAGTAGAGTTTCCCAGTACTTTAAAGGAAGCAATGAAAAGACCCCTGGTTGAGCAACCTTCACTGGCAGTGCTAATGTCAGGGTTCCAAGTAACATACCCACAGCAAACAAAACTCCATGGCAGGTAGATTCCTCAAAGAATAGCTTTATTGGCACAGGCTGGTGAAAACCAACTCTAAAAGTTCCTGCAGTTTTCACCTAATTAAAAATAGAAGTTTTTCACTTTCTCAAAACTATCAATCACATGGTCCAAGCAGGATACAGTTCAGTTGCTAGGTGACCTCAGTCCCCGCCTTCCAAAGCACCTGCTGAAATGTCCTTGGTTTCCAACAGAAAGTATTTTGTTTTGGCTACAAACCCCAGCTATCTTTATTCTCCCCTCCCTATCCCTTAGCTCCAGTTGTGGCAGCTTCAAATTGGCCTCAGTCAGGGTTGACAGCTGATTTCAATGCCTAAACTACTCAAAATTTCCACTACCGGTTCTCCAGAACTGATCAGAACCCGGTGAATACCACCTCTGCCATGATCACAACTCATGGTTTTACTTCTAGCTTTTCCATTGACTCTGCTTGTTGGAAGCTCTCTGTGAAGGGCACAAATGAAGAACCAGTGAAGTGCCCAGATGGATGGAGCCAGTCCAGAACTGGCACTCCACCAAAACTGGTGGTTCTCTCTACAGGGAAGCCTCATAGAGTTGCCAGTTCTACATGTTTTTAGACCAGTTTAGAAGCATGGTCTATAAAGTGAGGAGATTAATCTTCACACACTTGTGCTTTCAAGCATTTATCATCACTGTTGAGGAAATTATATGTCTGGAGGCCTCTCTAGGTGTTTAAGACTACAAAGTATATAATGCACTGCAGTTTGCCATCTACTGTACATGCATTCCAGAAGTGCTATTCAGCCGGTTCTCGCTGGTTCTTGCGAACAGGTAGCAGCAGCTGCGGGAGGCTCCACCCACCCACCCCGAGCACTGTGCATGCACAGAAGGCGGTGCGCATGTGCAGACAGGGTGCGTGCACTCACATTTGTGAACTGGTAGGGTGAATCCCACCACTCATGCACTCAAACATTAAGAGGCATACCAGTATATTTGAAGGAAGGGAAGAAACGTTCCAATTGGGCTCAGTTCTGTTCAGGTTATTAACACTCACACTTTAACAGGTTCTCTATTAATGTTGATGTGGAGGCTGTCACTGACTCACTGAACAAAGGACTTTTTCTCTCACCGTCTGGCCAGAGCACTAGGTTTTGGCTGAAAGAACAATCTTGGCAGCCTGTGGCTACCTATCTTATGAATGAACAGAAGGGCCAAAGGAAGCACCTGCTGGGAGAGGAAATCCAGGACAACTTTTATTATCCCTTTTCACAGGTCTATTCAGAACTCCATTAGGGGTTTCCTTTTCCCCTTGTGGGTTGCTTCTGCATTCATTTGTGGCAAAAAGAGAGAGAAGAACGCGTCCAGTCCAGCCTGATGCCAATAGAGAACAGCCAAGACTCCATATTCTTAACCGAAGGGATATTTTGAAGGGAAAAAAAAAACTAGATTCCCTGGTGACTCATTATCACAGTTATGTTTTGCATATAAAAGATGCTGCAATTGTGTGCGCCTACTATAACTTTTAGCTTGTTTGTTTTAGGCTCTTTTTCTCAGAGCTCTCTGCTTCCCTTCAGAAAACGCAAATGCCACTTCAGTAGATTACACAGACCCTTTTTCCCGCGTTACGTGACAACTGGGATTCACCGGTGTTTCCTATGGATGATTGGTTGTTTGCTACATTTTTTTAAAGCAAGTTGCCTAATCAGCATAATTAGCTGAATGAGAGACAAGTGAATTCAAATCATACAAGCCAAAGAGAACAAAAATAGCAAACAGTGCAAAAATATACTGTACAACACAGAAGGGAATGATAAAAGAGTATGAAAACAATAGTACAGGTAGCCCTTGACTTACAACAGTTCATTTAATGACCGTTCAAAGTTACTAATGACACTGAAAAAAGTGACTTATGACCTGTTTTTCACATTTGTAGCATTCCCCATTATCATGTGGTCAGAATTCAGATGCTTGGCAACTGGTTCATACTTATGACCCTTGCTGTGTCCTGAGGTCATGTGATCACCTTTTGCAAGTTTTTGACAAGCAAAATCAATGGGGAAACTAGATTCACTTAACAACTATGTTACTCTTATCAACTACTATGATTCACTTAACAACTGTTGCAAGAAAGGTTGTAAAATGGGGAAAATTCACTTAACAAATGTCTCACTTAACAACAGAACGTTTGGGGTCAATTGTAGTCATAAATTGAGGACTAGCTGTAGTAGGAAAGTAGTTAATTAATTAGGATCTAATCTCAAGACAAAACAGATGAAAGAAAATACAGTAATAAAATACATAGATGATAAACACAAATAATCAGCCTTCATATAAGTACAGCATCCTTACATGATGCCCCAATGTGTTTAATATAATGGGTTTTTAGTTAAACTGCCTTGACTATATAAAATTAGGAGTTCTGCTTACAGAGTCCAGGTGTTCTGACCTAGGCTTCCTGATTCAGTAAAAAGTAGATGCTTAGTCCCCAAAATCCTCTTTTTATTTCAAAGGCTATGAATTAAGTTCATTTGCAGCCCGTAATGAGACCCAAATAGTTTGTAAAGAGTTTGACAGTAGACTGTCAAAGTCTTTCGGGATAAGGCTGATAAGCACCCACCTTTATCTTCCTTGAAACGCTGCCAAAGACTTAATTGGCAATTAGCCTGGCAAGGCCACACAGAGCAAAGAGTCAAAACAGAGTTTCAGAATGTAAACCGACCAGCATGAACAAAGTTGCTGCCTGCAAAGGCTCATGTGCCTTTGTTCCTCCTTTATGTCCTATGGGATGGGCCATTCACCTCCAAGCCTTACTCACAAGCTGTCCCTTCTCTCTGTTCTTGCCTTCTGGCAGCTCTGTGCATGTGTGCACTGGGAACAGGCTCCCCCTCACTGCCTCACTGATGTCTGACTCTGGAGGCTCCAGAGGGAGCACATAACTCCCAGATGGCCCTGGCCTTGTCTTTGCCTCCAATGCAGAGCCCTCGTCTGAGCCTTCCCCAGACTCCAGAACTGGCCCATGCTCCTCCCCAACCTCCTCACTGTCCGACTCTGCTGCTAGCTTTGCAGGCCACTGGCGGACCACAACACCAGGAGGAAATAGGACAATATGAGACTCAGGTCTCCATGGGCTGTTCTTTCAAATAGGGATGTTAAATATCTAGGTCTATAAGGGGCATAGAATTTGACGGTTGACCAAAACACGAGCAATATCTTCAATGGCTGGGTCATATCCTCATGATGTGGCAGGTGATGGAAGAGCTCATCTTTGGCCATGGAATCCACCAATGCAAATCTTGCTTTAGAATAGGTCCTTCTTAAGCGTTGCGTCAAACTGATTGGCAAGTATTGCTTGAACTGGTTTTAGTGGGAATAGATGCCTTTAAAAATGGCAGGAGTAGGAAGGAAGGAAAAAATCATCTCATTTTATTGATTAGATAAAAAATCCCTTTGAGAATTTAAAATGGCACACTTTATCCTCAAAATACCAGGTGATGAGATTTGTTAGGCTGTGAGAGAATGATCGGCCCTAATCATCCCATGAGTTACTATGATCAAATCTGACCCAGTCCCAGTCCAACATTTTAACCATTATACTATACATTGGCCGTACTATACTATGGTTATCTTAATTAATGTAATATTTGTTTCCCCAGTCAGCTCAGTTTATTGGATTAGCACAACATGGCATAAACACATGGACTGGATTTGCACATCATCTCAGGCTAAACTGTGGTTGGTACGTTTGTAGAACTGTGTGCTCTTCAAATAGTCTGGTTTTTCCGGATGGTGAGAGGACCATAATGGGTTAACTTTTGTCCTGTAGAATTAAGATTGCAATCAAATATATGTGATGTGACTTTCTACTGACAAGGCACAAATGACTGGCAATAGCAATAGCACTTAGACTTATATACCACTTCAGAATGCTTTACAGCCACCACTAAGTGGTTTACAAAATCAGCTTACTGCCCCCAATAATTTGGATCCTTATTTTACCGACCTTGAAAGGATGGAAGGCTGAGTCAACCTTGAGCCTGGTGAGATTCGAACTGCCAAACTGCAGGCAACCAGCAGTCACCAGAAGTAGCCTGAAGTACTGCACTCTAACCATTGCATCACCACAACTAGACTCAGATTACCCTACTTTGGATGTGTTACGCAAAGACCCAGCTGTCTGGGAAAGGCTGCAATGTTGGGAGAGATGGAAGGAAAGAGAAGAGGATGCATGAATTGGGTGACCATATTCATTTGTGGAAGGAAGGAAGGAAGGAAGGAAGGAAGGAAGGAAGGAAGGAAGGAAGGAAGGAAGGAAGGAAGGAAGGAAGGAAGGAAGGAAGGATCCAGCTAGAGTGGGGATGGGTTCACTAACCTGAAAGTCCAGGTTAAGGACAGATGTATTTTATTTATTTTTTATTTATTCAATTTATATGCTTCTCTCTCCCCCCTCCCCGATAAGGCAATCATTGGGGGGGGGGAATCTACATGGTTGCTGAGAATCAACAATAACTTGATGGCACATAATAATCAATCAGCCAATCAATATTTCTCCTGATAGTAGAAATACCAGTAGATGCCACTAGAGCCAGGAGTAGTTTTTTCTGCTGCTCACTTTATTAACATTTCAAAAGAACTAACTCCAGTGAATATGCCAATGTTACCGCATAGAAAAACCTCCGAAGACAACTGAGCAATAGAGTAAGATTGCAATTATTTTGTGCTGCCACCTGGTGACTAATCAGGAGACGGCAGGTTCTTTGGGATTTTAAAACTTTCCTCAGAGCAAGATGAAATCTCAAAAAAGATTTCAAGATAATTACGGAGAAAGATACACCTATTTTAATCTTTTCAGCTTGTCAGGAAACCTGAGAAATAGCAGCAGATGTTACTACCAGAGCTGGGCAACTCTTAGGCAGCACCTCTTCTTCCCAGATCTTTAGATCTCTGCTCAGGTTTCAAATATCTTGGGACTTTGCTATCTTGTAATACTTTTTTTAAAGAAACATTTTCTATGATGATACCCGAAGAAGGCTTGATAACAAATCTTATCAGTGACTTGTTCATGACTTCAGTCAGCTGAGATATTTTCAAATAAGACAGACCCTAACCCTAACCCTGGGGAAAATCTGACTGGCAACCCTGACCAATACCCAATTGATTCTATGACAAAGATGAGGCATCATTCCTAATAGACAACACCTGGAGGTTATATCTGGTCAATAACTTGTGAACCCACATGAGTGACCTTTTGCTAAGAATTTCTTTTATGAAAAATATTTCTAGTGTTTAGCCATGGCTCTTTCTCCCCTTAATAGGCGTTAAGAGTAGGGAACTTGTATCATTCTCTTTAATCCAATAGTTACAAGTATGAATACAAGTAAAAGGCTTGTGGGTGAGTGTGATTTACAATATAATGACCCAATTCTTAGTTTGCGGAGTGACGTTTTCTCAGTTTATATGTGGAGGAATGTACAGTACAAGCCTGTTAAGTTAAATTACATATACCCATGATGGCAAACCTATGGCACCACATGCCAGAAGTGGCACACAAAGCCATCTCTCAGGGCATGCCAGCCATCGCCCATTGCTCTTCTGGGTTCTGGTGTGGAGATGGGTGCCTGCCAACTGGTCTTCATATGCATGGGAGTGCCAGAAACTGGAAGAGAAATCTCCCTGGTGCACATGTGCATGCTAGGAAGCTAAGCTCTGGTTTTTGGCGTGCCAGCTGGTCTTCGTGCATGCATCCATGCCAGAAACCAGAAGACCAGGTGGCTGGTGCACATGCCAGAAACTATAAGCTCAGCTTCCTGGTGCACACATGTGTGCCGGGGAACTCCTCTTCTGTTTTTTGGCACTCCCACGCGTGTGCAATCCCATTTCGGCACTTGGTGCCAAAAAGGTTCTCCAGTGCTGACATATACATTGCCTTAGCTGGCTAAATCTTATATGCACAAAAAGGAAAAAGAGGTGCAGACCAACCTCACTCTGTGTGAATACACTTATCTAATACAGCCTATTCTTCCCAACTCAGAATTCTAAAACGAATCACGACAGCTGGCCTGGTGTAGTGGTTTGAGGCACCAATCTACAAACCAGGAGGTTGTGAGTTCTACTCCTGCCTTAGACACAAATCCAGCTCAGTGATCTTGACCAGTCACTCCTTCTCATCCCTAGGAAGCAGGCAAGGGCAAACCACATCTGGAATTCTTGCCCAGAAAACTGCATGGATTAGTCTACGCAGACACCAGGCATTGACCCTCATAAATAACTAAGTTGTGACACATTTGAGGGACTCATAACTATCTGAATTCTCTCTACATTTTTATGTAGGACCTGTGCAGCATCCCTGCAAGTCATGTCCCCAGAGTGCTGGTCTGTTTTCATAATAACATATAAATATAATATAAACCAATTTCGTTGTATTCAAGTACAATGACAATAAATATTATACATACATAAACATATAAATCCCATATACCTTGCTGGTCATTGTATTTTACCATAACAGATATGCTCCCAGGTTTTCATTTTTAGGAGAAATGGCTTTCTTAGTTCCCCAAACACATGTTCAAGAGGTATAATTACTGTCCATTGCTGTAAACAATGTTTATGGACTCTCGGTGGACTTGGGGGGGGTGTCACGCTGAGTGCCGCTCCTTCTCATTGTTGGGGGGCGGTGATACTAACTTCATTTTTTCCTCTGTAGATCTTAATCAGTGTTGTTGTTTGAGCCAATGCTCATATAGACCTTCTGAATGTCAGGCCTTTGGCTGTGTTTTCATAACAGGAAGTGGCCTGCTCCCTCTTGCAGTATAAAGGAACTCCATTGTATGTGAGAGAATCCGTACCAGAAATCGGAAATCTTATTAGCTGTAACTTTGTTGCCAGGTTTCTGAATATGCCTTGTAAACCAAAATAAAAAGCAAGGCAGGTTTGTTTACCCTCCAGAACAACTTTCTCCAACCCAATGCCCATCACACAGGCTGCATAATGCCCACTTTTCTGGCCCTCTTTGTTAGAATCATAGTAGGATAACTCAAAGGCAGTCAACTCAGTGCTTCTAGAAATCAAGATACTTCTGGTTACCTTTTTGAGTGCCTGTCAAATTGTTGGGCCCATTTGGCTCTGCATTCTTTGGATAGTCATTTTATATGCTTGTATATATATGTGTGTGAAGGACATGGTGGCTGAGTGGCCAAGACACTGAGCTTGTCGATCAGAAAGGTTGGCATTTCGGCGGTTTGAATCCCTAGCGCCACATAACAGAGTGAGCTCCTCTTACTTGTCCCAGCTTCTGGCAACCTAGCAGTTTGAAAGGATGTAGAAAATGCAAAGTAGAAAAATAAGAACCACCTTTGGTGGGAAGGTAACAGCGCTCAATGCTCCTTTGGCGTTGAGCCACATAACCACAGAGACGTCTTCGGACAGCACTGGCTCTTCAGCTTTGAAATGGAGATGAGCACCACCCCCTAGAGTCAGGAACGACTAGCACATATGTGCGAGGGGAACATTTACCTTATGTATATGTGTGTATATATGCGTGTATCTATACTGTATGTATACACATACGTATAGACATGTGCATATACATATACTACTGGGATACTGAAAAGCAAAGTTCATTCTTACAATCTAAACTTAGCAGCTGTCCCAGTTCGAGTTTTTGCTCGAAGTACCTCTCTTGCCCAGTAAAAAAGATAAAAGAAAATAGAAAAGCAGTTAGAAAAGTTTTAATTTGATCTATTAAAAAATGAACTACAGTACTAAACAAGAATGATTCTGTGCCATGTAAATATATGCAGCCTCTTCCAGTTGGGTTAATCCAAATGCAGTTCCATAGATCACATACTGACATGTCAGATTTCCTGCAGATGCAAAGGCTGTTGCAATGTGTTACTTTCTTCATAACTGCAATTAGAGGGCATCAACCTAACATTTGACCCCGAGTTACTTGGGTAATTACTTGCTAGCTACTTGTACCAGGAAAGCATCATCCCTGGTCTATACATGGGGAGCCTGGACATATGAAATGGCTCTTGATACAAGGTGCCATTTTTGGAACAGGAAGCCAGCTTGTGCCAAGTTGATGGAGTATATTTGCACAGCTGGTGCCTCAAATGTACCCATTCCTGGTCATCTCCGGTCTGGTGATAGTGACTCACACTTTTGTCTAAACTAAGCTGCCTTTGCAACATTTTAAAAGATGTTGGTGCTGGTCCAGAATTCAGCTCCTATGCTGTTGAGCAGGTGGGATGCATAGAGTAAAGGGCTTCCCTGTTACAACAGTGCCTACCATTGTGTTTCTCAGCACAGTGAAATTTCTGGTGGACTGATAAAGGATGGTGAACATGAATCTTTTATTCTGCCTCCTCATATTCTAGAGCAGGGATGTCAAATCTTGATTTCATTGAGGGCCGCATCAAGGTTGTGTTTGACCTTGGGGGTGGAGTAGGCATGACCAGGGTGGGTGTGACATCACTCATGTCAGGGTCATCTGCGGTGGCCCAAGTGCTCTGCCAGCGAAAATGGGCTCCAGAGCTCCATTTTAAGCTATGATGGGCCCCCTGAGCTCCGTTTTTACAGCAGAGGGTGGCAGGAGGCAGTCGCAGCTGAAAATGGAGCGTGGGAGGGCTGCACACAGCCTTCCTGAGCTCCATTTTTGCTGGCAGAGGCACCATGGGCCGGTCCTTTGCTGTTTCAAAGGCAGCCCTGTGGGCCAGATCTAAGCACCCTGTGGCCACATTGGCCCCCGAGCCTTGAGTTTGACATCCCTGTTCTGGAGGGATGCAAAAGGTGCTCTGGTGATAAGATGAGGTGTCTAGAAGAGGGAGGGAGGTATAAATTTGCCACCTTGAGTTGACCAATAGCTGTGATAAAAGTATAACAGTAATAACAGGCAATAGATGCCTTGGGTGCACTTCCAATACATCTTGGCCACCACTCCAATACTATTGGCATTAGCAAAATGACCATCAGTCAATTGTAAAAGTTACTTGTTACCTTCAACACCATCAAGCATCCACTGCTGTCTATCGCAGGTCTTTGGGAAGGACTTGATAGATGGATGGATAAAAATGCCAAATCCAGTCTAAACATCTGGCAGACCGTGTGACCAATAATAATACTTTATAGCCCATTTGGAACATAGTTTTAGAATGCATTGTTTTAAGACTCAGAGTGGAAAACTTCTCAGAGGCCAACAATTTTTGCAGCAAGCAGTTCAGATTATTAACAGTACTCACCAGAAATCACCCTCTCTCCCATTATCATCTATGTTAGGTAAGCTCCCCATTGGGAGAGCGAGTACATTCAGCGAAGCGTTGTGAGAGTTGTGTTGGAGAACGCACAAACCAGCATACAGAGACACTGCAGTTTAAATAGGCTTTTACTTTCGTGGAAATAGAGGTATCAGAGTCCATCAAACAGTCCAAGTCATACACGGACAAGACAGTCAGTCATCAACGTCTTTCAGTTAAGGGATAATCCAAATAACATAGTCCAGTATCATATAATCAGTTCGGTACACAAAGTTTGCTAACAGTTGCAAAACTTACAATAGCTCATGGCACTTTCTAACAGCCAGCTTCCAAAACACTCAGATCAGATCAGCCCAGCATCTAACAAACAGAGAGAGAGCTAACAGTCATTCTGGCTCCCTCTTATGGCTGATTGAGGAAAAACAGTAACCAATCACATTTTACAGTATGCTTTAAAGAAACAAGGTACACCATTGTTACATGATTTATATATTGCCAATCCAACCATTAGAATTATATTCCTAACAATCTTTAATTTGAAATTGGTGTGTGTGTGTGTGTGTGTGTGTGTGTGTGTGTGTGTGTGAGAGAGAGAGAGAGAGAGAGAGAGAGAGAGAGAGAGAGAGAGAATGAAGAAAACACCTGGTCCAAATTTAGCCATTATCCCAACAGGAGTTGTGTTGCAATATCAGGATGCAAAGGAGATACTTAGAGTCCTTTTCCTGGTTTAAATAAATACATAAATGGGATGGGAATTCTCCCTCTTGAAAAGAAACTGATCAATTCCCCTCAACCCAGCCCTCAAAAATCTAATTCAATAAGTTGCCAATCAGCAATTTGGTTGTGTGGGTCTGATTGAGGAAAGAAATAAGCAAGGGAAAGCCTCCGAGGAGCACAAAGAAGAGGTGCAAAAAAGAAAGAAGTCAGAACTTGATGCAGAATCAAGTTCCCATGTTGTTTGAGGACTGAAAATATCAATTTCTGTTTCACAAAAAAGGTTAATGTAATGATGATGATTTCCCATTTTTAGCAAAGCACCATCAATATATGGATATTTTCTGCCTTTAAGAGGACCTATCCAAGCTAACTTCTAACACCAGGATCTCAGAAAAAGCTAGAAAGAAAAGCACCACAAAGTTACTAGAACTTATCATCATCCAGCTTTGTAAAGATATTTGTGAAAAAAGATCTTGCAAAGAATTTAACAAAAGCAATGGGGGTCATTGATGTAAGGTAACTGAAGTAAAGGCAAACACTGCAGCAACAGAAGTAAAGTTCCAAATGATAGGAGATAAATGTTTCACTTTATTCTCCTTTAGTCTGAGTCACACTTTAAGAAGAATTAAGAGAAATTGGAATAGCATTGAAAATGTTCCAGTGAGAGGTGAAATGTTTTTAAAGGGGAAAAACCAAACCAAGGAAGTCCAGTTGCCTTTTGGAAAAAGCACCTTGGGGATCCCAAAGGATGGGACATGCAACATGGGGACTTCTCAACTTACAACCATTTATTTATTAACTGCTTGAAGTTACCACGGCATTCTGAAAAATGATCCAAAGATGCTTTTTCAAGAGGCAACGGGACTTTCTGTTTTTTCTTTGAAAACGTTTCGCTTCTCATCCAAGAAGCTTCTTCAGCTCTGAAGAAGTTTCTTGGATGAGAAGTGAAGCATCTTCAGAGAAAAAACAGAAAGTCCAGTGGCCTCTTGAAAAAGCACCTTTGGCACAACCATCACCTGGATGACTGAGAATCTCCATAGACTCTTAAAAATGACTGAAGACTGATTCTCCTACTTGCAACACCTCACAGCATCCTATGGTCACATGATAAAAATTCAGGCTCCTAACAACCAGTGTGCATTTACAACAGTTGCAGCCTCCAATTGTGACATTCAAGTTGGCTTCTGACAAGCAAAGTCAATAGCAATAGCAATAGCAGTTAGACTTATATACCGCTTCATAGGGCTTTCAGCCCTCTCTAAGCGGTTTACAGAGTCAGAATATCACCCCCAACAATCCGGGTCCTCATTTTACTCACCTCGGAAGGATGGAAGGCTGAGGGGGAACAGGATTTGCTTAATGACCATATGATTTCCTTAACAACTGCAATGAGTTGCTTTACAATAATGACAAAAAAGATTGTAAAATAAGGTACATTTCACTCTACAATTGTCTTGATTAGCAACAGAAATTCTGGTCTCTGTTGTGTCAAGAATTGACTGCAATGAATTTAAGTAATAAGAAGGCAGACTCCAATTGAACCCTACAAAAATACTTCAATAGTAAGAGCAGATCAAGAATGAAACCTATTACTTTGAGACAGTGGGCTTCCCTTGTTTTGGATGTGTTCCAGTAGAGGCTACACAACCATCATTTTAAGATGTTTTAATTTAGATTTCTGTGCTGAAAGGGGATTGCTCTTGGTGACCTAACTGGAAACTTCCCATGGCGTAATTCTGAGATTCTGAGTAAATGCAACTTAATTTGAATTCAGTGTATGTTACTGCAGTTTATGGGGTGCATAAAGTAGGGTTAGTGGTGAGAGATGGCATCCTGCAAGTCTTTGGGAGAAGTGCAACAAGAAACAAAGCAAAATATTTTCTAAGAGCAGGAGCAATAAACTCTGGATGTATGTCATTCTAAGAGTGTAGAATTATGCAAAAGTATTTGATTGTTTGCACAGAGAAACATGGGAAAGGGAAACTCTGGAGGATTATAATGGGGGTAATCAAAATTAGGAGACACGGGAACAAACAGGAACCACTGAGGAGATTTTAAAAGGTCATCATATCAGCACAATGTCAAGAAAAATGAATGATTTGAGCAACAAAATGCTGGATGGTGCCAAGAGGACTGGAATAAACCAGTGGAAGAACTGAGCTTTTTTTTTTCAATTTCACTTTCAATTGAGAAAGGAAATAATGGAAGGGCAACACATCAGCAATGTTGCAATGAAGCCAATATACAACTTGTCTTGAGAATAAGATAATAGTTAGATGGTTGATGATAGATAGATAGATAGATAGATAGATAGATAGATAGATAGGTAGGTAGGTAGGTAGGTAGGTAGGTAGGTAGGTAAGTAGGTAGAGGTAGGTAGACAGACAGACAGACAGATGTGTGTGTGTGAGAGAGAAGTTGGGAGGCGGGCAGGCAGGCAGGCAGGCAGGCAGGCAGGCAGGCAGACAGACAAAAATTTGTGTACTTTGTCCCGCATTTAAGGTCTCCCATTCATGATTTTCTGAGTAGTGTATCTATCTCTGTTGACCCTATGGAGCCCAGAGTATCCAGGCACTGTTGGATGGAATGGGGTATATTGGTTAAAAAGTTTAAGTAGAGATCTCACAAAGTTACTTCAAAATTAAAAAACCAACTATGTTATGCTAGATTTCTACATTTCTGCACTGTTTTTGTTTGAAGGGCATTACTTGAAGACTAAGATGAAATGTGGGGGGAAACAGGAAAATTTTTTCAGAGAAAACTGTAACAAAATGTGGAGTCTATCTTTTCATATGCATTGCACTCTTCCATTCCGAACATTGTATAAGCATAAGTATAATCTTTATTGTCATTGTACTTAAATACAACTAAATTGGTTGTCTATTCTAAACTTGTTTTCAGAATAATAATGATAAAGGTTGATCTAAGAAGTACCTTCAAGTTCTATACAAAATATGCAGAAGGGAAAGTAACACCATACCATCAACCCTACATGCAGGAACTGCAGTGTCTCATATCCCACAATTTATGTATTTATTTTCCCACCTTTTTATTTTTATAAATAATGCAAGATGGTGAACATACCTAAAACTCCTTCCTCCTCCAGCGTGACTGGCTCAAACTGGCTTTCATATCTAAGGCAGAACAAGAACTCATAGTTTCCAGTTTCTTAACTACTATGCCAAACTATCTCTTACATCTTATATTACATTTGGTGTGATGTCCAGAAAGAGGCTTCACCATGCATTTAGTTGCCTTTGCAAAGTGAAATCTCTGGATTACGAACATTGATAATGCAGGGATTTGAACTGGATATATTGCCTACGCACATACATTAGATATCATGTGAGTGCCACTTTCAGATGCTATATCAAATGTATGCCTATTGGGGCAAATGTAAGTGTATAATTCACTTGGTCATTCCAGGGAAAAACTTTGGTCAAAGGACCACTTTCCTCTCTTAATGTGTTGGAAGATGCTCGTTTTTGCAAACCCTACATCTTTATCATTTACGGCCAGCCGCTATATTCAAAATAAAATTTTGAATATCCACAACACTGTTTCCTAGCTGTACCATCAGAATCACTTTTGATTAAGGAGCTCAGGGACTGAGCCTGAAATCTTCTGGAGGTGGAATTACTTGTCTGTCACTACGCTGTGGCTCTTTCTCTCCAGGGAATACTAGGACCTCAGTGTTAACCTGATTTTTGTTATTTCAATGCGTGGACGGTGTATCTTCCATCAATTGTACATTTTCTTGAGGTTTCCTCCTCAGGAGTGTATGGTAGGTGTCGGCTGAATTGTTCAATTCAAGCCTTTCAGACAGGATACCAGCTGAATGCCAGGTGCTGAAATATTTTCCTGTACAGTGGTGCGGTGCATGTGAATTGCTGATAACACAAACAATACAGCAAAGGAAAAAGTAGTAACAATTAGACTCTGGAAGCTCTTGGGACATGCCCCATCTGCCCACCCCCACCTACAATGTTTATATGGCCTTCCAAACTCAGCTAGGTAAGATATAAAGAAATGTATATTGTTCCAAAGATTGTTCTTAAAACTATATTCTAAACATATTCTTGTAAATGTTTGATAAACAAGAACAGGTAATGTTAAATGAGGCACAACTACTCTGACAAATGTTAATTCACATGCAGTAGCATGTCTGGCAGTAGATAACTTAAAACAGTTAATTCTTGGCATCACTAACAGATTACCTTATTGGAACATCTGACGGAATCGGATAGTCCCCTTCGGGGAAAAGGGCGGCATAGAAATATAATAAATTCAATTCAATTCAATTCAATAGTTAACATCCTGATGTGATCTGATGGGTTGCAGACAATATTTGAAAGAAGAGATAATGAACGTACATTTAATGGGTAACAGTGATTGGTGATATCAGCCAGGTATTATTGATGTGAAATAAAGAATTGTATCTTACCTTGGACACATTATACAAAGACCTAACTCTCTGGAGAAAGGTCTAGTGATGGGAAAGGTGGAAGTAAAGAAAATAGGACAATGGTGAAATTCACATTTTTAACTACCGGTTCTGTGGGTGTGACTTGGTGGACGTGGTGTGGCTTGGTGGAGGTGGCAGTGGAAGGTTACTGCAAAATTTCCATTCCCTCCCCCTCCAGGGGGAAGGATATTGCAAAATCTCCATTCCCAATCCACTCTCGGGCCAGCCAGAGGTGGCATTTGCTGGTTCTCCGAACTATTCAAAATTTCTGCTACTGGTTTTCCAGAACCTGTGAGAACCTGCTGGATTTCACCCCTGGAATAGGATGACCAGAGGTAAGGTGCAGGGATTCAGTTATAGTGGTGATGGGCATACCGTTGGAAGAATCAGGTTATGAAAAGAAAATCTATCCATGTGGTTGTTAACAGATGACCCCAACTTGATATCACCTACAGATGAACCTTGACTTACAACCATTCATTTAGTAACCATTTGAAATTATGGAAAGAGTGAAAAAACTTATGACCGATTTTCACCCTTACCCCTATGGTCGTGTGATCAAAATTTGGACCAATGACATGTGCAGTGCCCTGGGGTCATATCAGTGGTGAATTCCAGTCGATATGGCCCGGTATGGCCGTACCAGTAGTAGTTGGGAGCAGCGACCACCGTACCAATATGGTGGCTCATTTGGCCCACCCGCCTGCCCGCGTTCCATACCTGTTTTTGAAGCAACTGGGCCAATTGCACATACACGCACAGTGTGCGACACTTGTGCAACCTCCGACAAACAGCTGGGTGTCCTAGGGCAGTGGAGTGCGCATGCGTACGCAGCACATGTCAGGCGCGTGCATGAACAGACCACGAGCAGTGTACCGGTAGCGACTGTAAGAGCAACCCACCACTGGGTTATATGATCACCTTTTGCAGTCTTCTGACAAGCAAACTCAATAGGGAAGGCAGACTCACTTAACACCCGTGTTGCTAACTTAACAACTGCAGGGATTAACATCTGCGGCAAGAAAGGTTATAAAATGGGCAAAACTCACTTAAATGTCTTTGTTCGCAAAGGAAATTTTGGATTCAATTGTGGCTAGAAATGGAGTATCTGTAATCAATCAAAATAAAAAAAATATTTGACCTACAATTGACATATAATTTATCTCATTTAGCTGCTTCTGCCTCATTTTCTAATAGACATAATTTTACCATGACTGTCTTCCAGGAACTGCTCGTTAAAATTCTCTTAAAATAATTCTTGTGCAATCAGCGATAGTTTTCTAGGCACTTGTCAGTTGTGCTGTTTGAGTAAAGCTTAGACCAGAACATCAGTTGTGGCCATCTTTTTTAAAAAATTTGATTTGATTCCTCAATTCTTCCAAGCATCAGGTCTTTTCCAAAGACTTTTGCCTTTTCTTTCTGTATCTGAAATATTTTTGCTCTATTATTAGGGCTTCCAGTAAAGTTTTATTTCTTCTAGTTTTAAGTTGCTGTTCTTCTGTTGCTCTGCAGCTGAATATTTTTTAAAAAAAACCTAAGATTATACAGGTGAAACTCAAAAAATTAGAATATCATGGAAAAGTTCATTTATTTCAGTAATGCAACTTAAAAGGTGAAACTAATATATGAGATAGACTCATTACATGCAAAGCAAGATAGTTCAAGCCGTGATTTGTCATAATTGTGATGATTATGGCTTACAGCTCATAAAAACCCCAAATTCACAATCTCAGAATATTGTGAAAAGGTGCAATATTCTAGGCTCAAAGTGTCCCACTCTAATCAGCTAATTAAGCAACCTGCAAAGGGTTCCCGAGCCTTTAAATGGTCCCTCAGTCTGGTTCAGTAGCAATCACAATCATGGGAAAGACTGCTGACCTGACAGTTGTGCAGAAAACCATCATTGACACCCTCCATAAGGAGGGAAAGCCTCAAAAGGTGATTGCAAAAGAAGTTGGATGTTCCCAAAGTGCTGTATCAAAGCACATTAATAGAAAGTTATGTAGAAGGGAAAAGTGTGGAAGAAAAAGGTGCACAAGCAGCAGGGATAACCTGCAGCCTGGAGGATTGTCAGGAAAAGGCCATTCAAAAGTATTGGGGACTTTCACAAGGAGTGGATTGAGCCTGGAGCATCAAGAGCCACCACACACAGACGGATCCTGGACATGGGCTTCAAATGTCGTATTTCTCTTGTCAAGCCGCTTCTGAACAACAAACAACATCAGAAGCATCTTATCTGGGCTAAAGAAAAACAGACCTGGTCTGTTGCTCAGTGGTTCAAAGTCCTCTTTTCTGATGAAAGCAACTTTGCATCTCGTTTGAAAACCAAGGACCCGGAGTATGGGGGAAGAATGGAAAAGCACACACTGCAAGATGCTTGAAGTCCAGTGTGAAGTTTCCACAGTCTGTGTTGATTTGGGGAGCCATGTCATTTGCTGGTATTGGTCCACTGTGCTTCATTAAGTCCAGGGTCTACACAGCCGTCTACCAGGAGATTTTGGAGCACTTCATGCTGTCTTCCACAGACGAGCTTTATGGGGATGCTGACTTCATTTTCCAGCAGGACTTGGCACCTGCCCACACTGCCAAAAGCACC
Source organism: Thamnophis elegans (assembly GCF_009769535.1). Taxonomy (NCBI): domain Eukaryota; kingdom Metazoa; phylum Chordata; class Lepidosauria; order Squamata; family Natricidae; genus Thamnophis; species Thamnophis elegans. The sequence goes on along the minus strand of NC_045544.1, from coordinate 111,369,038 downwards.
AAAACCTGATTCAATGACCGTGGGATTACTGTGCTTGATTGGCCAGCAAACTCACCTGACCTGAACCCCATAGAGAATCTATGGGGCATTGCCAAGAGAAAGATGAGAGACATGAGACCGAACAATGCAGAAGAGCTGAAGGCCGCTATTGAAGTATCTTGGTATTCCATACCACCTCAGCCACAGGCTGATAGCTTCCATGCCACTCCGCATTGAGGCAGTAATTTCTGCAAAAGGGGCCCAAACCAAGTACTGAGTACATATGCATGCTTATACTTTTCAGAGGTCCAATATTGTTCTATGCACAATCCTTGTTTTATTGATTGCATGTAATATTCTAATTTTCTGAGATTGTGGATTTGGGCTTTTCATGAGCTGTAAGCCATAATCATCACAATTATGACAAATCACGGCTTGAACTATCTTGCTTTGCATGTAATGAGTCTATCTCATATAATAGTTTCACCTTTTAAGTTGCATTACTGAAATAAATGAACTTTTGCACGATATTCTAATTTTCCAAGTTTCACCTGTATAACAACCAGTGCAAATAGGGGAGAAGTAAATACGCGAGTAACATATCTTATTTCCCTAAGTTCAAAAATATTCAACGAAGGGGGCTGTAGCTATGGAATAAATATATTTCTGTGGTTTGGGATAACTGCATTGACAGTTTTAGACAGAACATTGAAGTGCTGACAATACTGTTGAGACCATGGCTTTCCTATTTGTAGCATGTGATTATGAAAGCTTGCCATTCAAAAGATTGAATGAAATAAAATTAGTGCCTTTGAATTGTGATCCTGGAGAAATTTGTTGAAAATCCCTTGGACCACAAAGAGAACAAATAATTCAATTTTAAATGAAGTAAAACTAGACTGCTCCCTGGAAACACTGTGGCATCCAATAAATCTTAGTCTCCATAATGAGTAAGTTAGTTATTTAATTTACTGGCCATACCTTCTTCTTTTATTTTTTTTTATTTTTCTTTTATTTATTTATTTTTTTTTTTAACAGAACTTTTTTATTTTTCTTTAAAAAAAAACACAAATATGTCATCATTTGTCAATCATTAAAACATTGAAGTACAATTTTTTTTTGTGTGTGTACCCCTCCCTCCCTCCACCCCCCCACCCCCCTCCTCCTTCCCCCCCGCCGACTTCCCAGAACCCGTACACGGTATAGAATTTTAACTAACACAGTCTAAAATCTATTGAGAAAAAAGAAATAAAGAAATTAATGACATTCTAGATTGACCTTAGCTTCTTCTTACTGAACTAACTTTAAACAATTTAAATCATTTCTGATCTTAAGCATAGGCTAACTGGAATTTCTTAGTCCCGTATTTATTTTGTATATAGTCAATCCATTTTTTCCAGTCTCGTTTATATCTCTCATTTGAATGATCTTTGAGATATGCCGATATTTTAGCCATTTCAGCTAAGTTTGTTACTTTCAATGTCCATTCTTGAATTGTAGGCAAGTCTTCCTTCTTCCAATATTGCGCCACCAACAGTCTTGCTGCAGTTATCAGGTGCAGAGTCAAATTGGTCTCTACCACTGTAAAGTCAGTACATATACCTAGTAAAAATAACTGAGGACTAAACTTTATCCTTCTTTTAAAAACATTTTGCATGACCCACCATATTTTTATCCAAAATGCTTTAACCTTTTGGCAGGTCCACCATATATGATAATATGTAGCATCGAGAGAACCACATCTCCAACATTTAGGCTGTACATTCGGATACATAGAAGCCAACTTTTTAGGATCTAAATGCCATCTATAGAACATCTTGTAAAAATTTTCTCTCAGATTTTGAGCTTGTGTAAATTTCACATTTCTTACCCAGATTCTTTCCCATGTATCCAACATTATTGGTTCCTCAATATTTTGAGCCCATTTTATCATACAATCTTTAACTAATTCTGTTTCCGAATCCATCTGTATTAATACATTATATATCCTCTTTATATGCATTAAGCTTTGATCTCTTATTTGTTTAAACAAATTATCCTCAACTTGAATAAAACCAATTTTTTGATCTATTTTCCACCTAGCCTGTAATTGCCCATACTGGAACCATGTTTGAACTACCTTCTCCTCTTTTAATACCTCTAAAGATTTTAATTGTAATACCCCCCTTTCCGAGGTAAGAAGCTGTCTGTAGGTAATTCTGTCCTGTTTTTGTGCTGTATTCATATTTTCAATTGCGTGTCTAGGAATTGCCCACATGGGTATCTTGTCATTTAATTTATATTGATATTTCTTCCAGACCCGCAATAAAGCATTTCTTAAAATATGACTTTTAAAGTTCTTATCCAATTTTTTGTTGAATAACAGGTAAGCATGCCAACCAAATACCAGATCGTGTCCCTCAATGTTCAATATTCTATCATTGGTTAAGTGAATCCAGTCACTAATTACAGATAATACCACTGCATCATAATATATTTTTAAATTAGGTAGTTTCAATCCTCCTCTCTCACGTACATCTTGCATTATTTTCATCTTTACCCTCGGCTTCTTTCCTGCCCACACAAATTTGTTGATACCCTTCTGCCATTCTAAAAGGTTCGCATCTTTTTTAAGTATAGGTAACATTTGGAAGAGAAATAAAAATTTTGGTAAAATGTTCATTTTCACTGCCGCTATCCTACCCAGCAAAGATAAGTGCAATTTCTCCCATTTTTTCATCTCTGTCTGTATGCTATGCCAAAGTGGTTCATAATTATGCTTATATAATTTCCCATTTGAAGTTAAAATGTTAACTCCAAGATATTTAACTTTTTTAACTACCTCACATCCTAGCATCACTCCTAATTCTTCCTTTTGTTTAATATTCATATTTATAGCTAATATTTTGGTTTTTCCTAAGTTTATTTTAAAGCCCGACACTTGACCATATTGATTAATCATATTCATTAAAACCATACTAGATTCCTGCGGTTGTTCCAATATTATGACCAAATCATCCGCAAAAGCGCGGACTCTATATTCTTGCTGCCTAATCTTGATCCCTTTTAAACCATCCAAGCCCCGTATTTTATTCAACAATACTTCCAAAGTTATAATAAACAATAATGGGGACAAAGGACAGCCCTGTCTTGTACCTTTTCCAATTTGAAAAGAGTCTGTTAGACTTCCATTGACTATAATTTGTGCTGTTTGCTGTTGGTATATTGCTTTAATTGACTGTAGAAAATTATCTCCTATCTGCATTTTTTGCAGTATCTTCAACAGAAATTGCCAGTTAACTCGATCAAAGGCCTTCTCAGCATCCAAAAATATAAACGCAGCAGGGATCTGGTTGTTCTTTCCCAAATATTCTAATGCATTAATAATTAATCTAACATTACTTTTCATCTGTCTCCCTTGTATAAAACCTGTTTGGTCCGTATGTATCAATTGTTGAATGACCAACATTAACCTATTTGCTAATATTTTAGTAAAAATTTTATAATCTACATTCAGTAATGAAATAGGTCTATAATTTTTGGGTTGAGTAGTATCTTGTTCTTCTTTGGGTATCAAAGATATAAACGCTGTCTTCCAAGATGGAGGGACTTTACCTTCCGTTTGAATCATATTAAATAATTCTCTAAGAGGTTCTACCATTTCTAACTGTAAGTTTTTATAGTAAACCGCTGTCAAGCCATCTGTACCTGGTGCTTTCCCTAACTTTAATTGCTTAATTACCTGCAGGATTTCCCCCGAGGTTATTGGTTGATTCAATTTTTGCCTGTGTTCTTCTCTAACTGAAGGTATTTTCTCTTTGTCTAAATATTTGTCTATGTCTAAACCATTAATTTTATCCCCTTTATACAGTTCTGTAAAAAATTCCCAGAAAGCCTTTTGAATCTCTTCCTGTTGAAACACCTCCTTCCCTCTGTAAAACAGTTTAGATATATTTCGAGTTTTCCTTTTTTTCCTAATCTGATAAGCTAACCATCTGCCAGGTTTGTTTGCATTACAAAAAGTATTGTGTTTTGCATATAATAGATTAGTAGCCACCTGGTCAGAGATCAACATGTCAAATTGAGATTTTAATATGTTAATAGCTTCCTTAACCTTTGTATCGTCTGGGTTCATTGTTAACTCCAGCTCTTTTCTCTTAATTTCCTCTTCCAATTCTGTTCGTTTTAACCCTTGCTTATTTCTATGTGTTTTATTTATATTCATCAAAACTCCTCTCATATACGCTTTGCTTGCGTCCCATACAAATTCCATAGATGTACCCTTATTCATATTCAAAACAAAATATTCAGATAGTAATTTTTTACAATCATTAATATACTTTTCATATCTAAATAAGTTTTCATTCAATCTCCAAGACCTTCTTGCCTGCACTACCCTTCCCAACTCCATCCAAACTGGATTATGGTCAGAAAGGACCCTAACTGCAATCTTTGTTTTCTTGACCCTAGAAAGCAAATCGTTAGTGGTTAGGATAAAATCAATCCTTGAAAGGGATTGATGCCTGTCCGAGAAGAAAGTGAAGTCATATTCCTCTGCATTTCTTTCTCGCCAAATATCTCTTAATTCAAAATCATCCATAATGTCAAAGAAAGATTTGGGTAACTTTGCTCGCATCTTGGTATTTAGGCGGGAAATCTTCTTATCTCTCTTAGTGTCTATCACTCCATTCCAGTCACCCAATAGTATACAGGAACTATAGTCCCACTGTACTAATTTAGCATGAAGATTTCTATAGAATCTATCTTGCTGTTGATTGGGAGCATAAATTCCCAAAAGTAATGTCTTTTTCCCTTCTAAGATTAAGTCTAAAGCAATATATCTTCCGAAGGGATCTGCTTCTATTAATTCAGCTTTCATATCTTTTCTTAAGTATACAACTATACCATTCTTCTTTTCCATAGCAGAAGCTGCAAAATGTTGACCAAGTTTTGAGTTGATCAAATATTTTTGATCAGTTGACTTGATATGAGTTTCTTGCAAACAAATTACATCGTTCTTAAACTGTTTGAGATAATGAAATATTTTCTTCCTCTTCTGTGGAGAGTTCAGTCCATTGACATTCCATGTTAAAATCTTAGTTGTCATTTTTGGTTGGTTGAAGCATTTTTAGAGCTTCCTGCACGGCCTGTTTAACCTTAGGTCTAGCTCCTCCCATTGCTTCCAGATTTGTTGTTGTAGATCCTTGATCGATGGCCGATGATTGTTGATGCTGTTGCTTTTTAGCTTGTTTCTCCATACGTCTAGTAGTCATGCGGCTAGGTCTTGGTTCCATAGCACCTTGCGCTTCTAGAGAAGAAAGATGCTCCATCTTGTCTGATGGTTGTGAAGTTTGCTGTCTATCCTGTCTTTCTTGTGGTCTTTCTCTGGGTCCAGATGGTGCAGGGTGTCCGGCCTTCAATATATTATAATAAAAATCTCGGGCTTTCCATACAGAGTTGAGGCGGTACCTTTGCTTATCAAATGTAAATATGATGCCAAATGGTGCATCCCATCTATACTGTATCTGACGATTTCTGAGTTCTTCGACCAAAAAAGCGTAGTCTCTCCTGGCTCTTAACATTGGAGGTGGTATCTCTTTCAAAACAACCAGGTCTTGACCGCCAATTTGAAGCTTAGTGTTATAAGATGCTTGCAGTACCATATTTCTAAACTCTCTTGTAGTAAAATATATAACGATGTCTCGAGGAAGCTGCTTCTGCTTTGCCAGCCAGGAGTTGACGCGGTAAGCTTTGTCAATTTGCCAGCCTTGATTGGTCCCTGGTCTTCCCATCAGGCGGTCAAAAGCTTCCGATAGGATCTGTTTCAGGTTCTCCTGTTTCTCCTCATGCAGCCCCCTTACTCTTAATGCGAACTCCATTTGTCGGTAGATTGAATGAAATAAAATTAGTGCCTTTGAATTGTGATCCTGGAGAAATTTGTTGAAAATCCCTTGGACCACAAAGAGAACAAATAATTCAATTTTAAATGAAGTAAAACTAGACTGCTCCCTGGAAACACTGTGGCATCCAATAAATCTTAGTCTCCATAATGAGTAAGTTAGTTATTTAATTTACTGGCCATACCTTCTTAAATGGAAGAGAAGGAATTGTGTAGCATCACTTTCTGATGTCAAATTTCATCTCAAGCATTTACACATTGAATTGCAACACTGTATTTTGAAAGCCATATTTAGCCAAGCTCCAATCAAATCTCAGATTATTATTTTAATGGTTTATTCACGCTCAAATGTCTTAATTTCATTCATTCATTAGTCATCAAATGCACTCTAACAAATGGACTTGGCAACATGTGTCAATGCCAAATATTTCCATTTACTGTTTTAGTTAAGTCACCCAAGGCTGCCTCTACAAAATGCCATGACCCGCTGTCTCAATTTTTCTGGTTTTTCCCATGTACTCATTCATCATTTGATATGCTCAGTCTTCATTGGGCTGTTTGCTTTTTCTGTTTCACTTGTGGGTTTTTTCCTCTCCTGCCCAAATATTTTTCCAAAGCCTCAGAAGTTGTGGAAGTCAGTGTTTATGTGTAGGTGGTGTGGTTCTTTTTCCACTGTATAACATCAGCCCACTCTGCTAAACAATCACAACAGAAAGGCTGTGTAGGGAAATCAAAGGATGAGATGTGGATATGCAAAACTACCCCCCAGCACAAAACATTTCAGAAAACATTTCAAGAATTTACCAGCCGGTCTATTATAGGCCATCTGCTCTTATTTTTTTTTCCACATGTTGTTTAAACAAAGATTGCACCATTTCCAAACTTAAGCGGGAGGCCGATATTACAAAAATATATCTTTTAAATCCTCTCTGAGTAATAATCCCCCCCCCAGTAAAAGTCTCGCTTTGTGTTGTGGCCTGCCAGTGGCCAGCGGAGCTGGCAGCAGATTCGGACAGTGAGGAGGTTGGGGAGCAACATGGGCCAGTCCTGGAGTCTGGGAAAGACTTCAAATGGGCCTCTGTGTCAAAGGCAGAGAGCGGGCCAGAGCCGTATGCCAGTTATCAACTGCCTTCAGAGTCAGACATCAGTGAGGCAGACGAACAGCTGGAGCCTATTCCCAGTGTGCGCATGCAGAGCATTTCCAGACAAAGGGAACAGCTAAAGAACAGGAGTCAACTTGGGAGTAAGGCCACAGGTGGATGATGAATGCCACCCCCCCAGGAAATAAAAGAGGTGTGAAAGGGGAGTGGACTTTGCAGGAGACAATTAATTGGTTCATGACTCTCCGAGACTCCTTGCCAGGTTTTGCAGATATCAGCCTGGCAGCTCTCCAAGCCAGATAAGGTCTGTGACTATAAATCCTCCCTTGTAAGGCTTTACAGGATGTGAATGAGCAAAATTCACAGTAAATTAATAAAAAGGTTTTTTGTTGGGACCAGGAGTTTGCTTCATGCTTCTTGGTTAGAAGTTTTAAAGCAGAGGCTTGAGCAGCTTCTAACCTTTCTTAGCAGAGCATGGGCTGAATGTCCTTTGATCTCTATTTCAGTCATGTGATTTTATGATATTTTATGACCCTTGAGCACCTGATTCCAAATCAGGATTTTTTCCCCTTCTGTATATATTTTATGGCCAGTTCAGCCATGCTCCTTTGGAAAAAAAACTGTTTTGTCAGCATTTGCCACAGAGTCCTGGGTGAAATGACACCAATTAGGTTTGTCAGGCCTTCTTTGGAAGCCTGAAGATGTATGAAATCGAGATGAGGAAATGATCCATCAAGCCTCGAAGAGGGTCCAAGCCTTGTCACAATGGCTCGGTATTGAGTGAACCTGCAGTCTCTCTGGACCATCAGGTTATGGAGAACATTATATCATCCCAAGTCGATTCTGAAGCTGAGGGGAGTGAAAAATGAGACCGAGGAGTTGTTGATTTGGGATATTGACTAGGAAGAGTCTGCAGTGAGATGCAGCATATTGCATATAAGCTCCTAGAGACATCACTGAGGCTGCAGAATCAGGTGAGCAATGATTAATGAGCATTAAGGAAGATAGTTTCCAAAGGCAAAAATAGCCCTTCTGAATTAGCCAGAAGTCCACCTTGTCCAGCATTCTCCCTCCTGAATCAGCTAATCAAATGGCTTTAGGAAATTCACAGAGAGGATTTTCACCTGAGAGAGAACCTGTAGCTTAGCAGATGCCATGTTTGCTTTGCCTCTCCTGCTAGGAATGGAAATACTCATATCTGAAACCCAAGAGAACTAGAGGTCCTCAGAATGGACAGCATCAGAGTAGGTGGACCTGTAGCTCATTTTGCCTTCCGAGGTTCCCCTTTGGTGTACATAAATCATAGAATAGTAGAGTTGAAAGGAACCTTGGAGATCTAGTCCAACCCCCTTCTCAAGCAAGAAACACTTTATACCATTTCAGATAAATGGTAGACCCAATGGAACAATCTCCCCGTGGAGCTTCGTACCCTCACTACCCTCCAGACCTTCCGCACAGCCCTTAGAATCTGGCTATCCCGTCAGGCCTGGGGCTAAAGATTGTAACCCGCCCGAATGGTATGAATGTTGCGTTTTAATCATGTACTGTCTTATATGTAAAAGTCTGTCTCCCCCTTCCTTTTGATTGTGAGCCGCCCTGAGTCCCCCCAGGGAAAAGGGCGGCATACAAATAAACAATCCAAATCCAAATCCAAATCCAAATGATTGTCTAGTTTCTTTTTGAAAGCCTTCAGTAATGGAGCACTCACAACTTCTGAAGGCAAGTTGTTCCATTGGTGGATTGCTCTCACCGTTAGGAAATTTCTCCTTAGTTCTCTTGGTACTCAGAGATACACTACCTTTGGACACAGAGGTTCCATAAGGATAATTGCCAAAATTCATGGGTCTTATTATGTAACATCACTCCCCCAGACTGCCATCATCAAGCAACTCTGTAGTCTGAATGAGCATAACCTCCCAGATGTACAGAGGGTATTTTTCTTATGGAAATAGAAAACACAAAGGCTGTATTTTGAATTAAGATCAGGGCATGGAAAAGCTAGACTAGGACTGACAAACTCCGGGCCCACCGTCCGGATGCATCACATGCTGGCCATGCCCACGCCCAGTTAAGCAAAGGGGGGGAAAGTCCTGATACGTCACGTGACATTGCCATGATGTGAGTTTGACATCCCTAAGCTAGACCTTCCCTATACCACCACCCCCATACCATGCTGTGGTCTCAAATTTGCTTTCCTATAGTTCCTTTGAAATGGAACATGTTATAGACAACTAACAGCAACGTTGTTAATTGATATCTGAATATACAGTATCTGGAAAATGCTAGATTGGAGAAATTAGCTTTATGGAATTGAATTCTCTGTCTTACACTACATCAGGTAAAGTAATTTCTTTAGCCAGGCATGGGGATGAGGTGGAGGCTGCTTATACTGCATCTGATCCTTGTTTCTTTTAGCCATCAGACCAGTCTGTCAAGTTCTTTGGGATCTAAGATAAATTCCTGGGGAAACCGGAAGGTTATTCCAATCTAATAAAGCTTTTAAAACACTCTTATCTTTTAATTAGAGCTACATTTCCATGCATGTTGGATAAGGCTGGTAATACAGTTACAATCCTGAATCCATTGGTTTGAAAGGACTTATAGGAAACCAGCAAAAGACTTTGTGAGTAAATGCACATGCAAATATGGATTAAAGAGTTAATTAAAGGCTCAAGATCTAGCCATAACCGTCATCTGCTGCGGAAATTCTGGACAAATATTCTTAACTCATCTATAGATCATAGACTCAGAGCAGTGACATAATAAATACTCGCCTCTAAATTTTTAAAGGTAAGCCTTCAAACACCATTAATAACAGCTCTGGTGCCATATATCAAAGTGAAGTCTTCCCATTATAGTTGATGTCCGCTCTCCAGTCCCCTCCTGCCCCTGTTCATAGTTTGGTTTGAGAATTCAACATTTCCGTTTTCTGAAAGCCCGTGTTATCTTTTCATGGAATTTCATGCCAAGGAGCCCCAACTATTTTATCCAGCCACTCTACTGCAAAGTGAGAGACAAATAAAGGCTTGACAATATCTAGAATAGAGATGAGGTAACACAGGAAATCAAATAGGAGAGCCGGTATAGTGTGGTGACTAACAGGTGGACTAGGATTGGGAAGACCAGATTCCAGGCCACTAGCTTCTTCTTTTTTGCCTGGAAAGTATTTTTTTCTCCCTAGTCAGAATTAAGTATTATTCCAAAGATATAAACTTCCAATTCAGTATGGTACTTAACAATCAATAGTGTGCTCTTGGGAGTCAATTAGCCCAGTCTTATATTATAACTGTTGGGAAACACACACACACCCCCACACACACTTACATTCCTACTATTTTTCTGTGGCCTTTTCTCAATCCATTCAGGGAACTGGTTTCATTCAGGACTTCGTATCCCATTGAGCCTGGCGCTAATGTTAAACATACATACACATCCCATCATGAGTCAAATCAGGGGTGGGCTGCTGGAGGTTTGCAGGGGTTCGGGAGAACCTCTAGCTAAAATTCTGTGCAATTTGAAGAACCCCCAAATCCCACTCCAGGCTGGCTCCGCCTCACTTACATCATCCCTCCCAGGAGTCCCCATACAACCCTTTTTGGATGCAGGTAAGTGCAGGGCGCAGAGGCTAGTGAGGGAAAAAATGGGCCTACCAGAAGTTCACAAAAGCCAGAAATGGGCTCGTTTCTGGCCTCCAGAGCCCGGGGAGGCCATTTTTGCCCCCCCCCCCCCAGAGGCTCAAAGAAAGCCTCCAGAGCCCAGGGAGGGCAAAAATGCCCCCTCACCATGGAAGTTGACTAGGCCACACCCACCATTGCCATCAGTGGTGGGTTTCAAAAATTGTTCGAACCTACTCTGTGGGTGTGGCCAGCTTCGTGAGAGTGGCTTGCTGCCCATGAGACCGGATGAGAGTGGCTTGCTGCCCATGTGACCAGATATGAAGATGCCGACGACACTTGTCAGAACCACCTTAAATTACCTCACACACAGCACTGGCATGCATAAGAATATGATGTAAACTTGTTTTTTAAAAGGAATCTTTGGTTTGCGTTAAAACAACTTCAACACACGCAATGTTCTGATTGCACCACAAATGCAGTAGTCATCCTTACCTTTCACAGAGGCATATTATAAATATGAGCATGATAGTGTAGAATAATCATATCCAAGGACCAGTGGTGGGTTTCAAAAAAATTTGGAACCTCTTCTGTAGGTGTGGCCTGCTTTCCGGGTCCACTGGTGGAACCTCTTCTAACCGGTTCGGCAGATTTGACGAACCGGTTCTACCGAATAGGTGCGAACTGGTAGGAACCCACCTCTGATTGCGATGCCCACCCAGCAACCGGGCAGAGACCTTTTACTAAAATTTCTGAAGCCCACCCCTGAGTCAAATCCTTTTGTGGAGGAAAGCAGTCTGGATATGAAGAGATGTGATTCCAGTGTTGAGCAGACAAATTCTCCTGCAATCCCCCCCCCTCCCTACCAGACCCACATTAATTCTCATTCAGTTTGGTGAAAAAGAGTTTTGAGTGACACTGTGGAGCATGATGTTTTTGCAGTGACTTGGGGAATCTTTCTCACTTTCCCCTAAGCACAGCATGAATATTCATGTTTTATTCTGCCATGCTTTTGTGATGTTGCCTTCAGTTTAATCCCCAGCACAAAACCGAGGGTGCTTGAAATCATTCTTAGTGCCACAATTCCTGTGATGGATAAGATCTGGCAGATTTCACCAACTGGTGGGACGGTGTGGGAAGTTGAGGGGGGAAGAAATGTGAGGAAAGGTAATACACAACCTAGGCAGGCAGACCATGAGAAGAAATCTCTTCAAAGCAGTTCCCCTTAATTGACTTGCTATGAGTCCACCTAGGAATTTAATCTTGCAGTTTTCAAGATTATTATTTTAACTCAGTAGCCATTAAAATTGCCTTCCTGAAATCCATGTAGTTCTTGCTTCCTTGGTCTGCCAGCTGTAAGGGGCTTGCATGAGATGTACTAGTCATTTTGGATTGGGACAGAGGAGATACCAAACTCCAGCAGAGGTATCTGGTGGCATAATGCCTGATAAGTGCTTTCCATTGTGTTAATTAGGTCTTATGCAACCTCATCATGAGTGTGGATTTAGCTCTCTTTTGAAAGAGCGTTGATTCTATGCTTCACTGGAGGTTAGTTATACTGCACAGGTGAATTGAAACAAGGAAAGGGGGCGGGGTTTGCTAGATGGGCTTTGCTATTTCTGTCACTACCTGCTTCATTGCAGCTTTCCCATTGTTTCTGCCAATGTAGGATTTCACATGGCTACCTTTTTTGTTCTTTTTATTATTTTTTATTTCTCTGTGGTTTCATACAGAAGCATTATTCTGTCCACCTGACTGAGCGACATTTTCTGTACCAATCTCATGCAACTGCGATTCCAAAGTTTTTTGTGCAATGCATTACAGTTAGTCCCAATGTTAGTATATGTGCTGCAGAGGTGGCTTCCTACCTATTCAGTCCGGTTCGGCCGAATAGGTAGTAACTCCAGCGGACACGTGACTGTACCATTCTATCCTTGGTGGCGCCATCTTGATTTTCTGTTCTGCACATGCGCAGAACAATCTTCATTGAAAAAATGTAATTTTAATTCCTTTTCAAATGTGCGCATGTACAGATCATTTTAAGTGCAAATGCAAGCATATGCACACATTTTTCAGGTGCCGAACCGGTAGTAATGGTGGCCAGAACCCACCCCTGATGTGCTGCCAAAGTGAGCAGCTTTACAGTTAGTTGTGTCTACTTTGTCCATTCCATGTCCATTCTACGCCCAGGGTGAGATAGTGTTAATTCTTGCTATTATGATAGGCACAATAACAGTGGCATGATTAAGGAAGCCTATTGTTCTCCCTAGCCCACTAGTGTCAAATTCGGCATGTCACGTTGCTGTCACATGACGTTTTGCAACTTATTTCCCATTCAACTGGGATGGGAGTGGCCTCATGTGATGCATCTGCCCACAGGCCGCCAGTTTCACACTCCTGCGGCCAAATCATTCTCAGGCCACTTCTGGTACTGCTAGTTATGACAGTCACTCTTTTCAGTGATGTTGTAATTTTGAGAAGTCACTAAATGAACTGTTGCCAGTTGAGGCCTATCTGTATTAATCCTGTTGGGTATCTTCCTTTTCTATCTTTATTCTGTGCTCCCTGCAACACTCTTACACCTCGGTGTGCAGTGGTTAGAGGGTAGTACTGCAGGCTATCTCTGCTGACTGCTGGCTGCCTGAAATTTGGCAGTTCAAATCCCACCAGGTTCAAGGTCGACTCAGCCTTCCTTTCTTCCAAGGTGGGTAAAATCAGGACCCAAATTGCTGGGGGCAAGATGCTGACTCTGTAAACCACTTAGAGAGGGCCGTAAAGCACTGTAAAGCAGTATATAAGTCTAAGTGCTATTGCTATTCAAACTATTTTTGAATACAGACTTAATGTTCTTTTAGAAAGGACTTAAACCTGTGTTCAAAAACAGTCCTATTAACAGGATATAGAAGAAGGGTTGGAAGGAGAAATAGGAGATTTGTGAATCACCTGTGAACCAACCTAAAAGACCCCTTTACTGTCATCACTCAAATTGTTCCATTTCTTTCCTATCTAAGGTAGGTATCTTGATAGGAATTGAGTAACATACCACTAGCAGCAGCAAAGTTACTGTATGTTGCAGGCTTATAACTTTTTTACATGCAGAATGATTGGAGGTTCATAGGCTTAACCCTTTAGTAATGAGTAAACTACATTTGAAATCACTGCTCTCTTACATTTATTGTTATCAGATTTCCTCTTTTTCACCTGAGCTAAGCATGATGCACTTTTGCTTTCTTTTCTTGCAGGGGAAGGAATCCCAGGTCCCTCGCCATTTTTGTCACTGGAGAATTCATTTTTCTCAAAAGATTTCATAAACTGGGTTGTCAGGAATCTTAGCAAAACATCTCTATGAATCATATTATTTAACCCCCCCCAAAAAACCCTCTCAAAAATATTTGTCTTTGCATTTTTATTTAAAAAGGTAACTGTAAACCATATTAATAATATAATACTGAGCACTGTTATTAACCCTACCGAACCTAATGAGATTGCTCCCTAAAGGGTGTTTAGAATTAACCTTACTTTTCACAGATGGCTGCCGTTACCTTCAGATTTTATTCGGCTGGCAACCAGTATCAAACTGAAGTATCTGTCCACCTCAATTAGCACCATCAATTTTGATTAGCAGTGGAATTAGGACTTTTTCATCATCTCCTACCTGATCATTTATTTCAGATTAATTAAGTTTATGTTTATGAATGCCATTTACCATTCAGCATACCCAACAGATACGTATTGGTAAATTAATTAAGGGAAAATATATCTATACTTATTAGGAAAAAATGGCACATTCTATTATAGCTCCCATTACCCCTAGATAGAAAGTCTAATTATAAGGGATTATGGGAGGTTACATTTCCTCTGTTCTGTTATCTTTTTTAACATTTAACCAATAAATTGGGATACGTCATCCATTGTATGTTGATATTAATCTTGGAATATGAATTAGAAGGCATTAGATTTCAGGAATAGACTTAAGAGGAAACCTGCACTGTTTGTTTTCATGCCCATGACTAGAAGTGTGAAAGTTTGCTCAAAAAAATAACAGTGATATACATAACACAAAGATTTTGCTATAAGAAATCTCTATTCTACAGGCCTTAAACATATGAGAAGGAAAATATTTTGTTTTATGCAGAAGTCATACTGGAATATACCAGGTGGTGTTTTTCCTTAAAGTCTCATTTAATAGTTGAGAAAAAAAATCCAAATACAGTATATCACAGAAGTGAGTACAGCCCCTCACATTTTGTAAATATTTAAGTATATCTTTTCATGTAACACTGAAGAAATGACTCTTGGCTACAATGTAAAGTAGTGAGTATAAACTTGTATAACAGTGTAAATGTGTAATTGTACAGTGATATGCTATATGTCAAACATGCTCAAGTCAATTCATTTTAAAAGTCCAGATCATCTTGATCAATAATATTTGAGTCCTGCTTCTTCTTTTTAGAGACATGATGACTATCTTCATTGTCTTCATTTGGGGGATCTTCTCCCATCACAAAACTTGCCTGAGATGATTGGTCTTCTTCCTCCTCTTCATCACTGTCTGGATACATCTTTGCAGGCTTACTCTCGATATCCAATTTAGATTCCCCATCACTTCCACAGTCACCATCCTCATTATTAATATTCTCCTTTTTCTTAGACTCATCTTCATCACTTTTATATTCAGATCCTTCCTGAGACTTCTGTGAAAAAATCCCCTCAGATCTTTTCTCTGGTGCTTCAGGAGTCCCATTCTCTTCTGTTCCTCTGTCATCTTCTGGGTTCTGAACAGATTCATTGCTATCTTCTCCTTCTGCTTCATTCTCTCGAGCTTCATCACCCTCCTTATTTTCATCCTCTTCTTCAACTTCTGCTGTTTCTGAACATGCCTCACTTTTTGCCTCCAAACTGGCATTGTTCTCAGATTTCTGTTCACTACTATCAGGAATCTCTTCCTCAATAATGGCCTGAGATTCACCAACATTTTCTGCAGGTTCATCTCCTTGGCTTTCTTTTTCATCCATTTCTACTGCACTATTATCTGTCACATTAGGTTCATCTTCAGCTTCTTGGTCATCTTTTGGGGTTTCTTTTTGTTCTCCATCCATCTCCTCTTCATCATTCAATTCTTTATCTTCTTCACTTTTGGCTTCCATTCCCTGATTATTTTCTTCACATATTACATCATTTTCTTCCTGTTCTCCATCTTGTTCTACTTTCATGTCCTCATCCTGTTCTTCATCCTCTTTTTCTTCCTCTTCTGTTTCTTTTTCTTCCTCTTCTTTTTCTTTCACAGATTCTGTCTCACTTTTTTCTTCATCTTCTTGTTTGGCTGTTTCCTTTTTTTCATCTTCTCTCATAGACTCTCCTTCCTTTTCTTCATCTTCTATGTTGGGTTTTTCCTCCTCTTCGTTCTCCTCCCCTTCTCCTTTCACAGACTCCTGCTGCTCCACTTCTGGCTGTTCCTCCTGCTCTTCCTCCTCCTCCTGCTGCTCTTGCTCCCCCTCTTCCTGTTCCTCCTGCTGCCCCTCCTCCTGCTCCTCTTGCTCACCCTCTTCCTGCTCCTCCTTCTCACCCTCTTCCTGCTCCTCCTGCTGCCCCTCTTCCTGCTCCTCCTGCTCACCCTCTTCCTGCTCCTCCTTCTCACCTTCTTCCTGCTCCTCCTGCTGCCCCTCTTCCTGCTCCTCCTGCTCACCCTCTTCCTGCTCCTCCTGCTCACCCTCTTCCTGCTCCTCCTTCTCACCCTCCTCCTGCTCCTCCTGCTGCCCCTCTTCCTGCTCCTCCTGCTGCCCCTCTTCCTGCTCCTCCTGCTGCCCCTCTTTCTGCTCCTCCTGCTCACCCTCTTCCTGCTCCTCCTTCTCACCGTCTTCCTGCTCCTCCTGCTGCCCCTCTTCCTGCTCACCTTCCTGATCCTCCTTCTCCTCTTCCTGTTCCCCTTCCTGTTCCTCCTGCTCCCCTTCCTGTTCCTCCTGCTCCCCTTCCTGCTCCTCCTGCTCCCCTTCCTGCTCCTCCTGCTCCCCTTCCTGCTCCTCTTGCTCCTGCTCATCCTGTCCCTCTTCCTGTTCCTCCTCCTCCTCCTGACCCTCCCCTTGCTTCTTTTCCTCCTGGTCCTCCTGCTCCTCTTCCTGCCCCTCCTCCTTCTCCTCTTCCTGGTCCTCCTGCCCCTCCTCCTCCTGCCCCTCCTCCTGGTCCTCCTGCTCCTCTTCCTGTTCCTCCTGCTGTTCTTCCTGTCCCTCTTCCTTCTCCTCTTCCTGCTCCTGCTCCTCCTTCCCCTCCTCCTGCTCCTCCACACATTTTGCTTCCTCCTCCCCATCATTTTCCACCATTTTTTTTGCTTCATGTTGGGCTTCTTCTTCCTGCTCTGCTTCACTAATATCATAGTCTGTCTTCCTATGAGCAACACTGGTGTTCTTCATGTTAAGGATGTCTTGTAGATCAAAAGCCTTCAAGATTGGGTTTGGAGCCTTAGCCATCACTTCAGCTGTATGATGTACAGTCTTGGCCACCATTTTTTTCCTCATACACTCATCACAGGGGCAATACTCTTCATCTTTTAGCTGAACATCAAATGTTTCATCTTCTTGAATTGTATTATAAAAGAAGTTATCGTTGTCAATGTCCTCTGACTTCAGTTGCTTATTTGAATTTGTGCTCTTGTTAGTGAGTGATAACATACTTGTCAAACGGCGCCTCCGGTTTTCTAGTTGTGGAGTAGATTCTTGCCTTAATTCATTTTCTGGAGGTTTTGGAATCTTCTTTCCTGTTCTGCTTTTGATTTTATTTAGTTCTTCTTCCACACTCTTTTGTATCCTTCTGCTCACTTCTTCTTTTAGTTCTTCAATCATCAAATCCAACTCTTTACTGTTTGTCAGGTTCCATTTCACTTTGAACTCATTCATGGCACTGACATAGTGAGTCATAAATTCCTTCTCGATCTTCTTCAGAAGTTTTAGCACCCAAACTGGGTCCTGGCTGCCGGATCTTTGTTGGATCGTTGGAGAAACTTTCACTGTGCTTTGATGAGATATGTTACTAGATGCTGTATCATCTTTAGCCTCAGACTGGTTTTCTGAATTGATCTTGGCCTCTTTCTCATCAATAGCCTCATTTACACTTGGGCCAGGTTCTGTCTCATTGTTGCCTGCCTCTTCACTGGGATTTTCTTCTACTTCTTTGGCCATGGTGTCTGTATGAGCCTCCATCAGGATGTTATCTTCATTAGAGACATTCTCTGCATCCTCCACATTTTGATCATCATGTGTACTATTTCTGTCCAATTCAATATTGTTCTCAAGATCCTGGTCTTCCTTTGCCTCTATTACCTCCTGAACTCCAGCAAGTTCTGCTTCACTTTCACTTTCCAGTTTTGAACAAAGTGGCTGAAAATGTTCCTCTGGCTCCTCCTCATTACCATCTTCCTGCTCTGGTTTTCCTTCTTCAGGGAGTTTGGCTTTATCTCTTTTCTCTTTTAACAAGGCACAATCATGGCCGCCAACACCGCTGTCTTCTCCCGAACCTCCATCACCACTATTTATATCAATCCCCGAAGAGGTCATTGTTGTAAAGTCACCATCTTTTGAATTAGGGGCCTTGAAACTCGAAGACGTTTTTATCTGGCTTTTTCCTTGCAGCCCTAAATTGGCGTCCCCATTTTCAAGTATGTTTCCAAACCACACTGCCTGGAAAATGTTTAAGAGTTCTTTGTATCTGAACCCATTCAGGCATTTATTTTGTTTATTGGATGAATCCAATGCTTCATCCAGGAGCTGTAGGGAAGCAAGGCATTGTATCAAAATATTGGCTGAGTTGCTGAGTTTTTTTCCTAATGTAGGAGACACTTCAGGCAAACTATAGGACCGTTCCAATTTTGTTTCGTGTTTGGAAGCCAGCAACACTTTCATAATCTTCACAGAGATTTGAATGGTGCTGGGCAAGTCTTTTTTGTGGTTGTTTTGGCTGGGGGTGTCAGAATACTGGCCCTCTCCTTGGCTAGTTTCCACTTCTTCTGATATAATTTCAGAAGCCTTCTCATCCTGGGGACAATCATTTTCTGCTAGGTGCTCACCATCTTCTGCATCTTCCTTCTCACTACATCCCTTTTCCAGTGAATCCTGGTTGTTTGAACAGTTGGGAATTTCACCATGTAATTCAATTGTCTCCTCATCTTTCTCCATCTCACATTTCATCAGCAGAGATTCTGAAGGGATCTTTCTCAACCACTCATGCACGACTTCTTCTGGAGAGGCATTGGGAAGTGAAGATGGGATGATTTGGTCACAAGTTTCTGAAGCAGCTTCTGCTTGGACCGCTGTCTCTTCCTCTGTTTGCTTTTCCTTGTGGCCAGAGCCTTCCTTTTCCTCTGCCTCATTTGCTGTGTCCATTTCAGGCAACTGTGAACCATCCATTTCTTTTTGCAGTTCATCTGCCATTGGCTCCAATTCATTGCTCGCAGGGGCACTGTTGATGTTCATCAGCAGAGGCCGACTGTTCTTGCTGCTGGGTCTCCCTCTGGGGGGGACAGGGGAGTGGAAATTGAACTGGGTTGTAGATGCTTTTTCTGAAACTTGGCTACAATATTTCAGGGTAGCATTGCTTCTCTTTTTTTGTCTTGGTTTGGAAGATGGTGCTATGCTTGATTGCAAGCTGACATCATTATTCTCTGAGGCTTGCATCTCCGAACAAGTGCTCTTGGCATCAGAATGTACCAAGTTGCTTGAACTATCACATTGAAGATAATTGCTTCTGGTTTCTGCTATGTGGCCACATTTGGAGCACATCAATTCTGAGCTACTTCCTTGCCTGGAAATGTTTTCCTGAGTACTATTTTTGGCAGTATCAGTCCCATTTTTCTCATCAGATTCCAAAACATTGGAAATAGAAGATGATACCTCGGTATCTTCTCTCTGGATCCTTTTATGACTACTTCTGGAGGACTTACTAGAGCATTTAGATATCCTGCTGGAATTTTCCTCACTGTTGGGAGCTGCTTCACTTAAATATGACGTATTTGAATGAGAAGAATTATGAGATAAATGACCCCCTTTGTCTCTTTTCCCTACTTCATTTGAGTTTTCTGAAGAAGAGGTTGTCCCGCTGCTTGATTTTCCATCCTCTACATGTAAAGGTCTTTTGGTTTTCTTTCTCTTGATAATAGATCCTCTGCTTGACCCACTAGATACTTTGAAGTCTTCTTTTGAGTCATATTGGTTGCACTTGCTTCTATTGGAGATTCTGGAGGCAGATAAAGCAGCACTATGGATATCCATTTCACTGCTATCACTTCTACCTTCTTCATTACAAACTTTGGACTGGGAGACTCTGGTCTTAGACCTTTTGCTACATCTATTGACTTCATCCTTGATAAGACCATTGGACACCATCTTTTCTGAAACTGAATTTATTTCATTATCCTCCTCTTCCTTTTCAACCTCTACTTGTGTGGCAATTTTAGGGGGGCAATCTTCACTTGAAAATGGTACTTTATTATATGATGGTGTGTGATCATTATCTGAAATCTTTTCTACTTTGTCTTTTGTTCCAAATGTACTATCTTTACTGGATTTGCTACTGGCACTATTTGGAGAAGATGAACAGCCAATAACTTCTTCTCTTTCCTTAATGCTACAGGATGAAATTGTCCTTACCACACTACTTGTTTCCTCTAACACTTTTATCTGGCTTTCTATAGAATACTGACATTTTGATTTGTTACTCCTAGCTCTAGTTCTTCTACTTTCATCTCTTTCTTTCCTCATGATGGAACCATGTTCACTTTCTGAACTGGCCAAGCTAGCTACACTATCTGTTTTCTCTGATAGCTCTTTTTGGCTTTTGCTTGTTTGCATACAGTTATCTTGACAGCAGCATTTCTTTATTCTGCCGTTCTCCCTTTTATTCCCTAGAGTCTCTGAGAAATCTGAAATCTCTTGTATGAGGTGTTCAGAATGTTTTGTTTCATTTGATGACGTATGGACACTCTCAATGGAGGCTCTCTTTTTGTGGACAATTCTCTGGTGTGATGAAGTGCTTGAGCAAGAAGAGTGTGTGTACCAAGTGTTTGTTATTCCTGGCTCTTCTTTTTGAGAAGCATGCATGGGGTTCTTCCAAATATCATAGTTGCTGTGGGACTTACTGCAACAATGGCAATAGGTCACCTCGTTTTCAGATTCATCGAGATTTGAAATGTAAGAGTCAGCATCACAAGGATATAATGAGTCTTCCATTTCAGAGCTAGTCTCTTGGTTAATTTTTTCTCTTGGCACACTTTGATTATCTTCCATGACATCTGATTCTTCACAGAGAGTCTGATTCATCAAGCTGGATTTCTTGATTTGTGTGGACCATTGAAGAGTCTCATCAGAGAGCAGATGAAAGCAGACTTTCATTTCAACTGATAGGCTGCCATCTTTATTCATATACACTTTCTTTTCTATGTCATCATTGACTAAGGAACGGGCCAAACCCTCTCCTTTAGGACAATTGTTTGAAGAGGAGTTTCCATTGTCTGATGATGTTGCTGGACCATTCATGTAAGATTTTTCAGATGATAGTGAAAACCTCATGGACCGATTGCTCAAAGACGATCTTGGGTGAATTACACTTTTTTTGGCTTTCAGCCCAAAATTCACTGCGGTTTGCCACAGCGGGCGTGGTGGTGGTAGTGGTGGGGTGTGGGGGAAGGTAAGGAGGAAAGAAAGAACAAAAATGAGAAAAAATGCATACCAAATATCCTGAACTGATAATAATAAAGGGTAGCAGTTGCTTTAATCACATAAAGAATCTGGTTCAGCTTTCAGAATCTCCACCTTCGTAAGCAAATCTATCACAAATCCATTTTCAAGGGGACTAAAGACTGCCACTTGTCTTTTTCTGGGTGATGGCTTCAAGTTGTGCCAAGAGGAAAGGAAAATAGATGCATCCATTCCACCCTCTTCCCAAAGTAGATTGTTGCAAATGAAGTGTTGTAAGCTCTATTTCAAATCACCCAAAGCTTTTTAAAATAAAAGGTAAATGTTTCCCTCACACATATGTGCTAGTTGTTCCCGACTCTAGGGGACAGTGCTCATCTCCGTTTCAAAGCTGAAGAGCCAGCACTGTCTGAAGATGTCTCCGTGGTCATGTGGTTGGCATGATTAAATGCCAAAGGCTCACGGAATGATGTTACTTTTCCACTAAAGGTGGTTCTTATTTTTCCTACTTGCATCTTTACATGCTTTCTAGGTTGGCAGAAGCTGCGACAAGTAATGGGAGCTCACTCCGTTATGCGGCGCTAGGGATTCGAACCGCCGAACTGCAGACCTTTCAGATCAACAAGCTCAGTGTCTTAGCCACTGAGCCACCATGTCCCTTTTTAAAATACCAGTACTCTAATTCATAAAATGGAATTATTACTAGGGAGAAGCTAAAACCAAGGAACTACTCATGCCTGGCCCCATCATCACCTGTTTGGATTACAGGTGATCAGATGAGCAGACCATTGCCTAAAATATGGGTGTCAAACTCGCGATGTCACATTGTCATCACATGACATATTGTGACTCCCCCCTTCACTCAACCGGGGGTGGGCATGGCCAGCACATGACGCATCTAGTCTGCAGGCCACGAGTTTGACACCCTTCATCTAAAGCAATTTTATTGGTACTTTCTACGGTTGTTGTCTTCTCTTGCCCCAAACTCAGGAAATTAAACTGTTCACAGTGAACATTATGAATGCCTTTTACTAGTGCTATTATTTTATTAGTGTTATTATGGTCTTTAAAAAAACAATGCTGGTTTTAATGGATGGATTCAACAGATTCAAACGACCAATAAGATCGCACAGGTTGGGCCTCCTGCGGGTGCCGTCGACCGGACAATGCCGGCTGGCGGCTCCCCGAGGGAGGGCTTTCTCTGTAGCTGCACTGGCCTTGTGGAACGAGCTACCCGCAGAGATCCAGATCCTTACCACTCTCCCGGCCTTCCGTAAAGCGACCAAGACCTGGCTGTTCCGGTAGGCCTGGGGCTGTTGATTAATATCCAGCCCCACTTGATTGAATGGATGATTTATTAATTTTAATAATTGTATTTTAAATTTTTTTATATGTTTTTACTTTTGTTGTGAGCTGCCCAAAGTCCCAAGGGAGTGGGCGGCATACAAATCTTATTAGTTAAAGTTAAAGTTAAAGCTGAATTAATTAAAAAGAAAGAAAGGGAAAAATTAGACGGCTGAAGTTAGATTGCAATCTAGAAGGTCATTTTCTCCTGTTCATCCAATTGGACAACTGATTCTTTCAAGAAACCTTCATTCCTTTCCCCTCCCCTCCCCTTCAAATCTAAAAATAAAGAGCACCAACCCAAATGCAGTCATCATTCATTTGTTCTTACTTTCATTCTTTTTGCCTAAGGTGCTACTGTTGGAGTGGGAAGCTAGACCAGGTAATTTCTCCAAAGAGTGCTTCTTTGGGTTTTGCATTAGGATTGGCTTGAAGGGTTCTTGGCCAACGCAGATGAGCACATTTGGGCAAAGCAGCAGACCTTGCATACTGTCAATCTGGAGAGGAGGCAAACACAATAGCAGTCAATAGAGAGAAAGGGGGGGGGACCAATACACTGAAGGTGCCACTGTTGGCTGAAGTTGACTTACACCTCAGTCCAAATCTAGAATGGTCACATCATTGTTATGACAGTGTGTTTATGTGCGTGTCATCAGTCTACGTATCTGTCAAACTGAAGACCTTAGCAAGCGTGATAATCAGAGGTCGGTTGCTGCCAGTTCGGCCCAGATCAGCCGAACTGATAGTAGCGGTGGTGGGAGGCTCCACCCATATGCCCGGACGCTTCTGCGCATTCACAGAAGCATTGATGCCCGTGAGCACGCACAGGAGTGCGCCCGAACCAGTAGTAAAAAAAATAGCAACCCACCTCTGGTGGGTTCCGGGTGCTGCTATTGCTGGTTCACTCAGGGATGTGCTGTGTGTATGTGTGTTTTGCACGCATGTGCACTTGATATGTGCTATGCGTGCATGCACAGTACTAAAATGCTTCTGTGCATGCGCAGAAGCAAAATTCAAGATGGTGGCGCCTATGGCGCCGGGGAGAGAACCAGTTCGAGAGCATGGCAGGCATGAGTTGCTACCTACTCGGCTGAACTGGTCTGAACCAGTAGGAACCCACCTCTGGTCTGGTGGTAATGATGCATAGTAGACACAGCTTCATCACACATATGTGCAGAATTGAGATTTTGTTTTGTTTGATAGGTTTCCCTGTCTCAAAACAGCAGAAAACCACAATATTTGGTGGCACAATTCACAGGGAGCTGAGGAGCACAAAGAAAACAGGCATATTATGCTCAAAAGCAATATGTTGCCTGTACTCTCCTATTTGAAGAGCTGTCCTGTCTACATCGACTTTAAAGGTTAAACATTGTAAGAAGAGATAGAACAAACTTCCCATCAGCAGTTAGCAGCCTCTGGGCAGGTGACTGAATAGCAGACCCTGTAAGATTACCAACCAAAGCGAGGTAATAGACAGATTTTATTATTTATTATTTTATTATTAGATTTTATTTTATATAATAAATCAGGTTAATCAAGCAAACATAACTGATTGCAACAAAACACATTTGAAGGTCTGGATATTGCATTATCTGTCTCTGTTAAGACTCATTCTTACATACTAGCATGTCTGATGGGTCTCCTTTGCTTCCTCATTAGGTCACTGTGATTGAGTTATGGGGTGAATGGATCAGAAGTACTGATGAAAAGGTAAAGTATTAATGTATAAGAAAGAGTGTAGAGCAGGTGTGTTAAACTCAATTGCATTGAGGGCCACATCAGATTGTGTTTGACCTCCAGGCGCCAGATGGGCGTGGCCAGGGAGGCTGGGCTGGGGTAGGCGTGGCCCCATTTTCACTCAGAACAGCCTCCTGTAGCCCTCTGCCAGCAAAAATGGAGGAAAACCCCCCAAGTTCCATTTTTACTGGCAGAGGGCTGCAGGAGGCCGTCCTGGCTGAAAACAGAGCCTGGGAGGGCCATGCATAGGCCTCCTAAGCTCCATTTTCACTGGCAGAGGATTGCAGGAGGCCGTCTTGGCCAAAATCAGAGCCTGGGAGGGCTGTGCGGGGTCCTCCTGGATTCCATTTTCACTGGCAGAGGCATTATGGGCCAGTCCTTCACTGTTTCCAGGGCAGCCCCACGTCAAACTTACGGTGGAAAAAAATCTTTATTTTATTTATGGTTTTAAAACATTTGTAGTTAAGTATATCTATTAGCCAAGCTTAACTTTCCAAGATTAGCATCCTGATAACTGTCCTTAGATTGCAGTTATATTTAGAAAAATAGAAAAGCTGATTCTTGGGTAAATATAATTGTCATGCATTATGATCACAAAGAAATGTATACATTCAGATTAGACTTATGAAATAAATGGTCCAATTTTGCCTTTGCATTTAGTGCTATGCCAGCGTTAAGACTCAAGACTCACCCTTTTCCCATCTATTGTGTATAGCTTCCTCACTGTGAATTGCATAATTTCTGAAATTTCATCCAAGAGAACTTTGAAGCTTTGTGCATTTCGACGGTTCAGGATAATTGGCAATTGTGTTGTAATATCTCCATTTTTGATCAGAGTGATTTTCTTGGGTATCCTTGGACTCTGTTGGGTGAAAGCCATTGAGTAATCTTCTTGTTTGATATCTTGAACTACTCTCTTGAGAACACTGGCTGTCTGTCTAACCTTTTGGGGACCCAACTTCCGGTTGGCAACACCACCGTTAAGAGGTGTGACATATTTCTTATCTGAACAAAGATAGCATCCTCCATCCTCCAGCTGATCCAGTGTGCTAATGAAGTGTATCCCCCGTGGGGTTGTGATGGCCCGTACCCCAAAAGGCAAGGGAATCTTGTGGGAAAGATCATCCATGAGAGCATTGAAACTTTTGAAACTGCGTTGATTGATGGCCATCTTGATTCCTGCAAACTGTGGGTCCCCACTTTTGTAGAACGTTATTTTCTTGGCTGGAGGCACCTGGGTGACAGCATTTGTTCGAACTGTTGGAAGAACTGGTTGCTCATTGCTATAAGAACTGGTGAACTGACAATCAACAGGTGGTAGGCTCATCCTACGGAAGGTTTAGAGGTAACTGCAATGCAAAAAAAGGAGTATAATTATAATTACCGTACCTACACATGAAGGTACAATATATAATATAATATAATAAAAAAGAGAGAACAAGACAGAATTTTTGAGGAACAGAGTAAACTTGTGGAATAGAATTGAGTTAATAGTTTGAGAAAGACAAAATGTTATCCTTCCTTATGCATTCTTTAGGATCATCAATCCAGATTTCCTAAAGCAAAGGACAGGAAGGACAATGGAGTTGTGGGTGCTCCATCACTGCAGGTTTTCAAAAAAGATACTGGACAACCATTTGTCTGGGATGATATAAAGTCTCCTGCCTTGAGCAAGGGTTAGATTTGAAGACCTCTTAGGTCGCTTCCAACCCTACAATTCTATGTTTTATGTTCAGTGCTCCAAAATACTTTGAAAACTTTGATCCCAGAATTAGGATTTTCTTTTTCTGCTTGGACATGCTGGAATGAGGAACATTTGCATGTTCTATGTGCAAAACATGTGTTCAACCCAGACCTAGAGGCCTTTCATGCTAGATAGCACTTGTGGGCCACAGCTTCTCAGTTATGTAAAAATGTGATGCCATCCACTGAGATACATTTTGTAGACAGGGAAGTAGTGATATTCTTCTTTGGAAGTGTCTTCTTCTAATCTTAGCTGCTTTAACATTGGTTGAATTATAACATGGAAGTGGTATTATGCAGGATATTGTCCATTTTCTGACACACTGACACAAAATAGAAGTAAAATGGGCCAAGAAATATAAAGACCTGGGATCAGCTTTATAGTGAGCAAGATAAGCTAAAGTTTGAACAAAATGAATTACATTTAAAAGGCAACTGGACTATGTTTTTAGTTTGAGGAGGAAGAAGTTTTTCTTTTCATCCAAGAAGTTGCATCATCAGGGCAGAACTGAGATGTTAAACATCTTCTTGTTCCTCAAACAAAAAACATAGTCCACCGCCTTTTGAAAAATCACCATTAAGACAACCATGACCTGGATGACGGAGACTCTCCATAATTATATTTAATACCATTTGCAAAGCCATCCCCTTCTTTCAGATTTATTAACACTGATTCCCAAACCTTTGCCCAGAAAGATCTTTGTTGAGGTTTCCAAAAAATCTCTAGGCTTTTTGGGTCAACAGTAGGAAACCAGTATTTGGGAGATCAAATCAAATACTCAGCTTTTAAAACTTAAGGATATACATTTCTCACATCTCAGATACACATAGAAATATTCAGGTGTGAGGGCACCTCATATACATGCACTTGTAACCCAAAAAGCAAATGGGTTGCTTCAATTTGCATAACAGATGTCCCACTTTCTATGGCACACTTCAGGAGAACAGAAGAGCCGAGGTGGCGCAGTGGTTACGGTACAGTACTGCAGGCCACTTCAGCTGACTCTTATCTCCAATTCAGCGGTTCAAATCTCACCGGCTCAAGGTTGACTCAGCCTTCCATCCTTCCGAGGTGGGTGAAATGAGGACCCAGACTGTGGGGGCAATTTGCTGACTCAATTTGCTAAAAATCTGTAAACCACTTAGATATTTTAGATATTTTTTAGATATTTTATTAATATTTATAGGCCGCCCTTTTCCCCGCGGGGACTCAGGGTGGCTTACATAAAATAGGGGGGGGGGGTATAAACAATAAACATAAAACAATACATAAGAGTAAAATAGTACACAACATTCATTCTTCATTCGGGTGGGGACAGATTGTGATCTTATCCCCAGGCCTGACGGGATAGCCAGATCTTGAGGGCTGTGCGGAATGTCTGGACGGTGGTGAGGGTACGAATCTCCACGGGGAGATCGTTCCAAAGGGTCGGAGCTGCTACTGAAAAGGCCCTCCTCCGTGTAGTTGCCAGTCGGCACTGACTGGCGGATGGTATTCGGAGGAGGCCCAATCTATGTGATCTTATAGGTCGCAGGGAGGTAATGGGCAGGAGGCGGTCTCTCAAGTACGCAGATCCACTACCATGGAGGGCTTTATAGGTGGTGAGTAGCACCTTGAAGCGCACCCGGAGATCAACAGGTAGCCAGCGCAGCTCGCGGAGGATAGGTGTTATGTGGGCGAACTGAGGTGCGCCCACAATCACTCGCGCGGCCGCATTCTGGACTAGCTGAAGTCGCCGGATGCTCTTCAAGGGCAGCCCCATGTAGAGCACATTGCAGTATTCCAGCCTAGAGGTCACAAGGGCCTGAGTGACTGTTGTGAGAGCCTCCCGGTTCAGGTAGGGTCGCAACTGGCGTACCAGGCGAACCTGGGCAAATGCCCCCCTGGTCACAGCCGTCAGATGGTGGTCGAAAGTCAGCTGTGGATCCAGGAGGACTCCCAAGTTGCGAACCCTCTCTGAGGGGTATAAAATTTGACCCCCCAGCCTGAGCGATGGAACACTGGTCGAATTTTTGGGAGGGAAACACAACAGCCACTCGGTCTTCTCCGGGTTGAGTACAAGCTTGTTAGCCCTCATCCAGTCCCTAACGGCTTCAAGACCCCGGTTCACCACGTCCACCGCTTCATTGAGTTGGCACGGGGCGGACAGATACAACTGAGTATCGTCCGCGTATTGATGGTATCTTAACCCGTGCCTCCGAATGATCTTGCCCAGCGGTTTCATGTAGATGTTAAATAGTAGGGGGGATAAGACCAAACCCTGCGGCACCCCGTATGTTAGGGGCCTAGGGGTCGATCTCTGCCCCCCCAACTAACACTGACTGCGACCTGTCCGAGAGGTAGGAGGAGAACCACTGCAAAACAGTGCCTCCCACCCCCACCTCTCGCAGTCGTCACAGAAGGATACCATGGTCGATGGTATCGAAAGCCGCCGAGAGGTCAAGGAGAACCAGGATGGAGGCGTGGCCTCCATCTCTGGCTCTCCAGAGATCATCGGTCAATGCGACCAAAGCGGTTTCTGTGCTGTAACCAGGTCTGAAGTCCGACTGGAAGGGGTCAAGATAACTGGCTTCCTCCAAGGACGGAGGAACTGGAAGGCCACCACCTTCTCGACAACCTTCCCCACGAAGGGGAGGTTGGAGACTGGACGATAGTTGTTGAGAACAGCTGGATCCAAAGATGGCTTCTTCAGGAGGGGTCTCACCACCGCCGCTTTAAGTGCGGCGGGGAAGTGCCCCTCCCGAAGAGAGGCGGTAACAACCGCCTGGATCCAGCCTCGTGTCACCTCACTGCTGTTGGCAACCAGCCAGGAGGGACACGGGTCCAGTACACAGGTGGAGGCACTCACAGCTCTCATGGCCTTGTCCATGTCCCCAGGGGCAACATCCTGAAACTCAACCCAGGGGCAGTCTACCAATTCATCCTCTTGTGCCTCGGCTGGAACTGCAGAGGTGGAGTCCAAATCCGACCGAAACCGAGCAACTTTGTCCGTTAAGAATTGGGCATAATCCTCAGCTCTACCCTGCAAGGGTTCCCCCGTATCCCTCCTATTCAGGAGGGAACGGGTTATCCTAAACAGGGCGGCTGGGCGAGACTCAGCAGACGCAACCAAGGTGGCAATATGAGATCTTTTTGCTGCCCTAAGTGCCCTGATGTACTCCTTGGTGCAAGTTGTTAAAAGTGCTCGGTTCGTTTCGGACTTATCAGACCTCCACAGGTGCTCTAGGCGTCTCCTCTGGCGCTTCTTCTCCCGGAGCTCCTCGGTGAACCAAGGAGGCCTCCGGGATCCGCCGACCCGGAGGGGCCGTAGTGGCGCAATCCGGTCAAGGGACTCCGATGCTGCCGAGTGCCAGGCAGCAACCAGAGTCTCTGCCGAACTGTGGGCGAGAGTATCAGGAATAACCCCAAGCTCCATCTGGAACCTCAGAGGGTCCATCAGTCGCCTGGGGCGGAACCACCTGGTCGGTTCCTCCTCCCTACAGTGGGGGTTTGGCCTCCGGAAGTCAAGCCTCAGTAGGCAGTGGTCTGACCACGACAGGGGTATGATCTCATTACCCCTCAGACCAAGATTACAAGTCCACTGCTCCGAGAGGAATACGAGGTCGAGCATGTGACCCGCTGAATGGGTTGGGCCCCGAATTACCTGGGTCAAGCCCATGGCTGTCATGGAAGCCATGAACTCCTGCGCCCCATCAGAGTGTTCACCGAGCGAAGGCAAATTGAAATCCCCCAGGACCATAAGCCTGGGGAACTCAATTGCTAGCTCGGCTACTGACTCGAGGAGCGAGGGGAGGGCTCCTGCAACGCTGTTGGGAGGCAGGTACGTTAGCAGCAGACCCACTTGACCCTTGAGGTCCAACTTCACCAGCAGGGACTCACACCCGACAAGCTCCGGAGCAGGGATCCTACGAGGTGCTAAAGACTCCCGGATAACGATAGCCACACCGCCACCCCTTCCCTGGGCTCTCGGCTGATGAAGCACCTGAAATCCGTCTGGGCACATCTCTACGAGGGGGACTCCTCCCTCCGTGCCCAGCCAGGTTTCAGTAATACATGCCAGATCACTTAGAGTGGGCTGAAAGCCCTGTGAAGCGGTATATAAGTCTAATAGATAGATAGATAGATAGATAGATAGATAGATAGATAGATAGATAGATAGATAGATAGATAGATAGATAGATGGATGATTGATAGATAGATAGATAGATAGATAGATAGATAGATAGATAGATAGATAGATAGATAGATGGATAAACTTGGCTATATACCAAATCTGCTGGGGAGAGATTATTTTGGCTTCATACATTCCAGATATATTATAAATCTGTTGATGGCTGAGATCAAAGCTTGTTAAAGCTGACTCAGAACTTCAGTACAACCTTCAGCTGCTTGACTCTTGTACATAAACTGCCTGGAAATGAAATCAACTTAAGAAATTTCTGAGGGGTAGAGAAAAAAAAACCTTCAGTTATTCTTGTTAGGTATAATTACTGATTGTACAGTTATAGAGATTAACTTGATTTTGTATTTAATAACGGCAGCAAGACTGTTGGTGGCGCAATACTGGAAGAAGGAAGATCTGCCTACTATTCAAGAATGGACATTACAAGTAACAAACTTAGCAGAGATGGCTAAAATATCAGCATATCTCAAAGATCACTCAAATGAGCGATATAAACTAGAGTGGAGAAGATGGATTGACTATACTCAAAATAAATATGGGACTAAGAATTTCCAGATAGTTTATGATTGAAGAAACAAGGAATGACATAATCTGTTCAGAGTTAGCCTAGCAAAGAGAAGTTAAAGCTCAATTGAAAGATGATACTAACTTTCTTTAAGTTTATTTTAGAACATCTTTGTTAAAGATTTATACCCTGCATTGGTTCTGGGAAGTTGGGGCGGGGAGGTTGGGGCGGGGTTCGGGTGGGGAGGGCGGGGGTGGAGGTAAACATTTGTAAAAGTTTTTTTTTCTCTAAGAATTTAAATTAAAAAAAAAGAAATTTCTTTCCACATTTTGCCACCTTAGTGGCAGATTACGGTTAACACCATCTCTGTTGAGAGATTCTCCTTGTCACTTGGACTAAAAGGGAAAAAAAATTGTCACAATTCTTGTCAAAGAAAGAAGAAAGGAAAGAAGAAAAGAAAATGAACAAAGAAAGAAGAAAAGGCCAGCTCTTCATCCTTCCTGTGCTAAAGCTCTTCCAGACAAACAAAAATTGCCAGCTATTCCTTGTTTTTCTGCTGTTCTTATAAAAAAACATAACAACAAGCTAACACTCCTGCAACACCACAATTAAAGGTCCAGACTTCCATGGCAAGCAGCTCAGCATGAAATGACTGTTGAGAGGTCTGAGGAAGCTTGTCCCAAATCCCACAACAGTGAAGCAGAACAGAGGCATTTATGCAAAATGGAATGAAGTACAGCGGGGGACTTAAAGGGGAGGGGAAAAAAACTTTTGCTATGGAGTAAGAAAACTCACCTTCCTAGCAGACTAGAGGCAGGTTGAGGGCAATATCATCTGGTGCTGCCTTCCTACAAGTGTTGATGGCTCATAGACTATACAGTAATCTTTATTTGCCCAATGACCAGCACAAAATAAACAGACAAACGAGAAAAGACAAAGTACATCTCAAGCAGAAGGGAGTAATGTAATACCCTGTTTCCCTGAAAATAAGACCTAGCTGGAATATAAGCCCTAGCATGATTTTTCAGGATGCTTGTAATAGAAACCCTACCCCCCAAAATAAGCCCCAGTTAACATCATCAGCTAGATGGACGCAATTAGTACCATATTTCTCCAAAAATAAGACCTAACCAGAACATAAGCCATAATGCATCTTTTGGAGCAAAAAATAATACAAGACCCGGTCTTATTTTCGGGGAAACACAGTACACTCTAGAAACAGATTTATATGCAAGAATATAATATTTTAGCACCAAAATTATAATCTATAAGACTGGAGTAGTATAAAACTAAAACCAACACAAGATACTTTCTCTAACTAAAAAGATCATATTTTAACAATTTAGCTATAATCTATAGCTCAGTGGATCTAAGTCAAAGTTCCATCCAGTCAAATAAAGTCATGTAAAATTATCCCTATATCAGTTTTTGTCTTATTTCCATTCTAGCAACACACTATGTAGTTACTGAGAAAGTGAGGAAAGGTCTTAGATTTTCTAAAGAAACTTCAGAAAGTGCTTGTCTGATTTCCAGCATGTTTGCAAACTAGTAAAATAAGATTGGTCCAAAAGGTGCTGTAAAATTTACCGTGTGAAAATTCATGGGCGATTGTTTCCATCTCATTAAATGCTGCACCAGGAGGTGAACTCAGGGAAAGGAATTTAACAAGCCTGCCTTGTAGCAATGCTGGGGAAAGGATGTTATGTCTACTGTCTACATTTTGTGTGTGTGTGTGTGTGTGTGTGTGTGTGTGTGTGTGTGTGTATGTATGTATATATATGATTTTTACAACCCCCGGTATGCCCAAATATGGGAGGAAGATCACTACTTCCATTCTCTGTCCTTCGGCTCGTCACAAGAGACCATCCAGGCAGAAACCCAATATTTTTACTGTTGCCTTTTTGTTACATTTTGTTGTATTTGTGCTGATAAATAAATAAAGGGAGACTAGTATAGATCTATTTCAAGCTATTTAGCTCTCATCAGCTAGCCCAGTCATCAAATCCCAGTAAGGGTATGGCTAGCTGATGAGAGCTAAATAGCTTGAAATAGATCTATACTAGTCTCCCTTTATTTATTTATCAGCACAAATACAACAATATATATATATATATATATATATATATATATATATATATATATATATATATATATATATATATATATATATATATATATATATATATATATATTTACGGATATGGGACTATATGAGATGCATAGCTTCAAATTATACTTTTAATGAATTGTTAATAAATTCAGTCAAGAGGATTGTCAGGGCTTCTCCCATCTTTCTTCTTCCAGAATCTTTCCAGTTTTGATGTCAGGTTGATAGGTCTGTAGTTTCTTGGACCCATTCCCCTCCCCCTATTGAAGATGGGAACTGTATCAGCCGTTTTCCAGTCCTGGTTCCCTGATGCTCCAGAATCTTCGAAAGATATGGTTCAGTGGTTTTGAGATCATCTCTGCCAGTTCCTTCAGAACCTTAAGATCCATCTGTTCCTGGTGATTTAAAGTCGTGTAGTATGGATAGGTGTTCTCTTACCATTTTCTTATTCTGATTGGCATGCCTAATTTTACAGTATTATTATTTTTGATAGGGTGGACAATTTTTTCCTTTGGTGTAAAGACAAGTGCAAAAATGAGTTAAGCAGTTCTGCTTTCTATCTGTTGCTCAGCACCTTCTTGCCATTTTCTCCTATTAATGGACCAACTGTTTCCTTGACTTTTGTTCTCGGGAGGAGAAATCTGACATAGCTTCTTTCCATTCTTCTGACATACCAGTGTTGTATTTATTTGCAAATGTTGTCATTCCCTTCACATCCTTTTGTGGATTTATTCAGAATATTACATTCTGCTCATCAATTCCTCAATTACTGTAAGAATCCTCTTTGGAAGAACAGAAGACTCCAATGCTGCACATACGTGCCAGAGAGATTAAGCACAGTACTAAAATAGAATGAAAAGATCTGTTCATGTAAAACATTGTAGAATGTAGAAAAGATGTAGAAATGATGTGGAGACTACAAAGAGTGCAGAGAAGATGATTAGGGGACTGGAGACTAAAACATATGAAGAATGGTTGCAGGAACTGGGTATGTCTAGTTTAATAGAAAGAAGGACTAGGGGAGACATGATAGCAGTGTTCCAATATCTCAGGGGTTGCCACAAAGAAGAGGGAGTCAAACTATTTTCCAAAGTACCTGAGGGTAGAACAAGAAGCAATGGGTGGAAACTAATCAAGGAGAGAAGCAATTTAGAACTGAGGAGAAATTTCCTGACAGAACAATTAATCAGTGGAACAGCTTGCCTCCAGAAGCTGTGAATGCCCCAACACTGGAAGTCTTTAAGAAGACGTTGGATAGCCATTTGTCTGGAACGGTATAGGGTTTCCTGCCTAGGCAGTGGGTTGGACTAGAAGACCTCCAAGGTCCCTTCCAACTCTGCTATTGTATTTGTATTTAGCTGCTGCCCTGTGACATAAATAAAATGAGCTGGCCTTTGGTAACATTTTTCAAAATCTGGTCCCCAATAAACTCTTCATTTTCAGTGCATGGGATAGGACAAGCTACTCATCTCAGGGGCCAAGAGTGCTTGAGCATAATTGGGCAGCAATGTGGAAATCAGCAATTACCTTCTGTGCAATTAGTTAAACTGCTCTGGAAGTGCCTGAATATGTGGCTTGCAGGATTAGTACAAAAG
This sequence comes from Thamnophis elegans, assembly GCF_009769535.1. Classification (NCBI taxonomy): domain Eukaryota; kingdom Metazoa; phylum Chordata; class Lepidosauria; order Squamata; family Natricidae; genus Thamnophis; species Thamnophis elegans. The sequence goes on along the minus strand of NC_045544.1, from coordinate 111,334,573 downwards.
AGAATAAACAGAGAAAAAGAAGTATGTTTGAGCAGTGTGGTTACAGAGAGAGTGAAAGAGGATCAAATCACAAAGGCAAATATGTAAAAGAAAAATAAATGGGTCAAGAGGAAAAAGAGGAGAAAGATATGTTTGGATGGAATTGATAAAATCTTTTTTACAAAAGAGGGTGAGAAGTTTAAAATGTACTGTAAGAAGTGGTAAATAAATATGGTGGAAACCAAGATGATTTTATAAAGATAGAAACCTATCAAGTCTGATTAAAAACTAATTTTAGCTGTGTTTCTTTTTCTTTTTATTCTCATGCCTTCAGTTTCTTAGCCATTATTTTTTCCCCGTTCTTCTGCATTCCGTACAAGATGTCTTGTCTCAAAAAAGCATAATATAGCATGTATAACTGCATTTGAAATATCCAACACAACAAATTCATGTTGTATGTATGCTAAACACCCAACACAAAAAATAAAGATGATAATCACAAAACATGTGTTGTTTTTTTTAAATGCAATTATTTTAACCATTCTTATAAGAGTTCCTAGGCCTCTTAAGAAGTGGGTCACTTTCAATTAAAATTAAAAAACATTTATTAAAAAAAAAAAGAAGTGCGCCACTTTGCTGAATGTATTCTCCTTTGCATATATCTTTTTTTGTATGTGATAACTTAGAATTCAGAATGTTATTCCAGATATAGCCTGTTCAATACAACCTATAAAATGACTTGCGTCATGGTGGATTGAACTAGGATATTGATGGAATTCTTTGCAGGTGTTTTGATTTCATATGCACCAAGATGAGTAATATTCCAGCCAATAGAAAGTACAGAATACTAATGTTGCCAAATTAATTGTATCTATATGAATGAGAATATATTTTGAAATATCCGGAATCTCAAAACACCCTTTCTACGATTGAGCTGTAATGCACTAAGTATGTTGTAATATTTAGCATGTGGGAAAATTAATACATGATTATCTTAGCACAGGATGCAGCTAAAAATGAACTCACACCAAAACATATCCAACAATTAGATCTCATATTTAATATTTTGATATATTCGATCTTCTTGTGAGGTTCCCAGGATTTATTCCTTTTGCACATTGTTCTTTGCTCACTCACAGTTTTTGACATTAGTCCATGTGTCTTAAAAACCCAAATGCTGACACTAAAGTCAATCAAATTACAATATAATTTATTTTATTACTACCTTTTCAACGACCCAAGATCTTTTCTCAAATGCATTTCTTAAATTTAACAAAATTGCGAATGACACAGCAAGAGGATTTATATGGTAGGTGTTTTCAAAGAGTTTGATACAACCATGAGCTCCAGTAAAATGAATAGTGAGTTTCTCAGGATGCTGCATATTCAAATAGATAATATTTCTTTTCCTTTCCATTGGAAGATTAACCAGTAACTCAATTACGTGCCAGGTAAGATCTAAACCAGTCTAAGCTTTAAGCCCCTGCATACTTATCTTACATTTTAAATTTAATAGGGCTTTTCTAGCCAATGACCTAATAGTTAGAACCCTAATCCCATCAATATCAATCGATCAGGACCTAAACCCAAGTTCTTTGGGGAAAGCAACCCACAAATTGGTTTGCAACATAATGACAAATTACATTTATTTAATCAATTTCAATTGACTGCCGATGTAAAATAAGACTTACCAGAGTGAAGACAGACTAAAGACATCACGCTGTTCTACTCCCCAGCTCAAAGCAGGGCCTTGTTCCTCTTCTGGGCAACTATATAGGAAATATAAAAACCTCTTAGAGAAGACAGTATCCAAACTCAAAATATAGCTGTAATTTCTGTATGATCACTCTGATGCAGTCCACCCATGCAGTTGAAGCTTGATAGAAGGCATTTTCTTGAACACTTTGAAATTAGTCAACTTCTCCCCTTTGGAAACTTGACTTCCACGGCATCAAACTGTGCAAAAGGAGATCCCTTTTTCTTCCGATATGAAAAGAAAGTGGTATGCTGTTGTTCTTATTTAATGACTAATCCAAATAGGATTATGATGGCAGAAAAGCTACTTAGGTGGCAAATGCCATCTGCATAGACCAATGAGGCACAACTGATTATTGCTAAAGATTGAGCCCCAGCAGCTTCAGAAGAATGCTCTGTTATAGTCCGACTCCTACAAGAGCAGGCCATGATCTAAATTGTTTTAAGCTCCCTTCCTTGATAAGGAAGGGGTAAACCTCATAGGTAAATCACACACTGCAATTACTCCTAGAAACAAGATTAGAAGACTGCATCCTTTGGGGCATGTTTTAATTCTATCCACCCATCCTTGAGTCAGCAGAAAACTGCACCAGTATGAACTCTGCTGTTTCCATTGCTGATGTTTCCCCTGCCTATATTCTCAGCAGCTTGTCTTGTCAGCCCTGCTAAATAGACTGGAGCAGGAAATCAACTGTACAGGAAAGCTTTAAAGACTTTTTAAAAATGATATTGCCCATAATAATAGAATCTTGAAAGCCTCACTGTTGTATCTCCTCTTGTTGTTAAACTCCAGTGAATTGGAGAGGTGTCTGATGAGTTGTTTCTGAATGTTATGTCATAGTTCTAGGCTTTAAAAATGCTACAGCTGCTTCTAATGGTCCCGACATATTTCCATCAATTTCATCTTCCTCACTCTCTACACTCAAGATAAGGAGTGAAAGGTCTAAAGGATTTTAGACACATTAAGGCTGCCCTTGGATATTGTGAGAACAGGGTTATAAAAATGCTGCTTTAACTCCACTACAGCTAAGGAAGATTTAGGCTTCCTGTCTCATGGACTAAGGACAAGATGAAGACCACTTTGTGAAACAATGGAAAATGATGTTTGTCAGAACATGTTCTGTCCTATGGTTAGGGACAAGAGGGATTCAACCATAATTGTACTCTTCTGCAATGGCTCCTATTTTGCATTTGTAATTTCTGTAAATGGTTTTGAAATCCCTGATAGAGATAATATTCAAAAGTTAAAATAACATTTCAAGGAACTTGCAGAAAGGTATGAACAACTAATTGTGTTGGCCATGCCTTCCTGAATTTTCTTTCTCTTACATGGTTCAGCTATACCCGTGATGGTGAACCTATGGCACATGTGCCCAAAGTGGCACACGGAGCCATGCCGCCTGGCAGGCACGGTGCTGGCCGTTCCTTTTCCGGGTTTCTGGCGTACATGTGCACATGATGATCAGATGGCCTTTGTGTGCCCAGCACTGCTGGAAACCGAAAAAGCTGGTCTTCAGTTTTCCGGGTGTGAGCATGCGTGGCAGTAACCGGAAGTACATTTTCTGGCAGGTGCATGCCCCCTGGGCAGATCCTCTTCCTGGTTGCGGCCCAGATAAGTCCATGCACTCATCTTTTCGGCACTCAGTGCCGAGCATGTGCACGCTCCTTTTTCGGCACTTGGTGTCAAAAAGGTTCGCCATCACTGAGCTATACAGTTGAAAGGAGCTTGGAAGTCATCTAATCCAATTCCTCACTTCCTGAGTTACTTAATTAAGTTTCTTCATTTCAGAATAGTATTGCCAAATTCCAGATCAACAATCATCATGTCACTATTGACTAGCTTCCAATCTTCCAATTGTTAGGAAGATAGTTGAGAAGCTTGTGGTAGATCTATCCATAGGAAGCCTGTAGTAGATCCATTTCAATCAGAGCCCAGGCCCTGGTTTGGGATAGTGACAGGATTGGCTGAGGCATCAGTTGTAATTCTACCTGTGGAGTCGGAGGACCTGGCCACATTAATTCATGCTCTTATTGCTATCTTGTTTGTCTATTTTCTATTGTAACACTTTCTATTGTTAAAAATTACCTAAAACCTATGGTAAATCTAAAATGCAATAGCCAGTTTTCTAATTGTTGAGACCAGTTTTGTGGACCCTGCATTGGCTTTGGAGTACAATGCAAGGTGCTAGTTTTAGGCTACCGATCAGTCTCCAGATACGCTTCAAGGTGCTAGTCGTAACTTATAAAGCCCTTCATGGTATTGGACCTGGGTACTTGAGAGACCGCCTGCTGCCAATTACCTCCCAAAGACCCATTAGATCACACAGGGTTGGCCTCCTCCGGGTTCCGTCTACCAGCCAATGCCACCTGGCTACTACCTGGGGGAGGGCCTTCTCTGTGGCAGCTCCGGCCCTCTGGAACGAACTCCCCGCAGAGATTCGGACCCTCACCTCTCTCCAGGCCTTCCGAAAAGCCGTCAAAACCTGGCTTTGCCAGCAGGCCTGGGGTTGATGAGTTCCCCTCCCCGCTCGACTTGTGTGGTTGTGTGATTCTTGGCTATTTTAACTACTTGTATTGTGTTCTATGTTTCCCCTTTTCCCCTTTTGAGTTGTTCACCGCCCTGAGTTCCTCCCGGAGAAGAGCGGCATACAAATAAAATAAATCTAAATCTAAATCTAAATCTTTAATCTAAAAGTCCTTGATGGTTTGGTACTTGGAGATGTATAGAAATTCCTAGTCCTATCAGTACTGACTTAATTAACTGAACTGAGCAGAGAGGCACTGCTACTGATCCCACATATTTGGGAGGTCTAGGAGGGCTGAAATAAGGAAAGTTTGCATTTCTATGGCAGCGCTGATTCTGTAGGACAGCCTGGTTGACATCTTTTAAACCATCTATATTCTCTATGTTTGTAGTTTTATTTGGATGGGATTGTGGGGGATTTTTTTTTGTTTATAATGATATTGATTTTTATTTGGTGTTATCCTTATGTAAGCCACTAGAAGTCTCTGAATTATGATGAGATAGAATCAAGACAAATAGATAGATAGATAGATAGATAGATAGATAGATAGATAGATAGATAGATAGATATTAAGGTAACATTAACAAAGCCGAAATACTAGGTTTTTTTTCTGCTGAATGCTTTAACTTTTGATTAGGATCCTTTTTCTGTTTAGCTAAAATTTTAGACACTTATTCTATTCCTGGCTCTTCATCAATAGAAAATAAGTTTGGGTCATCTTCATTATCTTTCAGTTATCTGAATATAGCAATCTAAGAGTGTAATTGTAAGAATGAATGCAGTAATGAATCTCTAAACCCCTTTTCCTGCTTAGCAATTACATGATTTGATGGCTTTGGGTATGTCATTTTAAGGCTTAGCTCCATTTCAGAACAAAAATATGACCAATTTTACAAGGTGTTGCAAGACTTACTGATCATATATGTGAAATGCTCAGATACCAGGGATTAGCATTAAGTCCTCTGCTCTTCAGAAGCTAGTTCTACTGTCTTTTATTATAGCCATTTATTTTTATGTGTGTAATGCCTTTTCCAAATATTAAGCTGCATGGTGCAAAAATAGCAGCCCAGGTTCTTAATTGACTAGCAAATTAGCTGGCTAGAAAGGGAATAACCTTTTCAGGCCTGATACTCACTCTTAAAATGTCTTCTTAGGGAAATTTACTTGACACCAAGTATTTTTCCAGCATCAGCACATAAATGTGTCTTTTTGTGCATTTCTTTAGTGTTGTAGTTTTATCTCTCTCCCACTCTTTCTTCCAGATGATCTTATCTGCAGATTCTTTAATTAAGACTGTATTTTAAAATCATATTTATAGGTATTATTACCATCAATATTTAGTGCAAAAAATGGAATAGAAACCTTTTTAATTTAATTGGTGTGGGCTTCCTTAAGTGATACTTTCCCTTGTGTCTAAGATCTCCTTGGTTCCTGTTGGTATTTTACTTGTACGGATACACTAGTAGGAACGAAGGAGATATATGTGGCAGGAGGGAAAGGATAAGTCTTTCATAATCAGAGATATTTAGATTCCAGGAATAGCAAGAGGCAGCCAGTACTGCTGATTGGATTTTCAGCTTCAGCATTTTGCTCCCTTGAATGACATTACGTGCAATTGCAGAATATATTAACCCATGGTTCACTTAACCTCGGTTACTCAAGTTTTTGACTTTGACAGGGAAAAGTAATCCATGGAAGAAACACACACACACACACACACACACACACACACACACACTCCTGGACCTAACTCACTAATCAGGAGAATCACTTTTGAAAGAAAATAAAGAGTTGTAGCTTTTTCAATGTCCTTACATAGAACTGAGTAGGCAAACAGAAAGGGGAATTCAGACAATGTTCTCCTTTTGGAATTATTACAGGGGGTTGTATCTTTTCCAACCTGAGCCACATCAAAATTGAAATGCAGCCCAGAAGTTTTTCCCATACCTGTGCTGTTAAAGATTCTGTATTACCATGTAAACATGATGAAGTAAATAAGTATAAATAAATCCTGACTTGGAAATATTTTTTGATGGAACTTGTATGAAGACACTCTTTTAGGGCAAGAAGAAGATGGATAGACATACAGTATAGCTTATTTAGCATAAGTACTATAACTTATAGAATAAAATTATGTCCAGCTGCCTATCATTAGTCACTGCTGTATATTTTAGATACTAAAACTCTGACAATTGGATATATTAAATAATTCAGAAAGCAAATAAAAATAAGAAAAAGGCGGTATTATCGCTTGTGGGAATCAGCATTTTGTGGTCACATCATTGTTGGGATTCAAAATATTTTACTACCAGTTCTGTGGGTGTGACTTGGTAGGTGTGGAAGGGAAAGTTACTGCAAAATCCCCATTTCCTCCCGATCAGCTGGGACTCGGGAGACAGAGAATAGATGGGGTTGGGGCCAGTCAGAGGTGGTATTTACCGGTTCTTTAAGCTACTCAAAATTTCCGCTACCGGTTCTCCAGAACTGGTCAGAACCTGCTGAATATCCCCTCTGGGTCATATCACGTGTTAATGCCAAGTCTGTTTGCTGCAACCCTTATCATATACAATAGGTAGCATCTGGGTGATTATCATGGGGCAATTCTGTCTTCAAGGCTTTGGATTTGCCCATGAAGTATAAGCTAGGAGATGCTGCTGGGCATAACTTTTATAGTTGCTTCAGCATTGCTCAAGATCCCAGTTTCTCCTTACTGAGGAAAATCAGCTTGCATAATCTGAAAACCTGCTTAGCAGGGAGACTTTAGACCTGTCTGCTTAACAAGAAAAGCTGCAGTTGTTAGGGCCAGAGGAAGATGCCTATTGAAGTTAACATAGGAAAGTAGCAGTAGTGATAGTGGGAGTGGTAAAATAAAGTATTGATGCCAAATGATATCAGCTCTGATTCTAGAAAAAATAGTAAGAAATGTATGTAAGAAAAAGAAAGATATCCTTATGTGTATAATTAACTTTCAATGCATATAATAATATAAGGTACTATAATTTGAAATAATTTGTTAACCCCTGTCTGTTATGTCAGCATTGCATCTCATTATTGCAGATTAGGGTTTAGGCCAAGAGATATTATAAAGCTGCCTTGAATTTCAGTTAGGATGAGGTTCTTTTTTAAAGTGTTTATTCATAAAGTGTTTATTCAGGAGCCGAGGTGGTGCAGTGGTTAGGGTGCAGTAATGCAGGCCACTTCAGCTGACTGTTATCTGCAGTTCAGTGGTTCAAATCTCACCAGCTCAAGGTTGACTCAGCCTTCCATCCTTCCGAGGTGGGTGAAATGAGGACCCAGACTGTGGGGGCAATTTGCTGGCTCAATTTGCTAAAAATCTGTAAACCGCTTAGAGAGGGATGAAAGCCATATGAAGCGGTATATAAGTCTAATAAATAAATAAATAAATAAATAAATAAATAAATAAATAAATAAATAAATAAATAATTTGTGATTCTTGAAAGAGCATACGGATTGGCAAAGATAGCAAGGAGAAGAACATAAATGTCGGATATAAGGCACAATGATGCCATATGTCATGACACCTTCCCTAAATTATGTCATTTGTGTGGTGATGTCATATCACTAGTGACTTTATGCAACCTTTCCTCTGCCTTCTTTTCCTGCTTTCTCAGGTCATCGTATTTTGCCTCCTACAATTTGATAGCCTATTAGTAACCTTGACTATCACTAAGTGTTGTATCTTTTTATTCTTGATGAATGTATTTTATTCTCCTTATGTACACTGAGAGCATATGCACCAAAGACAAATTCCTTGTGTGTCCAATCACAGTTGGCCAATAAAGAATTATGTTCTATTCTCTACTCAGTCTCCCCGAAGATGGGGGTGGGGAAGGAGTAAAGTAATAGGAAAGGAAATATATAGCTCGGGAAAAGGTAAGCAGCCTCTCCTGTTTGCTGATTCTCCCCCACAGATGCCCCTTTACTGCTATCCATTAGAATGATAAAGTAGTCGCAAAATAGTTTCTAGTGCTATGATTGGAATTATATGCCCAGTACATGCTTGGAGTTAAAAAAACAATCGAACAGGTTTTTAAGGCTTTGCAGAAAGACAGCAGGTTGGGGGCAAGTCTAAACTCTATGGAATGATATTCCAGAGTGTGAAAGCCTCAACTGAAATGGATCTCCTTCTGGGTCCCACGATGTTACTCCCTAATGGGCAGGACCCAGAGCATTCCTTTCCTCTTGGATCTGGCACGACAGGTAAATACAACCGAGGAAAGACAGTGCTGCAAGAAACCATGAAGAAATCATGACGGGCCCTAAAGGTAAAGGAGAACCAGAATGTTGAATTAAACCCAAAAGCATAGTGACAACCAAACTGCCCTGCAGAGCAGGGACATCACACACACCGAATGGTAACCACCCATAGCTTCCAGCATCGCAGTGAAAGGATTAGAGAATATACAGAGTGTACCTAACTCAACTTTTGCTTCCCTGCTGAGCTAAGCTGCATTGTAACCTAATGTGCCAACTGCAAAGATAAAGCCTCCAGGCCAATTGCCAAGCTTAGCTATGTAGCCTTCCTAAAGTAACTTGGTGTACATGCAAAATGTGAATTCTGCTAAATATAATGTGAGACAGCATCCCCTAACAAAGCTCTGGGCTATATGAAAATGAATTCCTTTCCCCTTCTTTGTTTTCAGAGAGCTGAGAAAAATAATGAAGTTTGCATGATATGAAATTATGTTTCTAATACTATGACAAGCTGTGTAAGCTGTGTATAAGAAGTTTGAGAAAAAGTTTTGGGGGGCGGCGGCGGCAGAAGCTTCTGCTTTTTCTTTTTCTCTCTCTGCCTGCTCTGTGTAAGGTGGAAGATTAAAAAGGTCGCCCAGTTTTGCTTTCTGATCAGAAAGATAAAACTGATTATCAGTTGCCTCGTGTGCAGAATTTCATTGGATTTATCAGATTCTAAGAGTTGCACTCAAAAAATCTTAGGGCAGCATTTCAGACTACTGTGGAATATTCCACTACACAAAACAAACATAAAATCTCTGGCCTCAAACCCTAGATTACATCTTTATTTTCTGATCTGTTGCTGTGTTTTGCTTTCTGTTTTAGTGAGAGGATTGTTTTTTTTTATGTACAGGAGCAGCGGGATGTCTACATTTCTCTGAAAATTCAGGTGCTACAGAACCAGATCAGTCATTCCAATAACAGGCATAAAGCCTTCCTCATCTTCCAGTTGATGAATCAGAATTTTCTGTTAAATTCTCAGTTGTTCAGCTCTTAATGCTCAATGGCTGCAGTTAATCTTTAAAATAGAAATCTTAGGATTGAAGGCAGAAGTGGTGTTTCTGTTCAAGAGCCACAAAATCAACCTCCGTGCTTGTTTTCTCAAATCCTGTGCAGTCTGGCTCCAGCATTCAAACCCTATCTGAAGCTACCAGCTGTGACTGGTGGTATGTGTACCATGGAGGGACTCATAAATCATGCTCATGGGATACTAGGTATGTCACTAAAACTTCAAATCTCTACCGTGCATAGGTATCTAAGCATTTTATAAATGAGTAACTGAAAAAGTCAGATTTTTAAAATCTCCATTGAATCCTTTGATAGGCAGATGAACAAAGTTAAGACTGGGCTGTCGTAAGAGCCGTGTTTTGGAAGGGAGTATGCAATTATGTCTTTGTAATAGAACCTTTTCTTCCAGGGTTTTGCATCGTAAGCCAGCGTCTCCTAGCAACCAATCCAGGAAGGATGGCCAATTTAACTGCGGAGGGTGTTGAAGCTGTCCTTCAGCTGCAGGTAAAAAAAGATGGGGGGAAAAGTTTAAGGTGATCGTGGTAGAGGGAAAGGGAGAGCCCCAGAAAATCTTGGTGAAATATAATAACGTAGTTTGCGGTTTCATTCCCATGGAAACCAGGAGGACCTTTAAATAAGGCCTCAGAAGCCTTCCTACTTTCTTACTGGAGAAATCTTGAAGGCTTGCATTTGTAAACTTTCTGTTTTTCTTCACTGTTTTGTTTTTTTTACTTTATTCTGACCGAGGAAACATGGTTTTTAAAAAATGCTGTTGCACAGTGTCTTTTGATTTTAAAAGTACTAGGAAATGCATTGATTAAAGTAGTTTAAAGACGGTCTCAGTCAGATTCTGACTGCAATTGAATGTTGCAATTTGCTCTGAGGCTGACATTTTAAATTCAGAGAGGGGCTTTTCATGCTGGATTTTTATGTGTTTATATATGAGAAGTTGAACTTGATGGCAGAGGTTTTTTTCCTTTAAGAACAATGAAATTAATTACTGGATCCTTGGATTGTTTTGATATTTCATTTTCTAACCCAGTGATGACAAACCCTTTTGGGCTTGGCATATCAAAAATTCAGAAAATTTTTGATTCAGCTCCTCTCTCTTATAGTTCTCTCTCTCTCTCTCTCTCTCTCTCTCTCTCTCTCTCTCTCTCTCTCTCCCTCTCACTCTCACTCTCACTCACACTCTCACACACACACACACACACACCGCTAGGCCAGGGGTGAGCTTCAAAAATTTTAGCAAGGGATTCTCTGCCTGGTTGCTGGGTGGGTGTGGCCATGGTGGGCGTGGCCTAGATGGCCTCCTACACCACAGTGGGGGAGTGTTTTTGCCCTTCCTGAGCTCTAGAGATGTTCCTCGAGCCTCTGGGAGGGTGAAAACGGCCTCCCTAGTCTCCAGAGGCCCACACTTCTGGTAGGTCCGTGTTTCACCCTTCCTGAGCCTCCGCACGTGCCTTGCACTTACCTGCATCCAAAACAGGCTGCCTGGGGATTCCTGGGAGGGGTGGGGTGGGGTGGGTGGGGCCAGCCAGAAATGGGATTTGGGGGTTTTTCCGAACTGTACAGAATCTTAGCTAGAGATTCTCCTGAACTCCTGCGAACACCCAGCAGCCCATCCCTGATCTAGGCCACCCTGAGCAGTGGTACTCAATGGCAGCACTGAGGACTTTCTCCTAGCACTGAGGAAGTAGAGTGCAAGGGCCCCGCAGCCGACTGCTCCCTAGGAACCACCATGCACCACTTACCTTCAGGTGGTTTCTTTTTCTTGAAAGGGCCCAAGGCTGCTCCAAGTTGTACAAGGCCTTCGTTCTTTTTGTAATAAAAAAGTTTTCATTTTTAGACAAACATAAAACAAACAGACATAAAAACACACAAAATAAAAATTCTTCTCCAATTACTTACAGTGTGTCGATTGGTTACAAAATGTTTGTGCTTTCTCACAATAGTCTTTGCTTGCAATTTACATAAAGACTCATATCATCATTCTAATATTGTTCTGTCCCAAGCCTCTACAATATATATAGACGTAGACTTGGCTGTCTGCCACAACTAAGGAGGGAGATAAGCAACCCCTTGGCTGGGAACCCAGAAAGCTATCTCTATGAAGCAAGGCTTGAACTCACGAAATTCTCCCAATCTTTCTCTACATCTGGATCAGTAAATTGTTGTTTCCTGCAAAATTCCCCTCCCATCGCCCCACCTATAAGCTCTCCGGGAGGTGCCAATCAGTAGCCACCTGTTCCTATTTCCTTTTGTGACCCTTTTTCCAAAACTGCTCCCTCCTCCTCGCAGCCCTACGCATACGTACGTCAGGGACAGCCTCCCTCTATTCTTCCTCACTGCTCTCTGACTCAGATGCCACCTGATGGCCAACTAATATTATTATTATTATTATTCTCCATAGTCTGGAGTGGTCCAAGTCAAGCAGAATTAAACTAATGAGTTAGGATTATAGCCATGTCAAATCAAGTTTATTACAGTCAAAGACTAGAAACCAGAACAAAGAAAAACTCTCAAGGAATACCCAGTTAAAAATGCTAGAATAAAGTAATAAATAACACATAAAATATATATTAAAATCACAATTTGGCATCCAATCTGTCAGTTATACATGGTCTAACTATACTATACTATAATATCAGTCCTTAAACTGTGAGGCCCTTAGTCATTAAGTACTAAAATGCAAAAGAGTAGTAATGCAAAAGGGTTTGCTACATTAGTTGTGTAAAAGAGCTATGGAGGATTAATCACCTGTTTCCGATGAATTCCCAGTGGATTATAGGCAGTATTTTCAAATTTGATTATTTATTTATAAATTGCACTAATCCATAATATGTTTTTTTTTAAAAAAAAAACTGTGTTGTGTTATCCCAGCAATTGTGTTTTGCAAAACATGGTTTATGGTGGATTATAGTGTTTGAACCAGGTCTCTACGGTTGGTTCAGAAAATTCTACCTGAACAATGTTTTAGTGTGATGTGTGAAACCAACTACAGAATTGGAATTTTATAACTGGCAGAAATCTTAAAAGTTAATCTAGTTCACCCCTCTGATCAATGTGAATCTACAATTCTGAATGCAACTTCCACATCTCTTAAACCTTTTTCAGGCTGAATTCTTCTACAAAGTGCAGTGTGTTGCCAGATGAAAACATCCCAATGTCACCTTCATTTTAGGAGTTCTATAACAGAAAAAATTCCCAGGTATATTCTTTTCTCACTAGACTGGTTCAGGGCTGAAAACAAAACTCAATTGGGTGACAGAGTTCTTTTTATGAAGCTTTATTCCTTTCAATGTCTTTTGAGAAAACATATTTGGCCAAAATCGTATGTTGTCTTAACAAAACCCAGGTGTTGTGTTGATATAATAGTATCCTAGCATTTGCTGCATCCCTTTTTTGTAATTAGAGTTTGACATTTTTTTTAAAGTCTAGATCTGATAGCCTTGAGTATCATAAAATTTTAAAAATGGGGTGCTGGATAATTGGTGGGATAGCCCAGGCCAGGTTATAATATTTATACTATATAAGAGCTGTGGTGGCACAATGGTTAGAATTCAGTATTGCACGCTACTTCTGCTGACTGCCAGCTGACTGCAATTTGGCAGATTGAATCTCACCAGCTCAAGCCTTCCAGCCTTCCAAGTTCAATAAAATGAGGACCACAATTGTTGGGGGAAATATGCTGACTCTGTAAACCGCTTAGAGAGGGCTGTAAAGTACTGTGAAGTGGTGTATAAGTCTAAGTGCTATTGCTATTTATTTATTTGTAAAATTTATAAATAAGGCAGGAAGGATTCTAATAATGGACTTACCACAGTGTGGGCTTAGGTTAGCTTTATGTGTTTATGCAGCAGAGGTATTATAGTTGTGTCTGGAGGAGTACAACCCATTCAGAACTAAAGGGGGGAAACCCACCACACTGGAAGAACTAAGAGTAGGCACTAAGTTGTGTCAGGTTGAGTATAAACTTATTCTTCTTCTTTAAGAGCCTCTAGCCCTTACAAAAAGCCTTGACAGTGTCAATTGGTTGAAGTAGAAATATACAATTGTTGATACCTGACCCTATGATGAAGAATGATCTCACCTACATAAAGTGGCTTTATGTAGATATTAAATAGAAGGGATGAGATCATTGACTCTTTGGACCTCATAAGTCATGGGCTTAGGCTTGACTTCCCTCCCTTGTCAACACTGATGACTCAGCAGGCAGACCAGCAGAAAGTTCAGCAAGCAGTCCAGTAGATAGTCCTACAGGCAAACCTGGTAGCTGGCCAATAGAACATCTTTCAAAATAAACTGACCAAGTAGGACCTTGAGTGTAAATGTCTAAGTTAGACTATAAGGAGCAAGCCCTCACTCTTCTATCAAATCTCATCTTCATAGCAGCACTACCATACGGCTTCTCTTGGTGAAACGTAGGTGCTTTACAGTCAGCAATTGTCCTGCTGCAATAACTCCAGGCATTTCACTCTGATCTTCAAAATGGGGACTTTCACATGAACCTTTTCTCATGCTGTGCCAGAGTGAGACTATTTTTCAAGTCTAGGATCTGTCTCTTTACTACAAGTTGACTACAGTCCTATGTCTTGTCACAGTACATCCTCTTACATTGGCCCTACATCGAACATCAGCTCGTGACCAGAGTACAGTGCATTTCAATTTCAAAACCACCTTCAAATTTTCATACAGCTATTGTAATGAAACTCATCAACCACTGACTAAAGGAACACAAGTATATATCACCATCATCTATGCCACCAATAACAAACCCTTCTCGAGAGTTTTAAAAAATAAGATTATTTTTAAAAAGCTCTACAGAATCACAGAAAAGTTGAGTTTTAAGAATGCTTTACCTGATACTATGTTGAAACCTGAAATTTATATGCTTACATTTTGAAGGCATCTCTTGTCCCTGAGCTAAGGTTATATGGAAACCATAACCATATGGCTTAGTCAGCAAACCATGATTGGTTTAATGCAATACCTGAACTCAACTAGTTTTAAGCTTAGTTTTATGCAGGATGGGGGACCCTATTACAGTATTGTCTCTTCAGAAATAAACCATAGCTGCAAAATAATAATAATATAATAGTAATAATAATAATAACAGCAGCAGCAGCAACAACAATAATAATAATAATACAACTAAGTCAAAAGCTGAATATAAGAAAGAAGTAATTGAGAAGGAGCTGAAAATTGGAAAAATAAAGCTATGCATAGCCAATACTTGAAAAGTATTGAAGGCAAAGCTGACCAAAAGCTAACTTGGAACTGGTTAAGATCAGGAGCACTGAAAAAAGAAACAGAAGGCTTTATTTTGGCAGCTCAAGAACAAGCCTTAGCCACAAACTACATGAAGGCAAAAATTCAAAATGTTACCACCAACAGCAAATGTTGCCTCTGTAATGAGAAAGACAAGACAGTCGACACTTGATCAGTGGATGCAGCAAAATTTCACAAACTGACTACCTACAACTCCATGACTGCGTTGCCAAGATCATTCATTGGAAATTGTGCCAAAAGTTTGGATTTGAGTACAGCAAAAGCCACTAGGAACATCAGGTTCAGAAGGTTTTAGAGAATGAGAAAGTCAAGATCTTGTGGGACTTCAGAATCCAGACTGACAGGCACACAACACACTGACATAACAATAGTTGAAAAGAAAAAAGTATGGTTCATTGACATTGAAATACCTGGAGATGCACAAATTGAAGATAAACAGCAAGAAAAAAATCACAAAGTACTGGGACTTGCAAATTGAAGTTGAGCGACTGTGGAAAAAGAAATCGTGTGTTGTCTCAATTGTAATTGGAGTCCTTGGAGCAATACCCAAATGGCTACCTCGCTATTTGGAAATTTTAAATTTATCAGACTTGAACATTCTGATTCTATAAAAAACCACCCTACTTGGAATAGCTTATATCCTCCAACGTTACCTTAACAGTTCCTAGGTCCTTGGTTAGGACTCGAGCTGTTGAGCTACCAACCAGCCCCAAAGGCTGTGAATCTCACCAAATATTCACCACATAATAATAATGCACCAGTCGCTATTGCTTCTGATAGTTATAGTGTCAGAGTTTGTTGCAGAAATCGAATCCAGAAAGCACACACAGGTAATTGATTCAGCAGGATTCATTAACTTCTCTTTATATACACTATAACACATAAGTAAATATACAATACCAACAGGTGGGTCTTCCAATGGGGTAGAGAGGAGAGATTGTAAGTTCCAATGGGGTAGAGAGGAGAGATTGTAACTTGAGAGACTGCCTGCTGCCAATTACCTCCAATAGACCGATCAGATCCCACAGATTAGGCCTCCTCCGAATTCCATCCGCCGGCCAATGCCGACTGGCAACTACCCGGAGGAGAGCCTTCTCTGTGGCTGCTCCGACCCTCTGGAACGAGCTCCCCGTGGAGATTCGAACCCTCACCACCCTCCAGGCCTTCCGCAAAGCCCTTAAAACCTGGCTGTTCCGACAGGCCTGGGGCTAAAGAGTTTTTGCCCCCCTTCTCGAATGGTATGGTTGTTGTGTGTTTTTCAATTTTTGTATTGTTATGCCTCGTCTTTTATCCCCCTGTCTGTACCCGCTTCCCTGACTGAATTGTGAACCGCCCTGAGTCCCCTTCGGGGAAAAGGGCAGCATATAAATGTAATAAATCCAATCCAATCCAAGTAGTTTCAGTTCAGAGTTCAGAGCTTAATACAGACAAGACCAGACCCAGACGTCTTACTTAAGTTTCTGTTTCCAAATAAGCCTCATTGGTTGACCTGTTACCATGCTTATTCATTGGCTGATCTTGTTACCATGTCTCTGCCTGTTCATGAATATTCTGACATACAGGGCATTCCCAAATAATGATTTAGCACATTTTATAACATCACTGGCTTGATGATATAAAAACTCTCTTCATTGCTAATATATTAGTACAACAAGGACTGGTTGAAATGGAAGATGCTGTAAGTCTGGGGTGTCAAACTCACATCATCATGGCAGCGTCATGTGACATATCGGGACTTCCCCCCCCCTTTGTTAAACAGGGCATGGGCATGGCCAACGTGTGACGCATCCGGCCCGAGGGCCAGGAGTTTGACAGCCCTGCTTTAAGTCAAAGGAGTGAAAATGGCCACATAAGAGCGGTTGCATTTGTAAGTTTCCCAGAGTAAAGTTGGCTTCTGTGTGGGGCAGAAGGATGGGCAAATTGGTCTGTCATTTTTAAAATTCTTCCATGATATGAAACAGTGCCACATACTAACAGCTTTTCTTGTTTGGTGCTTTTTTCAGCAGAAGCCTGGTCGCCTGTTTCTAAGAGATTTGCTGGGGTGGAAGGAGTTTGATGAAATTCAGGAAGTGCGACAGAGTATCATACTTGATGCCCATTACTATAGCCTGGTGTTTGCTGCTAACAAAGGTTTACCCTGGAAAGTTGTAGCAGAAGTGGGAAAATTGACAGGGGAGCTATTGGAGGAAACCCAAGGTAAGCCAAGATTGTAGTTGTTACAGAAAAAATACACTGCAATAGTTTCAGCTGTAAAGGAAACATTTGAGCTGACCTAAGTCAACTTTGCACTTTCTTTTATAGGCAACCAATGTGTAATCTTTATAGGCTAAGGACTGTGTGTAGAATTTATCAGTGACTAATGTGGAAGGAATGAGGGAGAACATTTAGTAACCATCCTTCCTTCCTTCCTTCCTTCCTTCCTTCCTTCCCTCCCTCCCTCCCTCCCTCCTTCCTTCCTTCCTTCCTTCCTTCCTTTTCTTTATATTATCATAATGGTTGGTTAGTCATGCAGTCAGATGTTTAGACTGAATTTGGCATTTTTGATAGTACTGATACTATCCTTGCTTTCTTTTGCCACAGTCATTCTACTTCTATTTGCAAGTCTTTATAGTTTGTGAAAATTGCTAAAGCTTTTTTAGCCTATAACTAGCCGATAATCCGGGTTGCCTGGGTATTTATTTATAGGGGGGAAATATCCAGACCAAATGTAATTTCTAATGTTGGATATTCCCCCTTAACAGAGAGAGCGCCCATGTGGAGTACTGTGAAGCCATTACCATGGCAACTCCACTGCACTGTACAGTGGACGCCAGTATGGCAGTTCCGCACAACAGGCTGTATCTTAACAGAACACACACCCTGAGGGGTTTTAGGGATGTCTTACCCCCACAGTATTTTTCTCCAGAGAGTAAGTCATCTGTGTACCAAGTTTGGCTGAAATTGCTCAAGGCATTCCAGAGTTATGCTGGAACACACCCACGTGTGTGTGTGTGTGTGTGTGTATGGTGTGTGTGTGTGTGTGTGTATTACTGATTTCTATAGTAATTATGTGAAACCTGAAGCAAGGCAATGCCATAAACATCACATAAAACATATTAAGCAGAGTTGGTTGATTGATTGATTAACTAACTCATTATGTACCATTAGTTTAGTGTCAGATGATAGTGACCACATGGACAGACCTTCTTCAGAATTAATTTGTTCCCAATTTGGTGCCACAAGTCTCCCAATGTATAGCCATGGCCATTAGTCCATCAATCTTGGTTCTGTTTCTGTTTCTGCTTCTAATTCTGCTTCTTTTGCTCTTCTCATTTTTTTCAGTTTCCCTAGTATTATGGACTTCTTCAAAAGTCCAACTGTCACTTCAGTAGAATGTCATAGGAGAAACTACTGCCTGTATGAATCTAATGCTTGTAGCTATATAAATTTCTCAGCATCTAAATATTTCTTCCAAGGATTTCATGGCTACTCTACTGTGCTAGTCTGCAGTGTATTTTTTTTTGCTAGTTTCATTATTATTGATAGTAGAACCTAAGAAGCAGAAGCTAGCTACCACTTCGATATTTTCATTTTCAGTTATAAGGTAGGTTGCTCTATCTGTTAATCTGGGTCCCATTTTTCATAATGTTCCTTGACTTTCATTACTTTATTTATTTTAATAATTTAATAATTATTTACATTATTTTCTTTTACTTTATGTCACTAGTTTTAAAAATATTTTTTTTAAAAACACATTTTTAAAAAAAGGATTGATCCGTCTCCCCAAGGAAGGGTTGAACCCTCTAGTTATGCTATTTCTTTTAAATTCTCATTATCTTAATTATATGGGTGATTTTATTTATTCTATGTTCTTGCTGTAGCTGAGTGGCATTTTTTGTTATATTTATTTTATGCTTGTCAGATTCTTTTTTGGAAATACTATGAGATTCTTTTCTTGTCTGCATCTAGATAGGTTACTGCCCCACAGTTATTTAGAAAGCAGGTCATGCTTTCTACTATCCTGCTGAATACCTTACAGAATCACTAGCAAGTTATTTTGATATACAGGCAATCTTCAACTTACAACAGTTTATTTAGTGACTGTTCAAAGTTACAACGGCATGGAAAAATGTGGTTTATGACCATTTTTCACAGTTATGACCTTTGCAGCATCCCCATGAGCATGTGATCAAAATTCAGATGCTTGGCAATTGGTTCATATTTGTGACCGTTCTGTGTCTCAAAGTCATGTGATCACCTTCTCTCAAGCAAAGTCAAGGGGAAGCCAGGTTCATTTAACAACCAGGTTACTAGCTTATCAACTGCAGTGATTCACTTAACAACTATGGCAAAAAAAGTTGTCAATTCACTTAACAAATATTTCACTTAACAACAGAAATGTTGGGCTCATGTGGTTGTAAGCCGAGGATGACCTGCATTTAAGTTGCTTTAAATTATTTGTTGTAGAATTCCTGATTAATTATTAGGAAGGTATAGATTTCATCCAATTATGAAGCTGATCAACCTGTTTTTATTTGCTGCTATCAGTGAGCTTTTGTTAAATATTGATGATACTGCATTTGTTGTACCCTTTCCAAGGTAAATTACTGTGAGAAGAAATGTGTAGATACTCAGGATGACTGGCCAGACTTTATTATTTATTTCTGTCTATATTTTCTGTAGCTATGAATAGTTTCTTTGAATTATTATCTATTGAAATGAAATTCTCAGTACACTGCTTAATTTCAATTATATAGTTTTCACTTGGCAGTAATAATTTATTTGTTGAATAACCGTCCTCATCTATTTTATGTTTGCTAGTGCTGTATACTGGTAGTCTATTATTTAATATTTATGGTATTTCACTTAATTTCGATAAGGATATTCCCTCCGTGTAAATTTCTTTTGACCTACAGTCCTTAGGGATTCTTCTGACATGTTCTCATGATAGCATTCTTAACTTAATTTGGGTTAGGGATTTATTAGCCCACATTTCATGATTCATTTAAAGAAACCAAATGTGACCAATTCATTGTATACTTTTCTTTTTAAAGTATGCATCTTTCTTTTCTAACTTATCAACATGTTTTGATTACACTTATCTAGGTTGCTTAGTCATTTTCTGATGCTTGTGATACTGTCTTGTATTCGCACAGGCCTTCATTTGATTTAGACACTCCTGAGGTGTTGACAATGGCCACTGCAGTTGGCTTTAGTCTAGCCTCTTTATTTCCACTACTAGATCTAAGGACTGTGGAAGATATATTTTGTCAAAAACTGAAATGCTTCAGGCATTTGCTTCTATTCAGGACTTACATGTTTTTATTGCTAATTTGTTCTTTATCAAGGCTTCTCTAAGTTTGAAAGTAATGGTAACCAAAATAGTTTGAGAGTTTCCCTATATTACATGCCATTTACTTCTTTTTTTTGTTATTTCTTTCTTTCTGCTGTTTTTCATTAAACATGTCAAGGGTTGTTATGTCCCAAGGGTTGTTATTTCCAGAATTTCTGAGATACATGTAATTTCACTTTCTTCTTTTTTTTAAAGCTGCCTTCATAGTGCCAAGGTAGATAGTGTTTTTACAACCAGTTTGTTCTAGTTTTTGTCCATTGTCTTCTCTTTTATTTTTGGTTTGCAAGTTTGATCCCTTTCAATTTTTTGTGTGATTTGCCAGTAAATAATCTCATTGACCCATTTGAATCATGTTTTTTGTGTCATTCTACTGATTCAACACTGTGTCAGGTTGGTCATGATTTGCTAGTAGTTAAGGCAAACTATTAGTCACTGGTGCTGCTGGATTAACCTCTAACATTTAATATTGTATTTAGAATAGAATAAAATAGAACAGAATAACAGAGTTGAAAGGGATCTTGGAGGTCTTCTAGTCCAACCCCCTGCTCAGGTTTCATCTGGATCACCTTTTTTTCTTGTCCCATTTCTTTTATTTCTCAAGAATGTCTGCTGTCAATGTAAAATTTGGAAGTTTTTATTAAAGAGAGACACTATAAAGATTTTCATCAATAAATCCATAAGAAATTTTCCACTTTTAGCTACTGAGTATGTAAAGAATTAAACCATTTCTTACCACTGACATAGTCAAGTAGTTAGTTCCTAGCTCCTATATCTTGTTTGGACTCTTAGTAGTTTGTTAGGAGTCCTTCCTGGCTGTACTCTCTGCCCTTTTTTAGAGATCCAGAATAGTGCAATTTGTGGTGGCCCTTGATCTTTCTCAATTCTCTGCCAATCTTTGCACTGGCTGGGTCTTTGGAAGTCTTGCCAAGACTTACCATTTGCTGGTGCCAACTTTTGGAACTGGGTATACAGAAAGACCACTTACCTGAACTGTTCATTTGTAAATTATGTTCCTGTATGCTAAATTCTATTCTGTAAATAGGATTTCTACACATCACAATGGTTACCTCATGTTTTCAAGGTATATTTGGAGTGCTCATTTCCCAAGATTTGGAAAGGTCTTTAATCTTCTTCTTCGTTCACGATCTTTACAAAGTTAGACATCAGTTTAAATTATGGTAGTGTAGTTGTACACTATGTTGTGATTTTTACTGTCATTTATTTACGGCGTATCTATTTTAAAAACTTACATAGAATCTTTTTATCAGTTTTGGATAATATAGTGCACCCATTTAAACACTGTCATTCTGGATAACTTAGAAGCAGCAATAAGCAAGTATATAAGTAAGTTGACAGGCCTGGAAGCCATCTTTTGCATTTGGCCTTCAGGCCTGCCACATTAAATGCTGTGGGAAAAGGGGAGGGGGATGATATGGCGTATGGGAAATATATAGTCATAATAACATTCCTTTCTCAGAGAGTCAAGGTCATCTTGCACTGCACCTGGAGGGGTATGATTGGGAGGCATCTCCAGTTGGGATGGTGCCTGATTGGGACATGTGATGGACATGTGAGTGCTGGGTAGGGCCTTGAACTTTCATTTGGGTGGGGAAAACCTGGAAGCTTTCAGATTCAGGTTTTCCCAAATGTGCCAATATGACATCTCTAATAAAAAGGAACTTTGAGGAAATTCAGGCCTCGGAGTCTTCTTTCGTTGGGGATGTTACTTGGAACCCTGACATAAGTAAATAAATATTACCAGCAAAAACATGTTAGTTTCTAAAACTCTCAGCACCCCACCCCTCCAAAAAAGCAACAAACAGCTTTACTGGAGTCCAACTTTGTCTTGACACAATGCTTATGGGAAGAACCAGGACCCAGTTCTTCAAGGCTTTGGGGATAGGGGAGAAGAGTGTTCTGTAGAGGCAGAGCAACGGAAGCTACCAAGACATGCTGACATGATGGCAACATTAAAGGAAGGGATAGGGAGTATGCCCATCCTATCTGACCTGGTGGAACAGTATTAAATATAAATACATACCAAATAAAAACACTATTTACCTTGGCACTATGAAGGCAGCAATCTTAAAGAAGAGACACTGGATCCCCCATTTACAAAGTAGGCTGAAGCCATGTAGTGATCTGGGTCACAGTTAGGTGACCCTGACTCCACCCTATCCCATAATGATATCTCAGTTGCCATATGGGTCAATCTCACACAAGCCCAAACTCACAGCATCTTGATTCCCAGTGACCTATTTTGAGAGCAGAGATATTGTGCTTATCAGTTTTTGAAATAAATAAATACCAAATTTGTCTGTGTAGACATTTTTAGTGGGGCATTTTATATCGGGGGACCTAGGCTTGTTTATGTGAGCCATTTAGTTCAAGGTGTCCCTTCAGTTTGTGCCTCAAATCCCTTTATACCTTCCTCATTTGAGATGTTTGAGATGTAGCCACAGCAGCTTAGTTGGTGACTTTTAGCTCAACCTACCTCACAGGGTTGTTGTGAAAAAACATAGGAAGATAGAGCAATATGTATGTGCCTTACCTTCCTGAACAAAGATGGAATAAAGATGTGTGTGTGTGTGTGTGTGTGTGTGTGCCCGTGTCCAGAGAAGGGACTTATAAAGCAGTAAAAATATTCAGGCTTTTCTTCATGTATCTTAAAGTCGTTGCTTCTATTAACAGCGACTTGATGAGCCAATTCCTTGCTGCTGGGTGAGGATCAAGTGAGGAATTATGAGACTGGCTGGGAAACTGTTACGGTATGCCGAAAATGAAGATCATGTGATCACAACAGCAGTCTAAAGCAGCCACAACTTCCCCAAATGTCATTCCCTCAAGAATCATCAGTCGTTAGTGTGTGTGTGTGTGCGTGTGTGATTGTGTTTGTGTGTGTGCATGTGTGTGTGTATGCATTGCTAGTTATTTAAGTATTAACTTTTTAAAGCAGCTACACATGGGTTTTAGTAGAAAAATTATTATTATTATTATTATACAATTGTATCACAGCGGCTAGTTGTTTCGCCGGATTTGGCATTGGTTACTAGTCGGGCCCCACCCAGGGGCCTAGGACATCGTAACGTATTTTCATAATATGCGTGCAGATCCAAGCAGTGCGGCTTTTTGCATTTGACTGATGGTGATTTTGTCAATTTTTAACTGTTTTAAATGTGATTCCAGTGCTTTTGGAATAGCACCCAGTGTGCCAATTACCACTGGAATTATCACTGCTGGTTTGTGCCATAGTCGTTGAATTTTGATTTTTAAGTCCTGGTATCTTGCGATTTTTTCATGTTCCTTCTCGGCGACCCTGCTATCACCTGGTATTGCGATGTCTATGATTGTGACCTTATTTTTCTCAACCAGTGTGATGTCTGGTGTATTATGCGCCAGTATTTTGTCGGTTTGTATACAGAAATCCCACAAGATCTTGACCATCTGATTTTCGGTGACTTTTTCAGGCTGATGTTCCCACCAGTTTGTTGCTGTTTTGATATTATAATTTTTGCACAAATTCCAATGGATCATTTGTGCTACTGAATTGTGCCGCAATTTATAATCAGTCTGCGCGATTTTTTTACAGCAGCTGAGTATGTGATCAACAGTTTCATCAGCTTCTTTGCAAAGTCTGCATTTGGCATCATCAGAGGATTTTTCGATTTTGGCCTTAATGGCATTTGTGCGGATAGCTTGTTCTTGTGCAGCCAGGATTATATACCAGTTATAAGATACACAGCTGGCATAGTTAACTGGACACAAGCTGATTTGGACCTTTTGGACCGAAAAACCAGGAAACTAATGACAATGCACTACAGTTTACATCCACGTGGTGATACTGATAGACTATATCTGCCCCGAAAATCAGGTGGCAGAGGATTATTACAAGTGAAGCAAACAGTTGAAGAAGAAAAACGTGCACTGGCTGATTATTTAAAAGAAAGTCAAGAACATCTATTAATCGAAGTAAAGAACAAAAATCTACTGAAGGCCCAACAGACAAAACAAGAATACAGAAAAGATGTGATAAAATCAAGAATGGAGAGTTGGCAGAACAAAGCACTGCATGGTCAATTTCTGGAAAAAATAAAAGATAAAGTGGACAGGGAACAAACTTGGTTATGGTTAAAAACAGGTACATTAAAGAAAGAAACAGAGTCACTAATGCTGGCTGCGCAAGAACAAGCTATCCGCACAAATGCCATTAAGGCCAAAATCGAAAAATCCTCTGATGATGCCAAATGCAGACTTTGCAAAGAAGCTGATGAAACTGTTGATCACATACTCAGCTGCTGTAAAAAAATTGCGCAGACTGATTATAAATTGCGGCACAATTCAGTAGCACAAATGATCCATTGGAATTTGTGCAAAAATTATAATATTAAAACAGCAACAAACTGGTGGGAACATCAGCCTGAAAAAGTCACAGAAAATCAGATGGTCAAGATCTTGTGGGATTTCCGTATACAAACCGACAAAATACTGGCGCATAATACACCAGACATCACACTGGTTGAGAAAAATAAGGTCACAATCATAGACATCGCAATACCAGGTGATAGCAGGGTCGCCGAGAAGGAACATGAAAAAATCGCAAAATACCAGGACTTAAAAATCGAAATTCAACGACTATGGCACAAACCAGCAGTGGTAATTCCAGTGGTAATTGGCACACTGGGTGCTATTCCAAAAGCACTGGAATTACATTTAAAACAGTTAAAAATTGACAAAATCACCATCAGTCAAATGCAAAAAGCTGCACTGCTTGGATCTGCACGCATATTACGAAAATACGTTACGACGTCCTAGGCCCCTGGGTGGGGCCCGACTAGTAACCAATGCCAAATCCGGCGAAACAACTGGCCGCTGTGATACAATTGTATAATAATAATAATAATAATAATTACAATTGTATCACAGCGACCAGTTGTTTCGCCGGATTTGGCATTGGTTACTAGTCAGGCCCCACCATTATTATTATTAATAATAATAATAACAACAATAACAATAATGACATAATAACCAAGAAACTAGTACTTTAGGAGCCTAATAATTTATGACATATAAGCTTTCATAGATTTGCTTGCAAAAGTTTATGCCATAACAAACTACTTGTCTTTAAGGAGATGTAATTAATTAAGATAGTTATCTTTCTAGAAACAACAGTCTGATAATAATAATAATACCAAAAAAACTTGGCTGGTGCTTAGAAAATCTGTGCATTGACAAAGTTTCCATCTGTCTATTGCAAAGGCTGCACTGCTTGGATCTGCCCATATACTATGCTGATACATTATGACATCCTAGCATCTTAGGAAGAACTTGATGCCTGTGAAGGGCAACACCAGCTAAAGAACTGGCAGCTGCAACTTCACATTGTTGTGTACAGATAATAATAATGTCTTCTAAATTTGGCCAACTGCCTTGTTGATCTTTTCCTGCCTAATTTTCACAACAGCCTGGATAAGTAGCTAATTTGTGCATAAATCTGTGTGACATCTCCCTCTTGTGGCTGGGATAGAGCAGGAATCTACTTTAAAACTGAAAATAATAACAATACAGTACTTTTTAAAATAATCGGCACTGACAGCTTATTCATTCCCCAGAAATTATTTGCACAAAGATGAAGGGATTTTGTGTACTAACCTACACTACTTTCTAAAGATGGGTTTAGGGGGAAAAACACAGTTGCTGTGATCATTGCAGTTTACAATAAATAAATAAAATAAATTGTACTGTTTAAAATGTTGTCCTGTTTATATAACAAACTGTGACAATAGCTAGGCTTCCACAATGGTTTTAATTATAAACTACCAAAACGTAGCTAATGGACATGCTATATACTAACTTGATTTGTATCTAGCCATACCTATGATACCATCACTATACATGAACATAGTGGACATAGCCTCAAAGTTTGTTGACCTCCTCTCCTTCCCTCCCCTCCCCTCCCCTCCCATCTCATTTCATCTCATCTCCTCTTTATAGCAATTATTTTTGATTATAAGCCTAGCAGGACGAAAATCTGTCCTCTTATATTCTGTGAGGTATCATCTCTATTGAAGCTTCTTTATAAATTAAAAGCAATAATTAAATTATCAGGAAAAGTCCTAATTTTAGAAACACATATGTGATAATATACATGTGTGCAGGTTACCTGTATGTGCGTGCAAGGCATCCTCCAACCATTATCTGCAACCAGCATGATACACACCTATAAACATGACCCCCCCCCCCAAGCCAATCTGTAGAGTTAGAGAAGCCAGTTATTAATGGAAATCAATTGTACAATTTGAATGGTTGCATTGACTTGTGGGGGGATCAGAATTGTCAGCTATGCACTCTGTTTATTAGAACAAGGTAGATTTATTAATGGCTTCTTGTCTGGGTCTTTTGTTTTGTGAAGAAGAGATGTTAAATGGGGTGACTACTTCCTATTGAAACCTTGAATCTGAATCTATATTATATGTTTGAAAAGTAGGTCAGGCCTGTTTGGCTGAATTCTCCTTTATGCAAATACCCATAATGAGTATCTGTACAGAAATTTAGCATGTATAGTAAACATACTCATGTGAAGCCCAGCTTTGTCCCAATATCCTTGCCTTCAATATACAGGGAATTGTATTTTTTGAACATCAGACTTGAATTATAATCACGCCACCTACAGCCTGTAATAGCACAGCCCTGACACAAGCTATGTCCCCACTTGTACTTACTCTTGTACAAATATCTCCTGGCGATTTGTTTTCCCCTCCCAGGTCACCACGATCTAGCTTTCATTTTCTCCCCAGCTTGAGATAGTTCATGTCATCCTTAGCTGTACTGATGCTAAAGTAATGTGTTTCATTCTTGTTCTGACACTATCCCAAGGTAGCCTCAAAGGTTATACAATCTGTTGAACTTTGTTATCTCAGTGAGTTCATTCAACAAGAATCCAATGATTAGTTGATATCAGCTACTCCCGAAGAGCACTCGATCCATGCTTGAGAGAAGCTGATCCAAAACAAAAGAAGCCTGCATATCAGCTGATAGAAATGTGAGGACTGTGCCTTGTAGTGTGAAGCAACAGTGGAGACATTGCTTCCACTTCACAGCGAAGCCCACCCGCTCACCCCATTCCTTCCAGCCTTATTATTTGGTTGCTTTGGCAGCTAATTCAAAGCCCAATCTCCAAGTCAGAAATTAACTGAGAGGCCTGGTGAGCAGAGCAAGACAACCAGGTCTGAAAAAGAATTGGATTCTACTCCTGCCCAAAGCAAAATAGCCCCGGAATTGGTGTCCAGGGGCCAAATTCTGGACTCAATTGTGGTCATAAATCAAGAACTGCTGTATGGGCTCCCTCAGATATGAGCTGGAGGTCAAATGAGCGAATGTCATGAGCGGGGAGCAGAAACAAGAGGTCGTCAGGGGATGTTTGTGTTGCACTTAAGTGCAAGCGAGGAAAAGCTTCACTCCACTCTAGAGGACAACTGACTGATCACACCAGACGCAATTACCACAATCATTTCTTTTAATCTGATTTCACTGTAACCGTATAGCCTGATGCAGGATTTAATAAATCTGAAAGCCTGCAAATATTAAAAAAAAAGATTGGCCTAAATAAAGGTGTTGCCTCTTGGGAATTCTTTTAAATTTAACATTGTAAAGGATGGTTGGGGAGTATTCATGCAGTAAGGCATGTTTTGTTTTAAAGTGAGGGGTTCAAATCCCATTTTATGCCTATGGATCCCATAATCAGTCTGTTGGAAGCAGATGCAAAACCTGTAAAATTCATTTTGTTCACTTTCTCTGTTCAAAAAGTATGTAATCTATGCATTTTGTATAACTTCCTTACCCATGCGTTTCCCCAATATGAACAGTGTATTTTTATGCACACTTTCTCTCCACAGTGCAGTTTGAAGGTACGCTTTACCTAATGCCCATTTTTCAAATATTACTTTGAAGTTGGAAAGTAGGTTGTTAAGTTTGGGTTGGGGAGGAACGGATTTTTATTGCATACGTATCTGTCTGATATTTCAGATCATTTGCTTCTGACTTTGCCAGCAAAGTCCTTGGGTTGCTGAACCAATTCGGTTCTCAAATCATAACATTTCACTTGAGCTCCAGGTGACTTTGGATAAGCAGACTTTTGATTGACGATTCATTCCCAAAGCAACTGTGGGATGAAAAAAAAAGAATGTACATGCTATTGATTAGTGATAGGTCAGCAGAAGACACAGATCATCTTAGCCTGAGTTCATAGAAAGGCAGCAAGCTTTTTTGAAATTGCTTCTGAGGAAGAGAGAAGGTGAAAATACTGTTGATGTAGAAGTCGCCCTTTGAACAAAATAAAAACAGAAAGGGAGTTGCCATGTCAGCTAGTTAATATAACATGTTGTTTGAGTCATTTCCTGGGAACATCAATAGCATGCATATAAAAGAGAGGATTACCATACCTCTGGCCCACAACCGTCCAAAATAAAATGTGAATGGTGCTCTATGGAAGACTCTCTTTCTCCATTCTCTGACCTACAGTATATTGGTGGTCCTCAACCTATACAAGTTCATTTATTTATGAAATGCATTAGCCACCCATCTTACTGCATTGTATTCAGTAACAACTTTATGATGTCTGGGACTTCAACTCCCAGAATTCTTCTGGCTAGGAAATTTCTGGGACTTGAAGTCCACACATTTGTTAAAGTTGCTAAGAGTGATAAGCACTGATTCATGTCCCAAAGGGGATTTTTAAAAAAAAACATGATCTGGATAACTGAGAATCCCCATCAGGGTTGGGTTCCTGCCAGTTCTAACCTCTTCTATAGAAGAGTTTCCACAAATCTACAGTGCCGTTTAGAACCGGTTCCAGCTCCCTCCCCCCGCCCGTCCGCACATCATCAAGATGAAGAGCGAGAGGAGGAACTCTGGGAGTTGAAGTCCACAAGTCTTAAAGCTGTCAAGTTTGAACACCTCTGGGTTTTTTTTCTAAAGGGTTAGGGGGTGCAAGGGTCTTGAAACTTGACAGCTTTAAGACTTGCATGCTTCAAATGCCAGAGTTTCTAAGCCAACATTTTGGTTGCTAAGCAAGAGCGTTGTTAAATGAGTTTCACCACATTTTACAAGTTGGCCATGCCCACCCAGTCACATGGCCAGCAAACCACTCCCACAAAGCAGGCCACACTTACAGAAGAGGTTCTAAAAAATTTTGAAACCCACCACTGATCCCCATAGACAAATACTGATTAAGTAAAACTGAATAATTTAAACATATTGGAAACAGTTTCCAATCAGAATCTAAATTAAGATCCCACCCCTAAAACAACCAGGTTAGGATTTTGAAGAAAGTCACCTCCCTAGTTGCTCTACAATTTTTTTTTGTATATCTCCCCCAGCTTTTCTCATTGGTGAGGGATGCCAGAGGAGAGTTAATTCAGCTAAATTTGTTCTTTCCCACTATTTTTTTTAAGACTAGTTCCTACAAGATATTTGAATTGCTAACCCCTATTCCATTTCTGGCTCAGTTTTGATATCTATTTATTCAGTCCCATTAGCAGCTTGGCATTTAACATGCAGATGCATGCATTTTTCCCAAGTTGCCTTGGGCTGTGTACTGTACCTTTTGATAAACTTACCAATTTTCCCTGACCTCCAAATTCTAAGAGGATTGTGCATTGCTTGTACCTTCTCCCCCGCTCCTCACTGCCATCGGTTTTGCCCCTGTGTTGCTGCCAAGAAGCAAATTACAGCTAATCAAGCCACCCTTGTTTGCTTATGAGATAATACCTTCTTCAGTTCACGCCATCAAGGTGTGGCATATGTTTATTCAGCCCAGGTTTTAAGAAGTGATGGGCTTCAGAGGCTTCTCAGCTGTGTCTTGTGGTGAATCATATCACTGAAGACTGTCAGCTCTGATTTTTGGGAGCTTGATGTCCAAAGTACAACTGAACTCCTGTTTGGGGGAAACTTCTATCAGCCTCCTTCAAATCTATATCTTGCAAGTGTGTTGACACTATTATCCCCTAGCCAAAACAGCTGGAGGATAGTGGGAGTCTGGGGAAGGCCACCCTGTGAGATCTTTCTGGTGTTCCAATTCCTTTAAACCCTATCTTCAACTAAGGTGATAAGAATCCACCCACACGAGAATCTCTGATGAAACAGATCAATGATAGGTTATCCCCATACTACTGTGATGGTGTCTAGGTGGAGAAGTTACAGCCTGCCATTGTCACATTGCATTTCACAATATTCATCTTTTATCTGCCCCACCTCTCTGCATACATACCTACACACAAGCAGGCCCAACACTTTGATATTTGCACCATTAAATAATTCTGGGCAATTGCTACATGAGAGTGACAGCTTTAAACAGGCAAATTGCCACAGCTACAGTATTCTCATGAGAAGCTAGTTTTTTATTGTTTGGACAATGGAGAGAAAGGAAGCACCAAGACCCCTTGCTGTGACCAGAAATTAATTGATGGACAGTGTGCTAAACTCAATCCACTTTAGCTGTTGTTATTTTATTTTATTTTATTTTATTTTATTTTATTTTACTTTACTTTACTTTACATTTACATTTACATGTACCTTTATTAAATTTCTCTGCAACCCATCTCTCCTATACTTTCAGTGGCTTATGAGTCACAAGCCATTTAACCAGATTTTGAGAAATCAAAATCTAGACTGCCAAATACAGATTTCAGATATTCTGAACAAATTTCTGTGTTATGGATTTGTATCAATTCATTCCTTCATACGAAGAAAAGTTAAATATTAAGTCCAGGTGGATTAAAGCAAGGACTCAACTAATCTAGCAATCTGTATTCTATAGCTATAGGTCTTGCATCCCCCAATCCAGCTATTGTTGTGACTTTAGGAAAATTTGGAGAAGTTGAAATGTTTTTGTTTATTAAAAAGTTATTTCATTTAGGAAAACAAAATGTGCATAGTTGCTTTGGTTTCATGGTGTAGAACAAGGGTGTCAAACTCAAGGACCGTGGGCCAGATCCAGCTCAAAGGGTGCTTAGATCTGGCCTGCAAAACTGCCTTGGAAATAGCTATAGACCGGCCTGCAGTGTCTCTGCCAATGAAAATGGAGCTTGGGAGGGCCACCTGCGGCCCTCATGAGTGCCGGTTTTGCTGGCAGATGTTCTAAGGAAGCTGTTACAGCCGAAAACAGAGATTAGGAGCCCGTTTTCTCAGGCAGAGCACTTGGGCCACCACAGGCGGCCCCGACATGAGTGACATTGAGCTAGCCACACCCACTCCAGCCTCCCTACACCCCCTCCTGTCAAACCCAACCCTGATGCAGCCCTCAATGAAATTGAGTTTGACACCCCTGGTGTAGCTGATTGGTGAAGACATCCAACTGAATGTTTCTCCAGATTGAAAAACAATGATGCCAATTCACTGCACTTAGAAGCTAGCATAACCTCGAGAAAGCCAGGCTCCTTTATTGTTGAGCCATTAAGTTATAGCTGACAAAATCAGTGCAGATGAAGGAATGGGGTTGTCTGATATAAAAAAAAAATTCAGTTGCCACCGTAACTCTCATCTCAGAAAAATTAAATATGCATTCTTGTAGGCTATTTATTTAAGATCTTTAAATATAATTAATATTGCAACCTATCATGAAATCAGTAAAGAACAGTGGCCCTTTATATGCCAATATTTGAGTCTTTTTCTTCTGTTTTCATCTGTGTGTAGTAGGAAAATGCATACTTTCAATTTTACTGAAGATAAATTCTTTTAGATTAGCTGCTATTGTCCAGTCTCATTCTCCTTATTCCCTCATTTGTCATGGAAAGGACAACCCTGCTGCTCCCACACATTCAGCAAATAGTTGAGGGAGACAGGATCATACCAATTATTAGTATTTTGTGATAGTGGCATGTTTCTTGATAAACCTCAACAGCTGCCTATTACCGAGGCAGAACCTGTGTGAGTATGTTTTTTTTTCCATTCAAGCAGGACTCCTGATGGCCCAAGTACAAAGCTGGGTATATGTGACACATTTGTTGACATAGCGCTGCATCCCCATGGGGATTGGGGTTGTCCCCTGGGTCAAAACAAGTAAAGCTTCATGAAGGCTTAATAGACCTATTTGGCATCTTTTCCTCTTATAAAATCTCACCCTTTACTAGTTTGTTCTGAGAGTATAAAAATGGGTTTAGAGGCTATGAGTGGCCCTTGTATTACCTTCCTACCTCCTTACCTATTTTATGATGAAGATCTTATTTATCTGGTCACAAGACAAGCTGAAGCAGTGGGGGCGGGGGGAAGTAGTTCTTTCCTAACATTGTCAGAAAAATTGGTCTTTTGTTCTTCTGCCTGCTTTTACAATTTACAATAGATGAGAGGACTGAAGAGGCAGAATGTGCCAGCAGTTAATCTCCAGAAATAGAACTTGGCAAAGGAAAAAAACAAACAAAAATCCATTTTGTCTTAAGCATGAAAACTTTACAAATGTAAGACAACATTCTGCAGGGATTAAAAAACACATTGATGGGTTGTTGTTTTTTGATGCACAGCTGTGTCATGATCCACCACACAAAGACAGGCTCAGTTGGCTTAGGGTCAAATGAGATGTTACACACAGATGTGTGTCGTAGTCCTCAGCAGCATTTCCTTTCAAACAAAACTAGTTTGGAAAGCTATGATTGGAACATGAGGAATGGGAGGCTTACTCCAGGAGGCATAGCACTGGCACTCCTAAGTGGTGACCTAGGCTAATGCCCACTCAACCTTAGCTTAAAGCCAACTCTACTTGCACCCATTAACTAGAACATTCATGAACATACCAAGTTTCATTATTCTTTTTTTCATCATAACTTTGATGGGCTTTTTTCAAGATAGGGTGATGCCTAAGGAGGAGGCAGGAATAATAAGAGCTGCTTTCCTAATTTTCAACACCAAATAAACACCCATAGGTACAATCTTGTCTCTAAGCTGGGAAATGTGAAGGCTTGTTTGTTTGCAATGATCTGTAGAGTATCAGAATTACACTTGCAAATAAAGAGGGAGAATGTGTACAAGTGAGAGGTAAGATAAGGGGCATTGCCCTGCCCCAGAGTGTGTTGCAAAATCACATTTGGGCGTCCTTCAAGTGCTGCAAGTAGTACCTTCTATCGATGCACTGCTCCTACCTGCCTTTTGACCTACTGAAAGCTGAGGATCTATAGCTACACAAGGACACAATGAGGTGATAGAATCCTGAGGTGGAAAAAAGGTAGTAATCATTTTGAGCTACAATAGGGCCATCCTTTTTGTTTGAGTGACAACGTATCTACAAACTTAAAGATAAGCAGAGAGCAGTGTAGGTTAAAATATTTTTCCCTTTTACCTCTGTCCTCCGGATGATTTGGACTCCCAACAGCTCAAGTCCTAAACATCTGGAAAGTATTAGTTTGAGGGAAATTGTGAGGGGGTTGATCAGAAAGGAAAATTATAATGTAAAATGGCAGCCCAGCACATAGGAGCCAGTTCGGTCAGTCAATCTTTTTGTTCCTGTGAGAGAATTCCTCATACAGTAGCTTATCCGAAAAAGCCTTGTTCTATTGAAGCCAAGGAAAGCAGGAAGAAGGGTGCCTTGAAGATCTCATGTAACAAAACGAACAGTGAGAAAATAGGTTGGTTTTCTGCATGATTTTGACAGTAGACCTTTCCCCACTGCTGAGTTGAAGTGTTCTCTGCTCATCACTGAATCAGGAGAAAATTGCCTTTGAGAAATTTGCTGTTTCTTTTCTAGTCCTCTGTCCTACGTCCATTGCCTGGTTCAGGTAAAGGTAACACCACCACCCCCGCACATACATGCTAGGTGTTCCTAACTCTAGGGGATAGTGCTCATCTCTGTTTCTAAGCCAAAGAGCCAGCGCTGTCTTATGACAATTCCGTGGTTATGTGGCCGACATGACTAAACATTGACAGTGCATGGGATGCTGTTCTTTTCCCACCAAGGTGGTCCCTATTTTTATACTTGCATTTTTATACGCTTTCGAACTGCTAGTTTGGCATAAGCTGGGGCAAATAATGGGTGCTTACTCCATTACACAGTGGTAGGGATTGAAACCACTGAACTGCCGACCTTTCTGATCGACAAGCTTAGCCACGGAGCCACCATCTCCCCTAAGTCACTCTAGTCATCTGATTTCATCCAAGGTAACAAAGCGTAACAGATTTTCCACACCTTTTCAAGCTACCCTTGGACAGTATAAGAATAATAGAAAAAAAATATTACCTTAATTCTGGTACTTGGACCCTAAAGAAAGTGTAGGAAAAATATTGGCACCTTTAAACTTTGGTGTTGGGAATGACTCCTGAGAATATGATGGACAGCCAAGAAAACAAACCCATGGATCATTGAACAAATCAACTCAGAGGTACAAATGTCTAGGTTCAAATGATCCCACTTCAGACACATTATGTAAAGGCACACCTCTTGGAAAAAGACTCTAATGCTGGAAAAGGTGAGAGGAAAGGGAAAAAAGGATGGCCAGCAATCATTACAGTGATGGTAAATGCTCCATTGGGAGATTTGAAAGAACAAATTAGGGATAGATTGCCAGAAAGAAAATATATTATAGCTAGCCTAGGTTTAAAAGATTATATGGAAGAAGACTTAAGTTTTACTGGTCAAGACTAAGACTGATTTGGAAGTGGTTTAAAAAATGACAGACTACAAGAATGATATGGAAAAAAGATGCTACACAGGCTGTACAAATGAAATAATTGATGTCTTAATGATTAAAATGGATGTACAGATAACAAACCAAACGAGTGACCATACTGGCAACTGTTCAGTTAGGACATCTATTGGTCAGTTGAGCAGTTGCAACACAAGCCTTGGGTTCCAACTATTGTTCTCTAGCCCCATACATTTTTTCCCCTGGACAAGAAAGAGCAGGGCAAAGCTACCAGTTGCTGTGGCATGGACAGCTCCCTGAAGCTATAAGCAACCAATCTGAAATGAAGGGAATGCAAGGTAAATAGGAAAGAGTGCTCTCCCATTTAATTAGGCACCGCTGCAGTGCCCAAAACTTGTCTAATCATTTGTGTCTTGAATGTAGGCCTTGTGCTATTTCAAAAGGTATGTGAAGTTGTAGGTCAAAAGAACTGACTTAATTCCAGGAGCTGTGCCATGTGCCATGTGCCTGTTAATAGACGTGAGTGAATGGAATAAGAAACAGGATGTACAAATGTACACTCTAGATAAAGGAGTTCCAAATGTTGAACTCCTTCATTTTCTAGCTTTCAGTTTGCAATACATTTTCTCCGAAACATTCAAGGCAATATCTTATACATGCAAATAAAGTGGTGCTTCATTTTACCACTTCATTTTTCTCTGTACACTAATCCGATGATATCTGACTCAGGGGCTCCTTTCCAGGCTTGGCCTACATTTCCTGTCACAAGCAATGCTGGTGCATCTCAGGATACCACAATGTATTGCGTAGAAAGCTTGTGTCCACAACTTTACATGCACAAAGTTCAATCAGGCGCACCTGCAGCTCAAAATTGTGTCAGGATATTTGAAAGAGGAAAAAAATCTTTTTTTTTAATATAGGAGTGGTTAATCTATGGCCTTTACTTAATTTTTAAGCATAGCATTCAGCACCTGGGTATGGTGTGTGTGGGAGGATGTTTGAGTATGGAGTAAGAAGTTGGCAGGTGTCCCAAGCTTATGGGTGCAGAATGCTATGAAAAAGCTCCCAGATTGTTTATGTGTGCACCAGCTGTATCTCACCTGTTAATGGACTCTATTAGTGCAGTTGGGATGGGGCTCTTTGACTGGGGGAAGGAAGGCATGGGTTCAGAGTGAGGGAGTAAAGGACAGGCAGGGATATCCAATGCTTTCAATGCATTCTACTGAGTCCAGCAGGATGGGAATCCTCCAGGTACCCACCTCTCTGAAATGACAACATTATACAGGACCTAGGAGATATATCTTTTTTATAATAAGGTCCATTCTTTGGAACTGCCTTATCATCTGATTGGCCCTACTAGCCTTGTAGAAGGTTGTGAAAATCTGGCTCTTTTCTCAAGCATTAGGGTCTGGAAATTTGTGGAGTCTGATTTGCCTTTAGCATCTAAATTGCTTTGAGAAACCTTGGAGTTTTTGTTTGATGATTATTCTTAGTTGTATTTTGTACTGTTTAGAATTAATTTCTTATAACAAGTTTTATATATAGTATTCTTTGCCCAGTTGCTTGTTCAAGATGGGAAGCCATATAGATTGCCCATAAATAAACAAATAGAAATCAATCAATCTTATCCACTTACATACTAGAAATAATCAATTCAAAATTCTGGTCCACTCCTGTGTCAAATTCAAACAAGAATATTTCTTACAGTTAGACTATTTTCCCGGTACCTATCTTGTCTGGAATGGTTTTTCTGCTTGAACAGGAGGTTGGACTAGAAGACTTGCAAGGTCCCTTCCAACTCTATTATTCTGTAAAACCTGCTGCAAGGAAAAACATATTCTTTTTTCCAATGAATTGAGTCCATTAGCAAAATTATCTTACAAATATCGCAAGATACTTCTTTTAGTTTAACCAAAATCTTTTCCCTATAAAGCAAGGTTTCTAACTTGTTTTGGATTAAAATCTGCTTTTCTGATCCATCAGTCATTGCCAAGGATGTCTATTATCTCTTCTCCTACCAAATTCAATTTATTTTGAAACCTCTGTTTTGTTACATTTTGGAAGATTGCTTTAGATATTCAGGTGGTTGAAAAGGAACACAATTTGTTATTATATGCTAATAACACTTCATTTTATGTTTATTCAAATATACAAAGTACATGAATTTAAATAATTTTTTTTTCTAGAGCCCATTATTACTTTTTATTACTTTAAAGGGATCAGGATTCATTGGTTAATCACATATCTTTCCATATAGTTAATAGAATGGGGCCAAATTTTGGAAGTGCAGGTGTTGGAAGAAATGTCCATTGCTATTGCTATTGCTATCTGGGTTCAGTTCCAAGTGGGAAGAAAGACACTGGAAACATGGAGACTGCTTGGAAAGATGGTTTAATGGTGGACAGGACCACATGCTTTGAGATCCTGGGCAAAAAACAAACAAACACATGTGCGTAAGAGGGGAGGTTTGAAATTACCCAATTTAAAACTATATTATGACGCAGTAGTTTTATCTGTAATTAGTGATTGGATTAACTTAACAAATGATAGAATACTTAATATCGAGGGGCATGATTTGGTATATGGTTGGCATGCTTACCTGCTATATAATAAAAAGTGGACAAGAATTTTAAAAGTCATATTTTAAGGAATGCTCTACTGCGGGTCTGGAAAAAATATAAATTAAATGATAAGATACCCATGTGGGCAATTCCTAGACATGCAATAGAAAATATGAACATAGTACAAAAACAGGATATAATTACTTACAGACAGCTTTTTACCCTAGAAAGGGGTGTATTACAACTAAAATTTTTGGATGAATTAAAAGAGGAAAAGGTAATCCAAACATGGTTCCAGTATGGGCAGCTACAGGCCAGGTGGAAAACAGACCAAAAAATTGGTTTTATGCAAGTCGGGGATAATTTACTTAAACAAATAAGAGATCAAAGTTTAATGCATATAAAGAGATTATATAATGTATTAATACAGATGGACTCCGAAACAAAATTAGTTAAAGACTGTATGATAAAGTGGGCTCAAAAGAACCAATAATGCTAGATACATGGGAAAGGATTTGGGTAAGAAATGTAAAATTTACAAAAGCCCAAAATTTGAGAGAAAACTTTCACAAGATGTTTTATAGATGGCATTTGGATCCTAAAAAGTTGGCTTCTATGTATCTGAACTTACAACCTAAATGCTGGAGATGTGATTTCCTGGACGCTACATATTTTCATATATGGTGGACTTGTAAAAAGATTAAGGCATTTTGGATAAAAATATGGTGGATTATGCAAAATGTTCTTAAAAAAAGAATAAAGTTTACCCCTCAGTTATTTCTGTTAGGTATAATTACTGATTGTACAGCTATAGAGATTAATTTGATTTTGCACCTAATAACTGCAGCTAGATTGTTGGTGGCGCAATACTGGAAGAAGGAAGATTTGCCTACTATTCAAGAATGGACATTGAAAGTCACAAACTTAGCCGAGATAGCTAAAATAGCGGCATATCTTAAGGACTACTCAAATGAGAGATATAAACGAGACTGGAAAAAATGGATTGATTACACTCAAAATAAATATGGGTCTAAGAAATTTCAGATAGCTTATGATTAAGATCAGGAATGATATAAATTGTTTAAAGTTAGTCTAGCAAGGAGGAGCTAAGTTCAATTTAAAGATGTTATCAATTTCCTACTCTTTTTTCAAATATATTTTAGACTGTTTTTGTTAAAGATTTATATCGTGTATGGGTTCTGGGAAGTCAGGGGAGGGAAGGTTGGGAGGGGGAGGGGGGAGGAAGGGAAGTATATTAGGCTTGATGAGGGGTGTTAGATCTTAAGGTAATATGTTTGCACATGTATACTGTCTTTTCTTATTTTTTCTTTAAAATTAAGATATATTAAGTATATTGATATGGAAGTATAAATACCATCAACACAGAATGGAGTTTGCTCAGAAGCTGAAATGCACCAAATGAATGAGAGGAAGAGTGGGAAGCAGAGGTGAGGAGAAAGATAGGAAGAGAGGGATAGTAGAGAGGGCAAGGGGAGGAAGATGAGGAGAATAAGGAGGAGTGGAAAGAAGAGAGGGGAGAAGGAGAAAGGAAGGGGAAGTAGAGTAGAAAAGGATGATGGAGGGAAGAAAGGAGGTAAGGAGGGGGAGGAGAGAGGCAGAAGAAAGTGGTGTATGGAGAGCAGAAAAGCCAATAATTGGTTTCCATCTTTTTTAGGTTTTTTTTTTCCCGGGAGTTGATGGCAAGATGAACTGATGTAATTATTAATTAATACAATATGATATTGGCTATGTAATGGTATGCATGTGATTATATGTTATGAAAATGGAAAATAAAAAAGTATTTAAAAAAACACATGAGAGAGAGAGAGAGAGATGTATACCCTCTTGTGTCCCATCTTAGAGCTTCCTGTTCCTGTACAAGAAATGTATCCCATTGGCTGTATCCCAGGAGACGGGGGTCTTAGCTAACTTTGCAGGCTGTTTGTGTCCCAGACTTGGTGGAGCCTTGCTGGGTGATGTAATCTTCCCAGGTGCCATGTAGTGAGATGGGTAGAGAGCTAATCCTGTTATGTCCTGAGGGCCATGTCTTAATCCCTTCACCCTGGAGCTGAAGTTGGGACAGGGAGCTGCAGGAAGCTGCTTTGTCTTTAAAAACATGTTTCTCCTTTTCTCATCTGGGGAAATACAATATTCTGCCTTTTTAATATTTCCTAGAATATTTCATTCTTCTAGGAAGGGGTGGGTGCTAACTTCCTACACAGGCAAAGAAAGATTGGGCCTGAGCAGTGGATAAAATTGGCCAGAAACAATGTCCCCAACATACCCCTATGGGTGAGGCAGCTGGGCAGTGGTTATGTTCATTGTTGGATGTGCCTTTCCTTCTTTTTGCTTATTGTTTCTCTTCCCTCTCTCTACAAAGAGAGAGGGAGGGAGGGAGGGAGGGAGAGAGGGAGAGAGAGAGAGGGAGAGAGAGAGAGGGTGAGAGAGAGAGAGAGAGAGAGAGAGAGAGAGAGAGAGAGAGAGAGAGAGAGAGATCTCCAAATAAACATGTTGCAGTGAATAAAAACAGGACTATTGTCTCTATCCAAGGCCCCATTTTTGTTTTGCTCCATTTCAGCTTTGAGTAAAACTTGAAACCAAAAGACTTAACATTTCATTGGAAAGCAAAGACTGTCTTTTCAGCATTTGCAAATGCTTATCTCTTCCTTTGTATGTTGAGTGAATAGCAACAGGAAGATACGCCAAAAGTTGCATATTTATTTTTTTATTTATATTTATCATACGTATATGTATCATTGGGATGTGGTTGCTCAGTTTGTTAAGACTCTGAGCTTGTCAATCAGAAAGGTCAGCAGTTTGAATCCCATATAATGGAGTGAGCTCCTGTTTACTTGTCCCAGCTTCTGCCAACCTAACAGTTCGAAAGCATGTAAAAATCCAAGTAGAAAACTAGGGACCACTTTTGGTGGGAAGGCAACAGTGTTCCGTGCACCTTCGCTGTTTAGTCATATTGGCCATTGACCATAGAGACGTCTTCAGACAGCGCTGGCTCTTTGGCTTTGTAACGGAGATGAGCACTGCCCACTAGAGTCAGGAACGACTAGCACATATGTGTGATACATACCTTTATATGTATCAAAGCTCTTTTGTTTTGTTTTTTTTCCTTCCAGGTTTTTCCCTGTTGCAAGCCATCAGAATCCTTCAGAAGAAACTGACTACCTTTCCGGTTCAACTCTCCTCTTTCCAGCAGACTGCCGTGTATGATTACTTTTCAAACACATTGCTCAAGCATTATTGGCTGTACCAGTTCGTGATGACTCGGGAGAGAGACCATAATCAGACATTTGCCATTCTTGAGGTCTGTGCTCCCCCCAGCCCCCCTCCTTTGAGTGAAGGCATAGATATTGAAATGTGGAACTACCAGCAACAATTAGCTGCCCTCTGTGCAGCTGAAGCAGAAAAACAAGCCAGTATAGTGCATATCCGAGAAACCTTGCATGCAGAGCGGGAACATCTGCTCAGGGAAGTATACCAAAGGATCAGAATACAAACACAGACCCTTAACACAGAGGTACGTAAATGCCCACTCCTGCTCTATGATATTGTTAATTTAGCACTGTGTATTGTTAAGTTATTATTGTCACACATAATTAATAGGTAATCAACTGCCACTAGGTTTCATTTAATCTCTTCTAAGGAACTTTGGTTAGGCATAGGCCTAGCCATTAGATTTCTCACGTTTTAACCAGCAGGTACATTTGAAATGTTGAAAACAGGCACTTAGGCTGCCATGGAATAGGGGTCAGGAATTGCCCATTCACAAAGGGAAACTCTGGCATTGAGGCTATAGATTCTCAAAATAGAAAGGATATCCAGAGGCTCCTTAGAGGGTATCATAGCTGAAAATTATTTCTCTTAGATCAGGGCTGTCAAATTTGATTTCATTGAGGGCTGAATCATGGCTGTGTTTGACCTCAAGGGGCCGGGATAGGCATGGCCAAGATGGGCATGGCCAGCTCAATGTCACTCGTGTTGGGGGTGCCTCTGATGGCCTGAGCACTCTGCCAGTGAAAACGAGCTCACAAGCTCTGTTTCTGGCTGTAACGACCTCCTGCAACCCTCTGCAAGTAAAAATAGAGCTTGGGAGGGCCGCAGGTGGCCATCCGAAGCTCCATTTTAGCTGGCAGAGGCACTAGTCCTTTGCTGTTTGCAGGGCAGCCCCGCTGGCCGGATCTGGCCCCGGGCCCTTAGGTTTGACACCCCTGTCTTAGAAGATCTAGCCTTCCTCCAAGCTATTTATGTATCTTTTCACCGCCTGACTTATTTTTCTTGTTTTGCTTGTGAATTTTAAGGAGTCTGTCTGACTCCTATAAGGTTTAGGACACTGGATTTAATGGAGGCTCTTTTATTCTTATATAATACAAAATTTAGTAACAAAAATGGAAGCTTTAGGCCTGACTCTCATTTCCAAATTCTTATTCTTGCCCTCAAAATGTTTTCAAAAGCTCTGTCACTCCTTCATTCTCTGTTTCGTCATCTGTTTCTCTGCTAATCATACATTGGCAATGTTCCTGCAACATGCTTAACAATCAATAATAGTGTGGCTGCAGTCACTTTTCTTTTTTTGCTGGCTTAACATGTTGTGCAAACCCAGTTTGTTTGGTTAGTTAATGCTTCAATTTATTGTGAAAAGGCAAAACATTAAGCAACCAATCAGATAATGCACATATCTGAATCCAATTATTATATTCATCTGAGCAATCAACTGATCCACAAGACCACTTCTCAGGCCAAGAACAGCTGATCATATACTCATAGGAGGACATCATATCATTCCTATGATCTAGAAAGCTCCTATTATCTAGAAAGATCATATCATTCCTATGATCTAGAAAGAGGTTGAAGGAAATAATGCGAGTTGAAATCCAACACACCCATATGTGTTGAGAGAGAGCAATATTGGCTCTTAAACTTGCTGTTTGCTTCTTGATTACAGTTTGTATTGTTTATTTTGCCCTGAAGATTTCAGAACGTGCAGTTCACACTGTAGATTGACAGCACGTTGACTCCTCTAAAACATTCTGTTTCTTCTCCCTCTCTCTCTTTCATTTGCATAATAAACCTCTGACGAACTTATCAAGTTCCATACTGAAAATTCCCACCTGCCTGGGCTTGCTTTTCTGGTTCTTCTCTGCCCTGTAGGATATTGTTTAGGGAAATGAGAGGCAGTTTTTTCACTTGTCAGCCCATCTGTGGAGTGAAATGAATGGCCCATTAATGTTTATGCATTTGTGTTTCATTGAGCTGCCAGCAAAAGCAAGTAAAGTCAAATGAACAGAAAGAACATCACCCTTTGAACTCAAGCGATGATTGTTGGGATATACATAATTCCCTAATCATTTTTTTTTGTTCAGTACCATTCTGTATATATAATGGGTGGGAATCCATTTTGCTATTCCCAATTCTTTGTCAATCCTAAATTCAGTCTATCATCACTGAGGCTTTAAGGTCCAATGGATCTCCTCCAAGCTTAACAGCTTTTGGGAAATTGATTAAAGGAATGTCACCTCAGCTGCCTGCTGGCTTCTTTTCACCAGTATCATTCATACATATTGCCAGCTGCCACCTTGACCTAAATGATATCCTGGGTCCCTAAGCTGTTTTG
Organism: Thamnophis elegans; assembly: GCF_009769535.1. Lineage (NCBI taxonomy): Eukaryota > Metazoa > Chordata > Lepidosauria > Squamata > Natricidae > Thamnophis > Thamnophis elegans. The sequence goes on along the minus strand of NC_045544.1, from coordinate 111,291,617 downwards.
TTGGCTCCTTCCCAGCTTTATAGTCAGATTAAATTAATGTTCCCAAGCCCCACCCTTCAGCAGGTGTCTATGTGTGTATATGCATGTGCATATCTACCTAGTCAGTGAGGATGTGTTTCTATTACAATGTATATCATGATTATAGCACCCTGCTGTTTTTGAATATCTCTCCTGCTACTCTGCCATGTGGAACCCGAAAAATCTATCTCCTAGTCCTCCTTAGAGGCCAATATCTTTGGCGGTCAAGTTTATGTGTGTTCCATTGTAAAACATGCATTTATCGCCTCTCTGTTTATCCATCCATATTACTGTTCCTGTTACTTTAGCATACTTTAATATTTTTCCCAGGGAGATGCATACATTTTTAAAGAAATTTTACAGCTCCCTATTATTCTTATTGTCTAATTATGGAAGGATTAAGTAGGGCTCAGAAGCATTCTTGAAAATAAAGATGACATGGGAAGTTGGTCGTTTGGTTTTCAGATGGCATTAATAAAGTATTAACAAAGTTAATGGACAAATAACATAAAGTTAGGTAGACAGGAAGCTTTCCCATGCTTTCTGACTAATACGTTATAGTATTCTTCAATCGTTGGTATGCCAATATATGAAAGTAATCATATGCTGCATAAACCTCAACAATAATTAAGCAATGCTATAAAAATATGACTTACTCACTAATGAGGAAATGGTCTTAATCATTTTTACTTTCACCTCACTGAAAGACTATAAGCAAATGGATTTAAGAAGGTCAAGACAGACAACATCCAGCAAATGGAGTTGCTGTTGATATACAGAAGTTTGATTGCTTCCTTGGCCATATTTTTTGTTATCTTTTCACAGAGCCTACAAAGAATCATGTAACTACTGATATTTACCAGTTGCTGAATTATGAGGGTATGCAAGTAACTTTTTAGAAGTTCATTGTTCTAAGCAATGGGGAGATGTTGTTTAACAAATCAAAGGACCAATAAGATTCTAATGATTTAGCAAGACATAAATTACAAGTGTTCTCAAATGTTTTCATATTCAAATCTCCCCAAAAATGCCTTGTGGGGTATAGCACCAGCATATATTGGGCAACATTTTGCCAGAATTGATTTTGCTTGACCAGTCTGACCATCTAAAGCAGGGCTGTCAAACTCATGGCCCATGGGCCAGATGCGTTGTGTGCTGGCCACACCCATGCCTGGTTTAGTGAAGAGGAAAAAAACCGTGATGCATCATGTGATGACGCCATGACGCCATGAGTTTGACACCCCTGATCGAAAGAGAATCTGTTGAGAGTCCCCATTCTTCATAATGGGCACTACACATAGTGTGGAGGAAATGTTAGCATTCTATGGTAATCTATATTATCTGGACTGCTCTCTCATGTAGGTCAATATTAATGTAAGTGTCCTTGCTTTATACAATCAAATCAAATTGATACAACTGAATAAGCTGTGCTTGACAGGGTAGCATGGAAAACATTTTCCTATAAATTCATCAAGGGTTGGATGTGACCAAATGGTTAAAAAAATAATACTTCAATGTGCCCCAAATAACTATAAACTCCCTCAGAGGTAATACTAATTGTAGTAGTAATTTTTATTTGTACATTATTTTTTATACTATTCTTGCACTGTATTTTTCTATGTGTTATTCGCCATTCAGCAATTCTTTAGATGATCTCCAGGTAAATTCAACACATTCACATCTATTTGGATTGAAGCAGATTATACTCTTGTTAAACTAACCAATCAATCAATTGCCAACCATATTAATTGTTTAATATATCAGAAACATGAGGTATATCAATCTTGTCTTCCAGACACTAATATCTTTAGTCAATGAAGCAATTAAAACACAGATCCAGAACCTGCATCATATTATTCAACATGAGATCCAGGCTACCTTTGAAATGTTGGAACTAAAGCTTCAGAAAAAGGTCTTGATGTTCACTTTACCTGCTCCATACCCACCTCCATTCTGTCCTGAGAGAAAGAAATCAACCAAACCTCAAAAGAAGACACAGGACAACTTTTTAGACAGCGAAGACAAAATGGAGAAAGACCAAAAGAAGAAAAAGAAATGAAGATTGCTTTGGGGTGCTCTTATTGTGCCTCCTTCAATGAGGAAGCAATCCATACATCTAATAATTGTACTTTTTATCCCAGGCATTCTAAGTATTTTGCCTTTCAAGCTGATTCTCCAGAGTGATGCTACTTTAGACTGGAGGTAGGGTTCAGATGTTTGCAAGGATTCTTTCATTGCCTTGCACTGACATATTCAATTTGCTATGGAAGGTATTGTAAATTGATTGAGACACATCATACACCCATTATGTGAAACTTCTACTTCCCTTAGCTTAAATAACTTAAAATTTTAAAATATATTACCATTTTAGGAGAGTAAAATTGAATAGTTTTACCTACATAGAAATAGGCAAATAAATTCAAACTAATATTCGTGTTTGAATCTGAGAATCACCAAACATTACTTAGCAGTGCAATCCAGTGACCTGTTCTGTGCTTCTGAAGTTTTCGAATGAATAGTATTGTTGGCTGGGGAAATTTATTGAAGTTATGCCACATGCCAGAATTCTTATTGCCACATTCTTATAGCCAGCATTACATGCATGTTTAGTTCCCTGCATTCGTATGCATTGTAATCCTAAACATTCAAGCATCATTTTAAAATTCAGATAGATATACAATTGATGGGAGTGGGATAATTTGTATTTATTTTTAAATTTGGACATTTTAAGTCAAAGCAATAAATGTCAAGATACCATTTGCCCCCATTCTCCTGCCAGATACTTCCTCTTTGGGGATCTCTTGGTTTTGATCTTTCATCAACAAATTAAACAGGAATGCAGCTCAGTTTCAGGGTTCCACCCTCCAATAGCTTTTAAGTTTCTTAGTTGTCTTCCGTTTAGGCTAATACACAGACACTCTAGGGCCTTAAGGGAAGATCAAGCATTATTTGGGGGCCATACCCATCATCTAAGCAGATAATGGAATTTCCATCCTGAAAAAGACTATAACAATAGGACTAATGTCCTCATTGCTTCAGTGCTCTCCAAAATTTGTTGCAGCACGATAAGCCTCTAAAATTATTGTAAATTAAAGGAAAGGGCATGGGTGGGAAGAGGAGAAAATGTGAAGATATCTGAGATGAAAGACATCCTAGTCTTATGAGACGACATAAAAACAAGATGGCTTCATCAAAATGAGTCTATGCTTGTGCTGCCAAGTAAAAGTACCTTCTGTTATCTAGAGAACATTGTCACAGACATGAGACATATTCAGAAGGAAGCATTTTCCTCTAGGAAATTAACATCTTATTTTACTGCTTCATGCCAGTCTTCCCTAGCTTATTTCTATTCAATCCCTGTATTCTAAATATACAAAATGAGGCTGCAGAACCTGGAATCTCTTAGCGCCTTTGGTAAATAAATCCTTAAGGCAGCACCTAACATGGTCTTTCAAAAGTGGAAGGCTATAATACCACCATAGACAGCATGTAAGGCGCCCCCAGAATGTTCTACAACTTGTCAACAAACTGTAATCCTCAATGTAATAGACGTTATTAAGCCTGTGAAGAGCAATCTTATTAATTCAGTTTAATTAATATAATTAACATAATTTTAATGGGATTTAAATTAAATTAGATTTTATCTAATTAGATTTTATCACTTAATAGCTGTATGAATATTGTTATTTGCATATAACTTTGAAATAAAAATGCATTTAATATAGTATAGTGAAGAGTACTGTCTTGGTGCCGAAACTAAAGTAAGATTCAATCACCTTATGTGTGTGGACTAAAGAGGACTGCCTTTTGCAATGTTTAAGAGCCCTAATTTCACTGTTGGCGAATTACTTTTAAGGAATATGCACCTGAAGGTTGCCTTTTTATACTAGTGGTAGTAATAATGATGTATGTCTTAAAAACTTTTTTTTTATAATCTTGCTTTATATATATTGTCATCACCCTTGGCTTCTTTTCTGATAAAACACAAGTTTATACACAAAGATGTTGTCCATACAGATAACGTTTGAACGGATAGAAAGTTATTTCAGGGATGACTTCTGTCTTAGATACCCTTCCATCAAAGTGAAGAAGCAAGCGAAAGGAAATGAGGCATGGGTGTCTGATTTTGTTTTTTTTTAAAGGCTGCAATCTATATTGGGTATTTTAGACCCCCGCCACTCAAATATGAGGTCTGGTACGGGGACATTGTATTTTCGTCATGTTATTCTTTCAGGGAGCCATCTATATGTGTTCACAGAGAGCAAGAAAGCGACGTTATTTTTCTTGAAGTATAAACAAGTCGTGATTTTTCCTCATCCCTTTGCTTAAATATAAAGGTAGCCCCAGGACGCATAACATCCGGTTGGAGGGGCCGGCTGCTCTTATCAGTCAGGAAACAGAGCTGGACACATCCTCTCCTCAGTCTCAGCAGCCTAAAGCCACCTCCAGTTGCATGATTTGGCAGGAAAAGACAAAGTTGCGTGTCTTACTCCTTCTCCTTTGCACACAGCAGGAGCCTCCCTCAACAGCTCTGGGAAAACGAATCTTTTTCCTCCTCTAACAGATCAGAGTGGGAGAACATTTTTTTCTGCCTGAGAAAGCAGCAGAATTCATAATGTTGGAATGTGAGGTGATGCAGGGTAGCCTTCCACCACTGGGTACTAAGAAGAAGAAGAAAGTCTCTGAATGGCACAGTACAAAGCCCACCTTCCTCCTCCTTCTCCTCATTATCATCAATCTCCACACAGGATCTCCAAACATTTATCATTTAAAGCAAGGCCACTGAAGGCAGTCACTATTTTTGTTTTAGCAGCCAAGTTAAATTGAGTGGGAAGGGTCAGACTAAAGGAAAGGAGTTTAGAATTTCCTAGAGTTTAAAAGTGTTTAAAAGCTGCCATCAGTGGAGTGTGTCGTGGAGTGTGTTATATGTGACACTTTTTCCTAATGTCATTTTCCAAGTCAAAATGATTTTTTCACTTTCTCTGAAGGAAGGGACAAATTAAAGGATAAAGTGTGTTACTTAGGAAAAAGGAGGTTTTATCTTAGTTCTACATTGTGATCCCGATCCTAAAGTATTTCTTGATCCCTGATTTGAATTTTGGGAGCAAAGGGAGAAAGAACCTATCATCTATTTTCTGCCCTCACAGCACAGAAATGGGTAACCCCACTCAGAGAGATCTCTTGATCCGTTAAGATCTGCATTCATATTCTGTCAGAGGTACGGCGGTAATTGGTCAAGAAGTACATACTAGCACTCCTTTCTCTCACCTTTTCTGTCACACCAAGGTTTCCCCCAAGACTCTCTCTCTCTCTCTCTCTCCCTCCCTCCCTCCCTCCCTCTCAATCTCTCTCTCTCTCTCTCTCTCTCTCTCTCTCTCTCTCTCTCTCTCTCTCTCTCTCTCTCTCTGAATAATGCAAAGATGTTCCTTTCAAGTAAGGAAGAATTTTTCAAGACAGTACAACTCACTAACAAATTTTGCAAGAATTTAGCTCATTTAAAGCTAAAAGCTAAAGTCTTTCTGTGAACAAACCCTTTGTCAAATCTTTCAAAACTGCAGAAATATAAAAGAATTTCCACTCTTTGCTGACAAATTTGTAACTCTTTAAATCTTGAAGTTGGTGATCAAGGAGTGGGAGAAAAACGCAGCTCCTGTTTCTTCAGATTCATGGAAAATTGTCCTGGGTCACAAACACAGCACATATTGGCATGATTCCAATGGCTATTCAGAAAGGGTGAGGTGATGATGTATGCTATGCCTATGTACTAATGTGTGCCTATATGAAAAAAAAGTTATTTTTAGATGTTTATGAAATAGTATTTGTCACCACGCTGCCCCGCTTGCTTCATGATATCACAAGTCATGTTTATAAAATGTGCCAAATAACTTTTCCTTCGCTTTTCTAATTGTGAATGCAAAAAGTGCATGCGTGCACACACTGAGACCTCCTTTCACCATAAATGCAGGGGTGAAATTCAGCAGGTTCTGACTGGTAGTGGAAATTTTGAGTAATTTGGAGAACCACCAAATACCACCTCCAGCTGGCCACAGAATGGGGTGGGAATGGAGATTTTGCAATATCCTTCCCCTGCCACACCCACCAAGCCCCTCCCACAGAACCGGTAGTTTAAAAAAAATGAATCCCACCACTGCATGATAAACAGCAATTTCAAGTTAAACAGAAACATAGTCAGGGTTCTGGATTGGTCTGCAAATCTGGCTTTTTTTATTGTGCTGTGTCTGGACTGTTTTCACATTTTTCAAGCTCAGTATTGGAATAGTCACAATACTATCTAACACTGATCTAGAAAATTCTTAAACCTAAGAACCAACCAAATATGGGATATTGGTAATGAATTCTTCCATCATTAGTTTTGACATATAAGTGGCTATAGCACTGTTACACATCAGTAACATTTTATTAATGTTTTACCAAAGATTGATTCTTTGCTGTTTTCAATCACTTATGCTAGTGTTAACCCCAAGAACGATCAAAAACCTGACTTTTGTGTTGAATGCATGTATTTTGTAATTGCTGCAAATGTCTTCCCAGATTAATTTCCAGCTCTCTTCATCAGGCTGGTCACTTATCACTGGACAGGATACATGTTCTCATTTTGTTTTTTAAATGTGGTACTGAAAACATTTTCATTTTTCAGGAGGGTTGTTTTTATTCATTTTCTAAGTTTAATCAGCTTTATAATTTTTATTTAAAGTTAATAAATACTTTTACAGTATCTATTTACTGGCTACGGGATCTCAAAAAGCTATGCAAGGTGAGAACTTGTTATTACTTAGATAAGAGGCCATCAGCAGATCCTAAAGCTGTGTTCAAGTTCTTTCAGACTCTACGGTTCTATGGAACAGTTTGAAAAGCCCCATTCTTGTTCATCCTATTGTATTAAAATACCATACAAATCCAAACTGTATTAAGTTTTCCCATTTTACTTACTCTTGGATTACATGAGACGTCACATGGATAGAACTGATACCAAGGATATCAGCTGTAGCCCATTTGTTGGGAATTGCCAAATGTGGGGTTGGGAGTGCCATGTTTTCTGTTTTATTTAGCCATGTCATGTATCTTTCTATTGTGCAAAAAGAAAACTCATACTCATTGCTCAAGATTGTCCACAAAATGGTAGCATGCTTGCTCCTTGGAATTTGTACTTTTTTTTAAAAAAAGAAACTTAACATGGTTACCCATCATGAAGGCTGTAATAATACTGCAGAGAAAGACTTTTCAATTTATTCTCCTGACCAGCTGGGAGGTTATGGAAGGAAGGAGACCAAACCGGTCCAATATCTTTAAGGAACTTGCAGAGGGAGAATTTTAAAGGGAAAATATTGGAAGAATTTCATCTCACCAAAGCCCTGTGTCCCCATTTCCATTCTTATGTTTCCTTTCTTTTGCCTGAAAACCATACTGGTAAAATCAGTGGTAGTTTTGTACCATCTACAGGACTGGGAAGTCAAAAAAGTCAAGATATATGGTTCTACCTCTTTAATATGGCCATTGCATGTATATGATACAAAGAGATGCAACTTCATTCACACAGCCATGGCCTTCTTGACTTTCTTAATTTTCTCCCTGCAGATGCCTCATTTTAGTAGCACAATCTCAGCATGCTTCAAAGGCTGCACATGGCATACTAAGGGGGATATCTGGGGATATCCTCAAACTCCATTATTTCAAAAAGAGAGGGCAGTTTTGTTCAAGATTAGAGTTCTAGAATTCTGGAAAGATGTTGTGGAGGGGACAGCGAATGGCCTTGAAAGACAGCGGGAAGATCTGTTGTCGAAGCAATGATCAGACAAGCAAGTCTTGATCCCATTGCAAGAAAGAAACTTAAGAGAACCCAAGACTATTGCTAATCCACCTGAAGATAAAGTGACAGCGGAGGGAAACACATTTAGATTTGCAAGATTCTCTTACTATAGCTTTTCTAATAAATAGCTTTAGATGTATATGGAACTGGTTTCTTAGTCTGGGCTCACAGAGGCAACTTTTTTTTCTCTAGTATTTGGGTAACAATTTGGGCACCCTGAATTCTCTGAAGCATGAATTCTTTAAATGCAGAGCTGCCTCTAGTCTCCTCCGCGAGCTGCGCTGGCTACCTGTTGATCTCCGGGTGCGCTTCAAGGTCTTACTTACCACCCATAAAGCCCTTCATGGCAGTGGATCTGCGTACTTGAGAGACCGCCTCCTGCCAATTACCTCCCTGCGACCTATTCGATCGCACAGATTAGGCCTCCTCCGAGTTCCATCTGCCAGTCAGTGCCGACTGGCAACTACGCGGAGGAGAGCCTTTTCAGTAGTAGCTCCGACTCTCTGGAACGAGCTCCCCGTGGAGATTCGTACCCTCACCACCCTCCAGACCTTCCGCACAGCCCTCAAGACCTGGCTATCCCGTCAGGCCTGGGGATAAAGATCGTAACCTGCTCCCACCCGAATGATGAATGTTGTGTTTTATTTTTACTTGCACTGTTTTCATGTTTGTTTTATTGTCTTGTACCCCCCTTTCCCTATAAATTGTAAGCCACCCTGAGTCCCCTCAGGGAAAAGGGCGGCCTATAAATAATAAACTCTCTAAACTCTCTAAAATTGAAATGCTGGATTAAGGCGAAAGCACCCGATATCTAGGGAGCTCATTAAATATATTATGTGGGAAATACACAGAGCTTTCCAGTATATCTGCCAATATGGAAGGAGGTCAACCTTTTCACGATGAATCACAAGAATTCACTTAAATGAATGAGAGTTGAGGAACAATTCAGTCAGGTCTATTTAGGACTACTTAAAGAATATGATCAAATAAATCTCTAATTTCCAGCAGCTGTTTTCCAACACTGATTATACATTTATGAACAAAATCTTGCCCTATTCATGCTTTCAGGTACAATGAAATTCTAAGTATTGTATATCTTGTGCCTGGCACCAGATTCATTGGAGTTGTTCTTTGTAAAGTTTACATTAATTGCAGATTCAATGAACTAGATATGTTATCAATGAAATTAACTTTAATAAAAGATATTGAAATCTGAATGAAAATAGTAAAGAAATTATCAGAAATGGAGTCCATCCCTTACACTACTGCCTCCATGTATCTAAATAGATTAACCATCTTTACCTAAATTATTTAAATATATCAGCTGAAATTATCAAGAGCATAGAATAACACACACAAGAATTATCTTAACAATCCATGTTTAATTCATTTATTCTTTAATATATATAAAAACATTATTTGTAGATTAAACCACACACATTTGAGGAACAAATTAGAAAAGCAGAATGATATAAACTAGCTAATTAATCACTACATTACCATTAAACTGTTAAATAACTGATTAACACAGAAACAGTTGATTTCCATCAATGTAAGGAAGTTCTACCAATAAAAATGCATGGTGAGGAAGGGGATAATCTCTAAAACATACATGTATACAGTGTCATTCCAGGCAAAATAAGACATAGAAAAGAAGATAAATTTTACTTTTAAATGCAAAGTTTTTTTTTCCTCAAGGATTTGATAAAAATGGAGCATTACTAATACAAAACCCTTTTCAACAAAACTCTCCCAGATCTTTTGCCAGTTGTGTAGATGAAGAAGTTTTAAAAAATGAGAAGATGGGAGAAGTCTTAATGTTAAATTAAGTTCATACAACAATTCAGGTACTTCAAGATTTAATTGGAGTCTGAGAATGTCCTTCGGTTGGCTCCTTGTAAAAAAAGCTTATGAATAATCTACAATATTTCCCTTTCACACTGAATTACTATAGACAGCCTTGGAAATTAATCACCAAAATCTTTCTGTCATAATTATTTACCTACCAAACTAAATGGTAGGTTCATTTCATTTCAGTAGTATAGCATTCATTCCATTTTGCCATGTTAGACCAGCGTACAAGTCATCTGCCCAGGTTTTAATAGATATTTACATTTTAGTATAATTCTATTAAGATCAATGAGATTGCAACAATGGAAACAGTTAATGGACCACTAAATACAATCCATTTTTCAAAATGGCAAAACATATGGAGTTACTATACAAAATCAATGCACTTCCTTATATGGAGTTTCTCTTAAGAGACTTAAATTAATGATCCATTTGAATTTTCATTGAATCCCTGATATAGACATCTTAAAGCACACCATGAGGAATATAAGGAATATGCAGGCTCACTTTAAAAGCAGGAATTGGCTGAAGCAGATGTCACTCAAGTGAACTTCTTGCTAATGAATCTGCGTTTCCTGCTACAGAACTGAGTGCCAGAGAAGAGCAAGAAACCTGTGATTTTTTTTTTGACAAATCCAGAATGTGTAGCAACTGGAGCTAGTCTGAAGTTTGCCAAGAAGGGTCAAAGCCTAGCACAGCACAACAGATCAGACAACAATTTGTCACATAACAATTTAATCAATACTAGCCAAATGGGCAAAGAAATGAAGGAAACAGATTACTGAGCACACAGGAAAATGTTTTTCAAGTACATCAAAGAGTTATGAGATTTAAAACAATAATCCTAAATTACAGAAACATCTCCCATTGAATATTGGTAGCCCTTGTTCAGTTATCAAAACTGGAGAAGCAACTTGATTGTTAAGCAACTACTTTCACTAAACGAAGCCCAACTGTGTTTATGATCTTATCGAAGCTTCACTTTGCATCCTTCACTGGGAATATCCTGCAGAAGCAAGGCATTTTGGATTATTTATTTTATTTTATTTCTATAGCTTCACATCTCAGCAAAAATGATTTTGGGCGGCTCAAAATTCAAAAACATTATTTGGATTCAATGGAGAACTGAATGCGATGGCTGAAATTGTCCCTGAAATTGATTTTAATTTGTCTTAGAAATACTTTGGATAACGATGGCCAGCTTTAGTAAGAACCTTTTTTTTTTTAATGGAGAAAAAACTTGTACAATAATTTTGACACTGAAGAATTTAGCATGTTTAAAAGGGAATTCTAAGTATGTTTAAATATAAAAGGAAACAAATATGTTAGTGCCTTTGGCAAAGGATGTATATCAAATATAAATTCATAAGGCTACTACATCTCCCAGAAATCAACTACTTTGGAAACTATCACATAGAAAAACAGCGTTAAGGGACAGTGTTTCCCCACATGCATTTAAAGATGTCATATCATCAAGATAGGTTACTTAAAATAACTGCATTTTTAGAAATACCGTACAGGCTGTTACACTTCTCTGAAGCCAAAAATAAATCTCGTGATCGATAATACCTTCCATGGTGTATATCTCTCACCACTTATAAAATATCCATTAGGGGATGAGAAGGGAATCAGTTTTCCCTAAATTATAGGTTCTTTGTAAGTTTATAAGAAGCCAAGAGAACACCACCCTCCAGAAAAGAACACTCTACATAGACTTTTAAATTCAAAAGCAGCTTCTGGGAGGGGATGAAGTAGATGTAACAGGGGTATTAAGAAAGGTGTTTTTAATAATTATCCTAATCTAGATTACCCATCTCTTTGACATTCTTTGTTGACAGTTTAGATCATAGTCCAAAGCACAATAGCAAATGTGCTAAGACTATTAGCTCTTATATGTAACCCGCTTGGGCGACGATGGCTGTCAACTTATCTGGAAATCAGCTTGTTATGGGAAATGCCTGACTCCTATTTTCCCCCCACTCTAAATTCCCCTGATGCATTTAGATTAGAATTAAAGGTATATAAAATAAGTGAACCATCATCACCCTGAAATGTTTAGTTCTGATCTTGAAATGATTTGTACACTTCTCGCTAAAATTAAAATGTTATTGAGGTTAACTTCACTTATTTGGACACTTGAAATGCATTCACAAATGCTCTTATTTGCACCTGGTGCTTCTTTCTTGGTTGTTCCCAAGCATATGACACCTCTTCCATAGGCAAGGAAAAAAGACAAGATCCTGAAAGACGCAAAGGGCAACAGCCAAACTGTATTGCTTTAAAAAAAACAGAAAGCTAACATACATTGTGACTGATAGACCCTTCCTAAAAATTGCAATACCATACAGGCACTACAATGAGAATTAGCAAAGTGTTGTTCAAACCACATGCAATTCTTCTGACCTACATTTAGTGATGAGATTATATAGCCTCATTGACCACTGATTATGACAAAATCACACCTTATGATGAATATGATGAAGTCCCACCTTGTTTTGACCCATTTTGTCCTATTGCTATAACCAATTCTGAGTTTGTCAACATATGCCAAACTGAAAGAGATGATAGGTGGTTTGAAACATGAGACCCTTGTAGAATTTGAAAAATGTAAGAGTTGATAGGAGAGGGACACTTTTAAAGAGCTACACATTCATTTGATTACTCTAATTAGGGCATATCTTACTGATATTTTAAGATAAAAATTTCTTTGGCAGAGACAACAGGAAGATGAGATGATAAGTGGCCCAATCCAGAAGGATAATGATGCTTCTGTGATCACACCTTTGACATTGTTTCATATTCTGTTTCAGTTTTGGTAGTGAAAAATCTCTTATGTGAGCCCATGGAAACAAATGGCAATTGAGCAAAGAGCAAAAACACTTGAGAAGACATTCTGCATAACAAATTGAATGCGTACACACAAACAGAGCTAAACATCTGAGTCTGCTTAGCAGTGATTTCTTGAGGAAATGCATTCAAGGGCATCTTTGGTTGAAAGACTCCGTAAGTGGTCATGTATATTTCCTGATGTCATTCCTCTGTAGTTAGACCAAATTTGTAAGTATTATTATGCTATATCAGCTCTGTCAGGGCCCCTCAGTTTGATGAAAAAACAAGGATTCTTTAATTTAAGTCAACGTACTAAGGTGCCTGGATGCATCACTGAAGATGTATCCTTTTAACTGGGATACAAAGACACTTCTGAAGACAGATGCTCAATAGTTAGACTGGGTATAAAGAATGTCAGCAAACTGGAATAATTATCTAGAAAGTGACCCCCAAAATTATTTCAGTTCAAGGTGGGAAACCCAGAGAAAAGGAAACTCTCTGCTAGCAAACTGATCCACAGGAGAAGTCTCATCTCTCTGACCTAAGAAATGCTGTAATTATTGTAATATGTAGCTGTTGCATCTGCAAGGACAGAAATTAGGCTGGTTTCTGAGGAGTGTGAGCTGCTTGCTGTCTGAGAGACCTGGACATGTCCGTTGACGGTGAGCCCACTAGGCTCTGGATGTCCAGGGGCACTGAGATACTGATCAAACTCATTGCGGTCCATCTCCTCTAGAAGGTCGTCTTGACTCAACTGATCCAGGCTATCGAAGTTCTGATGCTCCGGGGGAGGTGAGAGCTGCCCAAGATGGTTGTGGAGGTTGGGGACTTGGAGATTAGGAGGGAAAGCTGGAGAGTAATAATTTCCTGTGGGAGGTGCTGGGCAACTGGAGGAAGCAGAGTGCATCGTGGAAGCTGATTGAGAGACTGGCATGTGACCCAAAGAGTGGTTGCATTGGAGAGGGCTGGTGGCATATTCTAGAGAATAGGTGTCTCCAGACATACGGGGATGACGAGTGTCTTCAGGACAAGGGGAGGAGAAGAAACTCTGCTCAGGATCTATCACATCCAAGGGTGACATCTCAGGAGGAGTAGGCAGCCCATATGGATATGTGTCCATCGGAGTACCTGTGTTATTGCTCTGGACCTCCTGGTATCTCCTGAGGTTTGGCATTACTGAGGCAGTTGAATATTCATCCCTCTCACCCATTGCTCGGCTGCACACCCTCTTCTCAGACATGTGGTCTTGGTCCCTGGAGAGGCTACTCAGCAGGAAGCCTGGTTCCACCCGCTTGCAGATCCGCTTGACCTGCTTCTTTCTTCTGGGACGATATTTATAGTTGGGGTAGTCTTGCATGTGTTGAACCCTCAGCCTTTCTGCCTCTTCAACATAAGGTCTTTTCTGGGATGCGGTTAAAGATTTCCACGACTTGCCTGTAAGGAAAAAGAGAAGTTTCCCTTTTTACATTGGGAAGGATGAATTAAGACCCTCCCCATCCATTGGAGAAATAAATTGACATTTATTTGCTGCTCTCCACTACACCTCTTCATATTATTTCATTTCAGACATAGGAACATGCATTCAATCACAAAAACACCTTTTGTTGTTCTGCAAAACACCATAGATATAGCAAATGCTAATATTTTGACTTTTGGGGAATGGCGGAAGAATTGTTCCCTGTGCAAAATTCACCCAGGCTCCTTTGGAGTTGGGTAGCTAATAGATTTAAGTAAACAAAAATATAGGAAATGGAGCTTACATAAAAAGAACTTTCCACTGCATCATACCAAATTGAGCCTTGCTCTTTTTTCCTCATGTGTTTTCATACAGGCTCACTTTCTTCACCTCTTGAGGCAGCAAAAGTGATGCACATCACTTTGCATTTGCCATTTATCTTGCAAAACACATGGAAAGTGTTGGACCAAGTGAGACACTGTTCCAATGTTTCTTGGTGAGCCAGTGATTTCCCCCCTAAACAGAATTAGGTGGTAAAAGTAATGGTCTTCTTTGATCCAAGACTCCAGGTTAATTTCACGTAAGATTGCCCAAAGAATAAAATCAATACCAGAGATCCTTTGGTCCTCACCAAAATAAATGAGCAGTTTACAGCCTTCTGAACAGCAGATCTTAAATTAGAAATGTTCAAGACAATGCATTTAGCCAGAGACATAATTACCCTGTCTGGCGCTAGCTTGTCCTTTAAATGCTAGACTTTAAAATATTACAAACCTTACTTGTTGGATTCATTCATTTTTAGTTATTCTGTTCAGTTTTTACTGTCCTGATTTATTTTTGTATCCAATCCATGTTTTTAAACACTATAGCATAGGCATGTTATTTGTGACCGTAAGAGTAAGCAAATCTGCTCATTTAAAAAAAAAACACCCTTCCCCCAAATAATTTTACAGCCTTGAAAAACTTATTTTAGTTTTGATAGTTGTACTGTTTTCTAACTCAAGTGTGGGGGAAAAGTTGTTTTCTGAAATTACGATCAGAAAGGGCTGTATGGGACCCAGCAGGCTACAGATTGTCATTTCCTATTTAAAGAATCAAATATCAGACACGGGTAGTTTTATTTCTCGTACTTACAGGACAGCAATCCCATTTCACTGGAATGTTGTGAAAATAAAGCGAAGATTGTGTATTCTGCATATGGAATTGGTTGCATAAATAGTAACGAAAATACCAGCTCATGGGATTCTGAAAGCATATGAAAACCCTACTGGACGACAAAAAAAGTCTCGGCACTTATGTTCCTCATTGGCTAATCTAATGTTTCAGGGAAGCCAGAACACAAAATAAAAGGGCACTGGGCAGGATATTGTCACCACTCAGAATGTGCATGTATCTTGCTTCTAAACATGGATATTCTATTTGACTATTAACAGCAACAGCCCTGAACCCATATAACTATCCCTTTTTTAAAAAGGCAACTTAACTACTGGCCTTCATGAAATTTAAGGCTAAGGAATTTCTTTAGTCAACAATAATCTGGATGTCTTTTTAATCATCTACGCACAGAAGTCGTCCATCAGTTGACTGCATTGGGCCAGCTTTCCCAAATTTAGACAACTTCCTTAACATGTGAACTTCAATACAAAGAATTATCCAAACTCCACTGTCTAAGCTAAGAATTATAGGCAGCCCCCACACATCCGGAGGGCCTGAAGCTTGGGAAAAAGAAGGTGGGACATTCTTTGCAAACTTTAAAATATAAAATAAGACTATTCAATTTTTGGACATTTTACATCTTTTATGAGAGAAGTAGCATGTTTCTAATATAATTCTTTATCTTTACTTGAGGACAGAATAATTGTATGAAAAGTAAAATACTAAAAATAAACACTGGCATGTAATAATCCTCATGAAGTATGAGGGCATTTTTGTTTCCGGAGTGCTAAAAAACACCACCAAATTCCAATATAAATTTTAGAATTTTTCATATGTTTTTGTTTACCAAAATAAAATTTAACCTTGAAAAATGTAGTTCACATTCATATAATAGATATTCCTAGCAACCAAGTATGTTTAGTGCATCAGGGAAAGCCCTTCAAAGCAAAGGAAGTATTAGCTAAATATAGGCAATGAAACTTTAAAATGAAGACTTTCTGATATTATATAAGAGGTATAAAAAAATATGTGATGGGAAAGTGTGTACATTATCAAAAATTAATCAGGAGTTTCATTTCCAAGGCTTACCTACACTACTTATGTAAAATTGAAGGTTACAATAGTAACATAAATACTTTGCAATAACAAAAATGTGAAAGGATTATCAATCTTGAATCTGAATTGTTCTCTCTTCCCATGAGTCAACATGGAACACCATCAGAATGTATGTTAATTTACCAATCAAAGCCAATTTAATTTGCAAGGAAAAAAATGTACATCTCTGCTTTGGAAACTAAATAGCTTTTTTTATTTCTAGTATGTTAGACTGAAGTTTCATTAACACTCATTTGGGGAAATGCCTAACTAAATAAAACAAGGTTTGTTTCTGAGTGGGAATGTATAAGATAGTACTATTAATGTATTTGTATCATGTAAAACCACAAAGAGGCTTTTTCCTCTCTTAATACTGAATGATAGTATTTGTTGCTTAAGTATATTCTTAAACACTTCCTTCAAAATAAAGGCTTGTATATAATTTGAACTTGGAAAAATTAAACTCAATTTACATGTGAGATTTTCAACATCTCACAAATTATATTTCAAATACCAGTTTGGAGAGCACTCATTGCAAAAAGTTTCACATTTTGTTGACCAATTCAAAATATAATAGTCTTAGCCACTCATGTAACGAAAGCAACCATTCACAATTGCTCCTGTCCTGAGGAGAGAAAAAAAGCATAAGGGAAAACAACCCCTAAAAACTAAAAAACTATCTCTTTTTCGCTGTTATATATTAACACAGTTAACTCATCTTGAATCTGCTGCTCAAGGATGCAAATTAGGTAATTTATGCAGATAAGACAGGTATGTATCATTTATCCTCAGCATAGTATCTCTGGCTATAACTTATTTATTTTAGCTGAAAAAACCTTCAGTATTCTATGACATTATTAAAGTTATTTCCTTTAGAGGTAAACTTTGCTATATTCTACAAAAGGAATAACCTGAATGTCGTCATATGTGGAACACAAATTTGTAATCCATGTCCAATTATTTTAGGAGAATGGGACCCATAGCAAAGTTCAAGAACTCCAGTAGGAAATAGGTCACTATGTGCAAATGTGATTCAATGGTATTAATTATAAAATACCACATATTGAATTAAAGCTTCATAATGCTGTATTGTACACTAATACAAATGGAATAATCAATGATTATCAAGA
Source organism: Thamnophis elegans (assembly GCF_009769535.1). Lineage (NCBI taxonomy): Eukaryota > Metazoa > Chordata > Lepidosauria > Squamata > Natricidae > Thamnophis > Thamnophis elegans. The sequence goes on along the minus strand of NC_045544.1, from coordinate 111,274,255 downwards.
AAAATATTGGGTTCACACTGCTATATGAACATTTACGATATTCAGCAGCGGTGGGGAATAAAATACAAATTTTACTTTGGGAAATATTAGGAATTTATTTGTTATTTATTAAATTTATTTGCTGCCCATCTCATCATAAGGAGACTCTTGGTGGCTTCTGGAATGGCACTGAAATCTCCATCAACAGAGTGATCCTTTTTGCAGAGGTCTAGTGCAACCACATTTGCAACGCTGTGCTGTTTACATCTCTAGGTTATTGACTTGAGTATGATATGTCAACGACAAAAAAGGCAAAACTATGCAAAGTTGTACAGGAACCGAACGCCTATCTCTCCAGAGGAAAGACTTTTTCACATAGAGAGAAAAATGACATATAGATATGTGACAAAATTAACCTTCCTTACACTGGGGAGGAAATTTATCTCACTTAACACTGAGAAATAACCTTTGGAATATTTTGCAATAAAAAATGTTTTAAAATTTAGAAGTTCCCCAAGCATATCACCACACCACATTGTGCAAGCCTATACCTACTAACCGGTAAAGAAATCCTGTTAGTATTAATCAGGTTACTTTCCAAGGAAAGATGGCTAAGCTCAGGTAGCATAAACCTAAGATAGTGACCGTCCCTTTGGAAATTGCTGTAAAATCTCCATTTAAAAGAATGAAAAGCATTTGAATGAGCCCAGCAGCTTTTAGAAATGCCAGGAAATACAGCACTCTATTACTACAATCCCTACTGCAGATAACATCTTGGTAAATTCAACGAGGTTTATTCCTATGTAGCATCCTAGAGGATTTCACTATTGCGATGCAGTCCTATAAAAGCCTGCTCAGAAAAATGACCTACCAAATTTAGTGAAGTTTATTTCTTGGTAAATGGGCATGAGATTGTGGTTTAGACTGCATTATAGCTAGGTGTTAAAACTGAAATAGGAATACCACATAATGATAGAAATCCCCGCTCCCTAAGTTTTAATCAGTTCCAGGATATTTCTAAATTGCTTTGTGGTTAGAAAGTTATATTTGGTAACTTCGTGTTGGTTTTGAAAAATAATTTTCTCCTTATTGATTTTGTTTTTCTCCAAAATACTTTTGCACTTTTAATGTTGATGTCTTTTTACAGAGAACGCTGCTTGCAAAGTTAAAAAAAAATTTTTTAAGCGCTGTCTAACTCTGTAATGAATACTAGGAGATGCATTCCACAAACATTCAAAAGAATATAATTGAAAGATTCCCATTATTTGTTTTTATTAATTTTTTTCCAGATTAGCAGTGTGTTGTTAGTGTGGCAAATAAACCATCCAAATCAAGATTAAGATTTAAAAAACAAACAAAAAAATCACATATAATCATATAATCAAATTATATCTTAAAACTCCTGGATAAAAAATAGGGAAAATACATTTCTGTTTGCCTGCAAAACTCCTATTATCCTTACTTTGTTGATTATTACCATGTTAGAAACTTTTCAAAATTCATTCCAAGCGATCTTGAACACACTTAGAAAATATTTTTTCCCCACATCTGTAATTCATCAGATTTGCAATACATTTTGAAATTGATTTGCTTTCCTTAAATAAAATTAATTTTGTCCAATGGGTACGGTGGTAATTCAACTACCAATGTCAGCAATCATACGAACAAATGGCATTCTTTTAGAAAAGTTAGCATCTTTTAAATTTAGATACCCGAATACATCCTCAAGAAGAAATTTACAGAAAAAAATAAGTTTTCAAAGGCGCTCTTTTAAAGAGCCGCTGCTTCAGATTTTTTTTCAGCTACAAATAATGAATGTAAGAGAATTTCAGCTAATGGGGCTCTAAGTTTAAATAGCCTAAATCCAAGTCTCCGAGAAAAGAACGGTCCGGGGGCGGAAAAAAACCTGTGGTAACGAACAATCCTAAGGCTACGCTTTCTAAAGTCACGAGACTTCTTCCCTCTGAAATAAATCTCTTCCCCCATTTATTCCAACGAGAGAGGCGAAATGCAGCAGATTTCACCCTTCAAGAATAAGAATTGTAGGCGCCGCACCGCTCCCCAAAGTCACGGAGAATGCGGAAAGGTTGGTCCTAACTACCCGTAATTTTGGTTTTCCCAGGCCAACCCGCAACCGAAACATCCCGGCCGGGGTCATTCGGCGCTCGGCACAGCGAGCGACTTCGGAAACCCCGAGTGGCGCAAAACGCGCCGAGTCCCGCTCGCCCAGGCGGGCTCCGCTCACCCAGCATCTTGCTCAGCTCGGCGTTGTGCAGGTCCGGGTTCTGGACGGCCAGGCGCTTCCTCTCGTCTTTGGCCCACACCATGAAAGCGTTCATGGGGCGTCGGATGCGGCTTTCGGGGTTGCCCTTCTCCGTCCGGGGCGCCGCGGAGGCTGAGCTCCCGCTGCCCCCGTCGGACAACTCCAGAGCCGAGCAGTCCAGCCTCTCCGACCAGGCGAAGGAGCCCAGCAGCGAAGCCATGCCGTCGAGGCACGCGGGACTCCAGCCGGCGGGCTCTCCCCCTCCCGCCCCCTCTACGCGCGACCGCGCAACCGCCCACCCTGAGGCCCCCGCTGCCTCACCCCGCCGCCCCAGCAAGCGCTTTTCCCGCGGCCTCGCTCTATTTATGAGCTTCTATAAGCTTCCTCCGGTGCCGTCTGGGAAGTGGCCGGCCCCGCCTTGAGCGCGCCCTCCGTCCCTCCCTCGCTTCTTGCCGGAGGGTGAGGCGCGAGGTCGCGGGGAAGGCGAAAGAGAGGCGCGGGCGGAGTAAGCGGGCTGCCCGCCGCCTTCCCTTCGCGCCGAGTATAGGTTTAAACAAACAAACAAACAAACAAACCAAAACAAAAAAACAGTGCCTCTGAGCAAGCACTGAGTGCTCCTTGTCTTAAAAGGCAAGGCTGTCTTATGGTCCGTGATAGACCGGTCCACACTGTCCCCGTGCACTTGCCTTCCTTCCCACTCCCCATCTTGCAACTTGGAAAGCCCTCCAGCTATGAAGAGCTAAGGGCGCTTAGGGACAACTAGGGAACTGGTTTTCCCAGTTGCAATGTATGGCTGTGGAAGTTGGACCATAAGAAAGGCTGAGCGCCAAAGAATGGAGGCCTTTGCACTATGGTGCTGGAAAAGACTCCTGCAAGTCCCTTGGACTGCAAGGTGATCAAACTGGTCAGGCCTAGAGGAGATTCAACCCTTTAGAAGGCCAGACCCTGAAGAGGAAATTCCTAATACTTTGGCCACCTGATGAGAAGGAAGGAAGGACTCACTGGAGAAGAGCCTAAAGCTGGGAATGATGGGGGCCAAAAGAAGAATGGGGCGGCAGAGAATGAGGTAGCTGGTTGGAGTCACTGAAGCAGTCTTTGTGAGCTTAAATGGACTCCGGGGGATGGTAGAGGACAGGAAGGCCTGGAGGAACGTTGTCCATGGGGTTGTGATGGGTCAGACACGACTTTGCAACTAACAACAACTTTGGCCTCTCTTTTAATAGATGTGAGTCCCAAGAGGCTGTAACCAATCCCCAGATGCTCACTACCTATGGCATCCTTCATTACAAAGAACACACGCTCTCATTTCAAGAAGTTGACAATGGTGATAACATCACCCAAGAAAGATGGGCAGAGGGAAATATAGAAACGCAAAGAAAATGCTGCAAAATCTTTGCGTTTCCTCTATTTCCACCTGAGCCAAAACCACCAAATTTCTCTGACTCAGCAACAAGTCTCAGTTTCCAGACCCGAGAAAGGCATATATACAGGAACTTTCCAATACTTTCTCCTCCCTCATTCATTCTTATTCCAGATGGGTTTTTGTATGTGTGAATTTGCACCTATGACGGTATGACCGTACATACAACATACTCACCTACTGCTAACTTAATGCATTTTCTGGGTTCACACAATACTTTGACAAATAAAATAAGACTGGATTAGCATCCAAAAACTTACTTTGCTGTCATCCTGTTGTCCAGATTTCTGCAGCTCAAATCTGGTAGCCATCCTTTAAATTATAGAGTTGGATTTATGTAACATGCAAGGCACAAAAAATAAAACTAAGGCAAACACTAACCAAACACAGCATACAGTATGGAGAGAAACATTAGGTAGTTTTAACCTGATATAGTTATACATGTTGCAGAAATGTTGACTTTATGGGTTTATGAAAACAAAATAGAAATAGGAGGTGGGAAATACAGTTTCTCTCTTCCTCCCTCTTATTTCTTTGGAGAGTATAATCCTGTGAATAGAATACATTTGGTCACACTGATACAAATGTATCCATATACAAGGAATATATTTTAGGAATACATGAAGCTAAATAACTTGCTCACCTCAAACCATTGATCTATACAGCTCAGTTATAGTGTGGCTGGCTATAGCGCCATAGAAACCTTTTGAAGTCTTTCCAGGCAAGGAATTGCAAGGAATGACCCTGAGACATGATTCTTTGATTTCCAAATACAGTTTAAGCATCACATTTAAACATCAAACTTGTTATGTTTAAATATCAAAGGGATGATATTCTTTCCAAATGGAAGCAAATTATTGTAATACTACAGTATAATTCAAGATGAACACATTAATTCCTGCTATTGGTGAGATATTTTAAAATCAAATTGCCAAATGTTCCCGCTGTGTGTGTTTTTCTGGGCACACAGAATTAATACTATCATGATGTTATAAATCACCCAGAGTCACTTGGGTGAGATGGGCGGTGTATAAATTTAATAAATAAATATAGAAATCATTAGGGCCAATCGAAACAGGGGCAGACTTGGTTAGTACTCGGGTGGAAGACAACCAGGAAATTCCCTCACAGTGGATTAGGTGGGGAAGCTGGAAAAAAAATTCCAGGAGGAGGCAAAGGAAACCACTTCAGTATTGCTACCAAACAGGAATCAAATCTAAGTTGCAATTTAAAACATATTCTATTAATCTTTAAATTATACTCTTGGACACCATATCTTTTTGTTTTCCTACTGCAGATTTAGATAAAGCAGTATAAACGATTTACAAACATAATTTTACGAGATTTTACAAAGTGAACCATGTTGTGCAATTAATGTAATTAAATCATTAATACATTTCTATGCTAAACTTTATAAAGAAGCAGTTTATTGGCATTATCTGAGGAACAAACAAGAGAACTGGCGGTATATTATGCAAGCCCAGATTGTTTGGTTAGTTTATAATTCTGTTCCTCCTTGCAAACCCCTAAAATGGATTAATTTTATAATCAGGTTAAATATATTATCCATATGCAGCTCATATTATTTGTCCAGTCCTTTCTAATTCTGGTCTCCTTAATAGATTCCAGGCAAAGGATGTAGGCTGCCTTCTGTTGTGTTGACTGCTGTCTTGCCAGAAGCTTTTCCTACCATTCTCATTTAGCCTGTAGGATCAAATTGTCGTAGATTATGATGATAGGTACAGTATTTGATTCACTAATGTTCTCTTCTGAATCAGAGGTCAACCTTCCCTCTCCATTCTCCTCTTCTATGTTTAGATTTCTTTGAGAGAGAAATGAGCACAGGAGAGGAGAATGCTATTGTATTCAGGTTCTGCTCTTCCCTGGAAGTTGGTTGCCAACCACAGATGTCCAGCATAGGACTTTGATTTTCAAATTTGCTCTCAAACTGGACATTTGAGTCTGCCATTCGGTGTGGCTGCTTATGATGGTTAGGGCTGCAATCTCCAACTGGTTGATAGGGCATGCTAAGATTGAGGACGACATTAACTGTTTACTTTGGCAACTTCAAGACTCTGTTATAACCAAGAAAAATCAAATCTAGAAAACAACTATTTCCTTTAATTAGAAGTAACTTTTGGACAATTCAGTCACATAAACAGCTCCCTCAACTTCTTTGAAGACCATTAAAGGATGAGAGCTTGGTACTAAAATTAGTGTTTGTTTCCATCAATTAAAACTCCTTTGACCAGTGGCCAGCTCTGATTTTTAGCCTAAAAGGCTTAATTATGCTGAACTTAAATGTAAGGCCAGGTGCTTCCCCCTTCTTCCTTGTTGATGACTCTGCTGTGACCAATAAGTACAAAAGCTGCAATGTTTACAGATTTTATATTTCCTTACTCGGACATTACATTGCATGGTGTGTGTGTGTGTGTGTGTGTGTAGAGTAATGTGTGTGTGTAAAGTAAATGTTCATAGGATTGTATACTCTTTACTAGGAATGTACTATATAGACCAGTGATGGCGAACCTATGACACGCGTGTCAGTGCTGACACGCGTAGCCATTTGGAGTGACACGCACAGGATTTCATGCGATTCATCCTCGGCTCCTGCACGGCCGCCGAGGATGAAAGAATCTGTGCTGGAGGAACGGGGGGGGGACGTGTGATCTCCCCCGCCCACACTCACTTACTGTATCGCCGCCGCCCCTTTCTGAGCGCAGGGGCTGCTGGTAAGGCGTGCGTGCCGTGCGCACACACGTCATCAGCGCGGCGAGGGAGGACCCGCAGGAGAGGAGCGCGGGAACAGTGCGCGCCTCTCTCCAGTCAGGCCGGCACAGAGAGTCTACTCCTGGGACTGTCGGTTACGACCGCACCACAGCAGGGAACAGCGGAGTGTCAACGGGAACTGTGAGCGCCATTACCAGCAACTATAAATTGCGCAAAATTATGTTTTTGTCGAAGTGACACACAACGCGAGTTATGCTCGATTTTTTGCCGATTTTTGACACACCACGCCAAAAAGGTTGCCCATCACTGATATAGACACACAGATAGCAGGAGGGAGAGAGAGTTTCAACCATGAAGTTAAAGAAATGAAGTGCAATGATTTTTAAAAAAAATAAACAATTAGAAAGAAAGGTAAAATAGTTACCCTGGTTTTCAGCCTGAGTGCCAGTGACAGAAACATCTGTCTGTGTCTTGGCATGTTATAAAAATGGTTGTTGGTCCTCTCTGGTCTAGCCCATGGCATTTGGAGTGTCTCATCCAAGAACCATCCAGACCTTCTCAACCTTGAAATAGTTTGGAAGATATGTGAACTTCATTCCTCATGCTAGCTGGTAATTCTGAGAGTTGAAATCCATGTATCTTTAAGTTATGTACAGTATCTTTAAGAAACACTAGAAGAATCAAGTTTAGCCAGATTTTGCCACCTGCTAAGGCAAATGAATAACACAATACCAGAGTTGGAAGGGACTTTAGAGATCTTCTAGTTCAACCTCCCTGCTCAAGCAGGAAACCCTGTATTATTTCAAACTGTTGCCCAATCTCTTCTTGAAAACCTCCAGTGTTGGAGCATCCACAACATCTGGAGGCAAGTTGTTCCACTGATTAATTATTCTGTCAGGATGGCCTCAGGGACTAATTCTGTTCAAAAATATGCCAGTAGAGTATGAGGTACATTAGATGAAGAGAATTTCTTATGACTCTGTATACATTTTACTTGGCTGCCTATTAAGTAGATAAGATTTACCCACTAAGAGCTACAGAATTCTGCTCAGTCATATTAATCTCCTTTCAGAGAAATAAACTATGTTAGTTTGGATACAGCAATGATTGTAATGAGGTATAAAAAAAGCTTCTGGCACCCAGCCACACAGGTAAGGTACAAAAAAGGAAGAAAATGTAGTTCAAGTCAGTTTCGGGTTACTTTGTTGGGAAAGGCTGGATCTGCTAGTCTTTTAGGAAGCATAGCTCTTAAGTTTATATTAGGTTATTATTACTATATGGCCTTTGCTCAAAATCTTAGCTGATGTAGCAGTCTAAGAGAGAGAGAATCTAAAAGAAGCAAAAAAACAAACCAAGATAAACGCTTTGGACCAAGGAGCTTCAACTTTATTGGCGGCTATGTAAGTTCTCCCCTCTTTATTTTTGTTCTAAGAAATGTGAAAGATCCTTTGTTATACAAGACTGGACATCTAATAAATTTACATTTTTGAAAGAAAGCTACACCAAATAAACTTGGGACTAAATTGGGGGAAAAGAAAAGATCTGAAGCAGGGGTGGGTTGCTGGGGTTCAGAATCTCTGGCTAAGATTCTGTGCAATTTGGAGAACCTCCAAATCCCACTTCTGGCTGGCCCCTCCCCTCCCAGGAGTCTCCACTCAGCCTCTTTTGGATGCAGGTAAGTGCAGGGTGTACACAGAGGCTCGGGGAAGGTGAGAAACAGGCCTCCGGGAAGTTTGGGAAGGCCGGAAACAGGCCTGTTTCTGGCCTCCAAAGCCTGGGGAGGTTGTTTTCACCCTCCTGGAGACTTGAGGAAAGCCTCCGAAGCCCGGGGAGGGGAAAAAGATCTCCCCCCCCCCACCGCGGTGCAGGAGGCAGACTAGGCCATGCCCACCATACCCACCCACACCCAACCAGGCAGAGAACTCCTTGCTAAAATTTTTGAAGCCATCCCTGAAGTATTCGTTGATCAGAGCAGAATAAAGCACTGTACCTGACGTGTGAAAGATGATCTCCCAATCTTTTCCAAAAGAAGCAAGTTTATTACCCTCTTATTCATACTGAATTTATTTTGTTGGCCTGGTACCTTATTTTCTATTTAGTATTGAATCTCCCTTTGTTAATATTATTATATTTTGTATTTTTTATGTTGGTGATCCAAAAAGAGACCAACTGAAGCAGGTACAGTGCAAGAAAAAGCAGTTTATCTACATTTTGTGTATACTCATCCATTTCATTTAATGACTTTTATTTCTAGCTTACCATACAGGAAAACGTATGGGAATACCATACAGGAAAAATAAATCTTATAGGCAATAAAATAGCCAACAATGAGTTAGTAATTCAGATCAAAAGCATTAATAGGCAACAATCCACTATTTCTTCAGGAAAAATTCATAAATGCTTGTCATGTACTGCTGATTTAATTTTCTATTATACACCACCCAGTCACATTATTTGAGCTGAGAAACCATATAAATTATGTAAATAAACAAACTATACCATGTTCCATGTGGAACATGGATATTGCAAACCATGAATTAACCACTCCCTCTTCTCCATTCCTCAAAAAATCGGTCATAGGATTAGGAGCTCCATTGATGCTTGTCACTGACATGCAAGTCCATAGAAACACAGCATCTAGAGCAGATCATGAGGAGATTCAGGATTTCCTGAAGGATTTACCAACCAACCAACAACCCTCCCCCCCCCCCCAAAAAAAAATCCTTTTTTGCAATGGATCTTCCAAAGGTGGGACTGGTATGAGGGGGGGAAAAACACAACAACTATCTGCAAGGTCCCCACTGATTGTTAAAAAATGGGCTTTTCTCCCAATTCTTGGTTAAGGTGGACGGCAAATCTTTAATGTCTTAAATCTTTAATCTTTTAAAATTAATTTGAATATTTCCTCTTCTTGGCATACATAATTCTTCTATTACCTTTACTGTATTTTTTAATGTTGCATGCTTATGAAGTAGCCAGCCTTTTAAATTTGAAATAAGTAAACAAATAAGGACCACATCTGTTTTATAAAATGTTGCTTATTTATTTGGGTAAATTTGGAAATCTACGTTTATTTCAATGAAGTTAAACATGCAGATTTGTATTAACTGGACCATTTCTTCTTCAGCTTTATGCATGCAACATCTTCAGTTACATTCCAGTCTACTTTTTTTGCTCTTTTTCCTTTTCTTTGATTTTTGCTCTCCTAAATCATTATTCTCTTCCTTAGATGTTTCAAAGGAACATTGTCTTGCCTTTTGATTACCAATTTGAGATTCATTATAAATAAGATCATTACTGGTGTCCAGGTGTTTAGATTTCTTTCTCTTTTTCTTTTTCTGGGTGTCCACTTCATCTCTGCTTGAATCTAGTATCCCAGTGCAGATAATCGTTGGTTCTCCAGCCTCATCCTGTGCATGTTTGTGTCTTTTCTTCTTCTTCTTTGTCTGGGATTCCAAACACTCCAACTTCTCAACCATCGCTGGAGGAGAATTACCTGGCTCTACTTTGGTGCAATGTTGAGTTTTCTTCAGTTTTTTCATACACTTGGCAAAATATTCCTGCACGGTAAGAGTGCTGGTTACAGTATTGCTCCCATCTATTTGGTCAGGTGGCACGATCACTTCTTTTGAATCTTCTGCTAGAAAGTCTGTGGTAGCAGCATCATCCTGAGAATGAAAAGAGAAGGTAGAGGTCAGAGGAGTAAATTTAATTAAGTGTTTAATTTTTTTAAAAATAAACTGTTTGATATTGGATCAGATAGGGTTTTCAGAAGATCCAACACAACTTCATCCTATGTTTTAAGATGGAATGCATGTATCTCAGCCCAATCCTGCTTTATTTCCTGAAATAAGACAGTCCTCCTTAGCTAAGTTTAGCACATGTCAAATCAGATGAAGCCCAAAAAGCCACACATGTCTACAGAAAGGAATTGTCAAATGTTCTAATTTTGCTGTTTATTTGTGAAGGCAAAATCTCATGGGTTTGTTGAAGACCCAGTGTCTTTTTAAGCAACAAGTTATCTACCCAATAGGAATGAGATAGCCTTTTATTTCACAGAGCAAACTCAGTAAAAATAAACATAGCAATCCTGTAAAGACAGACCAACTCAAGAGCTGGAATACTCAACACTGCAAATCACTTAAAAATTCTTAAGCAGAATTCACTCAGAGATTTTTAAGTACCCCAAGAATCACTAATGGAATTTCAAGAGCAACATTATTTTTGTTCCACAGAACTTGGTCCTTGGAGTGCATATCCATCAGGAAGTTGCCTTTTCACGCAACTCCTGATTAGGCAGATGTCCACAGTCTCCCTTAGCTGGATCACAGTTAAACACACTTGAAAGCTGCCAGTGGTGTACCTGAAGGGCACATTACAATGTGCCATAAGATGTGAATTTTAAATAATCCAAAATTAGGATGAACTTCAGAATGCGATATATAAATCACATCCAACAGAGGAAATACTTGATTTCATGTACATTATATGGAGTCTCCAGTATGACATAGGCTTGAAAACATTTTACTTCAAATATTTGGATATCCTGTATTATTGTCTCCTATTACCCGGAAGAGAGTGATATATGTATGAATGAAAGACGTGCTTCTTCAGCCATTATGCAAAATGAAGGATATCTCTCCCACATCTCTCACAATGTGAGAGATCATTCTGTGTATATTAGAAGAAGACATGTTTTCTCTGCCCTGGTTATCATGTGGTCTCATTTCACTGGCAAATGGAATCACAAGGTTTCCCCCAACAGCCTACAATTGCCCTGATGTATTACTTCATACTAGAATTACATATCCTAATTTACAACAATGAGTGAGAAAATGCAACCGGAGACTGATTACTGAGGTAATGTGAATATTCTTGGCATCAAAGATCTCATCTTATGATGCCTTGTTCAATCTTAAGGGTTGAGGGTTAGGATGCTGCGAATTTCTACTGCACGTCATAAATACTATATAACATCACCCTTTCCCCTAAAATTCAAAACAAATCAAAAGAATAGGTACATATGTGCAAGCAGATGTTTTTCTGCCTTTCTTTTCTGTGGCAGGCCTAATTATGCCAAAATGAAGATATTTGGAAGTTAAAGCTCATTTATGCCACTTTCTACATCTCCAATCACCATGCAACAGAAAGGAGAGATCTCAATTGTCTCAGAGAAAAATGGCTAGTAACAGAGCAAGGTTTGTCCTATTGTGGCTCCTTCAAATGAGAAAGTTTTGCCTAGCCACTTCCTCATTCTTTCTCCTGTGACAAACAAAAACTTTTTAAAAGAAGAAAAAACAAAAAAATATCTTCCAATACTTCGTTTTGCTGTCGTTTTTTTTTCTTGTGAACTTGAAACAAGATGCCTTTTAAAAGTTGTTAGCCATGACATAACCAAAGTTAAGTACTCCCTAGTTTCAGCAAGAAGGAATTATTTGTTTGGACTGCTCTTGAAATCAAGAAATGTTAACTTTTTGATAAAAAATATGGGTGATATTTGTGGAAGTAAACCTCCTTGATTTCTATCTTCTATAATATGTTTATGCAAAGAAGAAAGAACAATCTGGGGTTTATCTTTTGGATAAAACATAGGTGTGCAAGCAGGCACAAAAATATTTACTCCTTTCTTTCTTTTTTTCATTATATTACATAGAAAAAAATCCATCAAGGCTGTCACCAAAGTTTGCTTCAACTAGGTAAAACAACCTTTAGCATTTCAGGTATTAAAACATTAAAAAAAGCTTTGTGAATTCCATCATAATTGAGCATAGGTGAAAGGTACAGAGACAAGAATATTAAGCTAGAAGCACAAAATATTAAATCAATTCTAAGTCAGCAATCAGGCACATGTACTGGACTGACTGTTGCCTAAAATGGAGAAGTTCAGAGAAACCCATGATGCCTAAAAACAAGAACGCAAGCTAAACCACTCCTGTACGGACAGGAATTTTAATAACCACGGGCCACTGCACACAAAGTTAGCAGGGCATGGAGACAGGTAAAGGCAGTGTCAGCTCCAAAGCAAACTCTCACACCGCATTTCGGGGACTCTGATGGAGAACCCGTTAATCATTTGGAAAACGTAGGTGCCAGGAACACTCCCAACTGCTTCGCATGACCAGCTTTCTCTTTGGAACCCTGGAAACCAGGGAAAAACAATGATGGTGATCTGAACAGTGCTGTCAGATTAAATCAGCTGCTATTTACATCAGGAAAAAATGTAGTAATTGGAGGCTGCCACCGAGAGGTGAGCAAAAAGGAGGAGTGGCCCCCTATTCATTCAGATGTCCCTCCTCTATCCTCAAACCTTGCTATGGCTTCAGTGTTCATTCTTGACACCAGATCATTAAAATCTGGGGCCTCTTTTGCCTGGTTGCCACTCAGTGGTAACAGCTCAGAGATGGTATCTCCAATCCTGTTATTTGGTGCCCAAAGGGGAAGAAGAAATCCTAAATGCTCTCTTAAGACATACAAGATGCTAGATTCTGAAGAGAAGGCAGTTACAAGAAGGGGGCATCTGTTAAATCTGGAATGACCAAGTGGGTTCATCAAAGTTGTAACTGATAATGAAATGATAGATTTGCATGGAGGTATGGAGAACTGTTTTAGAGAATATGTGAAAGGATGAAGAGACTCAGGTTCCTGATGAAAAATAGTGATCACTTTTTACAACAGCTTCCTTTTATGTGGATGCTAAAGAAAGTCACTATACGTTTTTAGTATCAGCTTTTTAGAGATACAAAAAGTCTATAAATCAAATATTTAAGATAATCAATGAGCGATGTAGATATATTTGATTTTAGACAAAATACATAGGATACTCCTGTATGAGCCTACTATTGGGTGCATAACTTCATTAACTTGTAAAGTTATTCCTTGGTAGTGTCAAATAGTTTATTTTGAAATATAAAATTTGCAATTAGTTGAAATGCTTTTAAACAGTAACCATTCAATTATATAAAGAACAGAGCTGCTTTCTTATCTTAATAAATCAGTATGATAAACTATGGTATTAAAACATCTTAATCAATGATTTGGATGAGGGAATAAATGGGGAACTCATCAAATTTGCAGATGATACCAAACTGGCAGGAATAGCCAACACTCCAGAAGGATCTTGACAAACTTGAATATTGGGCACTATCTAATAAAATGAAATTCAATGGTGAAAAGAGTAAGGTTCTACATTTAGGCAAGAAAAACGAAATGCACATGTACAGTATAGGTGATACCTTGCTCAATAGTAGTAACTGTGAGAGGGATCTTGGAGTCCTAGTGGACAACCATTTAAATATGAGCCAGCAGTGTGCAGCAGCTGCCAAAAAAGGCAACACAGTTCTAGGCTACATGAACAGAGGGATAGAATCAAGATCACATGAAGTGTTAATACCACTTTATAATGCCTTGGTAAGGCCACACTTGAATACTGCATTCAGTTTTGGTCGCCATGATGTAGAAAAAAATGTGGAGACTCTAGGAAGAGTGCAAAGAAGAGCAACAAAGATGATTAGGGGACTGGAGACTAAAACATATGAAGAACAGTTGCAGGAACTGGGCATGTCTAGTTTAATGAAAAGAAGGACTAGGGGAGACATGATAGCAGTGTTCCAATATCTCACGGGTTGCCACAAAGAAGAGGGAGTCAAACTATTCTCCAAGGCACCTGAGGGTAGAACAAGAAGCAATGGATGGAAACTAATCAAGATTGAAGCAACTTAAAACTGAGGAGAAATTTCCTGACAGTTAGAACAATTAATCAATGGAACAGCTTGCCTCCAGAAGTTGTGAATGCCCCAACACTGGAAGTCTTTAAGAAGATGTTGGATAGCCATTTGTCTGAAATGGTATAGGGTTTCCTGCCTAGGCAGAGGGTTGGACTAGAAGACCTCCAAGGTCCCTTCCAACTCTGCTATTGTATTGTATTGTATAAAACCAAATAGAACTTGATGCATTTTACATATACTGGTTTCCCTTTCATTTAAGTAATAGGGAAATGCATTCACTATGATTGTTGAACTGGGATTACAATATTTTTTTGAAGGGGATTTTATGTTACTTTCAAAGTTTTCAATATTTCTCTGAATATGTGCATATGTGTATACAAACGAAACTTTCTTCAATACAAATAGTAAATTATAATGAACACAATCCTATGAAAATTAAGCATTTATATGGCCCCTAAATTAGAGGAAAATTTGAATTGCACATCTCCTATACAGGTAGTCCAACTTCCGACTACAATTCAGCCCAAAATTTCTGTTGCTAAGCAAGAAAATTGTTAAGTGAATTTTTCCAATTTTATGACATTTTTGTCAAAGTTAAGTGAATCACTGCTGTTCTTAAATTATTAACATGCTTGTTAAGTGAACCAGGCTTCCCCATTGACTGTGCTTGTCAGAAGGGTGCAAGAAGTGATCACGTGACCCTGAGACACTGAAACTGTCATAAATATGAATCAGTTACCAAGTGTCTGAATTTTGATCAAGTGACCATGGGGGAGTGCTATAACCGTCATAATCTGGACAACTGCCCTGTCAAGTTTTTCAGTATTGTTATAACTTCAAATGGTCACTAAATGAACTGTTGTAAGTCAAGCACTCCCTATATTAAGAGGAATTAAAGATGACTTGAGCAACTTTAAACAACTGTTAATACGTGGATACTTCATCTACTCCATTTGATGCAGTAAATGGCAGAACAGATTTCAAAACTGAAGATTTTTTAAAAATACACATCCAGCTATAAGTATGATATCCCACAATACAAATTTACACAAAGTGTGGGTTTTTGGGGAAAACCCACACTTTAAGAGAAGTCCAAGCAGAGAAAGAAAAAGTAAAAGCAAGATATTATGCTTTACAGCAGAAATAGGAACTAGTTATTTACAGTATAACCTAGAAGTTAGATTCCAATTCCCCATGATCAGAAATGGTGGAAACTGCAATGCAACAATAGCTAAATCATCCCAGATACCTCCTCTCATCCTTTGCGAAAGGATGCCTGCTGAGAAGCAAATAAGAAATGCATCTGAATAGGACTTCGAAATAAGCAAGATATGGTATTTCCTGAGCCTCGGAAGCTGAGACTAATTAAATGGATGGGAAAAAGAACAAAATCCTATTAAAATAAGGTGAAATGAATAAAATTAGGGAGGGAAATGCCATGATAATCCGTATTAAGAAAGCACTGGATTGTGGGTTGAGAGTAGAGAACACAAGTAGATTGTCAAGATAAAATGGCTTGGAAAAAATGATGTCAGTATGAGCTTGGAAAAACCCTGAAGACGGAAAAGGATTCCAGCAGAGATTATAGGAGGAAGCTGTGTCAACAAGTGAAAAGGCTGGGCTTCTCAGAGATGAGGAAACGATGCTGCTTTTGAAATTGGGAATAACTGGCACTTACAGGAATTTTCATTTGTTATGTGCAAGGGTTGGGATAGGGAAATAAAAATATAATTTAGTGATGGGGGGGGGGATAATGAATTGTTACTTTTCTACTCCCCCCCCCAATTTGTATGACAAATAATTGTTTTTTTTTTTTAAATGTTCACTGCAGAATTAACACCGCAGGTTTGTAGGTGGGAAAGGGTGTAATTAATGTCACATAGCCCAATCAATCCGACTCCAGGTTAGCAACAGAAAACAGGTAGTTCCTGCTTTGAAGACAATGAAGAAAAAGAGGCCAAGCTTATGAGAAATCCCATGTAACCAATAGCTTACCTATAAATGCAGGGTTAGTCCCAATTTGTTCAGGAGTAAATCGGGAACTAAAAACTAAAAATAGCTAAAATGAAATCTAATGCACGCAGATTTTACAATTTTTCTCTCTAGTTATTGAAGAGAAAAAAAATATGTGGAGCTACAAGTAGTAGCCATACCTCAATGGAAATCCTGGAAAAGCTTATTTTGCCTCCTTAAAAAAACCACCCACCCAGTCCAACTCTGCTTTGCAATGTGACTGACCAACTGATAAAAGGAAGTGCAAAAGCAGGATGGGAAGGCAAAGAGTTCTTTCCTGCAATAATGGTTTCTCAACTTAGAAATCACATCCATTCATCAGACTAATGAATGGGAACAGCCTTTATCTCCACCATGTTTTTCTCCCTTAACCCCCTTTGCCTCCAACTGAAAGGCATCCTGCATCAACAAATTCCTTAAATCACATACTGTATGTACTGGGTGAAGATACCCTTCTTTTTGTCTGTCCTGAATCTCCTGCCAACAGATTCACTGGACAACTTCAGGTTCTAACATTAAAGGCAAAAGAGAAGGGGAAAAAAACTCCATTTTACAGATTTTCTCCTTTATATTCATTCCCTTGACCGCCTATCCTGAGATCTGACATCGTAATTGCGTGATTTGATACTCCGTTTCCCCTTTGGCAACCAATCATGGCAACCAGGACAATTCAATGAAGCACAGCGTAATGGAATAAGTTAAGCTCCCTGCGTTGTTTTAAAGGAGGCTTCAACATGAGGAACATTTAGTTTTGATTGCAGAAGGTTTAGGGAGCACCATTGCATACATCTTTTTAGATAATCAAAAATACAGAGGCAACATGGCCAACAAGTTAAGTCTAAAATAAGCAGACGACCTGCCCAGCAGAATGCCAGAAGTGTTACTCTTTGTTAATTTGTTGTTAACAAATGAACTATTTGGCATAAACATTTAATAAAATAAACTACAAAGCACAGAATAATGGGACATACAAGATGCTAAACTGTGTAAATGCATGTGTATGTATATATACTCATTTATTTATCTGATTTGTTGCATAGTCAGCCAGATGTTCAGATTGGATTAGATGATTATTGTTGTTGTTGTTAATTTTATGTCACCCATCTCCCCACAAGGTGACTGTGGACAGCTTATAATTTATAAAAACAAATGAAAAATAATTAAAATATTAATCGATTAAAATGAGAGACTTTAAAATATTACAGTTAGTCCTCAACACAACCACAATTTAGCCAAACATTTCTGTTGCTAAGCAAGGCAAGTGTTGAATTTTGCCCCATTTTACGACATTTCTTGCCACAGTTGTTAAGTGAATTACTGCAGTTGTTAATAATATGCTTATTAAATGAATCTGGCTTCCCCATTGACTTTGCTTGTCAGGTGGTCACAAAAGGGCTTGACCCTGGGATACTGCAACTGTCATAAATATGAACCAGTCGTCAAGAGTCTAAATTTGAATCATGTGACCATGGATGCTGTAACAGTTGTAAGAGTGAAAATCGATCATGAGACACTTTTTTCAATGCTGCTTAAATGAATGGTCACTAAATGAACTGTTGTAAGTCAAGGACAATCTATATTAAAAGCTATATTAAAAGCACATCTAAAAAAATCAAGAGTTAGATGGGATGGGATCTTCTTATCCCATTAGCCAGCTCCAATGGTCAGTGACCCCCTTCCCCAAGGTCCCAGCCAAAATGGCAAAGCCAGGCTTTAATACTCTACCGGAGTGCCAAAAGGGAGGGGCACCTGCAGTTTCTGAATACTCTTCAAGGGTAGCTCCATGTAGAGCATGTTCAGCAACCCATAAGATAGGAGTAGGGCATGAGTGACTATGCACTGGGCCTCAGGATCCAGAAAATGATGCAACTGATGCACCACATGAAGTTGTGGAAAGATCCTCTTAGCCACAACTGCCATCTGCTCTTTGAGCAGGAGTTGTGCATTCAGACTTACGATTTAAAACAAGAAGTCTTAAAAATAACTATGATGCTCAAGACAACTTATGGCTCCCTCATTTCCACTGATGTTTGTAACACATCCAATAAGCTTCTTATAAAGTTTTCAGATTGTCCCATGTATGAATGGTCCCTCAACAGGAAAACTAGGACATGGGAAAAGCTCAAGGTTTGCATCTGCAAGAAAAATCCTCTGCATCTCCAATTAATTTTGCTACATGATCTAGAGACATATACATACATACTACAACTTTAAATGACAACATTTTTCTCACGGATGTTAGCTCAAAAGAGAGAGAAGAAGCAAAAAAATATTACAGGCATCCCTTGCCAAAAGGAAATTGCATCTCCTGGTGGTACTTGTCCTAAGGCATGGCTTGGGAATGGAGTCAGCTATAATCCTAAATCAAGCAGACTCTTGTTTATTCAATGCAGAAAGCATCTTGGGACATCCAATTCCTTTGGGATTCTGATCTCTGGAAGGCCAGGCTCATTTCCATAAAAGTTTGTGACTCTGCCCTGCAAGACTAACTTGAATAATTGTAAGTGATGTGCCATCAACAGTGGGACCAAAGATAAATAGAGACAAACACATTTTTTACTGATTTGTGGATAGGGATAGGGAAAGACTGTTTCTTCTCCTGTACCATATTGGGAGAGCTATCCAATATTTAACTAATTTGCTCTTTTCTCTTATCAGAGAAATTTGGATGGGAGAGAATCTCCCGCTTATCTGATGGTGACCCTGGAGTGCCATTGCATATGCATAAATAATCTGACTGGAATCCAGCAATTTGTTAGGGCAGTTATAAACATTTTAGAAAAATTAACTAAACGGTTTCATTTGGGCACCTTCCAAATGTGTGAATTTCAACTACTGAAATTCCCAAGAGGTGTGATGATGGGGCCACACAGCTGGTGCGTGGCACACGTCAGGTGAGGGGTGGCTGAATAATAAGATAGCACATAGTAACAGTGGATTACCTCAGAACCTGTTCTAGCAGTTCTTTTTGTAGGATGAAGGATTATGAGGTACGATGCAATCCTCCCAATCAAGGAGGGATCACTGGAAGAGGCTTACATAGAAAACAGGCTAAAATTTGCTCAATGGAAAAGGATGTTCCATCACAAGATGGATGTGAAAGAAGTCCCATTGTATTAAACTGTAGGTGACACAAAGCAACTATTGGAAGATTTGGATAGACTTCCAAATGCCAAAATATCACATCAGCCCATCCCACACATCCACACAGGGAAGGCATGCTACAGAACCCATCAGTCAGACAATTCTGACAGGCGGGGTCAAGGAAGAGGGGTTTTTCTGCCTCTGCCCTTGCTATGAGTAACATCTTACTCACAGAAGTGAGGAAAGCGTCCAATCTCTAAGCCTTCTGCAAAGAGGTCAAAACTTGGCTGTGTAGCCTTGTGCGGAGGAGACGGGGGACCACACGTGGGGATGTCTGGCCTCATGAGAACCCCTGCTGCCTGGATTAACAATTCTTAGTCTCCCCATCTTGGATCTTTCCACCTCTTGCAAGTTTATAATGTTTTAAATTTTTAATTTAATCTTAAATTATTCATTTTAATGTTTTATTGCATTGATTAAATTGTACATCACTGAGGGTCCCTCTGGAAGAGAAATGGGAAGTTAATAAGTTTGATAAATAAACAACCAATCTAAAAAATGCTATTTTGTAGTATATTAACATCTAGCTGACTTGCTACTCTCAGATTATAGGGTATATTTATTAGGTTTTTGTTTTATTAAAAAAAAATCCTATCTTTATTACTTTATAAGTTGCACAAAGCAGGGAACATAATACTCTTTCCTCCTCTTATTTTCTACCTAATAACCCTGTGAGGTGGGTTGGGGTAAGAAAGAGTCATGGTCCCAAAGTCACCCAGCCATCTTTCATTGCTCAGGTGGGATTAGATCTCACAGACTCCTGGTTTCTAGGCTGGCATCCAAACAGGTTTTCTGGAGTGGCTGCAAAAAGAAAGCAACTAAGAATTCAGCAGGAGAATGACAATTTGCCACTCTTAAGTATTAACCTCTGGCCATACAATGAAAGACCAGCAACACTGAATGTTTTAGTTAGGCAAAAATATAGGTTTCTCCTTCCATTAGAACACTGCAACGCATCAGGTTGGCAAAAGGTGTCTAAAGATGCCTGAAAACAATTCTTTATCGATATCATGTACGTAACCCGAGTCTTTCCCCAACTCTGAAATCATTCAGCTCCTAAGTGAGTATTGGTTTGAAAACTGCTTTCTTTTCTATGCCTTTTTCCAGACTCCCAAAGTAATGGAATAGCAGAAGTAACCAAATATTCTGAAAGATGAGCTAAATCCGACAGCTATAAATCATTCTAAAGCAGTTTCACCTGATCTGGTACTTTCTAGTTACGTATATTAGGACAGCAACACCCAGAATTCTCTGCAGAACTAAAATGAAAATCTATCTCTTCCTATGACCTTGGAGAGCACCTGCTATGGATGTAAACAATACTGGCTCACCATAATATGGCTTCAGATATTTTGCTGGCACAAAATCAGCTGGGTAATCTTGGGCCAGCCAGTCTCTCTTAGCCTGAGGAAGAAAGCAAGGGTAAACATTTCTGAAAAATCTTGCCAAGAAAATTGCAGGTCCAAGCAGTCGCCAGGAGTCAACACTGACTCAAAGGCACAAAAAACAAAACAGAACAAAATACCCCAAATTCAGCACTCTTGTCCCATTTTATCACTCCACACTATGAGTGGGAACAAAGAAATGGCTCTCCAGTTGGATCCCAGAGGTGTATTTTCAAAAGGCAACTGGACGTTGTTTTTCCTTGAAGGTGTTTCACTTCTCATCCAAGAAGCTTCTTCAGTTGTGTCAGAACTAAAGAAGCTTCTGGGATGAGAAGTGAAATGTCTTCAAAGAAAAACATAGAAAGTTGCCTTTTGAAAAAGAACCTTTGGAGCAACAATGATCTGGATGATTGAGAATATCCATAAACATCCCCAGTTGGAGGGGATTTTACATGGGTTGTTCCACTCTCTTTACTCAAGGAGATATTTAGTACTCAAATTTAGTGTGAATACTGTTGAGAAGGGAGAGTGGGAAGAGTGGGCCTTTCCCTGCTCAACTTCCTTTTAAACAAAGACATTGACATGCTGAAACTATAGTGGTTTAAAATAAAATAGAACTACAGAGGTTTTTAGCTGCCCTCCCCAGCTGTTATCAGAAATTTTCATGCACAAAACCCAAAACAAAAAGCAAAACATTTCCCCCTCCTCGTTTCCTAAATAAGGAGTGCCCCACTTTCACCTCCCCAGTCTCTGAAGTTGGGCAGGAGAAGGCTCTTGCCCTGTAGACGGTATGGCCTCCTGTTTGAAGTCCTAGCTTTTGGGAGATGGTCAGTTTACGTCTCCTGATACTAGCACAGGAAAAGGATGCACTCTCGGCAGCCCATGTGCTCCACCGAGATAAGCACAGAGCTTTCTGTCCCGGGAGCCTTATCGGCTTTTCCGGCTACTCTCCAACACAGAGATCGCACCAAAACTGGCAAGCCAAGTTTTCGCTCATACAAACTGAGGAGGGGAAGAAGTGCAAAGAGATCTCACCAATCAAAAGCAAGCAAGCACGGATGGATGGATGCATGTGTACACATATACGAATGTGCACACGCACACATACCTTGTCTGCATTTGAGTTGCTGCAGATCAATGTGAAGGGCACAGGTTGTGTTAACTAGTCTTGGATGATGTACTTGGCCGTGTTTTTCATGTGCTGCTACAGTCAACAAGTGTCTTGTATGTTTATGAGCAAGCAGCAAGTTCTTCTTGAAAATTCAATCCTGCCCATTCAAGCTGTGTCTTATTTGACCCAACCAGCCATGTCACTTTGTTCCTGATCCCTTAGCATTTGCATCATCCAAGAAACAGAAGAGAATGTGTGCAGTATTTGGCTATATATTATGCCTTTGTATGTATGGCTGCCAATATACCACCTGACTATATATATGCCTCTTTGGATCAGATAATTTATCTATCTATGGTCCAAAACTTTGGAGAAATTTCCACTGCTGTTAAGAGCATAAGGAAGTTCAAATACAAATCTATTTATTGATCATTAATCATTATGGCAATTATCTTTTGCTAGCGCCCCTTGATTTAGGTCTCGAATTCCTGGAATGATTTATTTTTGAAATGCTCCCTCCCAAATTCAAATGCTCAAAACAATACGCACCGCACCAAAGCAAAGGGCAAATATTTGGCCTTACAACAGCAATTCTGCAGGAACATGCAGAGGAGAAAAAAAGAAATCTTGTCTAAAATTAACACATAGACACACCCAGCTGTCCCCCACATCTATCAGCATATATTTTTAGATGCAAGCCACACATTAACCTTTGGGATGATCTTTTTGAATGGTTGCACTGCAAATGAGTTTTCTTCTCCTCTCTGACTTCCTCACCAACAGCTTCAAGCTCCCTACCCTCTTTCTTCCAGGCTCTATGTGAACTGTCTCCTTTCCTGATCTCTGCTACCTAAGCAGCTTCTCAAGTACACTATTTTGTATGAAAGAGCTGACAATCGGCAAACCTTGCCTCCACCTTTTTTTCCCCCTGAACCAAAACAACTTTCTGCACCCATCTGTAATAGTTTTCATTTTACTTTCAAAAATGATACATAAAGGAAATAAAATTTTAGTAGCTGGAATATCAAATAATCAGGCTAAAAACTGATGTATGCCACATCTTATTACAAGTCTTTTTAACTGTAAAAAAAAATGTGTGTGTGAGAGAGAGACACTGTACAATAGCAGCCCCCAACCTTTTGGCTGCCAAGGACTGGTTCTGTGGAGAGCAGTTTTTTTGTGGACTGGAGGGGGGGGGGGCTGGTTTCACGTGCTGCCTAGATCCCGCACATGTGCAGAGGGGGGCTTCACTCACTTCCGTGGCCTTGTTCCTGGCGGACCGCAATTAATGAACAAGACATATTGCAATAATAGGTAATATTGGACTAGACAGAACCATTGTTTTATTGAACTTAACAGCAACTTTGTGGTTACAAATTGCTTGACCCCTGAATATGGAATATCCATGTGCATATTATAATATCCCAACATTAACACAATGGCTGGAAAAACTCATATACAAAGGGCCAGTAGCTCACATGTAAATCATTTAATATTGCCAATTTTATATTTTGTTTGTCCATTCATGAGCTGCACATGTTATCACCGAGTGTCCATCAATTGCATATGTAATAAGTGAAATTTAACTACCTGTTTCTATACAATGTGCTGATTTAGAAATAAGGTCCTCTGAAATTAACATGAATCGTGCCTTAAGATACGAATATTTTTTTTGGACCTGCCATTTTTTTTTGGGAACAAAGAGGCATGTTACAATTTAAAAGAAATGAGAAAAATATGTTTTCTCTGCCTATGAAGAGAAATAAAGAACGCAAGACTGTGATTTTTCTTTCTTCCCTGCAATGAATCCAGTATGTTTACATCTAGATATTAAGAGACCAGGACAGGAAAAGTTTGGAACATCAGCCAAGAAAGAGTTCCAAAAAGAAGCCAGCCAATTTTTAAAGACATTCTTTGTAAGCAATAACAGCAGGAGTTAGCAAAGCATTTGTCTCTGGGGAACTATAAAATATACACAAGAGGGTGCAATTAGCCTGTAGCAGCCAAGCAAGTGTCCGTGTCTATGTGCCTATGTGGGAAAGTGCATAAACATGTGTCATAGTTCTTCTCTTAATTGATGAAGAACATTTTTGACATCAGGCTCTATCAAAAAATGGGGGAAATGGGAAAAAGATTCCCTGTCCCTAGCTCAATAATTGGGAATTAGTTAAAATATTAAGTTTTCAGGTATTGGCTAAAGATGAAAACTAGCTCTGAATGAATTTCATAATGAGACTGTGCAAAATCTATTTTTAAAACAGAGGCCAGAAAGAAAAACGCCTTCTTCCTTGTCCCTCACAAACATTCTTCAGTGAGCAAATGTGTTGGAAATACTACTCTAGACAGAAAACCCCAGGCTTAACCTTCAGGTTTTTTGATTTGACTCTGAAATTTTGGAAAGCAGTGCAGAAAATACTGAATCAGATGGGCCCATTTGTCCAAAGCTCTTCTTTTGTAAGAGGAAAAATTGCCATCAAATTCCCAACTATCAAGATCCAATCAATGGCTTAAGGCAACATGAGAATACAGTTGGGGTGTGAAAAAAGTACCTGCTTATTAAATAAGCAGGTACATTTTCTTATATACTGAATATAGTTACTGCCACTGTTAAAAGATATTTGGCTTTCCTATTTGCTCCTTTCTACTCCAGATGGATTTGTAAATGCTATGGTAAATTTAGTGCAGGGAGATAGCAAATGCAAAACCTCCACCATAGATTAAGGTAAACAGAGCAGTTTACCTTAATCTATTTACTTTAATTAAGTCAGAAGTGAACTGACCTTCTCCTTTTTCTTGGCCAATATTGAAAACATATTATTGGATATTACACTGATCTAGTGAGGTAATTCTTTAAAAAAAAAACATAGATTAACATGCTAGCTGATTAAAAATACTATTATCATCCTCATTAAGATGCAACAAAGAAACAGGTAAACAATGGATAGAACCTCATAATATCTAAGATCTTACATAAAGCCTCATAGAATTTTGACCATTTGAACCAAGTTTAGCTTTCTGACCTTTTAAAACTTTTTTTTGTCCATGGCATCTGAAATCAGCTATGGTGTCCACTGGTTTAAAAAATGCTAAATCCCTCCACCACCACCACCCGCCAATGTAATCTTTCTCGTAGGTGAAATTAAGAAAACAAAGTTTAGAGGAAGGTTTTTTATTTTTGCTCAAGTCCATTTCTTCTCTTAACTTCAGCTGCAAGATGGTATCACCATTGACCTTTTGGACTCCAGCACAATGGCCTTTCAAGTACAGGTTCAGCCTTTATTTCTGCCACAGTGATCAACCTAGTTTCATTCTTCATATCATTTCTTGTCTAAGTTTCAGCCTTTTGCTTACCCAAAAGTTTTTTTAAAAACCCACCAAACTAACAGCTACAAACATCAAAGCCCTATTATTATCTCCCTCTTTTGAAATAAGACAATATAAATCTCAGGCTGACAACCTAGGGAGATTTTTTTTAAAGAAATTCCTAGCGTCATATCCATTCCTGTGCCTGGTAGCTATGCTGGAAGAAAGGTGTCCAAAACATCTCATGAAGGAACCGAAACCCAATTTATCCAAGGCAAGTTTCCTTCTTCATGCCCATTTAACGGGGGTGGCAATGGGTGTGTGTGTGTGAAGGGGAGGCAAAGAGAGACCTATGCCAAGAAATAATTGACAGTGAAAAGTGTTGGAAGGTAGGATTTTCCTCCCACCACCAATGATTAATGTGAATTTTGTGTTCCTAACTACTTAGTCAAGGGACAGAGTAATGTGGCTTCCTATAAAAAATACAAAACACTTCTGGGCAATGCATCGATAGGAAAAAGAAAGGGGGGGGGAAAAGACCGCTTGACCAGACCCATAAATTATAAAGCATTAACACCCTACTGCCACCCAGATCTCCTGACGCATGAAAAGTGACAATCCACCTGGTACTTTCAAGATTTGCGTAACTCACTTGGCGTAAGTTGAATTTTTACCTTTGACATTTAATAGTCTGGTTCTTTCATTATCCTCGGCCTTCTGGTATGGCCAAAACCAATATTGACCAAGCCAAACTTAACCACATGTGTTGTAGAAACCTTCTGCATAAACTGAAGTGAATGACAAATATAGCTGCTACATTTTCAAGTTATTTCGAAGATTACCATCAGCTGTTCCTGCCTTTGAAAGTTAGATGGCTTGTACTGGGCCTTTCTTCTCCAAGTTGCTTAGTATGGTGATGCAGCACACATTTCACCAAATACTACCAGCCAACCTTGAGTGTTGATCAAATATTTCAATCCAGACCCTTTCTAGTCCAGATATTCACTATTTCACAATATTGGTTTTTTATATATTTTACTGCTATCTTTCCCCATACCATTTTGATACGATGAATAAGATCTCTAAAATTTTGAGATAATGTGGTCATATAAGATGGGAATTAAGAATTTTAATTCAGCACATATGTCTATTGTACATTTATTGATTTAGATTTATGCTTGAATAAATAAAATACCACATTATTTCATTGGGAGATGTCAATTATTTTTACACCTGAATTTAAGTTAAATATGTATAGTACTTTCCCCCCCCCTTAACTCCTCCTTTCCTCATACTATGAAAAGAGCGAGGGGAAGGGAAAATTACATTGCTTCCTGCAAGGGTTGATTAGAGGAGCCTGAGCTGCAATGAATACATGTCATAGAGTCAACAGCTCAAATGATGCATTAAGAACAAACTGTCAGAACTGGAGCTGCTACTTCACTTTACAAGCAGCAACTGATTTGCACAGGCAAATTCCACTCCTTCACCTGCTCTCTGACCGCAGCTTCCCGATACAAAAATCCACTTGGAAATTCTTCTCACACTCTGATGTACCCAGCTTAGCACTCTTCAAATAGAACCAGCTTCCCCCAACAATTATTATTGTTATTTTTTAAAATGTTTGTATCTTTCTTGTCCCCTAACTTCTGACTTTTAGGGGAATTCCCACATCCGTTTTTTGAAGGAAACCTGCAGTATCTGTCGGTGAAGTGCTTGATGTTACAGAAAATTCTGAGGCACATTAATTTGAGGGCTCTCCTCCCTACATCACAAGAATTGGGAAAGTGACCTCCAAAGCAGATGTCAGGAACTAATGGCAGATCTTCTGGGCAAGTCATGAGGCTTCAAAATAATCTGATTCTCAAGGTTTTGAAATAATATGTTTTTTTAAAAGAACTTTCTAGGCATTGTGCAAACTTGGGAACAGACAATTCTTTTCAGTCCAATCTGCTGGTAGGTTATAGGAATCCTTCGATATGGTAGCATTACAGGAGGAGAGTGGATCATAAAGGTAGAGTGTTATCTTCTGTTTTTGAGAATTCCAAAGCTTTTAAAAAGTGAGCAGGAATGTGGTTTACCTCAGAGACATTTTATGCACTAATTTCCTACTCCAGTTTGACATTATTAACATAAAAATTATAGAGCCAACACTGTCTCAGTTTATTTCTGACAGGCAAACTAGGGAGGTGAATTCACTAGAATTGAACTTTGGCACTTCCTACTTTATTAGGAAGTTGACCACAAGTAATTGGTTATCTGATTGTTTTAGGAAGATTACATGTCTATGGAGATTCTCAATCATTTAGTTCTACTGAACTTCAATCAATTTTCAACTTCAGAAGCCCTAGGAAAAGAATGTAAAAAACATAGTGTTTAACCACAAAAAAGAGGAGTAAAAATTTTGAATATTGAAGAAAAGTCATCCTGAACGTGATTAAAACTTTTTCTCTAGATTATATGAAAAATTATTTCTGTAGGACGACAGTAAAAATAAGCTTGGAAATAGAGAGCCACAGCACCCTTCAATAAATATTGTGGGGCTACAACATTCTGGTTGAGAATTGTGGGGTTGTGGTAATTCCAGCTCATCAAATTGGGGAAGATGACCTCAGTTTAGTACCTGCCTTTCCAGCTTAGATATAATGCAACTTTGGCCTGTTTAAGCCACTGCTTGAAATGGAGATCAATGCTTTGTTGCAAGGGATCAAATCTATTGCACTGCAGCATTAGCTGGATAAAGTCTTTTAGCAGTAGGTGGTAGTTGACTGCAACTTTCCTAATGAAGTCATTAAGGGTTCACTGAAAATGCTTATGCCCTCTCTTGCCTCACCTGCAATTTTGCTTCACTGCACTCAAGGTGGAAGGGGGATTTGTATTCTAGAGAGAAGGCATAAACTCCCATAGATGTCTCTCAGTTACTTAAACACAGTCATTAAGGTGCCACCCTTGTAGTTGGGATGGCACAATTCATGATAGAGGAACTGCTTTATTAAAAATGAAAGAAACAGCTTTTCCCTCTTCCTGCCCTATTTTTTATTTGTGTGGGGTTTTTTGATACATGAACTGCTTTAGAAATAATAGAAAATTATGTAATGGAACTCCAGGATCAGCATGCTTCTTCTTATGTCAGGGTATATGTAGATATTGATCAAACTTTGTCCCGAGACACCTCAAAAGCCCCTAAGACCCTTCCATTTTGGAGATCAACAGAAGCTTATCTCTGCAGAAATTTCACAAAAAATATAATATGATGGTTATGTCTTCTAGTGGTCAGAGTTGGACAGAAACTGATTTTTAAAGCTTTATTTTTTACTGTATTACTAGTGATTCTTTTACATAGTAAAGTGTTTCTCCCCCATAAACAATGGGAGAACTAACATACGGAGATATTCATTCATACCACTGGTATTCAGTAACACAGGCCTTTATAGTATGGCTCCATCATCCATAAATTTAAAACTTCCCAAACCAACAACAGTTACTTCTTATTTAGGTCTGCTTATTTTCACTGCTTAGCAAGCTGTTAACTATTGCTCAGGAGTAAAGCATCACTTTGGAACATGCTTGGGAAAGTTTCCCTTGTGCTGAGTTGGGCCCTGATAGGCAAGCAGCCCTGGAGACAGTTTAGGGAATCAGGTCCCATTAAGAACCTGACAGCAACCCTCTAGTCATCTCCACCATGAAGGGGTTTAGTCTTCTCCATACTTTTCATGGTGTCCCCCAATACTATAAAAAGCAAAGCCAGCAGAATTTTAAAAGAAAAAAAGAAAAGAAAAAAAAGAGGAACGGAGAAAATTGTAGAAAACAAGTAATCCTGCTTTCAGCCAAAGTACAGTTAAAAAATGACTTAAGTTTTCTTGATATATGAATTTGCAGAGAGACCATTTATCAACACGGCTGTTTACCTCCACAGCAGAGTCCCTCAAGCCGAAGAGTCGTGTCATTCCCCTTTGACTGATTAATTAGCCAATCAGGGGACATTTTTCACTGTGAGGCATGATGGGTTATCCCAGCTAATGTTCAGTCTCTAATGGCGACACATTAAAGCTAACTCGGCTCTTTTAGCCTATCGAAGTGACCGAATGAGAAGGCCAGATAATAAATCAAAACCCAATTTCCTCTCCACTCTTGGTATTGCACTGGGCCCTAACAAATCCCCCAAGGAATCAATGGCTAGAGAAGAGATTCTTCACCAATAAAGAAATTGGCAGGGGAAGGGTGAAACTGCAAATTCTATCATAGAGTGCTATGCTTGATTCTGTGTGGCTGCCTTTTATTAATTTTATTATTTTTACACTCAAACACACAACAAATTTAGTCACAAGTGCACTCATATAGGAGGCAATTGAACATTTCCCATATACAGTATCATCTATTTATTCAGATATACCAAAAAGTGTATATCCTAAACAGATCCTCAATATACTGTAGAATGATTGTGGGCACTTAAAAAAACACTGCTGGAAAATTTTGCATAGTACCAAAATAAGGCAAATTTAATCTTTTCCTCATCCATTTATATTAGCCTTAGGGCCATCCCAATGCATGAACATCAACTTCTGGAATTTTCAACCACAGGCCCAGATATCTGGTTAGGGAACTCTGAGATTGAATCCACACACAGAGGTTTCCAGATTGAAGACTTGCATTATGTGAGGAATGCATGTACAGTGATGATTGCAAGGACAGGACTCAACAAGAAATGTTCTTGTGGTTAACTCTTAAAGGCCATGTCATTCAATCTTTCCCTTCCCCAGTGCTGTTCTGTGAGAGGGCTTGAGACTCCCCTCCCTGCAAAATCAGATGTAAAATAGCCTTTTCTTACTGACCTTGAAATTGCAAATAGATGCCATGAATATTATCCACTGAATATAAGACAATGCTGGGTTGGCCTACCTAGCTTAAGAGTCTGTTGTCACAAAGGCCAGACAGATGCTTTTGAGAAACCAACTCCATGTTTTCCAGGAGCTGGTGGGCCACACTGCTTTCACCACTGCAAATAAGATGTATAGAATGGATAAATTCCATTAACTTTACTTCCCTTTAAATGACTTTAAATTCATAGCTATCATCCCAAATATTGTACATGTAATAGTCTGATAATTCACTATCTGAATAAGTACTTCTTTGGGCTCACCCTTAATTTCTCATTGATTCACTTACAGTTTTATGTACTTTGAGATGGAAAAATTCTTCACCTAAACCACATTCTCCACACTATGCAAGAAGAAAAAACCCCACAAGCAATCATGATGATGTACTAGAGAAATTTCATAGAGTGATACAGAAAATCTGTATCTGTTTTATATATGAAAAGTGATTTGTTTGTTTTTACCCACAGAGTTAACACAGTTGGCAATCAAGGAGAAAACCTTCTTGACCAGAATTTTCCAATTATGGAATGATTTATTCAGAAAGATTCACCTGGTCCTTAAGTCTCGTTTTTGCAGTTATCAGTCTTTGCTATCAGTATTTTTAGTTTTCCCAGAAAATCCTTTGACCTAAACACTTTGATCTAAGCTACTAAAAATATCAGGCGCAAAAATTGATGAGAGGGGGGGGGGGACTTAGAAAAATCGGGAAAAAGAATACCTTTGAGCAAATTGGTAACTTGAAAAATTGTCATTTTAATAGTTCATTTTAATAGTTTTAGAGACTGGAAATTTTTGTGGCTTTTTTTTTTACAAATTGATCTTCTACAAATGATAAATGACTTTTGAATAAATCCTGATGTTTTTTCTTATATCCACTCCTGTTCTATTGAGTGAGGTCAGTCACACAGTCCTTGGGTTTGTGAGCCGCCCTGAGTCCCTCAGGGAACAGGGTGGCATATAAATAAAATAAACCTTCAAAGGCCCTTTTAGCTTATCCAGTACTCTGCAGCTAACCAGGGAAAATGAGAACTTCCTTGTAAGATTAAAAGAGTAATGGCTGAAACTGCCAACTCTGTTTCAAGCCTTAAACAAGCAGCTCACCCCTTCATTCAATTTATCGGAACATCAGGAAATGTGTACATCAGGAAAGGGAAACTTTGAGCAGAAAAATGTGTTAGTAATCAGGAAACTGTCTTAAGAGAGTAGCATCATCCAGAAGGATTGTAATCAGCCATGACCAAATAAGGGAAGGGATCGGAAGATGGAAGTGTCACTTTTCCAGCTTCTAATATGTTGAAACTACATGTCTGAAAGGAAGGTTCTTACTAATCAAGATAGTTCATAATTTGTATGTAGATGCGCATAATGAACCTTTTGGATACTATGATTTTTTCATCATTCTTCTGAATATGTGTTCCCATGCCCATTAAAATGAAACCGGACTGTATGTTACTTTCAGGAGCATATTCCTCAGTGATAAAGTTTTAATGGGAAACACAGCTGCATAGGAGAAGGAAATGCAGAGGAGAATGTGCATATGCTATCCAGGGAATTTAATCAGATATGAACTGATAGAAAGTTATTTTTGTATCTTAGAGCAAAGAGGTTTAAAAACAGGCACAAGAAGAAACTATTTAACTCATTTTGTGTTCTGAAACTAAAAGGTAAAACATATAGAGTAAAAAAAAAGATTAAATTAGTTTGATGTGGGCACTTGGTAAATGCAGGTGTTTCTTGAATGTGCTAGGAGAGTTTCCAATCTTCTCTACTGGCAAAAGAAATCAAGCACTGGCTGATCTGTGGAATAGAAGCTGCCTTGGGAATTGATACAATCCTTCTTAAATGCTCTCTTTCACCCTCATAAATCTAAGCAGCTTCTCTGATTATTACTGAGCTGAGTATGATGAAACAGAGAGGAAGAGAATTGAAACATAAGAGGTGGAAATCAGAAGAGTTTGATGTAGTGGTTAAAATAATTGAGCTAGAAATTGGAAGATAGTGAATTAGAATTTTGTCTTAGGCATGAATCCAACTAGGTGACTTTGGGCCAGATACTATCTCTCAACCCTAGGATAGGGCAATGGTAAACCATGTCTGAAAAATATTGGGTAGAAAGTATTCAGTTTAAATACTGAATAAAGAACTTTATGATTCTTCGCCTGTAGCAATGAAGACTTGCTTTTCCTCTACGTCATCCACATAAAATAATTGGTTTGTATCATAATTAAAAGGGATGGTTAATGGCTGATGGTAAGTAACAAACATTATAAGACATCTACTGAAAAAAAATCAAAGGAAAGTTATTTGACTGAGATCTGTGCAATTATAGGTCAATCTCCAAAATTTAATTTCTTGGAAAAGTGACCAAAAAGATGGTGGCCTTGCAGGTTCAGAGAGAGCCAGGATAAAGTACAATAATACAATAGCAGAGTTGGAAGGGACCTTGGAGGTCTTCTAGTCCAACCCTTGCCTAGGCAGGAAATCCTATACCGTTTCAGACAAATGGCTATCCAACATCTTCTTAAAGACTTCTGGAGGCAAGCTGTTCCATTGATTAATTGTTCTGTCAGGAAATTTCTCCTCAGTTCTAAGTTGCTTCAATCTTGATTAGTTTCCACCCATTGCTTCTTGTTCTATCCTCAGGTGCCTTGGAAAATAGTTTGACTCCCTCTTCTTTGTGGCAACCCCTGAGATATTGGAACACTGCTATCATATCTCCCCTAGTCCTTCTTTCTATTTAACTAAACATACCCAGTTCCTGCAACCGTTCTTCATATGTTTTAGTCTCCGGTCCCCTAATCATCTTTGTTGCTCTTCTCTGTACTCTTTTTAGAGTCTCCACATCTTTTCTACAAGTGTGGCCTTACCAAGGCATTATAAAGTGGTATTAACACTTCACCTGATCTTGATTCTATCCCTCTGTTTATGCAGCCTAGAACTGTGTTGCCTTTTTTGGCAGCTGCTGCACACTGCTGGCTTATATTTAAATGGTTGTCCACTAGGACTCCAAGATCCCTTTCACAGTTACTACTGTTGAGCAAGGTACCATCTATACCGTACCTGTGCACTTCGTTTTTGTTGCCTAAATGTAGAACCTTACTCTGTTCACCATTGAATTTAATTTTATTAGATAGTGCCCAATGTTCAAGTTTGTCAAGATCCTTCTGTATCTTTAGCCTATCTTCTGGAGTGTTGGCTATTCCTGCCAGCTTGGTGTCATCTGCAAATTTGATGAGTTCTCCATTTATTCCCTCATCCAAATGATGATGAAAATGTTGAAGAGTACTGGGCCCAAAACAGAGCCTTGCGGTACTCCACTGTATACTTCCTTCCACGTAGATGCAGTTCCATTGAGGACTACACATTGAGTGTGGTTGGTCAGCCAGTTACAAATCCATCTGGTGGTGATGCTGTCTAACCCACATTCTTATACTTTATCTTGTAGTAGGTTATGGTCTACCTTATCAAATGCCTTACTGAAGTCCAGGTAAACTATATCGATGGCATTCCTCTGGTCCACTAATTTTGTCACATTATCAAAGAATGCAATAAGATGATCTGTTTTTGACAAACCCATGTTGGCTTTTGGCTATTACTTTGTTTGCTTCTAGGTGTTCGCTAATTCGTTGCTTGATTATCTTTTCCAGAATCTTTCCTGGTATTGAGGTCAGGCTGATAGGTCTGTAGTTTCCTGGATCTGTTTTTTCCCCCCTTTTTTGAAGATGGGAACCACATCAGCTCTTTTCCAGTCCTCTGGTAGTTCCCTGGTGCTCCAGGATCTCTGAAAGATATAGTTCAGTGGTTCTGAGATCTCATCTGCCAGTTCCTTCAGAACCCTGGGGTGTAATTCATCCGGTCCTGGTGATTTGAACTCGTCTAGGGTAGATAGGTGCTCACTTACCATTTTCTTTCCTATTTCAATTTGTGTTCCTAATCTGATTTTTGTGGTGCTGTTTTTGATAGGTTGGACTTGTTTTTAACATGTTGGAAGAAGCTTTTTTGTTATTTTTTACTTTTGTGGCAAGCCTTTCTTCATTGTGAGCCCTAGCTTTCCTCACTTTATCTTTACATGCTCAGGCTATTTGCTGATATTTTGCCTTAGTTATGTCCCCCCATTTCCACTTTTTATACTTATCTTTTTTGTCTTTCAATTTGTCAGAGTGTTATTTATGCAGCCATGCTGGTTTCTTTTGGGAGCTGTTATTTTTCTTCTTCATTGGTATTGTGCTAGACTGGGCTTTTGTAATCTCATATTTCAAAATTTCCCAAGCTTCTTGAGTTGTTTTCCCCTTCTCATCCATGGAATTTTTCCCAAGCTCTAAGTTTATTGAAATTAGCTCTCTTAAAGTCCAAGACTCTAGTTTCACTTTATTCTAAAGTGCTGAACTTGCTTTGTCTAGTGGTTGACCTATGCTAGAAAATGGATACTAGAAATGCAGCCTACTAGTTTTCCTAAATCTGAAGGGCTCCATTAACCTTAACCTTCAGGGAGGACCCTGTTGCATCTTGTGCCCTTCTTTCCCCTCTTTCTTAATTTTAAATTAATTTTAGTGTTATTATTTATTACTTTAATGTTTTACATTATAGCTTTTATTGATTGTAAGCTGCCTAGAGTCACCTCTAGATAAGATGGACTTGCATACAAGTTTAATAAATAAATAAAGCTCATAGACACTTTTCATGTTACTGACTATAATACCATTCCAACTGTTCTGTGAATTTAGGCAGTCATTCAGGCAGTCTTTTGCAATGGTTCCAGAAGTTTACTGATTAAAGATTATTGTTTTGCCCCAGATCATTTATGGTATCACAAAGAGATCAGGTTTTGTCTCCTGTGCTATACAGCTTTTTAAGGAGATTGCTGGGAATGGTAGTTCAAATTTTATAATGAGGTGCCATCAATATGTTAATAATGTTCAGCTTCAATTTGAAAACTGTTTTCAAACCCCAGAAAAACAATTATTATATGTAAATTATATTGAATTTAAATTCAAATTTAAATAAAGGGAGAAATATAAAATTAGATCCAGAAAAGACATAAATTCTGTTGGTCACTAGGAAATAAGCAATATGTTTTGTACAGTTGTTTTTACTCTGAAAGTGCACAATCACAGCCTATGAATACTTCTTCATCTCTACAGCCACTACAGATTTGCAGATGGAACGATGCGGAATAATTTCACATAATTATGCCTACCGTACCAGCAGTGACCTTTCCTTAACTGGTCAGGGTGTGTGAGAGTTATTCATGCTTTGACAACATCCTGTATTTATGTACGTGCATTTAGTCCAGAAGCAGTAGCTGGTGAAAATGCAGCATTCTGTTTGCTAACTCATGCAAATTACAAGGTGTAGGAGGATGTGTGTGTTTTACACACATAGTTTCTACTAAAAAAAAAAATCCATGCTGGAGATGTTGCTTGATGAAAAGAGTTAATGATTACTACTCTCCCTGACTTTTCTGCCTGTCATTTCTCATATCACAGTTTATTATAGATTATAAAAACATGAGAGAGAAGAACTGCAGTCCACTGCTAGAATTCCAGTTGGAAAACTGCATCAACCCCAAACTTCTGTATGCATGATGTAGCTGAAAAAGTGAAACAGCTTATAGCAGGGGTATCAAACTCGCATTGTCACAGCACCATCACATGATGTATTGAACTTTTTTCCCCTTCACTAAACTGGGTGTGGTAGTGGCCAGCATATGACGCATCTGGCCCCCTGGCCAGGAGTTTGACAGCCCTGGCTTAAAGCAAGAGAAAGCACTATTCAAACCAAAATAAGCTTCTATTTTCAACTGTCTCTTTAAAAAGTCTTAACTAGGCTGCTGCAGGTGGTTCTTCTGCCCTACAGAGAAATAGGACCTTCCAAGTGCTGAAGAAAGTCCTGAAGTAATCTTTTCATGCAAACAAAGTGTTCTGAGGTTGACTTACTGATTGGGAATCTTTTTCTGTTCCACACTATTCCAAACTGAGCTTCTAGCTTCTAAGGTCCTGTTTCATCTTGTGATCCTGGGCGGCCCTGAAATATATTCAAGTCATGGCCCCAAGGAGACAAGCGAAGGGTTCTTGAAAAATTACATTAAATGGGACTTTTAAAAAATATTACTTTCATTCTTCCAGATGTAGTTTATGTACCCTTGACATCACAGCTTTCCTGTTCTTAAGCTACTACTATTTTTAATACCATGAACATAAATACTATTCTAATGATTAAATAAGTGCCACTACAGTAATGACAACAATGATGAAGAATCATTTTTCCTTACAGGTAAATGTCGTTGCCAATAAAATGCCATTTCATTAAAAATGAATAAACAAAACAAAAAAAAATGGAAAAACAAACCCTGCACTAATTGTCAAGCAATTATTGGGTGCAGTTTAAGGCACTGGTAAAGGTACAGGTTCCCCTTGCACATATGTTCTAGTTGTTTCTGACTCTAGTGGGTGGTGCTCATCTCCGTTTCAAAGCCAAAGAGCCAGCGCTGTCCAAAGACGTCTCCATGGTCATGTGGCCGGTATGACTAAACACCAAAGGCACATGGAACACTGTTACTTCCCACCACAGGTGATTCCTATTTTTCTACTTGCATTTTTACATGCTTTAGAACTGCTAGGTTGGCAGAAGCTGGGACAAGTAACGGGAGCTCACTCAGTTACACTACACGGCACTAGGGATTCAAACTGCCGAACTTTCTGATCGACAAGCTCAATGCCTTAGCCACTGAGCCACTGTGTCTTAGGCACTGGTACTGATATTGAAGTTTAACTTAAGGTCTGACCACCCGAGGAACCACTGCTTCCATTATGAATCTGCCTCACCAAGATCTACAGAAGAGCCCTTTCTAAACATGCTTCCACTGTCCAATGTTTGCTTACCTGGCAGATGGGAGATGACTTTCTCTTTTACTACTCCCAGACTGGAATACATACATCCTAAGGGTGTTCTTGAATCCCCACTTTTCCTTTAAAAAGTCTAGAAAAATGTACCTTTTGATTGACTTTGATTATAATTTTAGTTTTTTGGGTTCTTTATTTTACAGAATCATAGTTGGAAGGGATGATTTAGGTCTGCGAGTTCAATCTATTTTCAGTGTAAGAACCTGTATTAAAGTATACCAGCAGATGGCTGTTTAATCTCTGCTTGAATATGCCAATGAAAGGGAGCCTAACATCTAATGTAAGGGATTTTTTTTCTAACATTCATTTGGAATCTGTCTTCTTCTAACTGAAACCTGTGCCTGCTCAATAGTACAAGAGAGAATATGCTGTGATTTTGATGTGACATCCTTCTCAGTATATCTGAAAAATACTTATTATCCGGCCCTCCATTGTAATTTCTCAAGGTTAAACATATTCGGTTCTTTTTATTTTTCTTCACAGAATTTAGTTTTTTGTCCTCCCATCATCCTTATCGCCCTTTTCTGATCCTGTTTTAATTTTTTCTGAATACTTAAATCAAATCATACATAGTATGTGATTATGAAGTGGAATGATTACTTCCTAAACTTATACCGTACAATTGTATTTGTCTTTTTAGCATTTGCCCCACACTGCTGGCTTATCTTGTTTGCAGCCAATTACTTTCCCCCCCATTAAGTACAAACACCAAGCCATATACTCCCTTTTCAGTACTTGGATATTTGATTTTTTTTCCTTCCATGAAGAACTCTATATTTATCTGATAAAATTCATTGTTATTTTTGGTCTTTTTTAATGCTACAAAGATTATTTTTATTTTTATCTTCTAGGACAGAGTTCCCCAATGTTTTCGGCTTTGCGGACTGGCGGGGGTGGTGGTTTCTCTGGGGGAATAACAGACAAGTACACACACTCACAGCGCCATTTGTATGAGTGGCATGCATGCACGCCTGCCACTCACACAAATGAGGATATGCCATGCACTTGACAGCCATTTCTGTGGCCTGGTTGTAATCCTCTCACGGCCAATTAGTGGGTTGTGGCCCACAGGTTGGGGACCATTCTAGAATATTAAAAATCCCATCCTATTTTGTATCATTTGATAAACATTTCTTCTATTTTTAAAACCAAAATAATTAATAAAAATATTTAAACATAGTCTATTGAGGACAGGTCCTTGTGGAAGCACACCCAAAACGTTTTCCCTGTTTGATGAAAACCACAGATATTCTCTAAGAGCTATACATTTATACAAGACAGGCTATTCCTTTATTATAGTCACCCTATATTATGTCTAATGCATTCCATGTTTTTTTTAGAAAGTTAATAGATGAAAAATTAAAATAATTTTGCAAGATTTGTTCTTGACAAACTGAAACACTTATTTGATAATGCTATTTTCAGTGTTTAATGTTTCCAATACATTTTTCTCCAGAATCTTTCTAGGCATTGTTGTTGAACTATTGCCCTGTAGCTCATGGGTCTTCCCACCTTTTTTTTTTTTAAGACAGGGATATTGGTTGGGTTTTAATCACTGGGCTTTCCGTAGTTCTCCAGAATTCAGATAATTTAGTTTAGCTCAGTACAATAAAAAAGTAAACATCTGAGCAATCTCCCCTTACTGAAAATGTTCCTTGATGGAACTCTAATCAGTAACTCCAATTGCTTCACCATCTCCCTGAGAAAAAATGGGAACAATCTGAATGTAAAAATATTCATGCTTTGCTGTGGTTTGTATATAGCAAGAACATCAAGAATGACAGAAATCCCCCTCCACCCGCCAACTAGGTACAAAACACACGGTCGCTTAGCCTTATAATTTGTTTTAAGGGAAATAAGCTGTCAACTCACAAGGAGGCCAAATGTCAGCTTGTAGCGAAGTAAAAAAAAGTGGGAGAGTTAATCTCACATAAGAAATGAAGATTATTCTACCACTGAACATTTAATTGGAGGTTGACAGAAGAACATGAATATTTGCCTCCACAGGAAAAATGATATAAGAGTTAGGCTCAGAGGTTTAGTTTTAGAGGATCTGTAATGCAGGAAGTCAGTAAGATTAAGATATAAAAATATCATTATTATTGGCAAGCTTATCTCATTTTTTAAGGGAGACTGTGCTAATCCAATGTATCTAGAGGGCAAAAGGTAGAAAGGATCATGCTTGACACAGGCACCTCCTTTAGGAAGTCAGAGAAAGCCTGTTCTCAGTTGCTGGCATTTCTTTTTTTAAAGAGTTCACTTAAAGTGCTGGCTAGATATGTCTGAATCTCGTCGGAACTGAAAAGCAACCACAGGAGTTTGGTGTTTTGTAACCAATGAAAGAGCTGATGAATATGCAAAGAAGAGAAAAGGTGCAGTGGAGCTTCTTGAGGACATAAAACATTCAACAAAGCAGAAGTGAATCTCTTGAAATTAGATAGCAAGAAACATGGGCTGAAAACCATATTAGCAAAGGAACACTCCTTACCTGATCCACCTGGCTTAGATACTAAAATTGAAAATGTTGGCTGTGCTAATCTTTGATTGACAACAGAACTCTAAGCCTTGATGGACACCAGGACTCTTCCTATCTAGGCAGGAAGAGATACAAGGATGTTCTCATCCAGCATTTCCTATTCTTTTAATCTTTTAAACACTCATCTATGCCAAGATTTTAAAATCAAGGGTGTGTATTTAATGCCAATCTTTCAAAGAATACAAATCTTCAACCACATCCTAAGGACATACCAAGAGCTCATGGGTATTGTCTAATACCACGTTATATTATTTCTAATCAATCCCACATACCAGACTAGATAAAAAGAGCTGTATGTGTGTCTACATAATAAAGTTAACTTGAAATACAGTTTCTGAATGAAATAAATTTTCCTATCACTATATAATCTCAGTTTCCAAGACATAAAACAGGAACCAGGGAAGCAGTCTGGGAGTAAGCAGTTAAAAATTTATATGATGAGTGAAATGATCATTTTTTAAAAAAAAAATCCATTTGCTTCCCTCAGTTATTCTGAAATAGCCTCTGGCTTTCTTACAAGCAGAAAAAAAGCTAGAATAGTTAAAACCAAAGGAATACTTAGTCTGATATTCAATTTCTCGCAGAGGCCAAATATTTATTTTTGGCCATTTTAAAAGAAGATTCTGAAGGTAACCAGACTTTCCAACCTTTTAAATCCACCAGAAAGTAGAGTGGTGGCCCTGGTTTAAGCTGAATGGAAATTATGGGTGCTAGATATCTGGAAGGCTGCGATTTGATTTTATATTTTTTCCAAATGCATCTGGTCTGGAACAAATACTTAACTAGTAGAGAAAACATGAATATTTTTTAAAAAAGAAAAAAACCCCAAAACTTTTCAAATTGCCTAATTTCTAATTTTGTCTGTTGACACTTTTCACATGTGAATTTAATCACCTTGTCCCAAGTATTGATTCATACTAGTTCCTCAGCAAATTATGGTTTCCAAAGTCCACCATCAAGGAAATATCACCTGCATTTCCAGGAAATTTACAACATTATTCCCAAACTGGATGGATAAATATTTCCATGATTTTCAATCAACAGATTATGAATTATGGTATTTCTGGTGAAACATACCATGTTGTACAAGGTTGGTTTACAGGAATAGGAAGTTTAGAGTTTATCTGAGACCTATGCTTCCTATTGTTTTATGACACAAAATGTGGAGTGCTGTGCCTAGTGTTTTATTATGTTTTATAAGTGGGCACTAATAATCTACTTGCAAGTAGCTCAGTAACAGTGACCATGACATGGCATAATATTTTAGGTGATATGCCAGCATTTACCAACATTCAACAATTATTCTCAAAAGCACACTTTGTTCTTGTGTGATTTTCAGAGTCTGTGGAGGCTGCAAGAGTGTGGTCTTGCACAGCCTCCAGAAGTTGCGTGAGAGAGCCATGCTCTCATGCAGCCTCCAGATCCTCTAAAAACACAAAACAATGGGTGTACTTTTGCTTTTCAAAGGCTTTTTTTCCCCATCCACAAAAAACCCTGCAGAGGCCATGGAAGAGCATCCTCTGAAACCATTTCAAGATGGAAGGCTTTATATGACCTGGAGCTGCCTTTGTGTAACCTAAGCCACAGCAACATATATAATTCTCAAATGATGTACAGCAGAAAAGAAGTATATGATTAGAATAAATCACTATTTAAAGCTCACAGCCCAATACATATCTACAATATCCAGTAAAATCACATACTTGCATTTTTTTGACTTTGCGTTTCCCAAAAATACAGGATAGGTCATCTTCACTTCGTGAAGAGAGATCTTTTCCTGGATAGAATTGCAGGAAAAAACAAAACAATTTATTGCTTTCTTATAGAATAAAGTTAGATCAATGCTCTTGAAGAAGAAAATTATATTTTCTCTGTTTGATTCATTTCAATGAGGCTTAAAACAGAAAAAATTCTCCTAGATGTTGTTGGAGGAAACACTGAAAAATTGCTTCAAGTAAAAGCTGCAATGTGCATCAAAACCAACTGCATTCAATATCCTACAGGTACCAACACAATGCCTCAGCTTCAAATTTAACCCTTTCTATGCTACTCATTCTCCATAAATATTCTAATTCTTAACAATATTTTGATACATTTAAATATATTTTTTCAGGTGGTTATTGTACTGATCTCATTAGAAACATTTTAATGAATTTTTTCATGTAACAGGTTTCATTTACTAGTAGTTTCATTTGAATTTACCTTTGGCAAATTTCACATAGTGAACACGTTTTTTAGAGATCTTGGATTTTTCTTCAAGGTTAAAAGTTTTCTTTTTATTTTTGTAAGTAGATTCTAGAATACAAAAAGAAAATTACATGAGGCCAAAATCTATAGTCCTCCTGACATACTAAATTCCAATGTAGAACATCCCCTTGGTATTTCTTGTTTTCCCTGTGCATCTTTACGGATTCTTACAATAACAATAGCTTGCTCCCAGCTTCTACTCTTAAAGTGAGTTTCTCAAATTATAAGTCTTGCTTCAAGTTCCAGCAGTGGATAACATGTGTAAGAGATTTGTGTTCTTCTTGGCCCTGTTGCCAATCAGCCAGATAATGGACAATTCAGTTTTTCTTTAGATTACTATAAAAAGGAAGAACATGTGCTGAAGAACGGCAGCTTTTTCTCTGTCTGTCATGATGTGAGATGTTCTTTCAGGCTTCAGAAATGTGTGTGAATGGGCACTAAGATCAAAGGCAATTCAAATATTAAAAGCCAAATTCAGATGAAAAGTGATCTTGATGTAAAGAAGGTCTGCATCAAAATGAGGATCTCAAAAGGATCATTCCTCCAGACTACAAGCAACTACAAGCATCACTCTTTTGGTAAAACTATAAACAGGATGTGAGAGTAATGCCTCCTCATCCAAAGTTCATAACCCCAATCCCACAAAATTTGAACATTCGGCAAGTCTGATAGGATAGGAGATGGCTTTGATTTCACATGCTTGCTCTCAAACAGCAATAGTGACCTCATGTGGCCAACATACTGTAATTTTATATTAAGATTTTCAATACCAGTTACTCTCAAAATTGAATCATGTTACCTGGGTCATCTTGTGTATAATTGTTATTCAACTCTGCCAAAAGCTGGTTGAAATCATCTTGGTGAGCAATCCAGTTATCCTGCACCCAACACACAAACCAAATGATTACAATCTAAACTGATCAGGAATGAGGGAAAGATGACAAAAAGGGCATGCCTCCTCTACGCTCTACTGATTCAAATTTAGACCACCAAATCAGTTGTCATAAATTTGAGTTTGATATACAAACCATGATCTATACTCCCCAATAAACAAGAAGAGTCATAATTCACTACATTCTACACATCCTTGATGTGATATAGCAGCCTC
Source organism: Thamnophis elegans (assembly GCF_009769535.1). NCBI lineage: Eukaryota > Metazoa > Chordata > Lepidosauria > Squamata > Natricidae > Thamnophis > Thamnophis elegans. The sequence goes on along the minus strand of NC_045544.1, from coordinate 111,231,513 downwards.
CAGAAGCTTTGGGGTTTAGCAGTTCAGAGAACTAAGAGCAGCACTTGGAACTAAAGCTTGCAATGATGATTTGATGGCTAAATATAAACTATATTTATAATTTTATACATCGTACAAATTGTAGCACTTCCATTTCAACGTTGATTTAATGTGTGAACTGAACAGTTTGCACTAAAATTATCAACATTCTAAATCATTATAAGCAGCCAACTAATTAAGTCCCACATGAAAATATTTATGTCAAACCAAACAAAAATGCATTGTATTTACTTTCTGTGTTTCCAAATCAAATAAACCTTACATCTGCTAAATTTGTAGACCTGATTCTATTTCTGTAAAACCTAATACAAATCCTGATGTGTGTGTGTGTGTGTGTGTGTGTGTGTGTGTGTAAATGTGCTTCAGCTACAAGTCTGTGTAGCCACAATTCTATTACCTCCACTTACCTCTTGGCTCACAGATGCTCCCAATCCCAATGTGTTGTTCTTCACCTGAACCTTAATATGCTCTGTGCTGCCTTGTTCTTGAGCGCCAAGCCCCTGGTGGAAACAAATGAGAAACAGATCTGTCTTGGAGAACTTCAATTGTTGTAGTGTGTAGAAGGGCATCTATTTTTCATTGTGTTGCATTTTTTTCAATCTAGTTATTCTCAACAGGTTGAAATAATTAGAAAACAAAACAAACCTCATACATACTACAACTAGCAATCAGAAATCAACCATTCATACTTGCAGAGAAAGGGAAGAGAGTCCCTGAGGTTGCTCCTTTTGTACGAGATGGAAGGTTTCTCTTACTAATCTGAAAACTCTTGAGGTATAACTTCTCAATGATTCTTGATTCTTAGGCAACAAATGGGTCTAAAAGGTGCTTCTGCTTGCATCAGCTTTGCACTCATTAGGCAGTACAAATATAAGAATTTAACTGGGACAACTTTCCTGTAATGAAAGTCCAAGTTGAGGCACATCTTCAAGATTTAACAACTGGATTCAGCATAGTTGCTTCAGGAAATTTATCAAGAATCCTTATGCCAAGGGAAATCAGTTTGCATTAAACTCTAGATTTTATTTAAAAAGTAATTTGTTCCAGATCCCTGTTAGGAAGGCCAAGGAGGCATATGATCCTCATTTAATTTCTTATTCTGGCAACTTTTACAATACTTATTTTATTTTATAAACATTTTATTCTCTAATGAACCTTGAAAATACCAAAGAAAACTTAAGCAACTATTTTCAACCATACAAATTTACCTTGCCTTTTGACCATCCCATTTTTTCCAACATCTTCTGGCCAAATTTTGATTCATCTTTACTCCAAGTACTGTTCCGGGGATCCACAGACCATTTCAGTTTGTGACGTGCTACAAGAGAAAATGAAGTGAAATCTAGTGATATTTTCAAAAGTGAAATAGGAAGGCTTTCTTCTTCACAATTAGTGCTTCTCCTAACCAAAGTACTTTTTCTGTAAAGATTTTTAAAGAACATTTTAAGGAATGAGTACACTGGGAATCTCAAAAATCAAGCAGGATGATTGACAAATCATTTTAAACATTTTACGGACAAATGCTTAATGAGCTAATATCATATTCAAGTCTGCCATTTTGTAGTAATTTTGTGACTCTCTATGTTCACAATTCATTTGCAGCATTCCTTAAATCTGTTCAGAGAAAGGAAAAATGATTGATGAAGAATAAGGAACAGGAAATAAGAATTGCTGCTGATAAATAGTAATAATTGAAATGTATATTATGGTTCTGATCTCAAACACTAATTCAGTGTTGACTAACTTAGCATTTTTATTTATTTATACAATTTATATGCTGTCTATCTCTTTATTGAGATATTAGGCATCTTACAAAATATAAAAAGATAATTTGGAAACAATTAAATTAACATGGAATAGAAATTAAAAATCAAGAGGATGAATGGCATAGGGGTGGGGTGTTCTTTGTACTACATCAGCCACTCCCAGTGTAGGACCCCAGGCCAGTTGGAAATGTCAGTTTTTAAGATCCTTCTGGAAGGCCAAAAGGTTGGGGTGGATCTTATTTCCGGCAGCAGAAATTTCAAAAAGGTGGGAGCCTTTTCTCCTGGATGTCAACATTTCCAAAGGGTGGGAAACCTTTTCTCCTGGATGTCACCAGCCAAAATTTATTGGCAGTTGGCGTCTGTAGCAAGCCTCTTTTGCTGGAGTGGGTGGGATGGCCAATCCCATTGGGGTGAGATGACTCTTCAGATACCTTCTTTGATTCCAGATATTGCATTGACTAATATCGCAGCACTGCCCACTTGTTTACTGATAAATCTGACAACAGCATTTAATGTGAGTTTCTCTCTAGTTTCCTCTATAATCCCCTCGAAGTACTTTTTATGGCTTCCTCAAACTCAAGCCTTTTAAAATGTTTGTTGGGTACTTAGAAGCAAGTTACAACGTTAAAGCTTCCCTCACTCCTATCTCAATATTGTTTCTAACGCCTCTGATACCTTTTTTTTAGGGGGGGGGCAGCCTAAGCACTTGAAGTGGTTTTAAAAAGGATTTGCTTAAACGCACAGCAGAGGAATCTACATTACGTTCTGTAGCTATGAAAATCTAGACGGCCATTAAATGAAGCAAAGATGGAAATAACTCTGTGCCGTAACCTAGCCGTCCTACGGGCAGGAATACCGCTTTAGATCTTCGCAGAAGATGGAACAGGGTTGAAAGCGACCTTGGAGGTCTTTTAGTCCAACCCCCCCTCAAAAAACCCCCAAAGATTTGGAGACTGAATGCTTTTAAAACCTAGAGGGAGAAAAAAATATATCGAAGCAGCTGGCATTCTCATGCGTTGCTTATGGGCATCATATATCTGCCTAATCGTCCTATACTGGATCTTGGCTGGACAGAGGTTTCAATGTCACTTTATCATAGCTCCTCTATCCAAATCACAGACCCGTCATAATGATCCCTGGCATAAACGAAGCGCGGGAGGGGGTTGCCAGTTTTGCCTTCATACCTCGCGCTATTTTCTACCTGCTCCGTTTCAACCGGCTTCATACTCACGTTCCGCCAGCATCGCCATCTTGCGGGAAAAGAGGGGACCTTTCCCTACTTCGGGCGCGCAACGACGTCCGCGACCGCCGCTTTATAGGCGTCCAACCTAAATGCCCGCTAAAAGAAGGCGAAGAAAAGAAAAAGCGAGAGGACTTTTCGTAAAAAGATAATTCCGGTAGGTAAATCCGAAGGAGTGGCCAAAAAACCCCAAAAGCAATGTTTATTCCAGGGATCCCCAAACTTGGCAACTTTAAGACTTGTGGACTTCAACTCCCAGAATTCTCCAGCCAGCTGCTGAAGAATTCTCCTAGAATTCTGGGAGTTGAAGTCCACAAGTCTTAAAGTTGCCAAGTTTGGGGACCTTTGGTTTGTTCCTTCTTTGATTAGGCCGCAGAACAGATGATCTCAACCCAAGACTATATTAAGATCTCTAATTTTCCCTGTAATTGATATCGAAAGGTGCAACTTCCCGATGTTGAAATCCACATAAGGACAAGTCCGCTATTTGTGCCTTTGAAGTTCCCAAGCAAGAGAAGCTTTCGATCGTTTGTACATCTGCAATCTTTGAAATACCAATGCTTTCATAAAGTGTAATGAAAATGAAATATTAAAATAGTGCAATAGGACAACTAGCACAAATAAACCTGTCATGACAATTTGTGTGTGTGTGACTTTCAGTCAGTGATAACTCCTGGCGACTGCCTGGGCAAGCCACCTTTTTGGGAAAGATTTCAGAAAGCGGATTGCCATTGAGAGAGTGAGTTTAGGGTCACCCAGCTGGATTTGTACCCAAAGAGGGACTAGAACTGATGGCTTTCTCCTTGTCCCACCACTACACCAATCTGGTTCTATTAATGAAAATTATAGCTTAATAAGTACGATATTGGGAGGTTTTAAAAGCATTGATTACAAAAAAGCTGGTAAAATGGGAGTCACATTCACCCATGGAGAAAGAATCCAATAGGTGAGTCAGAAGGCAAGGACAGACAGAGGAGAACTACTCAACTTCTGGGCAGGCTGCTATGAAGCTAGGCCAGAACCTGCAGACTACTATAGTTAGTCTTACACTCATGATCACCATTGAGCCCAAAATTTCTGTTGCTAAGTGAGACATTTGTTAAGTGGCTTTGCCCCATTTTACGACATTTCTTGCCATAGTTAAGTGAATCACAGCAGTTGTTAAGTTATTTACAAAGATGTTAAGTGAATCTGGCTTCTCAATTGACTTTGCTTGTCAGCAGGTCGCACAACAGGATCATATGACCCTGGGACATTGGAACTGTCATAGCTATCAGTTGCCAAGCGTCTGGATTTTGATCATGTGACCATGGGATGCTGCAACAGTTGGAAGTGGATGGCAGCAAAGCACCACAGCATTATTTCTCAACTTTGGCAACTTTAAGATGAATGAACTTCAACTCCCCAAAATTCTCAGCCAGGGAACTGCTCTAGAGTTTTTGCACTCAATTTGCAGGTGAGATGTGGTGGCCCTCTTGCCAGAAGTCAAAGACTTGTCATAAAATAAATCAAAATCAAAACCCAGTTGTTCTCTTCTCACAGACTAAAAAAGTCTCTTGTCTGCTGGTGCGATTTGCCCAAAAGACAGAGTGAAGGGGAAGTCCATTCAACCACTAACTCATGGCACTTTTTTAAAAAAATCCACAACAACCCCAAATCCCAAACCTCAGTTTACATACAAAATAGCCTCAGGTATGTGAGATTCCAAGTCATAATCAGCTTTTGCATCACTCAGTTAGATTTGTTCCTCCCAATAGTGCTTCTGCTACCCAGATTCCCCAAACACCTTTTTTTAAAAATTAAAATGGATGCTTTGTGTTTGGAGAGTTTCTTTTCTAGAAAGAAGACACATAGTATAGCCTTTTCCTTATCTCTAAAGTAGGATGTAAATAGATTTTAGATCATTGGAAATAACCATAGATATATACATACTAAAGCAACAATTCAGCTTGCAAATATATGTGCAGTTAGAAACATATTCAATTATGATATTCCATAGGAAAAAGGGGAAAAAAGTACTTACTACAAGACACTTAAAAAGTCAAGCTGCGGTCATTTCAGGAGGCGAAGAGAAGCAGCAATGGACATTTGTTAATGTAAATTCTGCTTGCAGAGCTGGTCTGGGAAAAATAAAATGAACTAATACTTAGATTTGATATATGTTTTTCATAAATAATCCAAAAGAATTGCTTTTGTACTGCATCTTTCACCAAATCCTATGAATTTCCTGGAAATCCTTGTTATGCTAGAGATGGAAGAGAGGACAGGTTGAGATGGGAAATCTTTGTGAATTTTGTTCAATGCTCCACATAAGGATTGGCTTACATCAAATGGTTAAGATAAGTAATGTTTCTTATTTATCTTTCCAATACATACAATAAGGAAGAGACAAAATTAAGAATAAAAAGAAAAAAATGTGAGATTACCCTAGGCAGTAAAAGTTAATAGGAACTTATCATAGCTCTCAGTAACAGTTCCATACTTGCATTTGAATAAATAAACTATATAAATCTTTCACGTGTTTTATTCTCAGTCTCAGAATGTTTGTAGTTTCCCTTCAGTCAAGACTGCAATTAAGTATAGAAATTTCTAGCGTGAAGAAGCATTTTTTCACATTAAAGGCAGGGTGGGGGTGGGGTAACGAGAGACTGCTCTGTTTCTAACTATCCTACTTTGGATTTTGGAATAAAATATTTTGAGATTCAACTTGTATTTTGTTGCCATATGGAGAAAAAGTATGAAGTTAGAACCATTACTTGGGGAATGAGCTATGAATGCTTCCAGATGAAGCTTTTTATTGTACAATTGTTGTGCTTCATTTGAAGAACTTTATGGGACTCTTCAGACAAAATTGTTTTCCATTTGTTTTCCCACTGTTTTCTCCATCTTTTTATCTTATAACAGAAGAAGAAGAAGAAAAAAACTCATTAAGGAGAGAAATGCTGAATCAGTGCTCCATGCCTTTTGAATGGTAATTCACCCTCCCATTTGGCCCCTATTATTACATATACTGTAACTTTGTCCAAAGTTACAGACCTTCTTATAAGACAACAATAATCATAGTTTTAATTTCATTTTACACAAGAAGTAACTGCAACATAATGCAATGTTCTTGTTCAGGTTTTCAATTTACCAACCATCAGAGTAGACAATTCCATCTTTCTTCCCAATTGTTTTTCAGTATAATTCCAACTATCCAATAATATTCTTTGTGCACTTAGCACATGATAATTTTGGCCACATACCTGTCACGCTGCTTTCCTGGGGCTCATGTTCTGGATGTAAATGGCTCCCAAGACTCTTGAAACCAAATGAAAAATATATTTTTCCATTGAATTGTGTAAGAACAAATGACACACTTGGACACATCTTGAAGACATTGCAAGAGGCAATGAAACATTGGAGAGAGGATAAAGAAACAGAAAACAGAATAACAGAGTTGGAAGGGACCTTGGAGGTCTTCTAGTCCACCACCCTGCTTAGGCAGGAAACCTTACACCACTTCAGACAAATGGTTATCCAATATCTTCTTAAAAACTTCTAGTATTTTTAAGACATTGGGGCACAGATAATGTTTTCTTCACTTATTTATGGTTTGATGTGGTCCACAAAGAAAGAAAAAATACTGGAACAAATTAGTTGACTACACAAATGGCTTCAGATGGTAGATCCTTTGTAATCTTCAATAATGAGATGTGTTTCCATGATGAAAGAACACACTTGCAAGATATGGGGTGTGTTGTGTAAAAACTGAGAAGAATGTATTTGAAATGTACCTTGCAAATCTGATTCAGAGGAGTTTAAACTGAATCTTAGGAAGAGAAAAAAAGAGTCTCGAGGAATACTTAAATGCCAAGGATTGAGACTGGGATTGGAACCAATACACAGGATGTGGAGGTACTCAACAATGAGCTCATAAAAACAGGAAGATATCAGTAATGTTATGTGACCCTAAGTTTTTAGTGTCTCTGTATGAGAACTGCTAACAAAGAGGTAGAATTAAAGTCTAAATATAGGAAGGCTAATATGATATGGTGGTATAATAAAAACTTGTGGAGAAGAGAAATACATGAATGGAATGCAAAAACAGAAGGATACAACTAATTCAAAAGGTACAGGCTAAATAAAAGATGTGGAGTGGCATGAAAGGCAAAAGAAATGCAGATATGTGTACAGAACCAAGAATTTGAGAAGCCAGTCAAAAGTATTTAGATAAAAATACAATACAAGTAAGAAAAAGCAATAATAATATTATTGTGGGAGAAGTGCTGTAGACTGCCAAGCCAGGCAGAAGATCTAAGTAATGCTCCTAGTGAAATTTCAAAGTTTTCAGAAAGGAGAGATGTACTAATAATGGGAAACTTCAATTACCTGTTGAAAAAGCAGCTCAGCCAATACTGCAAGTCCCCAAATCAAAAGAAGAAATGGGGGCATGTTAAGAAAATATTATGATTGCAATAAGGATCATTCGACTGAACTAAGAGTTAAACATATATAGAAAATAGTAGATATGTGCCACCAAAGATATATATTAGCAAGTAGCTATTATTTGCAAAAAGAAATTCAGAAAAGCTGAAATGAATGTATACTCAAGGGATACTAAAAGCAACAAAAGGGCATTTGGATTATGTTAGGAGGAAGAAGAAAAAGAAATGTGTAGCCCCAGTGCTTGGAGAAGACAGTAGGATGACAATAGGAAAAGTTTTACATCTCACTGCCTTTTGTGCATTGGTCTTCTCCATAATTCAGCTGGAAATAAGCAGAAGTACTAACACAAGAAGGGCGTGGTAACTTAAGGAAAGAGATTTTTAGGGAGCACTTGGCTGCCATGAAAGATTGTCTCCTAACCAATCAATTATATCAATGAGATATGAAAGAAATTGCAGAGCTCATATTGAAGCCCTTTTTGAAGTGGTGGGATTCAGCCAGTTCGCACTTATCCAGGAGACCTGGTTGTTAACTTTCTAAGCAGTTCAGAGAACCGGTTGTTGGAAGAAATCTTATTTTGTTTTTTTTCACTTTACAGGGCTAATCCTGTAAGGAAGACAGGAAGGAAATATTCTGGTGTTGTTTCTAGCTAATCTTCATTGCCTTGCTTACAAAAACTTCCTTTCCGGTTAACCCTTATTACATTGTAACAGCTAAGGCGAAGCTCCCATCGACCTGAGTGACGTTGAGTTGGCCACGCCTACAGGGTCACATGACCACCGAGCCATACCTACCCAGCTGGTCATTAGGGCAGAGAATTGGTTCAAATTATTTGAATCCCACCACTGCCTTTTTGTAATGTTGAGAAATGAAGAATAGAGAGTAGTGCCAGAGCAAATATTTTTTTTTTCTATCTTCAAAAAGGTAGAGAAAGAAACAGATAACAATGGTCAGCTTGACATCACTACTTGGCAAAATTTGAGCAAATTTATAAGCAGCTAGTTCATGAGCATATAAACAATATAAAAATATATTGTTCAGCAGAAGCCAGCATAGGTTTATCAAAAAGAAGTTATGCCTAATTAACCTGTTCTCTTTTTCTGATGGTACATTAAAAAATATCTTGGAAATACAAAGGACATAGTGTCTTAATTTCAACTGACAATTTTCCTATGAAACCCTAATAACGTTTGAGGATGCTACAGTAAATGATTTCTGCACTGAACAAATGGATTGAAGCAGATGAACTCCATAGTTTCTTATATGTACTGTACATTCTGTGATCTGCCGTCCTAAAATTGCAGATGCCAATGAATGAATTAAGGTGAACGAATGTTTAACTGCCTGTCAAGTCAGTCCTTGACTCTCTGTAGCTGGATATGTGTAACTTGGCCAATTTAGAACACTAATAGAAAAATTGCCCAATTGTGAAACAGTCCCACTCCCACGAGAAAACATTTGATCAAAGTACTACTTAGGTACCCATCATGATCTCTTATGCTTTGAATATAAACAAATGACAATAGCTTTTTACTCTCCAGGACATGGCTTTGATAGTGTTCACTAATTAAGTCACTCAAGTAGCCATTTAATTCTATTCCATCTAAACCAGAATCCAGCCTTAGGGTCAAATATGTCATGTACTCTTCACCCTACCCTGTTTCCTCAAAAATAAGCCCTCCCCAGATAATAAGCCCAATCAGACTTTTGAGCACATGCACTAAAATAAACCCTCCCCTGAAAATAAGCCCTCCTGGAAAAATATTACCACACAGCAGCAGCCATGAGATGACCATGCTTGCCATCTCTTGCACCTCAAAAATAATAAGATCTTCCTGAAAATAAAGCCATATGCTTATTTCAGAGGTCAAAAGAAAATAAGACAGGGTCTTATTTTGGGGGAAACACAATAAAATCTACAGATTTGGGATAGACAATGTTTCTGGGTTTCTCCCCCATATCTAAATGATTTTATTTGCTTGTTTTGTTCATTAGGCTACTGAGAGTTGCAATGGGTATTTTCAGTAATATGATGATATCAGCAGTGGATAACCCAAATATTTTGAGGGTTTTTTGTGTATTTTTTCAGAATTGTTTTTTTAACAGTCAAAATAGGTGTAGCTTTCCGCATTTGAATGAAAAAAATGTGAAAACTTACATTTGTGAAAACTAATGGCTTCACTAATCTCCTTCCCATTCACTTTGAATAGTATAATCTAGAGGTACATATCGGCTTCAGATGTGCAACCCGGGATTATTAAATATGGGTTTGAAGGATGTATATTATTTTTCAGGGTAAGAACGTGGGACATCAGTGTATTTGTGAACTTAATTCTAAATTTAATGCAAAATGGCCAAGGCATTTTTTTTACGATCTTTTCCTAGTATTCTACTATTCCATTTTGGTCCTAATCTGTATTCCCTGGATTAGAAACTCTATAGCATGGGTGTCAAACTCACGGTGTCACATTGCCGTCATGTGACCTTTTGTGATGTTTTCCCCCTTTGTGGGTTGGGCATGGCCTGCATGTGACACATCTGTCCCGTAGGCCACCAGTTTGACACCCCTGCTCTATAATCTTTCTTGAACCACTTTGTTCCTGTCTCTTCCAGAGACCCAAGTTGCTTTATATAAAAAGGGAGAAAGCTTCACTTTTTGGAAAAGTAACCCCTGAATTCAAATACCTAGTTCCATTCATGATATAGTTTATCACCAAATTGCCTGTTTCAATTTCTGATGTCTTAAAAATAGCAACGTTGCTTAAGAAAGGATTGATTAAATAGAGAATTAAGAACAATTTTTTAAAAACGGAGGTGATCAGTGTCCCTTTGTAGCATGCGTTTCCTCTTGCCTAATAGAGGCTGCAATAAGACTTATAGTAAAGAAACACTTTTTTTGAATTGTTGTATCTAAACAATTAGAGGGCTCTATTACATCAAAAATAACTAAGGAGGTAGTAACTTCATAATTCTAGGTGCATCTGAATGAACTGATTTTCTGAATCCATTTCAATCAGGCTTTTGGATTGGGATCTTGTCTTTTAAAACCATTAACCATTAGATCCTTTTGAACTGTCTAGTAGGATTTGGCCTAGAGAAATAGAGGTATCTGTCCTTCTAGTTAGGCCTAGATCTGAAGATGTTCCAAGGAACCTTTAAAAAAAATATTCCAGCCTTTGGCAAGCTTCTGTCTCATCTCCTATGCTATCAATATGTACATGAAATTGCTCTGCTGCTTCCTAATATCCAAGTCCAAATCAGCAATCAGTGAAACAAACTTTAACTAAAGCCAGACAATATAGAGGTTTCAATGGTATGTAGGACTCTGGAAAGGAGGTTTTGAGTCGATTGCATGCTCTCTACAAAGTGTTCCTTGATCCCAATTGTGATTGGATTTTCAGGTGATAGTTGTTTATAAAGAATAGATTTGTACACCAAGGACCAGTGACTGATTTCTTAAATTGTTCAGGGATGTCAAACTGGCAGCCTGTGGGCCGGATGCATCACAGGCAGGCCATGCCCACCTCAGCTCCAAAAAGGCAAACAACGCCACAATACATGATCGAGTTATACCCTCGTGTATTAGATAATGTTTAGATTATTTATGTTCCATTTTGACTACTTTAATACACTAACCTTGAAAAAAAATCCTGGCAATTGCAATTGACAGAAAATGGAACAAAATGTAGGGATCTTATGTTTCTACTAAAAGATCTGCAAAATTACAAGTGGATTGCCAGGAATACTTAAAGGCACTCATATTACAGGTTAGGAATTTTTTTTTTAACAAGTTGCAAATGTGTTAAGATCTGCATTTGAAGAATTCCCTGTCTATCTTTCTGGAATGTGACAGAGGGCTTCTACTATTTTGCTCTAGTTATGAATGTCAAAATATCTCCATTTTGTGCATTTAGAAAATCCGTAAAGATACATCTTTGTCACTTGATCTTTGTCACTTGTTAGATCTTCAATTGCTAACATCAGCTGTGTTTAAAACAAATAACAATTAAAGAACTGATGGCAAAGATATAGCTCTACAGATATTTTAAATACAGTCAATGGAGGTTATCAATGTTTAACTTCATACATTCAACTATTTTATTGGATGCCTTATGTAGAAAGGCAAAGTATAAATTCATTGTAAATGTAGAGGAACACAGATAAACTTGGAGGTATGCAAACAGCCTTTAAGAAAACATTGGCTTAGCCCAGGAGTGGGATTGAAATTTTTTAGCAACTAGCTCTATGCCCGGTTGCTGGGTGCGCATGGCCAAGGGGGCATGGCCCAGTCAGCTTCCTGCACCATGGTGGCAGGGGAGAGTTTTTGTCCTTCCCAGCCTCCGGAGGCTCTCTGGAGGCCGAAAACGGGCTGTTTCTGGTACTTCAGTAGGCCCATTTTTCACCCTCCCAGAGCCTCTGCACAGCCTTTGCACTTACCTGGCATGATGAATAGGCTGCATGGAGACTCCTGGGAGGGGCAGGGTGGGGTGGCTGGGGTCAGTCCTTGTAACTACCAGTTTGGCAAACGAGATTAAAATAAACATCTGGTTTGCCCGAACCGATTGAATCCCACTCCTGGCTTAGCTGGATAAGGAAGGAGGAGCCAAGGAAGAAAATGGAGATTGTTATATCTTGATTTTTTTATGAAAGAAGGAAAGAAAAGCTGTTAGCCTTTCAAGATTCTGTTACAGTATTAAATGCTATAATAGAGTTCTTGTGTGCTATTTTCTGATTTGGCCTACCTTAAAGATCTAATACTAGATGTAAGATGGGGCCTTAGTTTTAAAGATAACTATTCTAAATTTACTATTCTCCAAAAAATTGATAAGACTATTAGATTTCTACAGGGTTGCTTTTTGGGATAAGTGCATCAATACTAGTGGTGGGTTCCGGATCCCATTGCAACCAGTACAGATGCAACAGGGTCTGGTATCGTCCACATGAACACACGCAGTGCAGGCACACACATGCGCAGCACGCGCCTGCATCTTACCTTCCAGTGACGCCTCCGCAAGTCTCCATGACGCTCCAGCTGCTCGGCAGAGCATTGCGCAGGCGCTGTACAGGTAAGGCAGGTAAGGAGCATGGGGAGGTGGGTGAGCCCTCCAGAGCACTGTACAGGAACGGTACCCAGTGTTCTGTGCAGGCTTCGGTACGCCCATACCAGGGCGTACCGCCTGCAACCCACCACTGATCAATACTGTTGTATATATATGAAATTTAACAATATGCATCCTTATAACCAATTAATGGGCATATTATGTGCACATGAAGACTGTATCCCTCCTCCCTGAATCTGGGATCCTTGACCATAATTGCAAAGAATTATGGAACATCTCATTGTAGAGAAGCCTATTTTTTTGGACATTAGCTGTTGTCCTTTCCCAGAAAATTATTACTAGAATGAAGCCTGTATAAATGAAGTTAGAGAAAAATATCACACTGTGGATAATCACAAATAACAACAGAAGAGTTGTATGCTTTTCTTTCATATAAATGGGAGTGATCTAGTTCTCTCAGCTGGCCTATATATTATATCTTGCAATTGTAGTGTAGCATTGTTATTATATTCTACCACAACCATTTGAAACTTGGTTTAGTTTGGAGAAATGGCTTTTAGATAAACAGAAGATGATGACAGAGGTTCCATACCAAAATTCAGTTGTTCTAAATCATTGTAGATGAAGTTCTCCGACAGTTTAATTAAGTATGGGGTTAATTAATTAATTAATTAATACATATGTTTATGAAATGTGTCTGATAAATAATTAGTACCCAATATGACTTGTTACTAACTGAAACTGCTAAAGTTCATAAAGTTGTGTAAAGAATCTGGCAGGGAACAATAATCAATAACACACAACCATTATTATTAAAATGGACTGTTTATATTATCTCAGTTGAGTCAATACAGTATAATGTATTAAAATGGAAAGGTACAAAATTGAAATAAATACTTTCTGAGTCATGTATAAATCTTTTGTCAAGATGACATTTTGTTTTTGTGTTTTTGTGGGTTTTTTTGTTTCTTTTCATCAATACATGTTTCAGTAAAACATTTAAAATGACATTTAAAGTATCAACAAAATATGGTTTGTGGAAGAAAGACACTCAAATCAAACAAATTTGGCTAGTTTTGGCATGAGATAGTGACATAATTTGGGTTCCCCAAAACCACGTAAATGGTGGTAAAAATATTAAATACTTCAACTCATTTTAAAAAAATAAACAGGCTTTACAAAAACCCCTCTTATCCTTAACTCAGCCACTCTCCTATGTTTTCTGCACTTAACAATATATACATTCATTAGTGTCCAAGGGAAGACAGCCACTGACTTTCATTGCAAATAGCTTGGTGGAGGAAAAATGACAATAAATGAACATTATGCAACTTGACAGGAACAATGCATCCTTTTTTAATAAAAAAAATCAGCCTCAGCACTGCAGAGAAGTTGAACAAAGGAAACAAGAAGATTACATATGAAATAGGGAAAGAGCAATTATCAGCAAAATTAGGTCTGAAGCAAAAAGCTATTGCCACATAAAGGAGTGGATATTTCAAAAACCAAAGAGAGGGAAATCTCAATCGGTAGAGTTGAGATTCTGATCTTAAGCATATACTACTGGAAACAGGTAGGACCCATATTAAGACAACTGCATTTAGTTCTTATTGAAATCATTGTAATTTAACTACTATATAGTCACCACCACTCTTAAATTTCACTACCCTAAATTCAACTATTTTAGAGCCAATTCAATAATCCATTGAGGATTAGGGTTATACATGTGCAGGAGAACTTCCAAGGTAATCTCCATCAAGACCATGAAAATGGCTCTACTCTGAGCGAATTTACAGTACGCTTGATGATACAATGCTGTTGAACAAAACTGGTTTTTCTATAGAGTATAAAATCAGCAGAGTTCCAACAAGTTCTTCTCTCTTCTAAGAACCCTTGTTCAATACATACCTTTAACAAGTTTTTATCCTATTCCTGCATACTTCAGTGAGAAAGGAAGCTTGAAATCAGTTCAGACACTATAATTTAATTTTTTTCTACTTGCAGCAGAAGATGGGAGTCAATGACTACTTGAAGCTGGTAATTATCTGAAGAGGACTATTGCTGTTACCTATACAATCACTTAGGTATTGCTTTATATCTGTATAGTTCTTCATTTGTATCAATTAGATTACACCTCTCCAAAACCCTTGCCTGTCCAAACAAAATTAAACTAAAAGGTAATACCAGCACAAAGAAAGTACTGGGCCTGTACAAAGCAAACATTTCCATATTCTTGATATTATCTTGCACTAGCAAAGTTTGCAAAAAGAAGATGAAATAAAGGAAAAGGAAGAGGAATCATGATGTCTAAAATGAACTCTGGATTTTAATATACAAGATAATGGTCTTAGAAATCCTTCAATCTGTTCTAGAAGTTAATTCATAGGGTTTATAAGTTTTAGGAAGCTATTGAAATCCAGGAAGCCTTTTGGTTAATAGTATCTCCAAGAAGATGCACAAGATGACTCACCCTTTCAACATTAATTTAGAAATAAATTGTCTAGATTGTCTATAAGGAGTGAAAGTGATGAAAGTAGAGAAATTTTGTGTAACTATCTGCATGATTCTGGTAAGTAGCTATTTATTCAATAATAGTTCTTCATGGGCAAAGGAGGCTTGCCAGTTGTGGAAATGCAGGAATGCTTACATTTTCTCTTCTATATCCAGAGAGAAGAGATCATTGCATAGTGCAAGCCTCTGATTCACAACTATTTATGAAATGTTTTATTTGAGCTTCTATACACAGAGTTTTCAAATTCATTTAGTTTTTTCCAATATACTATTAATAGGTGAGCAACCTATGGTTTAAAATGGATCTAAATGTGTTAAATGGCTTGCTCTCCTAAGATTGCTTAAATAAATGGGTCCAACCCATTTTTTTTTTTTTGGTCTGTAGTAATAAGAAATAATTTTGGATTCCAGTAAATACTGAGATAAATTTTTGGAATGAATGCTAATATAGGTTTATCACTGGTAGAAGCATTTGTGGAATGCTTTCTCTAGGGGTTTGGCTGATAATTCCTCTGATATCTTTTCCAAAAAGACATTTTTATTTTCCAGACTTTTAAACTTTCAGTTTTATCTACAATGGTTATCCTGTTTTTACCAGATGTGCCAATTATTGTGTCATTTATTCATTGGTATGTTGCTCTGGTAATATTTTATTAAACATGACTCCTATAGGCTTTTAAACAAGCAAAGTAATTTGAAAATCATTCATATTAACAAATAGGATTCTGTTCTAAGTGAACAATCTGTCCAGCTTAATCATGCAAACATGAGTGAAGATGAGAAAATGAATCACTCGTCCAAATATTTTTGTAACTTTGTAATCAATAATGAAATCAATTCATACCTGAGCTGCCAAGCTAAGCCACTTTTGGAAATCAAGAAATCCTAGGGAAATTCAAGAAGGGTATGTTATTTTTAATCTTTTAATCAAAAGATTCTCAAATAATTATAGATTCTCTAGGGAGTGGAAGAAGGTCACAACTTTTCATTATCCATTTAAATCTGTAGTTTAGAAAAAGCTGCTTATAGCTTTATGTAAAATGTTTTCAGTTAAGAGAATTGGTGAGTTACTCTGAAAATACCTAATAATTGGATTGGGGACTCATTTCAGGTCACATAGGACTGATGTATACTCAGAATAAATTTGTATCAGGTCCAGTGCAGTTCAAAAACTAAGAGTTTCATGGAAAATTCTAGGACCACAGAGTTAGAAAAAACCACCTAAGCCAGTGGTCCCCAACCTTAATGGCACCAGGGTTGGTTTCATGGAAGACATTTTTTCCATGGACTGTGATGGGCTAGGAGGGAGATGGTTTCACATCTAGATCCATCACATGCGCAGATAAAGTTTGTTCACTCACTCTCCACTTGCACAGCTCAGTTCCTAACAGGCCACAGACTGGTACTAGTCCCTGGTCTGGGGATTGGGGACCCCTGATCTGAGCCATAGCCCTTGTTCAGTGTAGGAATCTAAATTAAATTATCCAGGACAGCTAGCTATAGCCTCTGCTTCAACACATCAAGTGAAGGAGAACCTATCACTTACAGGGACAATTGATGCCACTTATCAACTGTTCTTATTGTAAGGAACATTTTCAGGCAGTCCTGTGGCTTAATTCATTATTTTGTGCCCTCTGTTCTGGAACAATAGAGAACAAGCATTGGACATTTTATGCATGACATTCTTTCAGAACTCTGAAGAATTCTACCATATTCATCAGTATTCTCTCAAAGATGCCCTACTTTTAAAAATAGGTTTTGCTTCTACTTATCTACTTGCTGTCCTGAAATTTTTCTTTTAAAATTTATTTTAAAGTCAATTGGCCAGAATTGGACACAATATTGAAGGTGAGATCCAATCAAGGAAGAATAAAGGGAATAGATCATTACGTCTGATTTGGGAATGGTGCTTCTGTTAAAGTAGCCTAAATGATATTGGCTTCCTTGTACATACATCACACTGCTAACTCACATTCAGTTTGTAATCAATTACTATTCTAAGAACTTTATTTCAAGTACCATTGCTAAATCTGAAATTTCTTTCTAGTGTTTTCCTATAAGTGCAAGTTTCTCCCTTTCCCCCAGTATTGATTTATTGGTTGTGATAATAATTGACCATCAATTAAGCCACTTAATACTTCAGTTTGCTTATCAAAATGCCATGAGGTACTTTATCAAATGTTGTGCTGTTATTGTAAGTTCAGCCAAAAAAAGAATCACATGAGGCAAGAAGTTTTCCTTGAAAATTTCATGCAGATTTCTAATCAGAAATTTAAGTAGGTTTAAGGTAAATAGAAATTCCCTGATCATGTTTCTGTTCATTTCAAGTTTACACCCTACCCCTTCATCCTGCTCTTCACAATTTTCTGATGAAATAGATTCTCTTGTTGGAAAAGGATGAATCTACACAGGAATTGAGCATTTCAACATTTGTTTTTGTTACCTGTTAGTGTTTTGCCAATATAATTGTGCAGCCATATACCCATTCTTTTCTCTTATTTTTATTTTAAATATGTCCACAGCACTTTCTGTATTTTAGCATCCTTTGCCAACATCAGCACAATCTAAACTTCACTTTCCTGACACCCTATTTATAATCCTATGTTATCTGTAATTGCTGCTGTGTATTGGTTAATAGGCCTTTTCTTTCTTTTTTATATGTTTTTTTGTTTTTCACATTTTCACTTAAGGTTTTTGTGTAGCCATATGAACTTCTTTTTAATAAAGTTAAGCAAAGGGTAAAATATTTTGTTATTTTTCATTTTAACTCCTTTGTGGACTTGTGGTTTTATTATGTCGTCATTCAGAAACTCCTACCCATCTTAATTTTCTCCTGCCATGGTATCCTATTTATCATTGCTCTGAGTATATTAAAATATACTTTTTGAATTCCAAGGGACCTGTTTGATCATGCTTAATTTTAGTTTCTCTTAAAATAATAAAAAAAATACATAATACAGTCATTTTCCACAATGTTCCACTTCCTCAACTAAATCTTCCCTATTCAATAATTAAAGTCAAGACAGCTGACCCTCTTGTGCTTTTCTCCACATCCAGGATAAAGTTATCATCAAGACAAATCAGGAATTTCCTGGAAAGGCCACAGTTGGCAGAGTTTGTCTTGTAACTGAAGAAGTAACAGAAGTCTCCCATAACTACAACTTCAAGCCTTTTTTAAAAAAAAACCCAAATAAATCTGCAATTTGTTTTGGGGAAGAGGCCATCACCACATCCAATCTTTGATTGGGAGGAGGATAGTAGAAACCAGCAAAAATATTGTTTTTTATTTATTTCTCCCCTTGTTTTAATCCAGATGTTCTCTATAGCATTGCCAAGTTAATTCTTTAGATTTCTGAGCAGTTTTTATGTTGTTTTTAACTAACACGGAACATTTTTTCTATATCTTCAATTACCTTTGAACAAATTATATCTTTCAACTGCTTTGTTCTGTTCATAAGAGTCCTGTCAGCAGATCCTTGTTATATATTTCTATTTTTGTTTTGTTTTGTGCTAATTGCTGAAGCTCATTGTATTATTATCCATACTTCCAAGCATTCATGTATACATAGTGAAGGCATGGACTTTATCAGCTAATGGTCTTCATTTTTATTTGACTTGCTAAAAAGGCCCCATTTAAGTAACATTTTTATTTTTTACAATGAGCAAGTTTTTAAGTGAGGTATTTGGTTTAGCCTTTTTTCATATGACCTCCCACAATATCTTATTTAAATGGCCCTGGATCATTTTTTTCATGCTTTGGCTTAATACATATGTATTAGTCCTTGTGAATTGTAGTCCTGCCACCATCTAGACCAGTGTTTTTCAATGCTGGCAACTTTAAGGTGTGGCTGGGGAATTCTGGGAGTTGAAGTTCACATATTTTAAAGTTGCCAAGGCTGAAAAATACTGCCTAGATACCTCAAACATGACTCCTGAAACCAAATTTATGGAAATCATTTATGCAGGCAATCACTAATTCCATGGATTTACCATGGATACCCTGAGGAATGGGTATCTATAGGACCTTGCTGCTTTGATCAAAATGATGAAAGCAGCACTTTGCTTTAAATCTTACTGCTTTTGTACTTGCATATATTATAATAGACATACAAAAGGGGAGGGGCTTGACTCATAATACCGAGGCAATGCTTTTGTCATTCAGCCCCTCCCTCCCAGCCTTATAGGGTGGATGAGAATACTATTTCAGCTCCAGGGCCTTCAATCTATGGTGATATGATTGTAGATTTTTTTGCAGAATCATCGGCAGGAAGGTATACATTATCTTTGGACTTGATAAGACTTGGCACTTATTCTGCAATGTCCTTGATCTGGCGGACAGCATATTTCATGAATTGATGGATCCAGTGACATACTTTTGTTTCAGTTCCTCACAGAAATTAATCACCAGCTACCAAGGCTCTTCTGTTTGTCTTTTATACATTAGCCTTTATAAGATTTTTCTCCTGTCATAGCTGTACATCTAGGCGCTTCAGATTCTGGATGTATTATTTAAATGTTGCTTACTCTGTGGAAAGCTCATGGACATAACTCAAATTGACTAGTTAAGTTATTTTATTACAGACTAGAAAGACACTCTCTGGAATGGAAGATTGGTCTACTACAGTTCACAGAAATTGAAGCCTCTCTTTAGGTCTTCACTACAAGGTTGAAATTCTAAGATTTTTCCTTCTACCTTTCCACATCAATGAGTATATGAAAAAACACATCAATGTTCTCTTCAAAGCCTCAGGAGCAAAGCAACTAAGATTTGTTGACACAATGTTTTTCATAAGCCTGAGAGTCATTCCTTCCTATCTCCCCAGCTTCA
The DNA here is from genome assembly GCF_009769535.1 of Thamnophis elegans. NCBI lineage: Eukaryota > Metazoa > Chordata > Lepidosauria > Squamata > Natricidae > Thamnophis > Thamnophis elegans. The sequence continues at coordinate 111,211,641 of NC_045544.1, read as the reverse complement.
TTTTTCATAAAGTTACATTTTTTTCTGCTTTTAGGCATTTATAGTGCTATCTCCAATTCTGTGCTGTGTCTTAAAGCACGCTTAATCAATGATAGTGTAAAATCTGCTCTTGAGCTTTAGTGGTGCAGAATACATTCTTCAATTGATTTGGTTGTTACTCTCATCCACTACAGTTGCTCCTCTGATTGTTTTCCTTATGGATACTTGAGAATTGAGACATTTTTGTCCATTCACATCAACTGAAGTGATCCAATCTTTGGGTTCCCCCCCCTCTTAATTTGCATTTGCTGTAAATGTAACCCAGGTTATTTTTAGGCAGGAAGAGAACTGTAGCATAAAAATTGCCAGAGATTCCTATTTATTCATTATTACATTTTCTTCTTAAGAGTACTACCAATCAAAAGCTTTATTTTCTTCTTATTCCTTACTCAGGCACTCACTCACATTAGCCAGATACAGGTAGTCCTTGTCTTACAACCATTTGTTTAGTGATGGTTCAAAGATACAACAGCACTGAAAAGAGTGACTTATGACATTTTTTCACACATCTGTTGCCACATCTCCATGATCAAGTGATCAAAATTCTGATGCTTGACAACTGGCATGTATTTATGATGGTTGCAATGTCCTGAGCTTATGTGATCACATTTTGCAACTTTATGACAAGCAAAGTCAATGGGGAAGCCAGATTCACTTAACCTCAGTGCTACTAATTTAACAACTGCAGTGATTCCCTTAACAACTATGCAAGAAAAGTCATAAAATGGGGCAAAACTCACTTAACAACTGTCTTGTTTAGCAATGGAAATTTTGGGCTCAGTGGTGGTCATAAGTCAAGGACTATCTGTACTCAACTCTTACCTTAGAGCAGTGTTTCTCCACTTTGGTGACTTTAAGTCCTGTGGACTTCAACTCCCAGAATCCCCCAGCCAGCATAGCTGGGGATTCTGGGAGTTGAAGTCCACAGGACTTAAAGTCACCAAGGTGGAGAAACACTGCCTTAGAGAGAAAATTTGATATGGAGACCCTCTTAAACTCCTCTGCTGAATTCCCACCAAGCTGCTATTAGCAGTCCCTATTCACTTGTTAAGTAAGCTCCTCTGACTTACACTGCCTTCTTCAGCAAGAAGTGGTCTCCTGCAATAGACACTCAGCAGTCCTTCAGATATATTTCTTTCAATCAGCAGTTATTTTGATGACCTTTCACCTGTCTTATCTACATACATGTCCCTTAGGGTACATAGCTTCTCTGGTCACTCTCATCTATCTATTAAGCTACCTTTAGCTTTGCCCGTCCCTCACTTCAGTTTTTGTGTGGTCACATTTGCTTCTTCTGCTATCCATCTTTTTTCTCTCAAATTATGCTTTTAGTATCTTTCTTTTCATGCATATTGAGCTTTTTCTGCCTTGGAATCCATTGCTCTGAACTGAGTTTCTCTTAAAATCAGGAAGTCCTGCATTGATTGCTTTATGATCTGTGATGATGTCACCTCCTTCAGCCATGCATGTCTATATTTAGAGATTCTGCTGCAGATTGCAAGAAGTGTAGCATGAAAAGAGCTGGGTGTGTTTAGCCTGGAAAAATGAAAAAGACAAGGAGAAGCATGATAGTTGTTTTCAAATACAGGAAAGGCTACTTTGCAGAAAGAAGAACAGAGGGAAAGACAAGAATTAATGAGTGTAAATTGCAAGGAAGCAAGAGGCAATTAAATACGATGGTAGAATTTCTGATGATAAGAGCTTTAACAATGCAAGACTTTCTTAGGAAATGGTAGATTCATTCTTTGTTGGAGGTATTTAAGCAAAGCCTGAATAGCTATCTAATAGGGAAGCTATAGCTTACCAGTTTTTAGGCTAGAGATTTTCCAAACTATCTTGCAATATTATGAGTACATCTACTTTCAAAAAACTCATCTTGGGAATCTACAATGATTTAATGGATCTTATTAAAATAGCTAGATGCTTCAGACCTTAATTTCTGTAGCAGGAAAAAAACCTGAATGCAAACCATGACGTGAAACATTATTTTCCCAGACGAAACATTTCCACAACCTGGTTTTAAGGAACAGTATTACATATATATATAATAGATAACACTATGCTAGTCTTGAGGGAAACAAAACTAAATAAAGGGGGAAGATGTAAAATAAAGCAAGACATACATTATAGGGGATACTCTGGTCAACAAACCAATCACCATTAGAATCAAAAAGCAAACCATCCTTCACCGAGGAACTCAACAACATTTCTCAATGCACTAAGTACATTTTAAACCATGCAATTTTACACAAACATCTTAACTAGGTTTTTAAAACTTTTTAAAACACCAACATTATGCATTTCTTTGTTAATTATATTGGTTAAAGTTGCAGTCAAAGCTGCCAAATATCAGATACATCATCATATACATATTTTTTTGTTTTTATACAGAATCTGGACAACACAACATTACACATCCTAGAAAGAGAGAGAGAAAGAGAGAGTGAGAGAGAGAGACAGAGAGAAAAGAAAAAGAGTATTTTCCTTTGTTTTATATATATATATATATATATTCTTTGTAAAAAAATATGGAATGACATGAGGAAGGAGGGAAGCAGGCCGAGAAAGGAAAAACAATATCTTCCACAAAATAAGAAAGTCTATGTGAAAATAATTTATAAATCATAATAGGAGTACTACTACTACTAATAATAATAGAGAGGTTTTTTTAAAAAAATTATCTCCATGTCAATAATTCTCTTCAGTACAATACAAGATGTTTGGACGTAGAGTGTATTGGCCTTGAAAATCAGGAAGAACTGGGACTTTATGATGATTCCAGGTTCATTTTATTCAAAAACCAAAATTGGGTTGGGAAGACAAGGAAAATTGATTTGTAGTTATATATAATTTCAAACATCTCTTATTGGCTTGCATGTTCTATGTACCCATGATGGACTATCGGGAAATGTAGCTGGACAACACCATGCTGATAGGGAGCTGAAAATATAATACGTTTTTATTATGATTGGGTTTTTTCCCCTTCCAATGTAGTTTGCTTGAACCAGCCTGTGGCTTGGGTTTTTTTCCCCCATTTTCTTTTTAACTGGTACATTAGGTAACCTTTAAATGAGTGTCTTTGCCCATCTCCCACCCACCCATATCTGAAAATAATGCATGCATTACATTGGACAAAGGAAAATCTTATTGTGTCAAATGCTTTCCCCCCCCCTCCCATTTATCATGGCAAGTATACAAATATGTTAAAATTTCAGATATAATCAAAGATACAAAATCATTTCTGACAATAGTTTTTTAAACAATAGCCATTACAGTGCAAGGTTTTTTTATTACAGTAAAAGGTGTATTCTAGGTTTACAGTAACTGTAGATTGTAGCTGTTTGTTTTTTTATGTACAGTAGGTCCCTGATGTTTAGAGTGTATGCACCAGTCAGAGATAAAAACCCAGCACAGAATGGGTATCCAACTTTACATTTTTTTTCTTAAACATTTACAAAATAACAGCAATATCACAAATTCACAAGCACGTTGTTTTGCCTTAATAAAAAGCATGTTTTTTTTTCTTTTTTAAATTTTAACACTGAAAGAAATAAGTTGGAAGGATATGAGGACATGGTCATGTATGTAATTTGATGCAAGAGCTTTGCCATTCCACCAGATTCCTTGAAAATTATTAAGCACCACTTTGTAAGCAATATACGGCATGTTTATGTTTATGTGGCACTTGCTCGAATGAGGCACCAATTGATTAGGAATCAAAATGCAATATATGCTCCACTGCCAAACTCTAAATTCTTCTAGAGCTTAGCATAATTGTTAATAGGAACATTTAGTGAAGAAGGAGCAGAGCACCAAGACTTTTTAGAGCAGAAGCAATTATGCCCTCTACTGAGCACCAGGGCAATTGATGGACCCTCCTCGCTCTAAGAACTGAATTAGGTGATTCCACCACGAATTTAGATGTCAACATGAAGTTTGTTGGCATTTCTAATTCAAAGTCATAATGAAGTATTACCATTGGATCGATGGATCTGATTAACAAGGAACAATGCATAGGATTAATTTAGGCCCCATAGATTTCATAACAGAGTTTTATTCGTTTGCTTTGGGTATCTGTGTTTTATGACTGAGTGTGTGTTCCTTTCAGAACAACTATTAAAAAAAGAATATAAACATAAACATCTTAAAGAGAGTGGGATATATACATTTTTCTTGATTCTGAGATTATGATCAGCTCTTGCAGTTTGGATTTCATCACCATGCCAATAATATCAATTTATACCAAGGCCACATGGTTGGTTTTTGTTCAATCAAGATTAAGTATTCATTATGTGATGTAACTCAGATACTTCCATTGTTGATACTGCTCTCACCCAGGGATATTTTTAAAGCTTCAACAGTCACAGTGAAATGTTGAAAGCACAAGATACTTTTAAGTGAGGAAAATATTACATACAAGATTGTTGTTAGGTAAAGAAATAGCGATCTGATAAGAGATTTCTGAAAAGGCTGAAGGAAATGAGTGACGAGCAGCTTCAGTGGAAATAATGCAAGCAGTAATTTCAACAGGACTAAATTAAGGAAGAGAGATGCAAAAGTGAACCTTTAGATTTTTATTGGGTTCAAACAGCATGCTAAGCCCTAGTCTGTTTAGTCATACTTTACTGCATAAATCACAGTTGTCTAGGTTCACATGAGAAACTAACCAACCCCTAGCCCTCCTTATGACTTAATGTTATATGAAGTCAATTTCTGCCTACTGCTTGTGTTAAATTGTTCTTAGACTACCTTAAAAATGTAGGTATGCATGTGGGGATGGACATATATGTGTATGTCTACACACACACACACACACACACACACACACACCTTTCAGAGCCAAAATAATTTGCTTAAAAATATTTAAAAAACCAAAGAATGATGTCAACACTGGGGGAAAATACGAACTCAGCCACTCTTTCATGTTTAATGGGTAAACACTACTTAAAAATGGAAACTATCCTTTTAAATAAGTAACACCATCTACTATAGATGTGTTCCACAAATCCCGGACTATCGCAGGTTTGTTATACCAGCCTTCAGGGAGAAATTAATTTATTTCAGCATCTGTAATTTGTAATATCTTTTAGCATCATCCAATCACTGTTAGACTGATATAATGATAATGAAGACAGGCATTATAGTGACACAATGCTGGCTACCAGATACCAGAAAACTTTCTAAATTACAGGTGAGGAAATGTTTCTAGTCTCTAAAAGTAGCTAAAGATATGACTAAACTTCCATGATCAGAGAGATTATTGTGGAATAAAAGCCATTCTGAAACAATGCTATATAGGATTTTAAAGGCAAATAGCCTAAAAACAATTTGACAGCTTTAGCTTGAAGAGAGGATAGATGCACTGCCGAAAACTTTGTTCCCATGAGGGAAAATGGCACCTTAAATGTACTGTATGTTTAAGAAATGGAAAATGAAGGACTCTGGATGAGTCTTCTCCCTTAACACCTAGTTTCTCTGCATGGAGCTACCACAACTCCTCCATAGGGAAACAAACTACCCCTTCATTTGGAAATCAAGAACATTTCTATTATATAAGGACATGTTTATCTTCACAAGTTACTCTCAGAGGTAGTAAGATAAAGAATTTTAAATGGTTAACTTTCAAAAGGAGAGACAAGAGACAATCAAATTAAAATCTGTGACTAGTGTACCTCAATCAACCTAGACAGAATATTCACATCATTATTTAGTATTAATTAAATTAATTGTGTGGGCAGCTTGAATCATGGTGCACTGGGTGGAGTAGTGATCTGTGAACTGATTCAATACTCTGCCTTTAAAGATGATAGAATTTCAGATTTCCTTGAGGTCAGCTAGTTCAAATCCTTATTTATGTTAACATCATATCAACTCACTCAGCATCTAAAATAAATGATATTGGAATTGATTTAACTGAAACACAGAACCAGGATCATGTATTATCATACAAAGATCTGCTAAAGAGTTCTAAATAAAGAAAAATGGAGAACTGTTCATTCTGAATAACTGACCTGTGACCTTTTAGAACTACAGCTTGGTTTAAAAAAAAGGTTGCCAGATAACGATATATTTTCAAACTGAATTGACTTTTCCCAACCAAAATAGAAATTGGGCAATTGGGATAGGAGAGGGACTTTTAAAACATTTTGTATGCACTGTGCCCTTGAATGAACAACAATACTTTTTCTAGTTCTGATATGTTCCTCTGTGTTTTTTGGCTCTGTCATTTGACTCAGATTACAGAAATGCCTTTTACATCAGATGATTGATCCACCTAGCTCAACATTGTTTAAACTGACAAGCAATGAAGTGCTGCAGTTTTGGATAGAGTCTTTCCCAGGCTTCTCAGAAGCTGGAGATTGTATTTTGGATCATCTGTGTACAAATCATATCTAGCATGAACAATGATCATCATTCTATTAGTTACCCAAGGATTAGGTTGGAAGGACCTAACTTAAATCTGGATATCTCAGCTCTTTAATTCTTTCTTATGTCTATATCCTTACATCTAGCCTATAGGATAGCTATACATCTCACCTCTCCCAAACTGATTTAGTACTGATTAGAAATTGAAGTTACTTAACACCAATACTTTTAATTCTTCCTAAATAGAGATGGGAGCTGAACCTTGTAAAGGACAACTGTCCCATTCTTCTTAAGTTTGAACCAGTCTTGAGAATTCCAAATTTATAGGAGAAAAGAATTGGAAGTCCTCAATAGGTACATATCAAGTCAATTTATGTAAGATGTAAGCCCTTTAAAATGTATGTTCATATTTATATAAATATAAATAATTATATTTGAAATTGGGAATAGTTATATCGATATGTAAACCAGATTATTGTTACCATAATAATGTTAACAGTTTTCTCTCCCCTTTTCATAATATCCAAGTGATGCAATGGATGTTCTGAAATATGGAATGAATCTATAGGATTGCTTCTAAAGTTTGTTATTACATGACCTCCTGCCAGCATATCTATTGTTAGCCTTGTCCTTTCAGATTATATATGAGAAATAAATTGTTTAAAAATATGCTAATATTTTAACATTTCCCTGCACAAAAAATAAATACCACTAACCTTGTTTTCAATTTATGCTATTCTTCCTATATATGGTGAAGCCTTCAAATATTTGGGTCCTCACCTGCAATCTGAAATGTTACAAACAAAGTAGTATTGTGTCATATAACCATATCTCTAGAGCCTGAGTATTTTGCTTTCCGGATCTGCATTTCAACTGGTATGGTCTAACATAGTTAAGCAGAGCTGGAACTGGTATCAAATTGTAGCGAATATGTGTTTTGAAAAAGTCAGCCAGATGTACCCCAATAACACTGAATTGAAGTTCATGAAAGAGAAGGCTGTTTTAGTTATTTGAAACACCCCCCCCCCAAATAAACAAGAATATCGTCAGAAAACTTGGATTGACAAAACCTTCAAATTCAAATTCAATTTTTACCAACACTCTCCCTCCCCGTGTGTCATCTTTTAAAGAACACTTTGGCTCTTGAAATCCCATTTCTAAAAACAGATAATATCTTATATCAATCAAATATGATTTCCACATTTTAATCTATTAGATCAGAAACAAAAATACCATCCTTTGGGGGAAAGGATATAAGCAAAAGTAATAAATCAAGCCAGAAAGCATAGATGTTGGATCAAAATATGCAGAAAGGTGGCTCTACCTATAAGGAATCACTGCATAAATTGCAAAGTAATACTTTTTTGAACAATATATGCCACTTTATGGACAAAATATTCCCATTAACGTTCTGTAAAGCGCTTAATATACTTTTAGGCACTATGGTTACAATCCTGCAGTCAGGCTGCTTAAACCAATCTGATGTAATAAGATTTAAACAACCTTAAAACTGCCTGGGATTAAAACCTATATAATAAAAGAATGTTAATTGGGCCAAGTTAATTGACTCTGTGAAATTGAGTCTAAAATAATGCAGTCCTGGTGTACATGTTACAGGATAATTGGTAATATAGTAGTGGTCCTCTTATCCAAATCCTATAATCTTTCATATGGATTTTGTTTTCCTTTTCTATTTAATCCAACCATTGCAAATTGGGTTGAGGTCTTCAAATCCCACCTCAAGCATGAATTTTCCATGTACCATATGCAATTTTTTGCTATTTTTATCCTTCAGCAGCATTTTCAAGTTTGTTATGGGGCAAAGACAGTGGAAGTTTGCAAAGCCCTTTACAAATTCAAAGATGGATATCAATAATAAGGAGTTTCAAAGGTTTAAGTCTACTTGACCAAGAGTTCAAGAAATATAGGATTTTCAGCTAATAATCAATTTTCCAGTAAACTTTTTTTTCTATAAAAACAGGAAGAACACAAATAGCCCTCCTCAAAGAACATTGAGATAAACTTTGGATAGCCTACTAATCATTTTGGATGCTGTTCAAGATCCTGCCTCTAAACCAACAGCTGTATGAGCCCACAACTTGCATTATTCTCCAAGCAGAAAGTTCATAATATTTATTACGTATGACAGAGTAACTATTTGGTGACCAAAAAAATCTGCTTCCCTCTTCAGTGTAATTAATGGATTGCCACTTGGATCATTTTCAACTGTGCAAATGCTCTGATCATTGATATCATTGATATTACCACTTGAGTTTTTAATGGTATTTACTTCCAAGGAAATCAGGGCTATTTACAGATTATAAACATTCAGGGACTATTTGGCTTCCAAATAGGATATCCTCAAAACTGAATGCAATAAGCTTTTTAGGAAATGGAAGAGTCTCTATATTATATTCCTCTAACACGGTGTCCTCTCCCTCACTTTTTGATATAGGTTTGGGAAGGCTGGAACATGTCTTTTTCTGAACATGTTACAATTGTTCCCTGGTAATTAGTCACTATGGTCAAACAATTTAATGGAAATCACGTTAGATTTCCTTCCTTCCTTCCTTCCTTCCTTCCTTCCTTCCTTCCTTCCTTCCTTCCTTCCCTCCTGCCCATTTAATTGGGCTGTTTTATTAGATTCCAATACTACTAGACTTTAAGGACTGCAAAATTATTCCTTTTCAATTTCATAACTTTTGCTCATGCCATGAAATGAAAAACTATTAATTTCAAACTTGCACCAGCTCCCTTCCCCATAATGCTAAAATTATAGTGTCTGTCTAAAATTCTTAAATGTGGTATCCTTTTGATAGATAAATGAGTTATATTGACAGCATGAAAAAAGAGAATAATGGTGATATATAGGTATAAAATGTTAACTTTTTACAATGAAATAGGACATCATGACATTAAAATTTATAACATCTGATGAATATTTCTGTGTTATAGCTTTGAGTTTTATTGCAAAACAAAAATATATCTCTCTATGTGTATAATATCATCTACAGGTTACCTCTAACACTTTACACCACATAAAATCACAAGGAAAAAAATAAATCATACTGAGGTAGATACAAAAGATTGGGATGCCGATGAACTTTATGGCACAAAAATTGGCTTAACATAAGTGGCATTTTATGTATTTAAGAGGATGAAAATTTGTGACCAAAGCTTATTTGTATGGATACCAATTTCTCCTATTTTTCTTGATAGGATGCTATTTGTAGATGTTTATTTGATGGCAATCAATAAGAAATGATAAAATGTTGGAAGATTTGAAAGGGTTGTGGGATATCTTCTCAGGCTAGCTGTTTACATGGAGGGTGCATAAACTTAAGCCTGTAATTATGGCCTGGCCTGAATTGAACTTTTAAGACATACTCAACATTTTTTTTTGTTTTACTTCAAGGAAAAATGGTTTATAGCTGGCTGCTATTAATGTAAGAAATGGATATTTCAAGGAGGAACTGAAATATTCCTTTGAACTCAGTTTGGCTAACCATAACCTGTGAACAACTATCACACTCAGAAGAAAAATACACCAGGTTAACATTATTTCATTTACCTGGCAACTTTTGATTATCAATAGAGCATTTTAAGGAAAAATTTCTTAGAAATTTAAAATATATCATTGTCTAGCTCATTTAAATACAGATCATTATGTTATGCAAACTGAATTAAAGAAGTGGGAACTGTACTCCTTTGTACAAAAGTGGCTTTTGTTCTGCTTCTCTTTCTTTTTTCATACAATTTCCTGCATTGAGACAAATCCTTTATGCTATGAATGCATAAACATTCACTCTGTGCCTATTACACCCTCTCATATACTACTTTACTCTACACATCTTCCTTTCAATAGAAACATGATTCCAGTAGAAGAAAATATATGTAGCTCAAAGTTGGAATCCTTGGTGGTCTCTGAGTTTGGCTGTTTGCTTGCAGACATTTCATTACGCAACTAGGTAACATCATCAGTACTAGTGAGTGTGGGGCTTGCTCTCTGCTTACATACAGTAGTTTGACCTGCTGATGTTGGGAAAAGTGTGGTTTTCTTTTTGGTTCTTCTTCTTGACTTGGGTAATTCTTTCTGTTTGTCCATTTGCCTGGTCTTAATCCTTGCTTATATGGATGCTATCCTTGCTGGAGAGAATGTGTTCTGGTCTTTTTGTTTTCTTCTTAGTTCATCTATTGTCTCTTTTGAAAGGTCTTTAATGGCTTATCTCTGTGTGTCTGTTGATGGCTTATTTGTCTGAATGCCAAACTTCCAAGAATCCCTTAGTGGTTTTGGATTTAGTTTGATCTAGAATGCTTACAATTTCCAAATTGAAACTATAGTTATGTCTTTCATGAGATTAAGGAGTTTTCATCACGTTTTCTGACTGTTAGTTGGTGTTCATGAATGTACTCTGCTAACCTTCTTCCTTTTTGCCCTATATAGTAGCTGTTACAATCCTTATACTATATATTGTAGGAGTTTCCTATTTTTTCCTTGGGCTACTGGGTCTTTTGATTTACATAAAATGTTTTGGAGGGTTTTAATTGGTTGGTTTGTGGTTATAAATATGCAAAATCCCCCTTCCATTGTATTCAATGTAAACATTTTGCATGTACAGATGCAAAAAATTCCCCTCCATTGATAAAGTTTATAATTCTATTATTTCTACTTATTTACTTTACCATGCATGATGAATAAGCAATTATTATTAGTCTGCAGAGCTAAAGTTTAAACTTCAGGCGTCAATAATCCAGGAAAAGGCTTTTAGGTTTGGATATGTGAATTTATATGGAATATAAGAACATTTCCATGTCTTTCTGTTCAAGCTACTAGGGACAAGGAATAATTGAGAACAATTCAGAAGAGTTATTTTTTCCGTCTAAAATAACCTAATAATTATTTTCATTGATTCGTTTTGGATGGGAAAAATGGAGGATGTATGTGAATTGATGATGTGTATGTCTAAGGTTGAGGCTTTGAGAGCAATATATGGCTCAGTATCTTCAAGTTGTGAATATCTGACATAAATGTATGACCTCATCAACCATGACCTCCCTCCCTTCCTTCCTCCCTCCCTCCCTCCCTCCCTCCCTTCCTTCCTTCCATAATCTTTTCCATTAACATCTTTTACAATTTATAATAAAAATGGTATCAATAGCGGTATCCTCTGCCTGCTTACTTGAGATATTATTTTACTGCAGTCATCTCTGAGTGCTTCTGCAGCATAAATGCAGAAATAGCTGCTATCCCTTACAATAAACAATACTTTCTGTATGTACTAGTAGTTTGACTCAACCACAAGGCAACTTTACGTAAAAAATTAACTAGTATAATTTTTTACTTTAACAACTTTACAATTTCCTAGACAGGATGTCCGAGTTATACTTACTTATATGAAACCAAGAACAAGCCGCTTTATATCTTCTTTAAGGCTATGCATTTCCAGTCAATGCCTTATTTTGCACTGGAATTCATAAAATATGATACAGTGCAGTGTGCAAGCTACATCAGCTGAGGTTGGTCTTGACAGGTGTAAAGTGGCCAAAGCAATCAGAATAGCCATATTATTTCCTAATATTCTGGGCAGCTTCTGGCATGGAGAGATTGAACTATCTGGTAAGGCTCTAGATGTACGGGCCCTTTCCACTGCATAATGTCTTTACCTGATATTTTGTGTGTGTGTGTGTGTGTGTGTGTGTGTGTGTGTATCTGTGCGTGTCTGTGTGTGCATACGTGTGTGCCTTAGTGAATGGGAATTTTGGTGTGCTATTTACAGAAGTAGCTCACACCAAAATTGTCCTTACCTCTTCCTGAGCCATTCTTACACAGGATACTACTGCACTTGTTCCTTCGTTTTATAGTAGTACCTATGGTTTATAATTACAGGGGAGAAAAGAACTTTGAAAGCAAACTCTCTAACTATCTCACAACTATCTTGTCTGAGCAAAAAGAGATCTAGCACTGATGATGTTACCTAGTTTGAAACATCTGCAAGAAAATAACCAAGCTCAGAGAGCACCAAGGACCCATCAAAAAGAGTTTATGTTACCTCCCTGCCAGAAGGCAGAGTTGAGTGATTGAATGGGCAGACACACATTTTGCATAACACATTCAAAAATGTCCTCTTTTGCAAATTAGGATTGCATATGAATAAATAATGACATGGATGCAAAGCAGGGGTGAAATTCAGCAAGTTCTGGCAGGTTCTAGAGAACCAATAGTGGACATTTTGAGTAGTTCGGAGAACCGGCAAATACCACCTCTGCCTGGCCCCAGAGTGGGGTGGGAATGGAGATTTTGCAATATCCTTCCCCCAGGAGTGGGGTGGGAATGGGAATTTTGCAGTATCCTTCCCATGCCACAACCATCAAGCCTCGCCTACAGAACCGGTAATAAAAAAAATTGAATTTCACCACTGGTGCAAAGCATAGATTCTGTTTCTGCTGCCTTGTGCTTTGTTGAAAGTATGGCTGCTGAACCAATTTATTTTGCTGAAAATGCAGTAGCACAAAGGCTGCTTTCTTCTGCTCTAAATACTGTATCCATGTTTGTTGCTAACTGACCTTGGCATTTTAGGTTAGGAGCCAAATTGAGCCTCAAGGAACAAACCAATAGAAGGCAGCTTGGTAGGAGAAGGAAGAAAACAGAAAATCTGAAGAAAACCGAAAGAAAAACAAAATTCAAGCCTACATGTTCTACAAAGGAAACTCTCAGGAAAGCAAACTAGTAAATAAAGATGGCAATAATTATGTTGATATTAATACTAGGTTGGGGCAAAAATAATGAGACAGAATTTAATCAAAGTGCAGGCTTATGATAGATTGATGTTTGACGTACATAGATGGAGAGAGCCCCATACTTGCAGTGGTAAGTCATTCCTCATTGAGAGGTTTGTTTAAAGATGATAAGCACTCAGATGACTCCTTTCGTTGGGTCTGAAAGCTCTATGGTTGATTGGGACTTGACCAAATGGATACTGTAAAGACAGCATCACACATCATGTATTGTTGCTCTTTTTGGCTCTTATTTTGGGTGGCTATTAAGAGTTCCAGTGAGAAAAAGGAGTTCCCTTTCCAGGAAAAAGCACATCTGTTGACTTCAATGGAGCCCACAGAGTTGTCATCTTCCACTAGAGTGAATGAAGCACTTTAAATGCACATGAGTCCTTTTCCAGAGTCTCCACATGAGACACATGAGAGTGCAGAGAAGAGCAACAAAAATGATTAGGGGACTGTAGGCTAAAATATATGAAAAATGTTTGAGAAATTGTGTATGTCTAGTCTAATGAATAGAAGGACTAGGGAAGACCTGATAGCAGTGTTCCAATATTTCAGGGACTCCTACAAAGGCGAGGAGGTCAAACTATTCTCCAAAGCACCAGAAGGCAAGACAGGAAATAATGAATGGAAACTAATCAAAGAGAGAAGCAACCTAGAACTAAGGAGAAAATTCCTAATGGTGAGAGCAATCAACCAATGGAACAGCTTGCCTTCAGAGGTTGTGGGAGCTCCATCACTGGTGGATCACAAAAAGAGATTGGGCAACCATTATCTGAAATGATATAGAGCATCCTGCTTGAACAGTGATTGGATTAGAAGACCTCCAAGTTCCCTTCCAACTCTATGATTCTATACTAGTCCAGACCGTACTTAGGAATAGAGAAGGGGTTTTAGATTAATGTTTCTCAATCCGTGGCTGGGGAATGCTGGGAGTTGCTTTGGACTAAAATACCAATTTAAATAATCACATACATAGATACACAAGGTGATCAGCAATTACCTAAAATTTTAAAACAAAACTATGAAGTTCAATTAACATAAAGGGAGGTATATTTTATGTCAACATTTCAAAAAATGTGAGCTATAAAGTGCATCTTGATGGATGTAATATCTTACTAGCTATTGAAAAACGTGCACATTATATAGATTTTAAAGTTAAGCCAGATTTTGCCCCAGTGTTGGCACCCCCAATATCTACAATGCAAAATCTGATTGTTGTTGTAGTTGAAAAATATATTTTCCAGAAATCAAAATGAAACCAATGGATAAAAATGAATGATACAAAACAATGTATATTAAACACACACAACAGAAATTTGAGACATCAAACATAATATAAAGAGAAGCATCGCAAATCTCATTTTTTTCCTGTTTAAAAACACTCAACAGAAATTATAATCTTTTTGTTTTCTCTGTTTATTTGTTAGCTCTTATAATTTGAGAAAAGTCACTGTAGCACTCTCACCTTGAACCAATGTTTGGAACTCTTTTGTGTTTTCTGTTTAAAAAAGTGGGGGGAACCCTTTCTCCCTATGTGTCTTTAAAAAAAATACAGAAAATTATTTGGACAGTTAAAGTTGGAGAAAGAAAAGACATCTGGAAAGATTGCATAGTTGCGAACAGTGGCTTTTCATCAAGGTGAAAAAAGTGCATCTTCTGATAAAATAGTATCCGAATTTTTTTTTTCTGTCATTGTTCGGTTCCATACACATACACAGTATATCTATATATCTATATATTTTTCAATCTGCTGCTACATATCACACATGAAAAGATATTTACAGCACATATCCACACATACCATATATCCTCACACATGCTCATTAATTAACATTTGACACGGATAACAGCCATTCTTATATGTTCCACCTTGGGATTTCACCCACCCCCACCCCATGCAAATCTGTACTCTTTTAAATATATTTTGTTTCATATTCTGCAAGACTTGAAGAAAATATATATATAGATATATCTCTGACTCCTCATGTAATGTTGATTTTTAGCAACATCACAGAAATAAGAAATATATGCCAGGGAAAGATCAGAGTAAGCACCAAAATGTTTTGGTGTCATTGTGATACCTCAAAAGGTTTGTTTCCCCCTCCTCCCCCTGCTCATCCATGGCTTTGTTGAAAAGAAACACACAAACAGAAATGAGCATTTGGGAAAAAAATTAAAAGTGCAAGCTTTGTTAAAATAAGAGTGAAACATGGAAACACTCAGGCTCTGAATGGCACTGAGTCATTAAAGCAGAACAACTTAACAGCTTTATGTACTCATAAATAGGAAAGTTTCTTCCCTCCCCCACAAAAAAAACCTCCCAGACTGTTCCTCCATTCTCACTTCCACCCTCGTTGGGTAGCTTGTTGGCTAAATTTTTGTTTCCCTTTCTGTCAGAATGGAATAAAATATTATATATATACATATATATATCTATTTACTCCCCCCGCAATCCTATGTGAAAATAAAGAACAATTTTCAGGTTTAAAAAAATACTTTCAGAATCTTTTGTCTTGCCTGCCTGCCTGAAATATATTTATGTATTAGTCCAATCATTTACATTTCTATAGGAAGCACTTTCTCCTTTTTGTTATATGTTAAGTGTCTTAACAGGGGCTCTTTTCAAATTTTTGCTTTTAAAAATATACATATATATATATATTTGTTAATTTTTGGATAAATATTTATAACTATCTATAGTAAGGCTATATGGGAAGAATTCTGTGTAATTTTCTGTTGTTTCTATGAACCAAAGTATCTAAAATTATTCTAGCACCTTTTATATAGAATAATTATGGATGTGTCTCCATTTAGTATAAAATACGGCTCAACATCTCTCTCAAACTCCATTTCATTTGATATGTCAGTATAATAACTCTTAAAAAAACTGTAGCGCAGGCTGGGGGTACAAAGGCTGCTTAAAACAGGTTGTAAAAATTAACCTTGGTCATATAATAGTGTCATTTGTTTGAAGAAAAAAATGGTTGGGCTTTTCTTTTCCAGAGGACCAAAGTACTTGTTTCTCAATAAGGAAATAGAACACGATATTTGAGGTTCCAGAATAGGTCCAATATTGAAACAGTTGCAATCTATGGCTTGGATAAAAATACAAAGCCAAAAGATCAAGGCCACTGATTATTTGCCTACTTACCATAAACACATCCCATATTAGTCAAACAGTGAAATACATTTCATCATAGTCTTACGAGTCCTGTTATTCAGAAAAGAGCTATTCTTGGTATCTATACTTGAATGACCAGCATTCAAATTGCACCTTGCTTGTTGACTCAATGTTGCCTTGGGTCAATGACTTGTCTGGTAGGGAACTCATAATTGTCTGCCTCACAGAATTATAATGAATGATGAAAGTGTTTTTTTAGAATCAGAAGTACTTAAAAGTATATGTTTTTTGTTGTTAAAATTAATTAGGTATTGATTTGACTAACTTACTCCTGGTGGGAACAAAGGAAATACATAACAGCAGAAACCACATTTCTTATGTGATAATCTGTGGAAACATCTAAATTTTTCTCTGATCCCAATGTTTTTAAGAGCACATCTACAGGAGAAATGCTTTTACTTTAACTACTGAGCATAGAGGAGATGAGGGCAGAAATGACTTTCTTCAGAGAGAGGAAAGATCTGGAAGAATCTCCACTACTTCACAGAAATTTAATACTGATGCCTCTTCAGGGGAAGCCATGATAATTCAGATTTTTTTCTTGAGATTTAAATTGTATATTTTAGGAACCTTTTTGGAATGAAAGGGTTTCTGAATAATCTTAAAAGCAAAATGATGTAAAGAAATGTATGAGTGGTGAAAGGTAAATTGATAATGGAGCTCCATTCTATAATATATACTCATTTCCATACGTTATAGGATTAATGATTCTTCTGACATTTACTTTCGTACTGACATTTTCCTCTCAGAGGGTATACATGCATATATTTTGAAAAGAAGAGCATTCTGTTTAAACATAACCACAATGGATAGTAGTTTGCCACGTAGCCAATATTTGGGAGAACCACCAAAACAAAAGAAAACACAACTGCAGCAACTCAGAAAACTTATTTTTGCTGACTGCTGTACTTCTACTTTCACCAACCTAAGTTTTCTAGGTCATATATTGCAGTATATCTCCAACCAGCTTGGGCAAAGCTGAGCTTCTTTTCTGTTTTGCCTTTCCTTTCCTAGTGCAATGGCAGAAGGAGGAAGGAAAAACATCTTATCCACAAATTGATGGATTGGAACTGTCTGGCATTCTAAAGATGAAACTTGGGTTGATAGAGACATTCTATCTATCTATCTATCTATCTATCTATCTATCTATCTATCTATCTATCTATCTATCTATCTATCTATCATTCTATCATCTATCTATGGCCTATCGCTGACACACACTGCATTAACTAATTACTACTATAACCTTGGCTAGTGCTATGTGAATAGGGAGAAACTTCCCTTTGCATTACTTTTTTCATCCTGCTCTTGTGCTTAGGCAAAATGAACCAAAGGAATTGAAAACCTGTAAGGATAGTTCAGGAAGAGCTAAGGGCAAACTAAGTTCCACCTCACTCCAAATAAGTCTGTAAGTGATTTCTATACCAAAATATAGTACTATTAACGTTTATCATGGTTATCTCCATGGAATTATTCAACCATCAAGGAAAATTATGGGTTAGCATAATTATGAGTTAGTGTTATACTCTTCCACTCAATAAGCTACTGTTTCCATATTTCCTTGAGAAAAGAGAATTATGCCAATATATATCTATAATTAAAATACTACAATGAATGTGTAAAATTTGCTGAATGCCCATATTTTCAAATGAATTCTGTGAACATCAGAAAACAGATATGGAAGAATTTAGTATATAAATATAAACGTATTTCTGAGGGATGTTTCTCTTAAGTGTCTCATGTTTTATTTTAAACATCTTTCATTATGGTAATTGCATTATGTAATTCAGCTGAGTTGGGTTTTATAATTTTGTCCTTTAAAATAAGGTTTAACCCTGTACACTGCCTAGAGCTTTTTTTAGGAAGGAAGGAAGGAAGAAAGAAAGGAAGGAAGGAAGGAAGGAAGGAAGGAAGGACGGTTTTCAAATGTACAAGTCCATGTTGATCATCAAAATAGTTACTTCTGAACACTCATAAACAGATCTGGAACCTTGATCCTTATCATTGAATTGATAAGATTTTAAGCTTTTGAACAGTGTATGTCAGTTGTCACCAATGGGGAAAAATGGTTATGACCAGGAAAAACTCAAAAATACCACTTAGAATCACTAAGGAAAGGGAAAAAACTCAACATTTGTGAGGAGTTGAGGCACAGAGGGGGTGGGGGAGAATAAAATGCAAGAGCCAGTTTTAATTTGCAATTTGTAGAAGAGCTCTATTAGTTAATGGTGGCAAAAATCAAAAGGGACATCATTTTGATTCACAAATGTTATTAAAAACCATAAACCTTCATTAGTTGCAACTCACTCTGATTTTTGGATCATGGACACAATAGATAATACAACAATGCTGAAATTTGGCAGGGTATCTAGAGCGAGACTACAAAAAAAAAGTTGGGGTTATTGTAGCCCAATATAGAATCCTTTCTCTATGTTTGTTTATAAATGGTAAATAATCCATGAAAAGGAACCCCAAAAGAAACTATTTGGGTTCAAAAGGAACTTTAGGATCTGAATAATCCTTCAATTCCTATTATTGTCCTGTTAACGTCACCTCTACTGAGTGTCTCACTTTTTCTTTTTCCTATTATATGAGATAATTACTTATTTTTTCCTGCCCTCCTTTATAGTGTATAATGATCCTGTGCAGTGTCATTTGAATGTCATGCTAATTTATACAATAGATACTATACATACTCTCTGGTTTGCTTCTCAGCAATTAGGAAATTTCTGTTTACTAAAAAGGAATCTTAAATGTGCAGGAAAAGAAATTCAGAAGTGAATTTCCTACTTATTCACTGTATGTTCTATACAGATTGTAAATCAAGCAGACAGTTTATGAAGAGAAACCTGGAGTTGTCTTTGCAATCTACTTTCTGCCTCCAAGTTCAGTATCTATATTTGATCATGCAGACAACTACAGCTTTTGTGTATTAAAGATTTTTCTTACATATCTTTAGTTCAAAAAATAAAGAAAATCCATTCAAAATCACTGAACAATGATTTTCCTTTTAATTTTACAGTAGACAAGCAGAATTGTATCCTGTGCCACTTTAAAAAAAAAAATCAAATCTTACAAACAGTTGTTTCTTTATATAGGTGGAAATAAGCAAAGAAAGTTCTATAATTAGGAATGAATTGGAAGCCTGGTAAATAGGAATTAGAACATTCTAGATTTAGATCAAAGTAGGTCAGGGCCGAATCATGCTGTGTGATAAAGAAGTATTTATTCTTTTTGAGTATTTTTACAAAGTGGTGGCTGATAACTAATAAAATTATTTAAAATTATATTTCAGAAATTTTCCTTCCTTCCTTCCTTCCTTCCTTCCTTCCTTCCTTCCTTCCTCCCTCCCTCCCTCCCTCCCTCCCTTCCTTCGGATCCTTACTAGTGATTTATAGTGTTTTCCATATCCAGCCATTGTTGTGCCAATGAATCGGTATGGAGGACAGGCTTAATATCACAAGATCTAGAAGATGCTATGTACAGTATTACTGGAAAGAAATAGCCCATTTTTGATCATTTACAAAGAAACTCACATCTTGGCTTAATATGAAAAAATTAAACCTACAATTTTCTACCTTGGGGTAAACCCTGCTGAATTTTGTGGACCTATTTGAGTTTATGTGCCTAGGATCAGGTAGCATATCAGAGTCAATTTAATAACCCAGATAATGCATTCAGCATCCTGCAGTAAAAATATGAAAACTAATAATTATTGTAAGATATGTAAAAATAGCTTTCAAAATACTTTGCATCTTTTTTTTTAAAAAAAAGTAAAATAAAATTATAAGTCTCATTGTACTAAGAGATAGCACCTATTGTTTGGTGTTTGTTATTCCTCAAAACTTAAATTTCAACAATTTTGGCTCAGATTAAGGGCATATTTCTTTCAAAGATTTATTCTATTTTTAGTGATATAACCCTTTTGAAATCATTGTCTAGGCTACCTCAAAAATCAATCAAATTGATTATTGTTACAATCTACAAATAAGCACCAATGTTATACAGAGTTTAAAAAAAAGTCTCAAAGAATTTGGATCTAAATAAGTTCATACGGTAATGACTGAGATGGAGTTTTAGAATTTGCCTAGTTTCATAAATTGAGTTGGACTTATCTTCCATTTCTGCCTCAAATTTTATATTTCCTTGTCATACTTTAATGGAGTATGGAAATGATTAAACTGGAACTAAATGTGAATATATGCATGTGCAATGAAATATAAAGTAGAAAACTTCATAAAGATATCTTTGCATGATGAATTGCTACATGAATATAATGCCAGTAGAAAACTGTATATATTGTATGAGCACACTATTATATTTTTATATGTAGGTTGCATGAAATCTTCCATATTCAGCATTAATGTTGTTAGTGAACCTCATTCTAATGCCCATCCTTTGAAAAGTCTATTAGAAGCAGATTCATTTCTTAATGACCCAATGATGAGAAATTTTCTACAATAAGAATTTGGTTTGGCCTCTTCTCATTTATTTATTTTTTAAATGGCAAAACCATCTGTATTTGGAATAAATTCTACTCCTTTATTATAGATATTTAAATTAGCTGGATTATTTATTTTGTTCAGTCTATTTAGAGTGTATTAATTTATGTATTTTTCAAAAGTCTGTGTATGGTTTTTGCACAAAAATGCAGTATAAACACATTTTAAAATAAATTATGCATAGGCAGTAAATAATTGTAGCTTGTTGGAGCTTATCACCAATTTGGAGCTTCTCACTATATTATCTAAAACGTATGTGCACTCACCACAAAGGACTGTGCATGGACAATCTTATGGAAGAGGAATATATGGAATAATTTTCCCATGTATAGAAGTTTCGTTTTGACTTCAGATTATAAAATCAGGAAGATTATTTATGTCTATGTAGATTGTCCAGATGATGATTATCCCAAAGGTGCTTTCCTTCAAAAGGCAACTGAACTTTCTTCAAACAAAACAAGAATGTCCAGCTGCCTTTTGGGAAAAAAAAACACCTTGCGGAAGATTTTTTATATATCAATCCACAAAGTGCTTAGGATCTAGTTGAGCTCCTCTACAATATACTGTATGGCAATGCTACTATACTCATTTTCACTTGGAATGAGTCTCATTGAATATAATAGGACTTACTTCTAAATAAGTAAGATACACTTTGATAGCAGTTTATTTAACATTTCAGTTATTTCCATGCTATCATAGTATAAAGGGATAAAGTTAGGAAACAATGATGAATAACTTCTCTGTTTGGAATATTTGTAGCTCTTGATCTTGCTATTTCAAGTATATTCAAATTCTTATTGGCAATTCCATTATAGTTCTTCTGTACTGCCACCTCTGATACATGCAAACAATAGAGTACTATGATTTGAGTGAGAGTGTGTAGGGGTGGGGAAGTTGTTTTCTATATATAAGCAAACTGTTGTCTAGAGTTAATATTTTTCTCTAATTAGCTTGCACAGAAAATTAGAGGTAAATTGTACTCTGAAGTGTATGTAATGCACTCTAACTTCCTTCTTCCCAAAGAGACTTGGTTCAAGATTTGGCACAACAGTGGTTTTTATACCAAAGCCATACTCCAGCTTATTTGAAGATGGCAGCAGGGAAAGAAGGACACTAGTAGTAGAATCTATTGAAGTCCCAGCAACTGCATAAGAATGATAATAAAATGATCTCTCCTTCATTCTGCAGTTGTCCCCATGCTATTTAAACTGATGTGAACTGACGGGAAATAGTATAAACTTATTATCATTTTTAAAAAATTGCTCATTTTATTTTATAATCTCATAGAGCAGTGCTTCTTTATTTGTGGTTATGGAAAGAGAGACATGGAATCAGTGGCCATTTCCGTACACATTCTGATGGCACCTAATAAGAACAAAAAATTGTTTGCTTCCATTGCATGCTGAAAAGTCTTTCCAAAGAGACCTTCCAATCAACCTATAGCATGATCATAAGAAAATAAAAACAAGGCAATGCTCATCTGTACAATACAGTTAGAATGACTGGCGAGAAACCTCAGTGTGGAGTTACTATACTTTGGAGTTCAGAGAGGAAAACTGACACATGGCTTCCTGGAGTGATACTCTCTTTTTATTTAAATTATGCTGCCATTCATTATTTCCTTCATTTGAAACTCTGTAGCCCATCATCCTAGACTTCTCTAGACTATGATTTTTCTAATAGCTACAGCAAGTATCCATAAAGGACCAGCTCATAGAATTTCTGTGCTGGTAGCTTTCAACTTTAATCTAAAACACAATGTGACAACTCTGAGATTGGGCTGCAACATTTCAGACTGCAGGAATAAAAACATACACAACTATATTCTCCTCAATACGGAAACGCTCCAAGCACAAAAAAACACTACCAAGTCAAAATTAAGATTTTACCTTAGCTTTCTTTTTGCCATGCTAGTTTTCTTGGTGCAAGAGATTTTTTTTTAAAATAGAGAACTATTAAATCAAGTTAGACCAGAAGACTATTCTCTCAAGAATATTTACATCTAGAAATGAGTAGATTTTCTTTAGTTTATACCTGCTAAGCACCTTTTCATTATTCAGCCTACACCTTAAAATTGCTCAGGCAAGGCCATGCTTTTTAATGGTGCCACTATTTAACAAGAACAATCAGACAGCAATTTGCATGTTGGAACAAGGATTTCACTAACTCACTTTTAAGCATGGAAATGAGTTATTACTCTGGTTATTACTCAGGTTGTACTTTCAATAATATTGATTACAAATGAAGGTAAATATACATGTCCCTGGATAATGTTGCAGGATCCAAACTGAGTTGGTCACCCGGAACAGAGATTTCTTATTCCAAGATTTCTGAATTGTCCCATACTTCGGGAACTTGTCAATCTCCAGCCCATCTCAAAGGATGGGCTCCAGCACAAGTTTGAAAACTTGGAAGAACAAACCTCTGTTACCAATGACTGACTTCGATTGGACCCTGCAACAATATTGATTAACGAGCCCATTTTGTATAACGTGACACTAGGGTGGAGTTGATAACATTTTGAAAGTGCAGCCAAGTTGTGCAACAGGTACTACAGGTAGAAAAAGTTACAGCTATTGTTATAATTAAAACATTGATATATTGTATGCAATCAGGTACAGTGTGGGATTTTCAACACTGTACTGTTTCAGCCAATGCTTGGTGAACCAGGAGTATTTTCTTTTTATGAAAACATTGAAATAGGGTACCACCATAGATTTAGGGGATTGGAAGTAATTACATAAATGCTCATAGTATTCAACATTTGAAAATATCCAATTTTACTATTTTGGGATTCTTGGCTCCTTTTTGGGCCTCCCTTAGTATTAAAACTTAATGTCTAAAAAGTTTTTGCTTACTATGTAATTGATGGATGCAATATTCTTGTTGGGATTAAAGAGCAGCTACATAAATTCACAAAGGTAACTGCCAACCATTGATCAAGAAGCCTAAATCTGACCCATTTGACGTGGAATAAAAACCCTATGAACCAGACAAAATAAATGGACATAACCAATTGGACAAAACATTTTGGTGGGCAAAAAAGGAACACAAACTATCCTAGTGTCACACACAAACCTAGTGAGAAATCTGAAAATAGCAGGAAATTCTGGAAGAAAGTAGAGATTAAAATGACATGATGGCTGTATTCATAAATATACAAATTATGTCTAATACGGAGAGTTCTAGTTTTCATAGATTCGAGGATGACATTTTGATAGCATACAGTTACTAAAATTATGAATTCTTCTCTCTTTATTTCTGCCACAATGAAATCATGACCTTATGCTATCACCATGGCAACCATGTTTGAACTCTAGTAATCAAGTTCTTGCATAAAAATAGGTGCTCCTAAGAGTATTACTGTTTCCATGACTGGATCCTTGTAAGTCAGGGGTGAGCAACCTTTTTAGGTGTAGGAGCTCCAACAAGTAGCTGCCTCTGAGGTTGTAAGAATTTGGTCATTGATACTGTGATGTCATTGAAGGGGTTAACAATTTTGGCTCCATTTATGCGTGGTTTTGGGTGGGATGGCTCAAATAGCAAAATAATTATTTAATGTTTAAATCATTCATTTTTGTTTTGTTAAACTTCCTGAGGGAAACATTGGTCCAATTTGGGGATTTTTTAAAGGATGCAATTTCAGGGGTTTTAAGGGCGCATCAAACCTCCGCAACAGTTAAAGTCACCCATTTTCCCCTTAACTCCCCTCCATCAAAACTGCTCTCACATGTTTTAGGAGGTTCTGAGCAGTAAGAGTGGGGTGCTGAGGGTTCCCAGGGGCGAATGAGTTGCTCATCCCTACTAAACAAGGCTTTAAAAATAATCTTAATATAGGAAAATTTGGAAGGCACCATTTTTCTTACCCTTGCCAAGGAAAACCAGAATTCCTTTTCCTTTATTTCAGAATTATTTAATATTTTAAATCCAATCCTTCTTAAAAGAAGGATATGGTTATTTTTCTTGCTTTAAAAGGGTGACATTCACTAAAAGGTAATGAATGGCCCCACGTGACCAAGGGAGCTTTATATTTAAGCAAGGATTTGAATCTAGGTATTAATGCATCCTATTCAATGTTCTAACCACCATAATACATTGTGATAAATTATATACTATGTAAATATGATCCTTAGGGATTCCCTGCAAAGAAAATCTTACATACAGAACTACTTCCTGTTAGATGTACATTGGATCAATGTAAAACCATTGATCTGATTACTGCATACAATTCTAAATGATTTACATGTCCTTTGCATGGTTGAATGTGATCACATTATTCTTTGGACAGCTAATGCTTCTTTGAATTAAACCTGCAAGAATCAAGAATTTCCAATATCTTCCTTTTCCAATATTCAAAGATTAATTATTTCTCCTCATTAATTTCCGGAATAGTGCTATATAAACAATGTTAGCTTGATGGGAGAAATATAATCCAGAAGAAAAGGGAAAAGAAAAGGAGTTGAAATACTTTTTGTTCCCCTCCCATCTTATTTATTTATCATTGTATACCAGTATTTTCATAGCAGATTTTAAACAATTAACCAAATTAATCCCAGAGATAAGAGTTATTCCACTGCAACCCTGGGCTCTGCTTATTTCAATAGGCCAAACCATGATTATCCAGTGAATTTCTAATGTAAGATCACTGTTCTTTGCCTCCATTTGGTTAAAGACACCTCTGAACGTTGACATGAACACTGCATGATGAAAAAGGTGGACCTGCTGATATATCATAGAACATCTTGTCCCTCCCAGTCCTGTTAATTGCACAGTTTGCTGGGTTATTCTCAAGGTCTTGGGAGGAACTGCTGCATTTGAATAGCTGAAAATCTCTGATGACTTTTGATATCTCTTTTGATCTTCCATTGTCCCCACTGCCATCAGTCTTTGCATAACATCATGCAGTTAAAATAACAGTAAGAACATATAACCATTGCACACACTGGGGAAAAAAACCTACCTAAGTAACAAATTCCATTTGTGATGTATAGGTTACGCAGTCAGGAAACTCAAAGGCAATCAAATGAACCCATTTGACTCAAGCAAAGATATTTTTTTCTGTAGTATACAACTATCCACTGTTTTCCTCATTAAATCAAGGCTTTTCCCCAAAGTATGAGCAAGCATTTCATTGATTTAACAAGAAGATTGCTAGCATTAAGAATCACATCACTGTTATCATACTGGCTAGAACATAGCTCAGGTTTATCAGATGGCAAGAACTGGTGAAAGTTGAGGGTCAATAAAAGGTTGGTTCACACATGCAATTTTATCACAAGGAATGAAGCAGGGGATGGTCTATGTATGTGAACATGCTATCAATTATTACAAATGAAATTGTATTTGTTCACCATAAGGCTTTTCACTGAAGCCTGCTCACACAATCAGATGAAAGTCATCAGGTTAATCAGTCTTACATATATATGTGCGTGAACCAGCCTCATGACACACATGTGCCTCAACATTGTGCAGAGGAATAAATTATTTTTCAGACCATTTATGAAAGAGATTGCCCTCTATTATTAGCAGAGAACATTTTTTCTTTCAGATTAACTAAACACTCTCACAGCTAGTGATAATATAAAACTAAACTATAAATTGATTAACACGTATTTAGCACTTTTTGTCCATCAGCTTCTGAGATGGTTAGCTGGGCCTCACAACATCCCTGTGAGGTAGGTCAAGATAATCACAAATAATTTACAAATAGATAAGTTGAAGACACAACAAAACCTATTACGGAGAGATTTCACATTGTTCAAAGACTCTACAACAGAAATAGAAACCACAAGTTTCCAATGAACAGTCTTCATCACAACCCCAACATCACAACCCCAATATCATCACTGGTATCAAACAAAACCTGAAATCTATATATATATATATATACCAAATCAGTTAGTCCTTTTCGTGTTCAAAGAAATACAATGGCATAATAAAACTGTTGGAAAATACAAAATTATCCTTGGTGTTGTTAAATTCATCCTCCCCTCCTCTCTCTCTCTCTCTCTCTCTCTCTCTCTCTCTCTCTCTCTTTCTCTCTCTCTCTCACACACAGACACACCTTTTCTTTCACCAGATTCACAACATACATTGGGGAACAAAGACAATTTCATGGCTAGATTGCTCTCAGCCTATAGATGTTTCTTTCCCACATGCTATAATTATTCTACTCCACAGACTGCTTCATATATGCAGACCATCATTTGAAGATTACAGCAACAAATGATGACATATTTCTTGCACATGAATGTAAGTGGTTTTCATATTGCCAACAGTCATATCAACACAATGCTTTTCAGTGGAATCTTTTCCCACATTCAGCTTTGACTCTCCCACTGTAATGAATCACATGGCCATTAAGAGACCTCTGTGAGTGAATTAGCCTGTGGTTCAAAGAAGATGCAGTGGAAACATACACACTTGTCAATACCATTCCTAAATTTCTTGGAGCTTACAGAATCTTCTAGTACAAAATAGTACTTTGGTGTCTGGTTAATATTTACTGGT
The DNA here is from genome assembly GCF_009769535.1 of Thamnophis elegans. Classification (NCBI taxonomy): domain Eukaryota; kingdom Metazoa; phylum Chordata; class Lepidosauria; order Squamata; family Natricidae; genus Thamnophis; species Thamnophis elegans. The sequence continues at coordinate 111,184,263 of NC_045544.1, read as the reverse complement.
GATTCTGTAGGAGGGTTCTTAACTGTTTTTTTTTTAAAAAACCCTGCTTCTAGAAGAAATCAGTGATTGTATTGTAAACTTTTATTTAGACCTGTCAATACTGAAACAGTTTGTGGCAGAATGCCTCAATGAAACATTTGCCCACATTGCTTTGGGGGTAGCCTTGAGATGTCCTATTAGCTGAGCTTCCCTGCACCAGAATATACCTGAGATACAAAGATAAATACTGATCTTTCCTTCAGCCTCCATGCACTGAACAGTCAAGGCCACCCTGAAAATGTCTAAGGCAGCAGACAAATATGGAAACATTTCCAACAATTTTCTGAAACAGAAATGATTTCCTTCTCTTTGTGTGAAATGTTCCAAGTAGGCTACCATGGTTTAATTTTGTAAAATGTTGGAATTGGGGTGTATGTGCAGAATCAGCAGTGTGTAATTTTTTTTTACTGACTCACTGAGGCCTTGTGCCAAACATGGCACAGCAAAACAGGCACAAGAAGGCTTTTGTAGTAGAATAGGTTGCAAACTAGCAAATCACCAACTCCAGAGTAAATACGCAGGTGTACGAATAGTAGCCATGCCTTGGCGCTTGCAGCCTTTAGATTTTGTTTTACTCCAAGCACCTCTGGGATTCTGTTGAAATATGCCAGGACAGAAATGTTGCTTTAGCACCAATTTTTCAAACTTTCCATACTTCTCTTATGGATAATGCTATCTGAGGATTATCTGCTATATGCAATATAATAGAACCATATTTAATATTTCATGTTGATGGAGTAGATGCTGTCTACATAAACTTTGGTGGAAGGAAACAATTGGCTACCCAACTCTTGACATTTGGGATTGGAATTAAGACATTAACCTTCCACAAAAATTGTGCCAAAGTTGGTCTTGGTTTAAGACACAATTTCTTTCCTCCCCTCCCCCCAAAAACCTTATACATTTGAAGGGAAGGGTAGCATACAGGGATGTAAGGCACAGGCATCATAATTTTCCTTAAGACTAATTTGTTTGTGCCAGAAGCCACATTACAACTGGGGATCATTCTTCTCCTAATTGATCAAAAAATATGACATCAAAAATTGTGGGTGGGGGGGAGTCTGCAGATAAATTATATGCAAATACATGTTAGTGAAGCCCCCACATTTTATTCATAACCTCTTGTTATTTACTATGAAAGTAGGGTTGAATTGAAGCACCATTTAAAGATTTATTTCCAGAATGAAGAAATGGCATAATTGGAATTCATTATTGATTTATTAAGTATATGCCTTATCTTTCAATTACAAATAGAACTAAAAGTTAATATAGATATATGTGGGCCATACAAGCTTTGAAAATAGAATTGGAAGAAGCATTTTGGATTTGATACAAATAGGACGGAAGCTCTTTGCTCTTCATTACTACAACAATCACTTCTTTTTTTATAGGCTTCCCTATAGAAGCCTGAATAAAATTATGTCTGCTTTAATTAGTAGCAGAAGAGTGCTGTGTTCCTGGATGGATAATTTATTACATTTATATTCCAAGATTCTTCAAGGATCTCAGAGCCAGGTACCCATTTTTCCATCCACCCCTTCCCCACACAATATGATCTTTCAAACTGTTTTTAATGTTAGGTCAAGAGAAGATAATGACTACAATGTCATTTAGTCAGTTTCATAAGAATATAAGCATTTGATCTTGAGTTTTCCCAGTCTTAATCTGACACTAACTATTATATCCAACTCAAACAGAACTACAGGGAGAGCGAGGATTATATTTATTGCTGAGAAGCTAAAGCAGGGGTGTCCAAACTTGGGAACTTTAAAACTTACGGACTTCAACTCCCAGAATTCCCAGCCAGCATGGCTGGGGAATTCTGGGAGTTGAAGTCTACAAGTCTTAAAGTTCCCAAGTTTGGACACCCCTGAGCTAAAGCAATTGCTTTCTCAAGTGAACAATTCTTTGAAATAGGCTGGCCCATTGTGAAAAATTGTGGGTATTCTAACAAGCGACCACAAGGACTATCATACATAATACTAAAATGGCTGTCAAGGTGGACCTAGCTGGTCACAAAACAGCCATTTATTGGAAGGTTACTTTTACTTTTGCTATTACTTTTTCTTTACCAGAGGCTCATTTTGAAATTGAATACTGAAGAGACCCCTCTGGCTCTTGCATTTTGGCAAGAAAGTCTTGGAGTCTCTGAAGCATATCCTATGCTTCCCTTTTCATGGTAATCCTAATGGAAAACAAATGAGACAGTTGACCAGAGAGCATTGGGCACTGAGGAAAATGTCAAACTGGTGCCAGTAGACACGAGACCCCCTCTATTTGAATGACTTACTGGGTGCATAGTTGTCATCACTTAAAGGTACCTTGGGAGCTATCACATACTGGATGACACATAAAGTTTGATATAGTGCTAACAATTTTATAGAATGACATCAATAATAATAAAAACTAGAAGCTTCTCTTCCACTTTGGTTGTTGTAAACATTCTTCCTTTAAGGCTGAAATCCTATAGCCTTGAGAATAAGTAAGGGTTACTTAGATTTGAACAGCATAGGTTTGTGCTTTAAGCAAACTTTTCATCTTCCATAGAAACAACTTTAGAAGGGTATGTGTTAATTTTTTTTATTAGGCATCAACTGTTTCTTCTTCATTACACTGACTAATATTTGGAAAGCTATCCTGGTTTCTTGAGGGAAGAATGGCCATCAATATTTAAGGAACATCAAGTGACTGCAGTGGCATAAAACAGAGAGGATAGAGATCTGCAATAGGGACAGCACATGTTATGCTGATAGTTTTCTACCAGCAAAAGAATGGGCATTTCTCTCTCTCTCTCTCTCTGTATTTTAAGTGAGCAGTAGTGAAAGGCCCTAAACTACAATTAATAGGGAGTTTTAAGTACCTCCCTGCAGCTAGAAAATAACCACATCAGTGACTTACTCTCCTATATGGGGGAAGATAATTAAAGAATGTGCAAAAAGAAGAAAAGTACAGAGAGAAAATTACCTGAAGCCTTCTAGATCAATAATTGTCATGACAGGCAGACCTTTGTTAATATGATGCATTACCTGTAGTAGTAGATGGCTGAAGTCCATGATATGAAGATTTTTCTATTCATTGAATTTCTTTTCATTTTTTAAATGTTTAGCTCGTTTCAGATAGGAGCTGTTATCTAACTCAAAGTCTAATGAAGCACAGTCCCATAATGACTACAAAAAGGCTGAATTACTTTTATTATGATAAATTAGTCAATCAATAGAATGATTCATCTTCATGTAGAAGAATGTACTATTATGGTTGATGGCCTGAACTAAAGTGTATTACATTATAACTGTTCAATATAAACATATATTCTATACTACTGTATTTGAAAATTGAAGCATTGCTGCATATTTAAGACATACCTTCACTTCCTTCTCTAGTCCTTTATTTTCTATTAATTACCTATATCCTAAAAACTGTCTTAATAAACAGGTTTATTAAAATACAAAAATAATTAAGAATTCCAATACATATCTGGGATGTTACTCCCAAGTTAAAAAAAAAATGAATTGCCACTTTAGCTCAGAACTGCTTACAATTGCAAATCAAACTTGCTCTATGGCAAGTTTTGTCAGTCTTACTTGCTATTTATTATTTGGATATAGTGGTAATGGAGGAGAAATTTAAAAATAGAACAGTGGCAGCATTTTGTCAGAGACTAACCATTTGTAGAATTCTTTACACATAATGAGTACTTCAACCCAAAGCCCTCATTTTTAATCTTTACAGGTAAAATGTTGTGTCAGTCTAGCATTGTTCATTTTTATGGGGAAAAAAATCAGAAAGGGAGACCATGTTCATTATTAAATTAGGATTGCTAATAAGGATAGAGTTATTATATTGACCCAAACATTTTATAATTCTTTGCATTTTTTGCCTTTGTATGAAAATATTTTCCCTAATTTTTCTGTCATTGAGAGTGAGGGGTAAGCAAGTTTTCTTAAATAAATAAATACAAGTGGGTATCTATTACATACATTTAAATAATAAAGGTTCTGCGTATGGGCATGAAATTTCAATTTTAGTATGTGCCTGCCCTCCAATTAAAAAAAAAAGAATACAGTGTTTTCTTAAAAGTAGGAGGTTTGAAATAGGACTATCCTCAGTAAATGGGGGGAGGGGAGAGGGGGGGAATGACAGTGGATAAAAGGATGGTCGCATGACAAATTTCAGTAAGAAGCCCAGAGTTGCTAAGTCTAAAATAATTATTAATTGCCCTGAGACTAGTAAACATTTGGCTTTTTTTTTAAATAATAAGACTTTTGTGCATTTGGAGTTTACCCTAATAAATCCTCAACCCTTTTCTGAAGCATATTTGTAATAATAATGATAATAATGCCTGCATCACTGCAAAATCTGTTACTGTCAGGTATATTCAGGTGAAAAGAACTTTCAGCTTAACAATATACAATTCGTAAGACTTTTTTTCAAATGCTTCCACCAGTTTAGTTTTACACCCATTCTCTCTTGTTGGAATTCTGTTCTGAAGATATCTATTTGGCTTAGATCGCTATGCATGTTTTTTTAAAATTTCACCCATACCCCAAAACTGGCATTGGTTTTGGATGGTTCACTTGTTCCCCTTTTGTCCCTCGGTTTTGATGGCAAGAGACTGAAACCTTAGATGCCCTAGACAAGAGAAAAATAATTTTAACAAAGCGATTCGTGAATGGAAATATTGTACACAGTCTGCTATTCCAGCTGAGAGCCAAAGAAGAAAATAAGCAAAATGTTAACCTTCAGACATCAAATATGGTTTATGCAGACTTGCAGAGTCTAGCTGTAGAGTTTTCCTGTGAGCAGGTATCTGAAACGTTGAGGTTGAAATTCTATACTAATCTGTCCTGTTGTTGTTTGAATGGTGGTTTCTTTTCTACATACATTCAGCAGAGGACATCATCAGAACAAGTCTGTGTTTGTAGTTTCCCAGAAATGCTATTAGAGTCAAATGATTCTTGGCTAAATCATGACAACTATAGAAACAATAGAAATATTAAGCACCAAATTTTCACCAGAAACACATCAGTAATGAGTTATTTCCATAGAGATTCAATCCTTCATTTTCATTTTTTTTGTTTTCCTTTTTTCCTTAGAAAATAGAAAAACATAAACAAACCAGAGAATGCCATAAGATCACTTTAAGGCTCACACAAAAACAAGCTGCATCATTGCAAATTCAATTCACATATCCCTCTTCGTAGCCTTAAAATGATGCCTGTAGTCAGAAGCCCAATTTCCAATCAAAGCATGTTCCTTTAAATGGACTTTCTTTTTGCTACTATGCTGAGTTTTATTAAGACTGAAAATGATTGGGAGAGGGGAGGAGAGAAATTGTTATGGAATTTTAAAATGCTTTATAAACTCCTTCAAATAGTATTTCTTTTCTCTCATGCTTGTTTTTGGTACTTAATTTAAAATTAAAGGCTATCTAAAAGGTGTGATCAGAAATCAAATAGACCAGTTATGCTTTGAAGTTTAAAGATGTCAATGACAATTGCATTGAAAACCAATAAAATAACTTGCTTTTGAAGATGTGCACCTTGGTTCAACTTTTTCAGACAAGGAGAGATGTAAATGGATGTAATGCTTTCCCTATTCAATTCACAGCAATAATCAGTTTTGCGCATCAATGTTTAAAAAATATCTCCAGTTTTCAATGAACTGGGCAGACTCTGTGCCAGAAGGGACATTTTTTGTGCTTCTGAGCCATGCTAATTGTTGAGTCATTGTACAACAGATGCAAATAAAAATCTGGGTTTCATTGCTTTTGGGGGGAAAAAAGAGGATATACCCTGAGATTCAAGCTTAATACAGTGAATCATAAAGAATGACCCCCTTTTTTCCATAGCAGGGATGCAGTTAATGTACATTCCCATTCAAAATGACATGAGAAAGTGGAACTTAAATATATCAAATCAGAGTAACTTTTATGCCAGTCAAAACACAGCCATGATCCCTCTTTAAATTTAGCCTGGCATTTCCTTCACTGGGGGTAGGTGGGAGGGTAATCATTTTCACCTGTCTTGTGCCAATCTAACAAAACCAATGGCATTTCCTTTTTACCTGATTCTTTTGTACAATTTCATATTATGTATAAACACATACACACACCTATGTATGCGTGTGTACACTATAATCTATTTATCTATCTATCTATTTATATGTCATTAAAATAATCAAAACATTTTGCATGAGGAAGGTGACAGTACGTAATGAAACTCAGCACCTAAGGGCATAAGGCAGTTGTAGGTTTTTTGTTTGTTTGTTTTATTTTTTTTTATTATTAGTATTATTATTTTCAATCAGCACCAATCCCTATAATAATGTCCTACACTTGGTGTAAGATATAAAACTCAGAGGTGAAGTAATTAATTTTTCTCCAACCTCTGAATCGTGGAAGTTTGCAATACTGGTTGGTTTGTGTTGTTGTTCTTGCTTTCTCCTGTGTGTAAAAAACAAAAGAAAACCTTTCATTTCATTTTTACTTATAAAACATAGAGGATCTCTCTTTCCTTTAAATACATACAGCAACCAGAAAGAAAACTTATTGGAAGGTTATTTCAGAACTGTCTTGACCATAAACAGTTAACCCACCTCTCTCCCCCCGCCCCATGAAATCCCTCTTTTAATAGGTGGGTGTTTATTTGCAATAGTGTACATGTCTGTGTGTGTGTGTTTGTGTGTGTGTGTTTGTGTGTGTGTGTGTGTGTATAGGGGCATTTGCATTTAAAGGAGCGTTTAAAGTGAAGATTCATACTGTAGCAATTCATACAAGAGAGGTCCATCTCTATACCTAATGCCTACAGCCGTGGGGGTGACGTACTGGAGAATGTTTATAGTCCTTCTCAACCTTCGGTCTACAAAATGAGCATCCCAAGCTGGGTATCTCTTTCTTGGGATGTCTATCTTAATGAGAGGGCCTTCTGGGTGGAATGGTCTCCCAGACGGAGTTGATGGCACCATAGCTCTCACTTGGAAAACTGGTAAGCATGTGTCAGCTGTGAGTTCCTCCTGTTGCTCCGTGGCCGCTCTGGGTGGCGTAGCCTGGGCCACCCTATACCCAGGGGTTTGAGGAGCCATGGGTTCAATGTCAGGGGGCAAAGGAATGCCCCAGAGCAGCTCGGCGCAACAGGAGCTGGCAAAAATCTTAGCTCTCGGCCCCATGGGATGCAGGACGCCGTAATATAAGAGCATCAGCGCTATCCCAGCAGCAAAGCTAAGAAAGACACAACAAAGCGCTGGCACAGCATATGAGTCAGTGGTGTCGGGATCTCGGTAACAATACCAAAGGAGCGTCAAGGCAGCATTCTCTGTCAAGACTATGGTGTAATAGGCAAACATTCGGTATCGGGTCCGCCCTTCCTTGACATTAAACCAGCAAAAAATGTACACAATCCCTACCACCATGTTGAAGAGAATTTCTTCCCATTTAGACATGCAGAAATCTGTCCCACCATGGATGATCCAGAAGGCCATGGCACACCAGTGGACCACGACAAAGATCCCAAAATAGAGCTGGAAGATGGAAGCAAAGAGGGCAAAAGAGATAACTCTGGATGAGATGGTGAAGAGACGCCAGAAGAGATGGATAAGGGCTCCTCTATAACTCATGCTCTTCTTATCATCCCTAGAGTCCCGGAGAAGCTTGTGATAGGAGGCTAGCACCCAAGCCAGGGACATCAGGGAGGCCACAGAGGATACACCTGCCGGGAGAACACACACAAATCCACAGAGTTAAACTGGAGACACAGGAGAAAGGACGCAGTTGCTTACATCATCCTCTTGAGGGGCAGGTGTGAAACATGATTATAATGCGAGTCAGGTTAGCGAAAAAGATCTAGAGGAGGAAGAGAGAGAAAGAGAGAGAGAAAGAGAAAGAGAGAGAGAGAGAGAGAGAAATAAGCATAAACATGATCCCACCTGTAATAAATGCTGACTACCATTTGCATAATTTTATCACCTACAGAAGCAGCAACTGTAATTTATATGCAGTTATGGTTTATGATGATGCCTGTCATTGCTTATCAATAAAATGTCATGATTCTTAAATTGCTAATATCCTCTGTGACATCACAACAAGTAAGCAAGTAACAAATAAAAGAATAACAGAGTTGGATGGGACCTTGGAGGTCTTGTAGTCCAGCCCCCTGCTCAAGCAGCAGATTCTATACCATTCCAGACAAGTGGCTTTCCAGTCTCTTCTTAAAAGCCTCCAGTCATGGAGCTCACAACTTCTGAAGGCAAGTCGTTCCACAGGTTAATTGTTTTCACTGTTAGGAAATTTCTCCTTAATTTTGTAGGTTGCTTCTTTCCTTGATCAGTTTCCATCCATTGTTTCTTCTCTTGCCGTCTGGGGCTTTGGAAAATTGGTCGATCCCCTCTTCTTTGCGGGAGCCACTCAAACATTTGAACACTGCTATCATATTACCCCTAATCCTTCTTTTCACTAGACCAGACAAACGCAATTCCTGCAACCGTTCTTCATACGTTTTAGCCTCCACCCCGCTAATCACCTTTGTTGCTCTTCTCTGCACTCTTTCCAGAATTGCTACTTCTTTTTTTATAATATAGTGATCAAAACGGGATGCAATATTCTAAGTGTGGCCTTACTAAGCAGTACTAATACTTCACGTAATCTTCATTCTATCCCTCTGTTACAGGGGTGGGTTTCTGCTGGCATTACAGCTGGTTCGGTGTGTAATTGCCTATAAATAGGTCTGCGCATGCGCAGAACATTTAAAAAGGTCAAAAAAAGATGTCGCAGTGACTGGGGAACTGTTTGGGTGCGTGGCGAGCATGCTGTCCTTACAGATTCAGAGACCCAATCGCAATTTCCACTACTGGTGCAAATCAGTAGGAACCCACCTCTGCTCTATTAATGCATCCAGGATTACGTTGACTTTTTTGGTTGCTGCTGCACACTGCTGGCTCATATTTCAATGATTGTCCATTAGGACTCCAAGATCCCTCTTACAGTCACTGCTTTTGAGCCAGATTTCATCTAATCTATACCTGTATATTTGATTTTTCTTGCCCAATGTAAGACCTTGCTTTTCTCTACATTGAATTTCATTTTGTTAGATAATGGCCTAAGTGATTATGATTTCTAACTTCCTGTATTAAAGTTGTCCAGGAAAAAAGGGAATTGTAAACTTTTTTCCCACTCTTATTTGAAATCCTGCCATTGAGGGACATTCGTTGAATTCAGCTCTGCACAAGATAGGCCCAGAATCTTCTGTCTATTCTGCCATTACATGTGCTCTCAGATATGTGACTTAGCTTAGTTTATATTCTGATTTATGCATGATAAGAAATCTTTGAAAGTGGCACTAGTGTAATTTTGTCCAATAGCCACAGGTTACAACAATTTATTTTAAAAGAGAGAATTAGAGAATCATGAACATTTACAAAGTGTTATTATATTGAGATATCTCCACAACAGAGTGGATAAATTTCAGAGTTTAGGTCATTAATCTACCCAGTTTTTCTACTCTGCTGCTGAGTTATGGCCTTTTCACAACAAGCTTGTAGTTGGTCTCCGAAAGAGAACTGACTCTGACCTCTCCACTTTTCTTCTCTATCTTGACAGTCTAGTTGCCTTTTACAGATATCATCCTGACCATAACACTTGATTGGGGATTCAGGATATCTGGCTATAGAGACTGGAGTCCATCTCTGCTCAACTGCCTGTGATCTGTGTAGCAGAAGACTTTGCTCCTGCAGTTGTCAGCCAAAGTTGCTGGCCAAACATCAAGTAATCTGTTGTTTAGACTATGGACACTAAATCCTAAAGCCCAAAACTAACTAATTTTTTTCCTAACTAGGATATTGGAGTGGCAAAACTTAAACAACCCAACTAAAATAGTGGCACAGACATAGAGAAGCCACCAATTTTGTGTTGTCTCCTGAAAAAGCACTTTTGGGACAACCATGACCTGGATGATTGAGAATCTCTACAGGCTTTTAGCAATACAATGTGGGATGAATATCCTTGAATAGTGTGGAAGTAGGAATGGATTTTTTTTGTGGGGGGATTGCAGACTACAGAAACCAGGAGCATTACTCAGGTGACCCTGAGGACACAGATAAACCTCCAAGTGCTTCAATGACCCTCTAAAACTTAAGGCCCAGGGGCTGGATCCGGCCCAGAGGGTGTTTAGATCTGGCCTATGGAGCCGCCCTGGAAACAGTGAAGGACCGGCCCACGATGCCTCTGCCAGTGAAAACGGAGCTCAGGGAGGCCTACCTAGGCTTCATTTTTGACCATGACAGACTCCTACAGCTCTCTGCCAGTGAAAACGGAGGCCCAGGAAGGCTGCACACTCTATTTTTGCTGGCAGAGGGCAACAGGAAGCCATCGCAGAAGAAAACAGAGCCTCAATGAGTGACGTTGAGCTGGCCACACTCACCCTGGCCATAGCCCCAGGCTGCTACCACCACTCAAGCCCCCGAGATCAAACACAACCCTGATGTGGCCCTAAATGAAATTGAGTTTGAAGGGATGGAAGGGAAAGTAAAGGAATGGAAGATTTTGTTAGCTGGTATGATTTGTTTTGTTCTGAGTCAGCCCAGTGAGCGGCATTAAGCTAGCCATGCCTACCCAGTTGACTATGCCTGCCCAGTTGGCCCTGCCCACCCGGCTCCCCGCAGTCAACCATAGCCCTGATGTGGCCCTCCATGAAATTGGGTTTGACACCCCTGCTGTAACCCTATAACAAAGTAGCATTATCATTCATAGTGTGACTCTGGCATCCTAGTTTAGTCTATCTTGAAGAGATGACACATTTCAACCTTCAGCGCACAACTCCTTATTTGTCAGATGACCCACAAACTGCTATCACATACGAGGAACAACAGTATCTTGCCTTCCTATCATTCATTGGAGTGGCATCTTTTATGGTGGATGGAAATCAAAATGGCAATTGTGATGATGTGAGTGAAGCCTCACTCTCTTTTTCAGTGCCACCTTAACACTTTCATCTCCTCTCTGCAAATGCCCTGGTCCACTGAGTGTTTCTGGATATTGTAGGAGTTATTCGGGAAGATTAAATTGCTGCTGAGTTAATTCTCTCCAAAGGCTGGATAAAGCAGAAATCAAGATCTTGAGGGCTCTTAAGATGTCTTAGGCCTAAGGACACTAGAATGCTCTAAAGCTTATGTGAGGTGGTCCTGTATGAGATAGTAGTGTTGTTTCACCAGTTTAGAACAATAACAAGAAATTGAAATAGCAGATAAACATGTCCTCCTATTATATGCTTGTGTGTGTGTGTGTGGAGGTAAGGAGAGAAAGAAAACAAACATAATTTCATTCTATGCTTGCTGGCACTATCTAGACCAATGCTTTTCAGACTTGGCAACTTTAAGATTTGTCAACTTCACTTCCAGAATAGCCACCACTGCTTCGGGAATTATGAGAGTTGAGGTCCACACCAGTGGTGAAATTCAATTTGTTTTACTACCAGTTCTGTGGGCATGGCTTGGTGGGCTTGGTGTGGCTTGGTGGGTGTGACAGGGGAAGGATACTGCAAAATCCCCATTCCCTCCCCACTCCTGGGGAGAGGATGTTGCAAAATCTCCATTCCCACCCCATTCTGGGGCCAGCCAGATGTGGTAATCGCCGATTCTCTAAACTACACAAAATTTTTGCTACCGGTTCTCCAGAACCTGTCAGAACCTGCTGAATTTCACCTCTGGTCCACACATCTTAAACTTACCAAGTTTGAGAAATAGTGATCTAAACTCAGAAAACCTAAAAACATTTAATTCGATATCCATTGCAAAAAAAATGAAAAAGAACAACTTGTCAGAAATTTATTTTCTACCCTTAATCAAAGGCCTCGGGGGTCTGTGCCTAGAAGCTAGTTTAGCTCACAGTACTTTGGAGTTTGTGAATTCTCCAAGTCCTTTTCAAACATAGGGGAAAAAATAGTTGTGCCATATCAGCAGTTATTTCGGAATCAGAATTTTCCATGAGTTTGTAAAAGAAAGTCCAGGATTAACGGAATGGGGTTAAATCCTATTCTCTGCCAAGACTTATTTCATAAACAAAATCATGGGAATGGGATGTGTTATGCTAGAAGCAGTGAATTGCTGAATTTGCATTCCTTCAGAGTTAATCAGTCAGAGGCTGAAGCTAAGGACAGGGTTTTAGAATGTTTTATATTCTCTTTTTAATACCTTTCTTCTCTTTCATTTTCTCTTCTGCCTCCTGTCCTCCCTCCCTCCTTCTCCCTCATCTCTTTATCCAGCAAGTACTGGACTGCTCTTGCCAGGGGACTGAACTGATCACCTATCTATGCCAAGGCAAACTATGGGCAAGAGTGATAGTGTTTTACCTGCCATTTTTAATGGCCAACATTCACTGTAATTTTTTCTTTCTCATGGTATTGTATCTGGTTACAATCCTTCAGATTCTACTTACTTTATACTATTACCTTCCTCCAAATTTATATTCAATAATTTACATGCAAAAAAAATTTCCATTGTTGAAATGGCACTATTATTATTAAATCACTCTATGGTTTCCTTCTTGGAAAATCAATATGTAATAGTGGAAAAGCAAATGCTAGACACCTGCCTTCCTCTCTAATGTTCCACAAGAATGTTCACTGCAAGACAGGCAGAGGAAAGTAGACTGAGATTCTGCTAAAGCAAGAATGAATGCCTTCTCACCGACTTTCTTCCGAGGAAACGCCTTTTAGCTTTCGGAAATTCTGAGCTACACCTTTAATCTTAAGGAAGTACAGGGTTGGGGGAATTGTGGAGTTCTTGGTGCTTCCCGAGCTTGCTTGTTTGCTTGCAGATACTATATTGCCCAACTAACTGTCAGGGCCATGCACTGGTGATGTTTCCTAGTTAGATAATGAAATGTCTGCAAGCAATCAACCAAGCTCAGAGACCACCAAGGATCCCACAATTCTACCCTTGTTAGAATAGAATAACAGAGTTGTAAGGGACCTTGGAGGTCTTCTAATCCAACCTCCTGCCTATGCAGGAAACCCTACACCACTTCAGACAAATGGATATCCAACATATTCTTAAAAATGTCCTGTGTTGGAACATTCACAACTTCTGGAGGCAAGTTGTTCCACTGATTAATCATCCTTAACTGTTGTTGTTGTTGTTAGTTGCGAAGTCATGTCCAATCCATCACGACCCAATGGACAATGTTCCTCCAGGTCTTCCTGTCCTCTACCATCCTCTGGAGTCCATTTAAGCTCACACCGACTGCTTTGGTGATTCCAACCAGCCACCTCATTCTCTGTTATCCCCTTCTTCTTTTGCCCACAGTCTTTCCCAGCATTAGGCTCTTCTCCAGTGAGAAGAATTCTACCCTAAAGTACAGTAAAGTATTTTCTTAAATTGGGGGAATTTCCCTTGACTAATGTAAAGGACTATATCAACCACTGAACCTTCCACCTGGGTGAGCAAGCCAAACACGTCCCAAACTCTTCCAAAACAAGGAGCACCAGTCAGGTCACTTACACGGTAAAGCTTCTGCACGGTTCTTCTGGATCATTATGCAGAGTTGTAGCACCAATTGTGGGGCACTCTCGAGAAAGGTCTCTAAGAGGCGCAGCATGTTGACATCTGCATACTCGTACATCATAGCCCAGTAAAAGCGCCGCTGGTGTTCCTTTTGCCTCTGGCTTTGGATCCCCAGATACATGGTTCGGATATACCTGGAGACAGGAAGAAAGTATGGACAAAATATGAAATGATGAAAGAATCCGGTGAAAGGTAATTCTTTCATCCATGTTAGTTCATTGTCTCTCTTCCTAGCTCCCATGTTTTTCATTGAGGTTTATCATTCTTCTGAGCCAGGGATGGCTAGCCTTTTCTGGACCAAATGCCCAAAGCACACCTGTACCTGAACCCCCAAAATGCAATGCGCCCCATCCCCCACACATGTGCACGTGGGACCCCCACATGCCTCCCTGCAATTGTGCATGCGGGCCCCTGTACACCCCCACACATGCACATGCGTGGCAGACCCCCAAAGACCAGCTGGCTGGTGGGAGGTGCCCGCACATGCACAGCAGAGCTGAACTGGGGCGATGGCTCATGTGCCCAGAGAGAGGGCGCTGCGTGCCACCTCTGGCACATGTGCCATAGGTTCATCATCATGGTTCTAAGCTGTACAGTCAGAGATATTACTTCTTTTCTCAATCTAATACATTTTCTTACATTTTCTTAAATGAAAAGATTTATTATTTTTCCTTGTTTGGGGAGGATGCAGGTGATGTATTGCAACAAAGAATCAATTTAAAGCAGTATATCTTGTTCTCCAACAAGATCAGAATGGAGTTCCTTCTTTAAAATGGAAAAAAAATTACAAGTATTTTTTTAATATGAGGAATAATTCTTGTAGGTCAATTAAAGAGGAGCAGTTCCTTATTTTATCAAAATCTTTCAAACTGACTGTCATTGAAAAAACGATGGCAAATTTACATATCTTACTTGAATTCTAGACTTACTAGAATTAGTTGGAGTACTTTGGGGTATGCATACAATAGATAAGATTGTACTATGAATATTGTTGGCTGACCTTCATGTATAGGTTAGCACCATAGCATGATTTAGATTTATCAGGTTAGCACCATAGCATTTTCATCTATTTAATATGAACAGCAGTTACATACACCTCAATATCATCATCTTCATTTCTTTCTTACAAACTTGACAGATTTCAAGTACTTACGGCTTGTAACCCTGCGGTGAGCATCCAAAACAATATTTTTAAAATGTTTTGTCTAACACCAAAGTTCAAACACACTGATAATGTATACTTTAGCCCAGTAAACCTAAACAAGTGGGTTATTTAATTAGTTCAAAGTTTATGTGTCTTTATTTTCTTAGGAGATGGTGTTAACTCCATAAATCATGCATAAGTTAAGAATGGAAAAAAAAATGTGCTGTGCATAAATGAATAAAAGGACAATTCTGACCAATGCCTCTTACTTCAGAAAATAAATGATTGCAAAATGAATGAAAGTAATGCCTAAAAGCTTTCTTCAATGTGCAATGTGAGGATTGGTACCCATCCAGCCACTCACGAGTCTTTTGGATTGCATGGCCTTAATAAATTTAATAAAATTAAAAAGCAGATAACTTGATTAGAGAACTGGGATAGAGCAACTGTGTTCCACTACCAGAACTTCAGGAGGGGCTATTGATAGAGTATGCTTTCCTATCTCTCCCAAACAAACCACCATCAATCAGAGTGAACAACAATGATATAAATGGACAGAGATCCAGTTAAAGGCAAGTTATTATGTTCTTATTTTCAACGGTGAAAAGGATGGAGAGTGTCCATCATGTATGGTAAAATGGCTCTGGTGAAGCTCAAAAATTTCATCTTGATTTCTATAATAGCTGTAGTAATAGCAGCAAAACAAGGTTAACTCTGAATGAGGTAGGATGGCCTGGAAAACTTGTTTTTTTCCTAAAAGAATGAGCAAGAAGTGACTCAGGTTTGACACTAGGTGGCAATATACTCTAATTATACAAAAATTGATATTAAGGCTGTAAAGTCATGCCTTGGACAAAAACAGGATTCTACTTTCCATTCTACTTTCACATTATATTAAAAAAAAAAATTCACTGTAAGTGTGGCAGTGAGAGCCGGAGGAAATATCAGAAGAATTTCCACTTCTGAGAGGTCCATGATGCTCTCTGAGCTTGGTTGTTTTCTTGCAGACGTTTCATTATCCAAAGTAGGTTACATCATCAGTGCTAGTCTGTGCTATTACTGATGATATTACGTACGTTGGGTAATGAAACGTTTGCAAGAAAACAACCAAGCTCAGAGAGCACCAAGGACCCTTTATTTCAACACTGAGCTGGTCCTAGACTGCATAGAATATGTATGTATGTATGTATGTATGTATGTATGTATGTATGTATGTATGTATGTATATAAACTTGAAATCTTCTTTTCACATTATGATCTTTGTGAATCAAAGTCGACATTATGATCATAATTTTATTACAGTGCATATTATCTCATTAACCTCAGTGACATCACTGGAGGCAAAGGAAGGCTATGACTTTAGGATTCCCCCCCTTTATTCTTTTATGTTTTATTGTCATTTCTTTTGTTTTATTGTTGTGAGCTGCCCAGAGTTAGGCAGCACACAAGTTAAATAAATCAATATCATCATTATTTACACTGAGTAAGCAGTGTTGGAAGTTAAAACCCACCCCTCTCCTAGAAAATGAAATATTTTAGGAAATGTTAAAAAGGCAGAATATTTCTCCCAAAAAGAGAAGTAGAAACTCAGAGAGGCAGAAACTCAGAGAGGCAGAAATTCAGTTGCCCACCCTTTGTGAATGGGCCATTAAGGCCTAAGTCAGTCTATTCTACATAACAAAGATATACCCCCTTCAGGCATAGCCATTTCATTTCCACCAAGTTTCAACCAAATGTGGCACATAGACAACCTACAAAGCTAGCTATGACCTCTGACAGCAACCAATCAGGATACTCTTCCTGTGCCCCAGGACGTTCAAAGCCCAGGAGAGGGCATAAAACCCAGGGACTCTCAGCATCTCTTCCTTTTTCTGCTCAGTAACTCAAGCCATGTGATTCTGCTCAGGAGCTCAAGCCATGTGATCCTGTTCACCATTAAACCATCTTTCCAAACAACCTCCATGTTTCCAGTGTCTTTTTCCCCACTTGGAACTGAACCCAGAAGGACATTTCTTCCTACAGAAGAAGGTATAGACCCCATTGCCCAGGTAGTTTAGTTAACATCAATGTTTTTACCGTATAGTACTGGTGGTTTTTAAATGCAATTTTATCCTTTTAGTTACATAGTTAAGCCACTTTGCCCATGTTTAGTCTGTAGGATATAGCTAGATGGCTAAGAAAATGTACCTAGGTGCATTCCTCTGTTGTGTCAGTCTTTGCAAATCTGTATATTCATATATGTATCCCTACTAGTTAACTGTGTGTCACTGGAGAAAACTAAGAACCAGCCTGTTTACTAGCTTGCATTAGACACCAACAAGATGCTACACCTGAATTGATTGCTAATAGGTTTCTGATATAATTCAAAGTACTGGTTTTAACTTTAAAGTATTCATCTACTGGCATCAGTCTGTCCAATATATATTTTCTTCTGTTCAATTGTGTCTGATTCTTGGAGACTGGCTATATCCTTGTAGTTTCCTTGGCAAAGTCTTTCAGAAATGGTTTGCCATTGCCTCTTTCCTAGGACTGAGAGAAAGTGACTGGCCCAAGGTCATCCAACTGGCCTTGTGCCTATGATGGGACTAGGATTCATAGCCTCGTGGTTTCCTAACCTGATGCCTTAGCCACTAGACCAGTGGATTCTCATCCAATATCTTACCCTATGAGAAACTTGATGTTTCCTCATTTCATGAAAAAAAAGGGGACTGAGACCAGGAGGCTCCTCCATTATGGTCCCAATATTGTAGAACAGCCCGCTCCATTCTTGATCACATTCTGGAAGTTGATAAAGACGAATCTTTTTCATTGAAGTTTCAGGGATCGAGAAGATATTGTTGCCTGTTGTATTACAATGCTCCGGCTTTTATTTATGGTTTTAATTATTACTACTATTATTGTAGATGTTTTAATTTAATTACTTAATTATTAATTTATTGTGGATGTTTTATTGTATTGTTCTGTTGCTAAACACCAGGAGTTATTCTAAAATATGGCAGCATACAAGATTGAACAAGCAAGCAAGCAAGCTAGCAAAACATTGCCTTGATTACTTGGACGGGGGTGGGGTGGGGGAGATTGCAGTTGATGGTTATAGAATAGTGCAAAATATTGCCAAAAAAGTAGCAAAACTATTTGCTGGTGAGTTTCTCAGCATGTAGTTGCAGTTCTCTTTGAAGTGCAAATGCTCTAGAGTCACAGGTCTCTGTTATAGTAAATAGATGCCAGTGAATGCCAGATTTACACCTCTGAACAAATTCATTTGACTCTCTCTTGGTGCAGCTGAAGTATAAATTAAACTGGATAAAGGTAATGATATTTGCAGAGCTGTCAACCACGTTAGATGGCTTCAAGTGTTGTGGCACCATGGTTGCCTGAACAGAAACAGGGGACAAAACCAATCTTCAACTTCTGGAGAACCTTTCTCCATAGGAAGATATAGTTAGGGAACAATAAGTATCTAGAAGTGTGATGACAATCTCTAAAATATAAATGTATGTTGAGACTTTATCAAAGAATATTTGCAAGATAACAGCTATGGAAAGCAAAGTTTGCAATGAGCTAAAAGACTGGATCAGAGCTGGATAGAGCAATGGAAAAAATATACATAGCCAGGAGAATAAATCTAGAGATGGTGAACTGCAAGCAGCAACTGAGTTAAAAGCTGGAACACGGATGTCAGGAGACATATGGAGAAAGAAGGTGGAAGGCTGTGAACAGAACGAGTGGGCAGAGATACTGGGAAGCCTTCAGTAGAAAAGCAAAGTCCTAAACTGACTCAGGAATGTGTATAGCAACATGAAGTCTGAAGGAATAAAGGGATGTCTGGAGAGGAACAGGAGGCAACAGGAGAATAAATAGCCACTTTAGTTTTGTTACTCTTCAACATTGGATGGTCCACTATAAAGTGGAACCATTGCACAAATTGGAAGTAGTCACGGCCCAAACATTTGTTTGAAATCCCACCACGTTTGTCAGGAGGAACACTAGATGAATGCATTCTCCAGTAATATCTCTCAGATAGAGTTCCACCTAGGCTAGGGGTTCCAAACTCAATGCCCGCAGGCCACTTCTACCCCGCGGGTGCTTAGATCTGGTCTACGGGGCTGCCCTGGAAGCAGCAAAGAACTGGCCCGCAGTGCCTCTGCCAGCAAAAACTCTGCCAGCCCATTTTCCCTGGCAATGGATTGTAGGAGGCCGGCAGCTCCCCCTGCCCCCAAGCTCCATTTTCACTGGCAGAGAGCTAAATGATCTAAAAACAAAACAAAATGAGACATGTTTCCCCCTTTGAGCATGCAAGAAGGGACAGGGAAGGAGAAAAGGAAAGCGGAAAAACAAAGAAAAGAAAGAAAGTTGGGAAGACAGGAAGGAAGGGAAAATAAGGAAAGAGGGGAAGGAAGAAAAAGGAGAAGAAAGAGGGAAGGAAAAAGAAGAAAAGGAAGGAAGGAAGTAGAGAGGTTATAATGAGAGTGATGGAGGGTCTGAGGGAAGTCCTGCCTTAGCACTTGGCCACACAGGTGACACTAAGATGGCCACGCCCATCCCAGCCCACTGAGATCAAACACAACCCTGATGCGGCCCTCAATGAAATCAAGTTTGACACTCCTGCTCTAAGTGTAGATAATAGCATTACTATGAAAAACAGAACCATGGTAAATGTTCACCCATGACGTGTTTCCCTGGAGTTTAATTACGATTAATGACAAAGTAGAGGGCCTGTCCCTGCCTCAACCTAACCCTGAAGTCATTTTTTCCCCATGTTGCTATTATCTCATCTCCAGTCGGTGGATGAGATAGAATTAAGTCATCTCTATCTGCCCTAGGATTGAAACAATCTTCCTCTTATTCTGAAATCCTCTAAACGCAAAATCAAAGTTTTTAAAACCTGAAGTCAAACGATTGAAGTGATCTGAAACAAGCAGAAGAGGTATGAGAGCAACTGGCAATAGAAACAGTAAATTTCACATTGAGCTTTTTGCCAGCTCAAAGATGAACAGAGAATATTTTAATTAGAGAACAATATAACTTGTAACTAAGTGCAAAAATTCCACATACCATCCCCAAGAATTTCTGCATAATGTTATTATCTGAATGAATTTCTAACAGTTCTCTTTTGTCAAACTGAATGGGGTTTAATAGAAAAAATACAGAATAACTTCTTTTCTAGCAATAACCAAAAGTGCCCTCATTTACACCTGGGGCAGCCCTGACATGGAAAACAGTTGGCAGAATGAGCTACAAACTAAAACTACGGTAGTTATGTCCAGGTGAATGGAGAAAGCAAGAAGGAACAGATTTTGAGCATGGCAGGTATACAGGAAGAAAAAAAAATCATTATTTTTCATCCAAACTAGTGTTTCTTAACTCTAGGAACTTTAAGATGTGTGAACTTGAAGCAATCCTGGCTGGGGATTTCTGAGAGCTGAAGTCCATACATCTTAAAGTTGCTAAACATTGTCCTTTCAGTGTTGAAAGAACTTCCAGTTACTTTAACTATAATTGCCAGAAGTTTATAATCTGCAAAGTAACATTTTGTAAAATTAAAACTGTTGTTATGCCAATCATCATTATGACTTAATTGATTAAAAACTGAAAGGGGGATCTTTCTCACCAAGAGAAAAAGGGAATAAAAACTGCACATAAGGCAAATGTTTCTCTTTTCCCTTGACCCAGTAAGTGCTAACTAATGTCAATCCCCTCTTTTCATAAATGTTACATTTGCTTAGGAAATAAAAATAAACCTGGACAGGTTTTTTCCCCTGGTTTCTACTTTCTATGCTTTTTCGCAGAGGTTACTCTATGACTTCTCCATTCGAGTTCAGAAAACTTGAGCTAAATCCTCTACAAACCATGGAAACATTTTCCTTTCATTAGTTCCTTAGTGACTACAGCATCTTTCAAACAAAAGTAGAAATATGGATGGTCAGAAAATGAAGAAAGTATAAAAGGGAAAAAAATAAAACGCATGACATTTCACATAATTGTTCAAGTTTTGTAACTGTATGTAGCATGGAAAGAGCTAGGCCAGAATGTTCTTTGTTTTGGCTAGAAGTGGTATAGTCCCCCTCTGCTTGAGGCCTCTACCAGCACATTTCCTTCTCTTCCAACACCACGGTTTGCTCCCTTCTTTAGGGTTTTTTAAAGCAGTTTTTTTTTCTGTCTCCGTTTGCACTTGGATTAATTAATGGGTGATTAACTTGAGTTTAGCTAATGTGATTCTAAATGTTAGCTAACCTTGTTCCTCAGCAGTTTGCAGTAAATGGCAAATGTTTGTGTCCCGGAACAAATGTTTGCCGAGTGTCTCGACTTGGCTTGACAAATGTATCTGTAAACTCAAGTGGATTGGTTTACATTCAATGCAAGAGGCAAAAAATGCACATGAGTTTCAAGTAAGGTAGTAAGGAGAAACAGAACCCTTGTCCAGTATGCAGGAAGCTAAATGCAATTCTGACAAAGCGGTATCAATAATTCCAGCTAATTTAGCTGCCCTTATTTACTGAAAGTGTGGCATCTAGTCCTGAATTTCCCTAAGCATATGTAAAATTCTTTCTCCCTCTCAAACTGGAATGTCTTTCTTAGATTTGAAAAGTTGATTGGGGAAATCAATTGGGAAATATCAAATCATTAACAGAAGAAAGTTGCAGTTTCTGTACTTCCAGGCAAAAAGTTAAGCTTGTTAATAATAGGTGATTTCAAAGAGATTTACTGACCTAACAGTAGGAAGAGTTTCATCCCACAACTCTAATATACTTTTTAGTTGGTTCATCAATTTATTTTATTTGTTAAAAAAGAGGAAAGTGTGTGCAGGGACCTGTTTCTTGGATACTTTAGTGATTATGGTGAATGCCTTATTCTTGACTGCTGTGTATTTTATTTTTTGCATTATTATAATTGCTTTAATTTTTTTTAAAATGTACTTGCTACCCAAAGTCACTTCTTGAGATGGGTAGCCATACAAATTACCTATCTATCTACATACATACATACCTGTCGTGATATTTCTTTTCAGGATAAATAGTGTTACACAAAATACAGAAAGAGATTAAAAGCAAAGAAATTAAAGCATGAATTAAAAGTAAGGCAGCTACTTTTAGCTTTCTATATTTGCAAATTATCCTTAATTTCATTAGATCCCTAAATAATTTCATCTACTGCCCCTTTTCTTTAATTTTGTATTCAATACATCTTCATTCATCATTCTTTCTTTACTTATGTGAGTGATGGCGAACCTTTTTTGGCTTGTGTGCCAAAAGCGAGGGGAGTGCAGTGGGGTCGTGCATGGGCATGCCACACCCATAATACTATGTGTGCGACCAGCGCTCCCTCCCATTTTGGTGTGTTTTTTTCGCCCTCCCCAGGCTCCAGAGGCTTTATAGGACCCTGGGGAGGGTGAAAACAGCCCCCCCCCAGAGTCTCTCTGGAGGCTTCAGGAGCTTCCCTGAAGCCTCTGGAGTGTGAAAAACCGACCCTATGGGCAAACCAGAAGTTCAGGAACAGACTTCTGGTTTGCTCATTGGGTCATTTTTTGCCCTCCGGAGCCTCCAGGAAACCCTCCTAAAGGCTTCTGAACACTCCGGAGGGCTAAAACTGGCCCGACAAGCAAACAAGAAGTTATTTCCGTTTTGCTCGTAGGGTTGTTTTTTGCTCTCTGGAGCCTTCAGGGAAGCCTCCTGAAGGCTCCTGAATGCTCTGGAGGGTGAAAACCACCCCTACGAGCAAACCGGAAGACTGTTCCTGAACTTCTGGTTTGCCCATAGGACCGGTTTTTCGCGCTCCGGAGGCTTCAAGAAAACCTCCCGAGTGTGAAAAATGGCCTCAAAAGAAGGCTGGTCAGCTGGAGCTGACAGGGAAATGCCTCGCGTGCCCTAACAAATGGCTCCACATGCCACCTGTGGCACACGTGCCATACGTTTGCCATCATGGACCAATGTCTTCTTGTTTAACTACATCTGCATATCTCTTAATTCCAACTTCATTCTATTTGTTTTCATTATTTTCCCTGACAGTTTCAACTCTGATTCTCCTGTAATAATGTAGCCTGAAGTATATTCATATAGGAAGTCACTTTGGCTTCTATTGAGAAACTTTCATTCCTCATAATAAATATTACCCACTAGCAGTTGAATATCTTAAAACCTGTCCATCTGTTCCCACTTTTAATAAATAATCTATCCAGATACACAGTGCCATGTATTTGCATTAGTGTTTTACTATAGATGTACATCTTGCAATAATTCAGTCTATTTTTCTTGTCTAACTTTGTCTATGATACATTATTTTTTTGAATCCCTACTTCTTGTATCATACCTGGCCCACTGTATATCAAGGGAGGCTGTGTGGAGAGGGTTTCCTCTTTTAAATTCTTGGGAGTGTTTATTAATCAAGATCTCACCTGGAAAAACTACACGTCTCTGGTGATTGGAAAGGCCCAACAGAGACTTCATTTCCTTAGAGTCCTGAGAAAAAATCAGGTGGAACAAGGGCTGATGACCTCTTTCTATCGGTCCACCATAGAACGTGTCCTCACATATTGTATTACAGTATGGTATGCTGGTTTAATAGCTACGGACAGGAAGGCACTACAGAGAGTGATCAATTCGGCACAAGAAACCATTGGTTGCCCTCTGACACCACTGGATGACATCGCCAGATCTCGCTGTTTTAGCAGAGTAAGGAAGATACTCAGAGAGGATTCACAACCTGGTCAGTGTCTCTTTGCACTTCTACCATCAGGCAGAAGACATCAAAGTATAGCCAGCCAAACCAACAGGTTTAAAGATAGTTTCTATCCTTGGGCTGTGAGACTTTTAAATACAACCACAATCACTCCATGCACACACTAGTTTTTTTCCTTTTTCTTTCTTTTTTTGTTTCTGTTATAATTTTGCACCACTGAGGTTAAAACCAATTTTGTTGTATTTAAGTACAATGACAA
This sequence comes from Thamnophis elegans, assembly GCF_009769535.1. Taxonomy (NCBI): domain Eukaryota; kingdom Metazoa; phylum Chordata; class Lepidosauria; order Squamata; family Natricidae; genus Thamnophis; species Thamnophis elegans. The sequence goes on along the minus strand of NC_045544.1, from coordinate 111,160,597 downwards.
TAAAGATTATACATACATACATACGTACGTACGTACATATATACATACATACATACATACATACACTCTATCTACTGTGCTATTTGTTACATGTCATTCGTATGGTCAGCCAGCATCATAGCACTGACTATATAAAAAGGTGCAGATACGTTGATAGGATATCAGGATAGATGTTCCTTATACATTTATTAAAAATACATTTAAGAAAATCACAATTTTTTATTTTCCCCTCTGCTGAATCACCTGTTTAGTCCTCTGATTATTTTAAGGAACTAATTTTTATTTTATTAGAATTGGAAGCTACCCTATTTCAGAACAATTCTAAAGAGAAAAATACTTTGGATGTTTTATTTATGCTGCTCAGTTTGAATGTTTTGCCTTAAATTAGCCTCCTCCTTTCCTTTCTGAGTTCCTGCTTCCAAAAACAGCAACATTAGTCCCAACAGCTACAAAGTGTGTTAGAGGTGCACTAGAAAAGAAATCCATCTGTAGGATGTGTAGATCAGCTTCCATTTGAGGAAGAAGAAAAAATACTACTGAATTTTTAAGGCTGAAGGCTACTAGAATCAGTTTGTTTGAAATCCACTAGAGGGCACTGGAATTATTTATCATGTTTCTTCTCCAGGTTCCTATGGTGGCTTTTACCAACAGGGATGGGAGAGACGGTAACCTCAGAGTTCAAATAACAAGCACAGTGCATTGATGAATGGGTATACCAAGCCATAGATATTGGTGCCAAGAATACCCTGCCACAAACTAGATCAACAGTAGATTTATTTTAGCCTTTGGTGCCACTAACATTACCCTATCCTCAGGAAATATGAGCAAACTCCCTTATAAAACTCATATATGTATATATCACTGGGATGCAAACTGCAGAGAATTTGGTTGTGTAATTTACTCAAATTATACAGTGATAATACATTCCTGTATTTTAAAATGCATACAAAATGCATTATATTAAGGACAAACTGTGAGCAAGAAATATATAAATTAGGAAAATTAAGCACAAAAAATGCCTAGTAGGGAAAAGTGCCTGCATAAATGTGCATATTAATGCTACATGGACATTTAAAACTCCGCAAACTGAAATAGTTATAGGATGAAATAAACAATGTGAAAGAAAAAAAGAAAAGAAAGAAAGAGAAAGAAGTAAAGCAAAATCAAAATTGACAGATTTGGCCATTGATACTAAAGAAGCTCAACTGCTGCTAATTTTATAATCCTTCCATTATTAGGTTAAGACTTTTTTTAAAAAAAATTTTCCAGCTAATTTTGAACTCATTTTTAAAACTGTTGTTAAATTTAAAATCAGTATTAGTAATGATTTTCTGATGTGAAAAGGTATTATACCTTTTTCACTGTCAGTAAAACACTGATTGAGTTTATTTATTTGTTTGTTTGTTTGTTTGTTTGTTTATTTATTTATTTATTTATTTATTTATTTATTTATTTATTTATTATTAGGTCCAACCCCCTGCTAAGGCAGGAAACCCTACACCACTTCAGACAAATGGTTATCCAACTTCTTCTTTAAAAAGTCCAGTGTTGTTCCATTAATTAATTGTTCTAACTGTCAGGAAATTTCGCCTTAGTTCTAAGTTGCTTCTCTCCTTGATTAGTTTCCACCCATTGCTTCTTGTCCTATCCTCAGGTGTTTGGAGATTAGCTTAATTCCCTCTTTTTTGTGGCAAATTCCTGAGATATTAGAACAGTACTATCATGTCACCTTTCTTTTCTTTAAACTAGCCATACCCAATTCCAGCAAATGTTCTTTATATGCTTTAGCCTCCAGTCCCCTAATCATCTTTGTTGCTCTTCTCTGCACTCTTTCTAGAGTCTCAACATCATTTTTTAATATTTTTTATATTGTGGCGACCAAAAATGCAGTATTCCAAGTGTGGCCTTACCAAGGCATTATAAAATGGTATTAAATGTGTTCTTGATTCTATCCCTCATTAAAATCTAGTAAGCATTAAAATAAACAACAACAACAATTTACAATTAAAAGTTGTTTAAAACTGTTACTCATGCAAAGACAAGCACTTGCATATCATTTCCTGCCCAAACCAAAAACCATTTCATTGCTTAAGATGATGATTATAACCAAATTCATATACTAAGATAACAGAATAATAGAATAACACAGTTTGAAGGAACCTTGGAAGTCTTCTAGTCCAACCTCCAACCACTTAACATGCAGTCTTCAATAGAATTACAGGGAACCATGGGATGGGATGTCCCAAGATTTTGTCTTAGGTCCAATACTTTTCAACATCTTCTTAAATGATTTAGATGAAAGGACAGAAAGGGAAATAATCAAACTTGCAGACAACACAAAGCTGGGGGGGGGGAATAGAAGATAGGGTCAAGATCCAGAAGGATTTTGGCAGACTAGAACACTGGGCCACATCCACCAAAATGCAATTCAGTGGTGAGAAAAGTAAGGTTTTCACTTAGGCAAAACCAACAACAACAACAACAACCCCAAAATGAACAGGTATAGAATAAGTGGTACTTGGCTCAACAGTAGTAGCTGTGAAAGCGATCTACTAGTTCCCCGGAATGTCTAAATCTAACAGGGGGTGACATGATAGCAGTCTTCCAATATTTGATGAGCTGTCACAGAGAGGAGAGGGTTAACCTATTTTCAAAGTATCTCAGGGCATGGCAAGAAGTAAAGGATAGAAGCTTAACAAAGAGAAATCCAATCTAGAATTAAGGAATAATTTTCTATCAGTAAGAACAATTAATCAATGGAACTGCTTGCCTCCAGAAGTTTTGGGTTCTCCATCATTGGAGGTGTTTAAGAAGAGATTGGACAGCCATTTGTCCAATCATATAGGGTCTCCTGCTTGAGCGGGGCATTGAACTAGAAGACTTACAAAGCCCTTCCATCTCTGTATTCTGATGTCAATATTCAGAGTATCCTTACTCCATATGGAAACAATAGGAATATAAATATAATATTATATAATATATATAAATTATAATATCTAAACAAATTATAGACCCAAAAAAATGAGAGAGAAAGGAACGTTTGGGCTACATGAAATGCCTATGGGAAGCCGAAATCATTTATTCATATAGAATTCGTTGAAGATTTATAACGAATAACATGGATGTTATTTAGGTATAGCCATATATACAAAAAACACTGAGCAAGCTATGTAAAAATAAGTAAACATAATCTATGAGGTCATACTCACTAATGGATTTCTGATGGGTTATCCAAGAAGAACCAACTGTTGCTTTTTTTAAAATTAATGTTCAATGGTACCAAATTTACAGTTTGTTAAGGTTCAGAGTTGGAGAACATGATGTGGGGGAGGTTCAGGGAACAATTTGATCCCTGTGAATGTTTTAGGTCCCAGAGAGTTTAATATTAGAGGCAGACAGTCTTTCTGCAGGAAAAGAGATGTTCACTGTGTTCAGAAACATAAGGAAGGAGAATGACAAACAGACTTTAGAAAGAGGAGAAGCAGCTGTGAAATCACAACCAAACCAGAGCGAGGAAAACAGAAGAGCGAGAAGACATTGAGGAGATTTTTTTGGGGGGGGGTGGGCGGAGCTGGTGAGTTATGGAGTGATATGGAGAATTTGGGAGAAAGCGGTGCAGCTTCTTTATGCCAAGGGCATTTTTAAAATTGTTTGCACTGATTTGTTGTTGAACCAATTATCAATCTGAAGGGAAGAGGATTAAAACCACAGCTGACTTCTTGATCAGGTGATCAGCTAATGGGGGAGCTTATTCCACAGCTATCGCCTAACCCTAAAAAAGAAAGAAAGAAAGAAAGAAAGAAAGAAAGAAAGAAAGAAAGAAAGAAAGAAAGAAAGGGAGCAACCAGTGCAGGCCAACAGGGAATTGTGTCAGGGGAACAACAAGACAGCCTTAGGCTCTGCCAAAAGGATGGACACTGAGTATGTAGCTAATTTTGCCTGCTGACAATGCAGATGTCCCTCTTTGCTGGAGGCTACTCTTTCTTCTTTAAAACTCTTTAGGGAAAGTGAAGAACAGATATCGCACAGAGACCTCTCCATTAAAGCCAGCAGAATGAGATCCCCAAGGACGGAGGAAATTGTCCAGAAGCAGCAGAGAAGCCACAAAGAAAGGCCTAGAGAGGCAGAAGGCATTCCAGTGGGAGTAGTGAATATTGGATTAATTTGGAGCTGCGGGCAAAAGTAATGTTTCTGTGCAATTTCTATCCCTAATCAGTGAACAAGAAGGACAAGTAGGATCCTGGATTAGAACAAGTTGAAAGAAGATGATGCCATTGAGAAAGATGGCACCTATGGCTATGCAGGAAGCAGTAAAAGTTATTTGGGAATCACACAGATGTAGGCAGACCAATTAACCCTGACATCTTCAGTCTTTGTATACCAATGAATAAACTATGAGGAACAGACAAAAGCAGAAGATGTGTATGATACCTTTCCAAATTCATCAAGTTCATCCAGATTTTTAAAAAAGCTGGCATAGTCATACTCCACTCAGTATCATGGGTGTAGCAGTAGAGGTGGTCAACAATATTAAGTATCTGGAGGTGCAGATAACTAACAATCTGAACTGGTCTCTCACACATCATCCTTAGTGAAGTGTGCAAACCAGTGCCTGCATTTCCTGCCTCAGATGAAGAGACCATATCTTTCTCCTTCTGTCCTGGCCATTTTTTACAGAGGCACAATTGAAGGCATTTTAACAAACTGCATCACTGTTTGGTTTGGTGGCAGCAGTGCCTCAGATAGAAAGTCCATTCAGAGAGTGGTAAGAACAGCTGAGAAGATTATAGGGGGGGGGGGGTCGCTTCCTGTTACTCAGGATACTGCTTATAAGCACTATGTGCTCAGAATTCAAAGCATTGTTAGAGACACCCCACACACACTTTATGTTCTGTTACTGTTGCTCTCCTCTGGGAGGAGGTTTCAAAGTATTTCTGGCAGGACTACCAGATTCCGTAACAGCTTTGTTCCCTATGCTATCCATCTGGTAAACTCGCAAGATTCGTTTTACTTACCATATCCATGTATACATCTGAACTAGAATGTTGTTTTTCCATGTCATGTAATATATGTGGATATATGCATAATTTTGTATGTATTTATTTAGTCATGTTTATGTAGTGTATATTGGAGGTAGTGACCCCTTGAGAGCTGTATGCAATGAAATTTCATTTTAATGTATGTCAATTAGTGTACATGCAAAGTAACAATAATGTTATTCTAAAAGCTATTCTAACTTCTCAAGAAGGTAGGTTATAGTAGTAATTGAAGATTAATGTCAACTGAAAAAATAGCATAGCTAGAAATATACAAATTTCTGAACTTTCTTGATGATTTTGTTTTTCAGAAGGTAGAAGAGGAAACTAAGGAAGTCAGTCTTCCTTCATCTTATTTTGACCAATCAAGAGGCTAATGAGATGAAGTTGTTAATTCCTTGAGAGAAACTATGCCATTTTAGACTTCAAGGCAACTAGGAAATAGCAAAAACAACAATAATGTGATAAATTAATTTTGTAAATAGGACATTACAAAGAAGGTCTTATTGAACTCAGGCAAAAAGTATTAGGCATTCTATTATAGTCTATAATCTTAAAGGATAAACAGATACTACAAAGATTAAATTTTATAAAAATGAGACATTGGAAGCAAAAATATAAATTTTTCCAGTGACTTGGCTCATTAAGAAGCAAAAAAGAGTTTGGAAACAGAAGCAGGTGCAGTACTGACAACTAAGAAAAAGATGGTTTAAAATTGGAAGCCAAGTATGTAAGGAGAGAGACAGATAAAAAATTCTCAATGGATTTTTAAAATAAAAAATAAGAAAAGGAAAAATAAGATTGTTGTGGGGAGATAAGTCATAATTAAGAATCAAAGATGCTGCTGGTGTGCTCCCTGGGGAAGATGAAGAAGTAAAAATGGAGAGGGGGAAGAATGTAGAAGATGGAACAGATTTGTCTGTCTGCCTTATTTCAGAAGAGTGGGGGGGGACTTCCTAATACAAGGAGAAATAGAGCGGGTGGGAGTGGGAGGCACCGTTCTTCGGTGGTTCTCCTCCTACCTCTCGGACAGGTCGCAGTCGGTGTTGGTCGGAGGACAGAGATCGACCCCTAGGCCCCTCAACTTTGGGGTGCCACAGGGTTCAGTCCTGTCCCCCCTCCTATTTAACATCTACATGAAGCCGCTGGGTGAGATCATACACTGGCACGGGATTAAATACCCTCAATATGCGGACGATACACAGCTGTATCTGTCCACCCCGTGCCAACTCAGTGAAGCGGTAGAAGTGATGGGCCAGTGCCTGGAGGCTGTTAGGGTCTGGATGGGAACGAACAAGCTGGCGCTCAACCCCGACAAGACCGAGTGGCTATTGATGCTCCCTCCCAAAGATGGTCCAGCTATTCCATCTCTCAGCCTGGGGGGTGAAATTATACGCCCCTAAGAGAGGGCCCGCAATTTGGGAGTCCTCCTGGATCTGCAGCTGACTCTAGAACATCATCTGTCAGCTGTGACCAGGGGGACCTTTGCCCAGGTTCGCTTGGTGCACCAATTGCGGCCCTACCTGGACCGGGAGGCCCTTCGGATAGTCACTCATGCCTCTCGTCACCTCAAGACTGGATTACTGTAACACGCTCTACATGGGGCTGCCCTTGAAGAGTGTTCGAAGACTTCAGCTTGTCCAGAATGCAGCTGCGCGAGCGATTGTGGGTGTACTTCGGTACACCCACGTTACACCTATCCTCCGCGAGCTGCACTGGCTGCCTATTGGTCTCCGGACATGCTTCAAGGTGCTAGTCATTACTTTTAAAGCCCTACATGGTATTGGACCTGGGTACTTGAGAGACCGCCTCCTGCCAGTTACCTCCCAAAGACCTATTAGATCCCACAGATTAGGCCTCCTCTGAATTCCATCTGCCGGCCAATGTCGGCTGGTGACTCCTTGGGGGAGGGCCTTCTCTGTGGCTGCTCCGGCCCTCTGGAACGATCTCCCCTTACTACCCTTCTGGCCTTCCGCAAAGCGGTTAAGACTTGGCTGTTCCGGCAGGCCTGGGGCTGTTGAACTATCCAGCCCCATCCGAGGTTATGGCTGTTGTAGTATTTTAAATTGTTGTTTTTATTTTATTTTTTGTATCCCCTCCCTTTTTTATTGTGAGCCGCCCTGAGTCCCTTGGGAATAGGGCGGCATACAAACTTAATAAATTGAATTGAATTGAATTGAGCTTAGTATAGACTTACTGTACTTTATTATCTTACATTAATTCAAGTCTCAAGGGCCTGATGAATTATATCCAGAATAGTAAAGGAACTGACAGACATAATCTCAGAGTAGCTGACAATATTTTTTAAAATACAGTAAACTAGTAAGGTGCTGAAGGCTGGAGAACAGCCAACGTAAGTCCAATATTCAAAAAGGAAAAAAAAAGGACTAATCTTAGAAGATTTAGTAATCTTCACTAGAATCTATCTAATGTATCTATTAGATTAATGTCTTTACTTTGCAGGGTTCTAGACTAGATTGTCTAGTATTAAGTTTGTGAACTTTTAAAAAGAATGGTACCAGGAGCAAACATGGGTTTGTTCAAAAAATGTTGTTAGACTAAGCTTGGTTCTTTTTCTGACAGAAAGCCTAGCTGTGGATTTATTATATCTTGATATCTTAGCAAAGTATTGGACAAAGTCATATAAAATACCCTTATGGATAAAAATAGATACAGTACACTGTAAGATTTACAGCTAGTTGAATAATACCCTAAAAATTGATCATAAATAGTTGAGTCAACCTGGTGGGAAGAATCAAATGGAACCTAAGGCTCCATTCTTGGCCTAATGCTATTTAACTTTTTATGGAATGGAAAACATAAGTATCAAATTTTCAGATGATATCATGTTAGGGGGATTGAGCAATATATTGTAGAGGACAAATTCACAATTAAAAATAGCCTAAACAGGCTTGATGATTGGACCAAAGCTATCTATGTTGCTTGGAACTGTGTCAGTATGAGGTTCTCCACCTCAGTTATAAAAATCAACTGCCCAGATACACCAGGCTGAAGAAATCTCTCATGCTGTCATACTGGCCCTGAATATAATTAGGAATACTGCTGCACCACTAGCTGAGCATGAATAGGTAGTGTAATGCAGCAACCAAAAAGGTCAGTGCAATCTTTGGCTTCATTAACAAAAACAACTGCATTCAGATTAAACAAAATAATTACTCCATCTTACTCTACGCTACTTAAACCATCCTTTGCACTACTGTATCTAATTATAGTTCTTACACTGCACTTTGAAAGATATATAGGGATACGGAGCAGGAAAGCTACCAAAATGATAACTTGTCCAGAAATCAAGCAGTAGGAGGATGGTTAAGAGAGTGGGGTTTATCTTCTAAAAGAGAAAACTGATGTGATAGCTGTCTACTGCAATTGACATGCTGTCAACACTAACTCTCCAAGGGGGTTTAACCTGCCCTATTGAAACCAAGAATGAGATAAGGCTACCATTTGTCTGAAATGGTATAAGATTTCCTCACTGAAGAGGGATTTAGACTAGAAGACCTCCAAGGTCCCTTCCAACTCTGTTATTCCGGTATTCTGAAATTAAAATGAAGGAGATCTGAGGTGAACATTCAGAGGAATTTTTGGATAATATGAACTATCACAACAGAAGAGTTCTTCCTAAAGCAATAGCAGATTCCCTCTTACTTGATGTTTTCAGTAGGGATAGAAGAACAACCATTGCCATTCTTCTAGTGGATTTCAGCAGTGAGCAAGAGGTTGGTCAGATGACCTATTAGTTCATTCCAATCCATGCACTCTTTGTTATTAATGAAGGAAATCACAGAAACTAATTCAGGCAACCCAAACTAACTCTGCTAAGCTTGAGAACATGGTAGTCTGAGTCCATCCAGACTACAGGATATTTGAGCTTTTTTTTAATTGGCCTAAAAGACAATTTGGTTGAAAAGTTAAAAATAGAGAAGAAAGTGGAAGGTCCCTAGGATCAGCTGTATATCCAGCATCCAGTTTTGAATGCTCCAACACATTTAAAGATGTTGGATAACCATTTGTCTGAAATGGTATAGCGTTTCTTGCCTAAGCAGGAGGTTGGACTAGAAGACCTTCAAGGTCCCTTCCAACTCTGTTATTCTAAAGTGACTGAATTCCCAAGAAGGCAGTTCTGAATTGACTTTCTGATCCTTTCTCAAAGGAAGGGGAGGATGAGTTATCTGCTTTTCAGATTGTGGTGATAAAGCAAGGAAACAGGGATGTAGAATTGCTGTCCTTTTTAAATAGAGGAATGGGGTTTTCAAACAAGAAATTATTTCTGTGATTGTATCCTTCCCTATGCCGTTAAAATTAATTCTGCCCTAGGTACAAAAATAACTGTTAGGGAAGTAACTCTGTGAAATCTGGACAGTGCAGGCTGAGATAGCTGCTATTTTTAGTTCAGGAGCACTGCATCTCTTAGCAAGGGGCCATCTTCCTTCTACACTCAGCGAGACAGCAGTGCACACCGGCATCAGAGACCATCATTTCTAGAAAGGCAAAAAAGGGATATTTCTTCCCCATCTTCATTTTTTTTCAGGCTGCATTTTAGAAAATGGCTGCATGGAGGGAGGGGGAGATGAGATGATGTCTACATGTTCAAGCAGAATTTGTTTTTGTTTGTTTGTTTTGCAACCTTTTTAGCTTGAAGGCTTAGATCTTGGTGCACACAGAGCAGCACATTTAAAGATGTCTGAAAGTTAGAAATGATGTCTTCTTGGTGCTATGTATGTATATATTGTATAGAGGGACATTGCATTCATCTTTGAAGGGGCTGAAATAACCCTATGCCCCAAGGTCTTCCTTTTTATTGTTTCTCACAAAACTCTAGAAGAGAGCCTCTAAATTTGTAATTAATGCTTTTTTCACCATCTTGACACAGGCCAACACCTCTTATCCTCCATCTCCATCATTACTACTATATATCTGGTAATGACAAAGAATATGAGACTTTGCTGCTAGCTATCTCCTCCTTCCCTCCCCTCTCTCACACGTGCAGTAACAGTTCTTTATCTCTCTCCCAACTGGGCCACCTTGAACAGCACCATGTGTCAGCAGTACTGAGAATGGGCCTGAAGCAGAGGTCCATGGCCTCACGGTCAGAGTTTGGCTACTCTAGAGAAAAGAAGGACTAGGGGAGACATGACAGCAGTATCCCAGTATTTTAACAGATTAACAGAGTTGGAAGGGACCTTGTAGGTCTTCTAGTCCAACCCCTCGCTCAAGCAGGAGATCCACCATTTTTGACAGATGGCAGTCCAGTCTCTTCTTGAAAGCTTCTAGTGATAAGCTCCCACAACTTCTGAAGGCAAGCTATTCCATTGGTTGACTGTTTTCTCCTTATTTCGAGGTTGAATCTCAGGCTGCCACAAGGAGGAGGGGGTCCATTTATTTTCCAAAACACCAGAGGGCAGGACAAGAAACAACGAATGAAAGCTAATGAAGGAGAGAAGTAACCTGGAATTGAGGAGAAACTTCCTAACAGTGAGGACAATTAACCAGCTTGCTTTCAGAAGTTGTAGGGACTTTATCACTGGAGGTTTTTAATTAGAGACTGGACAGTCACTTGTCTGCTGCTTGATCAGAAGGCTGGACTAGAAGACCTCCATGGTCCATTCCAGCTCTATTCTTATTCTGACTTTAGCCCTATCTTCTTCTGCCAGTCAAAAAAGCCACCTTGTGCAATTCCCCAAGGTATATGAGCTTTGGGGAATGGCCCAATTGCTTGCATGGCCTAGTGCTCCACTGGATTTGCCATGCATCTTTTCTCTTTCTGTTAACAGCATACCTGAGGCTGCTAAGGGTTTCATGCTGCCATCTTTGTGAAGCAGCTTTAAAAAATGCTCTTCTGTAGCCTCTGAAAATTGTGTAAAAGCATGCCCCGTTCTCACATGGTTTTTGGAGGCTCCGGAGGCTGCATGAGGGCATGCCCTCTCACATGACTTCTGGTGGGTCCAGAAATTGCACAAAACACCCCTCATTTACATGGAGCCTCTGCTGCCTCCACAAATCACATGAGAATGGGGGGATACTTTCTAGAGTAGCTGTCAAGTGTTGGTAAATGTTGGCGTAAATGCAAGGTTGTCACCCAAAACATCACGGTGTGACAATTTTGACATGCATGTCATAGTTTCATCTTTCCTGTTCTAGAGCATGCCTTTGCCATTAAGAAATGTCATCTGCCAGCAGCCATTCAGCAGTATTTAGTGTGTGTTCCAGGATCTCCCATCTGGATCTAAAATGAGGAAGTGGAATTTGTTAGGACTTGTGATTCCAAGTTATTTGGGCCTTATAGTCAAAACTTTAACCTGGACCAATGTAAAGGATGGCCTTGGGAAAGAGGAAGGAATAAGCAAACTGTTAAGGGGGACTTAATCTTTGAGGAAAGATTACATAATCCTAAGAGAAAAGCATGAGAAAAATATATATTAAAAATATATATAAGATGGGAAGATAAACTTGGACAGGTTTTGAAGATCCTGTTATCCTACCCTCTATGCTCCTGGGATCTCTGCTGTGTCTGTTTCTTGATCTTGCCTATCTTGGTGGCTAATAGTCAACAACAACTTGATGGCACCCGATCAATCAATCAGACCTAGGAACTGTTAAGGTAATGTCGGAGGATATAAGCTGTTCCAAGTAGGGTGGTTTTTTTGTAGAATCAGAATATTCAAGTCTGATAAATTTAAAATTTCCAAATAGCGAGGTAGCCCTTTAGGTATTGCTCCAAGGGTTCCAATTACAATCGGGACAACACACGATTTCTTTTTCCACAGTCATTCAACTTAAATTTGCAAGTCCCGGTACTTTGTGATTCGTGCATCTGCAGGTATTGCAATGTCAATAAACCATACTTTTTTCTTTTCAACTATTGTTATGTCAGGTGTGTTGTGGACCAAGTGCCTGTCAGTGTGAATTCTGAAGTCCCACAAGATCTTGACTTTCTCATTCTCTAAAACCTTCTGAACCTGATGTTCGCAGTGGTTTTTGCTGTACTCAAATCCAAACATTTGGCACAATTTCCAGTGAATGATCTTAGCAACGCGGTCATGGCATTGTAGGTAGTCAGTTTGTGAAATTTGTGAAATAATAATAATAATAATAATAATAATAATAATAATAATATGGGGCCCAACTAGTAACCAATGCCAAATCTGGCGAAACAACTGGCCGCTGTGATACAATTGTATAATAATAATAATAATAATAATAATAATAATAATAATAATAATAATAATAATTATTATTATTATTATTATTATTATTATTATTATTATTATTATTATTATTATTCTGTGGTATCCCCAATGGCTTTCATTTTCTTTGGCCACAGTACTTCACTGGATCATCTCCATGAATTGAGATTCAGTGGCACTTATAACAATCTTACTTGACAGAATGGTCTCAATAAACAGGTACTAGGTGTGTTATGAGATACCACAAGGCACAGAGCTATTGAGCATCTATGAAACCTCTGGGGGTGGTCATGAGGGGTTTGGGAGTTGGTGTCACCGATATGAAATTGACACATATCTCTACTTTTCTGACACATTTGAATCAGGAGAAGCTGTGCGTATTCCCAAACAGTGCTTGGTTGCAGGGATGAGACAGATGAGGACAAACAAACTAAAACTGATTTATGGAAATCTTTGTGAGATGGTGTCTCCTAGATTTGAGAATTAGATAATTTTCCTGTTCTAAATACAAGTAGTCCTTGACATAGAATCATAATGGAGCATGGAATTTCCATCATAAGTCATGACAGTTGTCCCAATTTTATTATTGTTTTTGTTGGTTGTTGAATAAACACAGCAGCCATTAAGCAAATCACTAGTTTGCCAGAAATCTGATCAGGACTGCCAATTACCACTTTTCCAATACATCCTTTCTTGGCAGGGATAGCCCACAACAGTTCATACTGGTAACTTCAAGTTTATATTAAAATTCAAAATATTTTGAAAGGGATTTGATTTACCAGCTAGAAGACTGAGCAGAAATATCCTTGTTAAGAGTGTGAAGGCAAACTGCTATTATTTTGTTATAGAGCCCTCATTTGAAGAGCAGCAAAGTGTTCAGACTTGTGAATGACTACAGATTCTGTAGAATGAGTGAGAATTATTATTTTTATCACAAGCATATGACTTTCGGCATTGTGCAAAAAATATTCTTTTTTTTTCCTGTTCAATCATGACCAATTCTCAGAGATTACCTGGATATAAGTTGCTAAAGTTTTCTTGGTAAGCTTTTTTAGAAGAGGTTTGCCAATATTTTCTTCCCAGAGATGAAACAGATGGAGTGGTCAAAATCACCTGGGTGGTTTATACCTAAGGTAGGATTAGAACTCAAGCAGGTGTGAAATGCTAGCGGTTTGGACCAGTTTGCCTGAACTGGTAGTAAAAAAATGCTACCAGTTCGAGCGACCAGTGTTTCTGACAATCAGCTGTGACGTGCGATTTATATTAGCTAGAAAGCAGGATTTCCTGCTTTCTGGCTAATCTAAATATGTGGAAGAGCGGATTCCCTCTCCTTGCCATTCTACTAACCTTTCAGACATGCTCAGTAGCAGGCTCTGCCCACCAGCCTGGACGTCATCACATCCATTTTTTATGCTGAGCATGTGCGGAAGGTCCTGTGCATGCACGGAAGTGGTGCCAGAGGTAGGTTGTTCCTGGTTCGGCCCAGATCAGGTGAACCAGTAATAGCGGTGGGAGGCTTCGCCCACCCACCCAAACACTCCTGTACATGCAAGCGCACACATGCGCACAAGCAAATTGGTAGCAAAAAAATTGGAAACCTACCCCTGGGTGCGCGTGTGCTCACATTTGCGAACCAGTAGTGAAGGTAAGTAGATTTCACCCCTGAACTCAAGTCTTCTAGTTTCTAGCCTGGTGCCTTAACCATTACACTAATCTTAACCACTACACTAATCCACATACACTTTAGATCAGTGGTGTCAAACTTAAAGCCTGGGGGCCAGATACGGCCTGTGGGGTACTTTTCAGGCCACCCTGAAAACAGTGAAGAAGCAGCACACGGGGCTTCTGGCAGCAAAAATGGGCTCCCGAGCTCCGTTTTTGGCTGCCACATCCTCCTACAACCCTCCGTTTTCATTAGCAGAGGGTTGCAGAAGGCTGTGGCAGCGCAGAACGCTTGGGTCACCCCAGGCACCCCTGACAGGAGTGAAGTTGAGCTGGCCATGCCCCCTGCCTCCCCTGAGGGCAAACAAAACCCTGATGCGACCCTCAATGAAATTTGAGTTTGACACCCCTGCTTTAGATGCTGCAAACAGGCTTTAGAATTTGACTTTAAAAATGATTCATATGGGACAAAACAACTCCTTAAGCTGTTTTATATCAGGCTGCAAATGTAATAAATAGTACATTTACTTGTGCATAGAAAGGATCAGATCATTTCAATGGTAAATTTTAATTTACAAGGCAGCAATATTTTGAGTAAAAACATGTTTACCTTCACCAACTTCTGTCCCATTCTGCCAGATTTTTATCATTGGGCTGGAAGGATGTTGGAGGACTTCTAATGTAACCACCTGCCCATCCTGGACAAAAGGATGTTGAATATTTTCTTGAAAGGCTCCAGCTATGATTTCCCCAGATATTGATTTCCTGGATTCCCCCCTCCCCTCTTCACGTTTTGTAGACTGGGACCACATCAGCTCTTTCTGGCAGTTTCCCCATGATCTTGGAACTCTGAAAGATTTCATTCAATGGTTATGCGATCAGATCTGCCACCTTATAGTACCCTGGCATACAAATCATCTGGTCTAGGAGTTTTGAACTTGTCCAAAGCAGATAGGTGTCCTCTTACCAAATCTTTGACTATCTTGACCTGCATTCCTTACCCCTAGTTCTCAATTCCAAAGAGACACTGATTGGAAATCCAAAACCAATGAGATAACATTTCCAACCCTGAGTAAGAAAATTTGTTAGCATGAGAAGTCTTTCTACATTAGGATGACCAAATATCTACACAGGCAAAGGAATGATATAGACCAGTGATGGCGAACCTATGACACGCGTGTCAGTGCTGACACGCGTAGCCATTTGGGGTGACACGCACAGGATTTCATGCAATTCATCCTCGGCTCCTGCACGGCCGCCGAGGATGAAAGAATCTGTGCTGGAGGAACGGGGGGGGCGGGACATGTGATCTCCCCCGCCCACACTCACTTACTGTATCGCCGCCGCCCCTTTCTGAGCGCAGGGGCTGCTGGTAAGGCGTGCGTGCCATGCGCACACACGTCATCAGCGCGGCGAGGGAGGACCCGCAGGAGAGGAGCGCGGGAACAGTGCGCGCCTCTCTCCAGTCAGGCCGGCACAGAGAGTCTACTCCTGGGACTGTCGGTTACGACCGCACCACAGCAGGGAACAGCGGAGTGCCAACGGGAACTGTGAGCGCTATTAGCAGCAACTATTGGGGTGCCATGGACTTGTAATTGCCCACAATAACTGAGATAAGTGAGGGGGAGGTTGTGTTAGCTTGTTAGGCTAGTTAACCCCTAATTGGCTATCTATAATTCTATCTGCTGTCACTGGCCCACTGATGGAGCACCCAAAAAATAAAAAACAAAGGTTAAGTAAAGGGAGTGGTAGTGGCAGTGGCCGACCCTTTCAAGAGACATGGAGCAAGATGTATGGCATTATAGAAAAAAATGGCAGTTCATTTTGCGTTCTATGTACTGAAACGGTAGTAAGCAGAACGTGGAATATAAATAGACATTTTGAAACTAATCATTCCCAGCTCTTGGAAAAAAGTGAGGATGAAAGGAGGGAATGCATTTCCAGGAAGCTACACCTTGCGCAAAATTATGTTTTTGTCGAAGTGACACACAACGCGAGTTATGCTCGACTTTTTGCCGATTTTTGACACACCACGCCAAAAAGGTTGCCCATCACTGATATAGACAGTTGGAAAGAAAGATGACTTTCAGATGGAGAAAAGGGCAGATTAAAACATCTTCACACTGCAGGGATGAGGCTGAGATGGAGATTAGGAGGTAGATAACAAACTCCAACCTGCAAATCTCTTCTGGGTAAGGAGAAGCAATAGAATTGCTAATCTGTGCTCTGGAGGGCAGATCTTTGCAAGTAAAGTTATAAGTATCTTCCCAGCAGTGAAGTGATCAAGCCACCTGGTTGGTGACCCTTTAACATGGATTAAAATAAAAAGCAAAAAGACAATTAGAAAGACATAAAAATACTTAAAATACTTAAAAAGCTTGCCAAGAATTTGAACTAAGAAAGTTTAAAATGAAATAACAGTACAGGTGAATTAGAAATATAATTCATTTTAAGTACTTGGAATTAATTGAATTGAATTGTATTGAATTGAATTTTATTATTTGTATGCCGCCCTTCTCCGGGAAGGACTCAGGGCGGCGAACAATTCAAAAGGGGAAAAGGGGAACATAAACGAAATACAGATAATTAAAATGAGTAAGAGTCACGCAACCATACAAGTCGAGAGGGGAGGGAACTCATCAACCCCAGGCCTGCCGGCAAAGCCAGGTTTTGACGGCTTTTCGGAAGGCCTGGAGAGAGATGAGGGTCCGAATCCCTGCGGGGAGTTCGTTCCAGAGGGCCGGAGCTGCCACAGAGAAGGCCCTCCCCCGGGTAGTAGCCAGATGGCATTGGCTAGTAGATGGAACCCGGAGGAGGCCAACCCTGTGTGATCTAATGGGTCTGTGGGAGGTAATTGGCAGCAGGTGGTCTCTCAAGTACCCAGATCCAATACCAATTAAATAACATATACCTCCTTGAGAAAGAGAAGTGCTGAAGGGGATGATTGGTTGGCTTTGCTAAACAACAAGATAAAGGAAAGACCATGTGACTATTAAACTAAATGTAAAGATAAAGGTTCCCCTCACACATATGTGCTAGTCGTTCCCATCTCTAGGGCGTGGTGCTCATCTCCGTTGCAAAGCCGAAGAACCAGTGCTGTCTGAAGATGTCTCGAGGGTCATGTGGCTGACATGACTAAATGCCGAAGGCGAACAGAACACTGTTACCATCCCACTTTTCTAGAGAAAAGATGGCCTAAGGGTGATATGATAGCATTATTCCAGTATTGGAGGGGCTGCCACAAAGAAGAGCGGGGCAGATTATTTTTCAAAGCACCAGAAGGCGAGACAAGAAGCAATGAATGGAAATTAGTGAAGGAGAGAAGCAGTCTGAAATTAAGAAGAAACTTCCTATCACTGAGGACAATTAACCAGTGGAACAACTTGCCTTCAGAAGTTGTAGGGGCTTTATCACTGGAGATTTTTAAGAAAAGACTGGGAAGCCACCTATCTGACATGGTATAGGGCTGTGATGGTGAACCTATAGCAGGTGGCACACCAAGCCATTTGTTAGGGCATGTGAGACGTTGCCCTGTCAGCTCCAACATCCATGCACACGCTGGCCAGCTGACTTTGGCCTTCATTTTCGGCTGTTTTTCGTCCTCCAGAAGCTTCCCTGAAGCCAAAAATAAATCTCCATGGTCCTATGGCCGGCATGACTAAATGCCAAAGGAGCACGGAACGCTCTTACCTTCCCGCCAAAGTGGTCCCTATTTTTCTATTTGCATTTTTACATGCTTTCGAGCTGCTAGGTTGGCAGAAGCTGGGACAAGTAATGGGAGCTCACTTTGTTTCACAACGCTAGGTATTCAAACCGCCAAACTGCTGACCTAAGTATCTTAGCCACTGAGCCACTGCGTCCCTGTTGTAAGCCCTATAGGTTAATATAATTTCATCAGGGGTTTGTTATTTGCCCCATCTGGGGCATTAACCCTGTTTGATGCCTAGGACAAAGATCAAAACGTCACATTCCCCAATAACTAACATATCAGGCCTTGTTTAAGATGCATTCAAGGAGCAAAAGAAAAATGGTCTGCCACTGTCCTCTTTCTAGTAGAATCAAATCACTTCCTCCCCTTTTCTCTCTTCTTTTTATCTTCGCTTCTGGGATTCCTTTTTTTAAAAGCATGAAGTATCAAAGGTGAACTCATTTTTTTTTGTCTAACAATACAAAATACAAAAGCGCAAAGCACCTCTACTCTATAGCCAGGAGTCATTAGCAAGTTCCACTTTCCAGTCTCTCTTTAATGAGCAGCTTGTAGAATTTATTTTTGGCACAGGAGAGTTGAGATGAAACTCTTCTATTCATAGGGGAACTCTTCCCTTTCCTCCAGAACTCCCGCTGCCTTGATCAAAACACACAATGGTAGAGCTGAACCCCAATAAAATGGTAAGTTGAGTCAAATGCTAGCTTGTGACCAGCTCATGCAGGGTTGGAGGGAAGCAATGTAGAGTTTAAAAAACATAAAGACTTGTGCCTCTCTGTGTGTGAAACAGTATTTCATTCACTCAAACTGATTATCATAGAATTAGAAAGTAAAACCAGACAAGGTATCAAGGGAAACAAGGTGAGATTTGCCAATTATGCAGTCAAGGCAGTATTATGAAAGCAGATAGAGGAAACTGAATAGTACACTAAATGTCTCGATGGCTTGGAATACCACTTAGACTTCTATACTGCTTCATAGTGCTTTACAGGCCTCTCTAAGTAGTTTACAGAATCAGCATATTGCCCCCAACAATCTGGGTCCTCATTATTATCCACCTCGGAAGGATGGAAGGCTGAGTCAACCTTGAACCTGGAGAGATTTGATCTGCCAAACTGCTGGCAGCCGGTGAGCAGCAGAAGTAGCCTGCAGTATTGCATTCTAACCACTGTGCCACTGCAGAATCATGGGATATGTAGTCACAAACATCTGGGAAATGGCATGCAGCATACAAAACATCTGAATCATGATGGCAGCTCTAGTGTATGCAATTTTCCTTAGATTATTTCCTTTCTTGACTGCCTCTTTTCTGTAACTAGTTGTGCAGCTATATTGTCTTTTTCTTCTTAATGGGTTTATTTGCAGAGGGGGAAAGAAAAGGAAGCAGTGAAAAACCATGGGTGGAATTTGACAATCTCTGAATTCCTGTGAAATCCCACTAATGAGGCAAGATGATTGCATAATAAAAACATCTGGAAATACTATAATGGAGTTACATTCACGTGGGACGAAATCATGAGGACTAACTTCAAGGTACACAGATTGGAGTTTGCATCTTCCACAGTGGAGCAGGCACAGGCAGGAATAAGTTGTAAGTTGCACACAGCAACTTGTATTTTTACTTCCCTGCCCTCCAGACACACTCATAAACACTTATTTTACTTTTAGTTTGCCTGTAGCACTGGGAGGTAGTCACTGAATGCAGTAAAATTTGCTTTGACAAGCGTGACTCTAAGAAAAATTGTAGACAGAGGATGGCAAAATACAAAGAATTGAAAACATTTCTAATCCAATCAGCTTGTGTTGCTTGCTTGTATATAATAAAATCACTAAAAATAAGAGGAGGGGGGGAGGAGCAACTAACTATTGGTGTGAGTTATTAAGTTGGGATACTCTCTGTATTTCTACTCTCTGTTGTGTAATTGTGAGTTCCTTCTTTCCTTCCTAAATGCTGCAAAAGCATCACTTTGATATTTCTGCACTTCAGGAGATATGTATACTAGAGAGTCAATGTACTGCAGCAGTGAAAGTGCTGGACTGGGATTTGTGAGAACCAGGTTTTAGTTTACTCTCAGTTCTAGAGAGTAAGTCTCTAAAGCAGAGACATCACCCTGCCAACAAAAGTATGTATAGTCAAGGTTATGGTTTTCCCAGTTGCAATGTATGGCTGTGACCATAAGAAAGGCTGAGTGAAGCCTTTGAACTATGATACTGGAGAAGACTCCTGCAAGTCCCTTGGACTGCAAGGCAATCAAATCGGTCAGTCCTAGAGGAGAGCAATCCTGACTGCTCTTTAGAAAGTCAGATCCTGAAGATGAAACTCAAATACTTTGACCACCTAGTGAGAAGGAAGGATTCAATGGAGAAGAGCCTAATGCTGGGAAAGATTGAGGGCAAAAGAAGAAGGGGACGACAGAGAATGAGGTGACTGGATGGAGTCACTGAGTTATTTAAGGTGTGAGCTTAAATGGACTCCAGAGGATGGCAAAGGTCAGGAAGGCTTGGAGGAATGTTGTCCATAGGGGCGCGATGGGTCGGACACGCAACTAACAACAACAGTTCTAGAAGTACACTGGATGCACTATGGACTTGTCATTCTCTCAGTCTAGTCCAGTGTTTCTCAACCTTGGTGACTTTAAGTCCTGTGGACTTCAATTCCCAGAATCCCGCAGCCAGCTCTCGCTGGCTGGGGAATTCTGGGAGTTGAAGTCCACAGGACTTAAAGTCGCCAAGGTTGAGAAACACTGGTCTAGTCTATTGTACCTCACAGGATTATTTTCTATGGAACTAGGAGGAAGGAGCCCTATATATGCTGCCTTGAGTTCCAGAATGAAAATGGGCTGTAAGTCTAATAAATATTAGCCTAGATAGAAATAGCTCTGGGCCTCCACTTCAGACGGTCAATCACCTATTTAACAGAGTATTACACAAAAGCCCAAAGCTTCAACAATATTGGCTTTAAAGAAAAGAAGAGAATCTTAACTTTTACCTCCATTTTCGTAGTGGCATGTGTTGATTTCTTGCCAGCTGCTACGGGAAATACATCACAGAGGCCGATGTTTTCTTAGCAGTCATGGGTTGTGAACAGAAATGTTGTGAAAAGGAGGGGCTGGGAAAGAGAGCAGGCACTTGGAGTTCACACTATACAGCAGTTGGCAAACAAAGGGGATGCTGTGAACCACTTCTTACAGGAGAGCTTCAAGTGCTAAGTGGGAGTACCAAGTGCAAAGGTGGCTGACAGCCGTTTTGTGTTAAAGATTGAAAAAGAAATAGAATACATTTATGAAAAGCTATTTAAACTGATGCTTTGCCACCCAATTTATTCGTGCTGGAGGGGGAAAAAAAAGCCCAATGTACATCTTAATTAGACCCGTCAAAATTTCACAAACAAGCAGCTTTCCAACTTCTCTAAATTTCCAGGTTTGTCAAGCTAAGAGATTATATTGGGCATTTTGATTTTCAATAAAGGGAGTTGTAACTCCACACATTCACAAGGACCTGGTTGGGGAGGGCAGTTATAAAGAATAAAGCATTGATAAATAGTGTTCTTGGAGTCTAAGCACTTTTGTCAAAAAGGCACACACGCAAACACATTTGTGCGTCTATTTTCTTGTAAAGAATACTATTCTGTTCTGCCTTTACTAGGACTATGCAATCAAGGCAAAATGTCTATTAATCCTCTATTCATCCCATTTCTACATCGCCCTATCACCTAAGTGACTCTGGGCTGTTAATAATAAACTAGTTTTGTAATTAAATTTTCTATTATCACATTTAGAATACAATAGAATAACAGAGTTGGAAGGGACTTTGGAGGTCTTCTAGTCCAACTCCCTGCTCAGGCAGGAAACCCTATACCATTTCAGACAAATGGTTATCCAATCTCTTCTTAAAGACGTCCAGTGTTGGAGCATTCACAACTTCTGGAGGCAAGTTGTTCCACTGTTTAATTGTTCTAACTGTCAGGACATTTCTTCTTAGTTCTAGGTTGCTTCTCTCCTTGATTAATTTCCATCCATTTGCAGAATTGTGATTCAGAAGATTTGAAGCTACCATCTCAGATACAAACACCCATTCCCATAGTGCAGATCTACACAGTCCTATGAGTTAGACATGTTTTTCATGCGGAGTCAAGTAACCTCTGCTGAAAAAAGAAACACTTTTAAAACTAAGGGCCACCCTGGACAGAGGTGGTATTCAGCAGATTCTGACCATTTCTGGAGAACTGGTAGCAGAAATTTTGAGTAGTTTGGAGAACTGCTAAATACCACCTCTGACTGGCCCCAACCCCATCTATTCTCTGCCTCCCAAGTCCCAGTTGATCGGGAAGAACTGGGGATTTTACAGTAACCTTCCCCTGGATTGGGGAGAGAATGGAGATTTTAAAGTATCTTTCCCCTGCCATGCCCACCAAGCCACGCCCACAGAACCAGTAGTAAAAATTTTTGAATCCCACCACTGCCCTGGAATAATGGTACGGATAGAAGAGTGGGGATTATCATTTCCCCATAACATGTGATTAAAACTGAGAATTTAAAATTTTCTATTATCACATTTAGAATATAATAGAATAACAGAGTTGTAAGGGACCTTGGAGGTCTTCCAGCCCAACCCCCTGCTCATTACAGGCTGAATGTCTGTTTCAAGGTGATTCTATTATGATAACAAGTCTAACAAAGGGTTTGTGTTAGGATTTTAATTTTTGTTTTTTGGTACTGTGTTACTGTCTCATTATTATTTCATTCTCTTTAATTTTCTGTGTAAGATACAAAGCTGGAGTTTTATGTAAACTTTCTTTTCTGCACAAATCAGACAAATGCGTGAAATTAAAATTTGTAATGTTATAACGTGGAATAATAATGTTTGCAGAATTTCTTCTAAAATCATACCAGAAAGCAGTTATTTGTAGCAGAATGCCCTCCATAGGCAGACCAAAGTTTTATATTTTTAAAAATTTTAGATTTCCCCCCTTATTACAGTGTTTTTTTTTTAAACTGACTGTGATCTGAACAGCTTGGTATTTTACCTCATTCACTATTAATTTTACATTTTGGTATTTATAGTAAAAAGGAGCATTGTATTTTAAAATAAAGTTTATTATCTTTATCTTTTGTAAGCTTTGTCTATTTCTCAATCCTTTAGTTTCTATGCCACATGACCAGACTGTGCCGTTATAGAAACTAATTCACTTTCTGCATGTTCATGTTTTAATTGCTAGATAGGTAGCATAGGTTGTGATAGCCTCTCTCTTTCAAACACTGGCATAAGGGGAAACATGTTAGCTAACATGTCCGCTGGAAGATAGATGGAGATACTACTTTAAAACATTGCCCCATAGCAGTAGGTGAGGCGAAGGTGTGAGGACCTACAATGACTTCTAGAAGAGAAGCTTTCGATTTTCCGCCTTCCATTTTCCATGTCCAGCTGTCTTCTCCCGTGCTTCCTAAATTTATTCCTTGAAATCACAGAGTGACCATACCTTCCAAAGGTTCTATGCAGGTGCTTCAATGACTTCTCAAAGTCTGGTCATGTTTTTGAGAAAATGTTTTCTGGACATACCGGGTTGTAGTTTAGCAACATACATAGGGCTTCAACTCTCCCAACCTTCTTGTAAAACTTGTAAATTCACGACTCATTTGCTAGTTTTGTATATCTGTGTTGTTAAACTTTTTACTTTTTCCTTAAGCCATTTGGTGAACATGCATGGCTAGAAAACCTCAAGAGGGCCTCAAAGCAGCCATGCTACTCTTAGAGTGCCTTATCAAAATGTTTAAACAGCCCTAATAATTAAGAAACCGTTTCAATCTGCTGAGGTTTTATAGCATCATGCTTATCATTAATAATTTCTTCCAGTGGCAGAGAACAAGGGCAGATCCAAAAAACACACTCCCTTCCTGTTATCAGAAAGATCCTTTAAGAACATAGAACACAATTCAAATACTGAGACATAATTATTAATGTTATAAGCAAGTCTCTGTTCTAGTTAAAGATAACACAGACTGATGTTTAAACACATAAAGAATCTAGAACAGTTTTGTCTTGATCTAGAAAATGGAATTTATGTTCAAAAGCAGCTTAATTTTTTGGATTTACAACATAGGTGGGAATATTATGGTCCTGCAGGTGTAGTACAACAACTTTCTATAGACCTAGCTAACTTTACCAGTGCTAGAAATTTAGTTTATTTTTCATTTATTAAATACGTTTTCCACTTTTTATTAAAATCTCAGAGCAGAAGAGTTGTAATTCAGATATATCTGAAGAGAAAAGTTCCCTAACCGTTTATAAAATAAACTGTTTCCAGTATTGTCACCAATATTAACTGAGGTAAATCTTCACAAGATTCTTTTTATTTTCTCTTTTTTCTTTTTATATCCAATCAGTCTCCTACTGAAGTTGAAGTTGTTTTGAAATAATAACAATAGCTTTAGGGTTTGTCTCACTTAATAACCCTGAACTATCAAGTCTACTATGGAGCCTTTGGTAAGTCATTTAAATTCAGCCCACCTATCTCACAGAGTTGCTCAAACGGTACAATGAAGGAAACCTTGTTTGTTGCCCTGCTGAAATTATGTCAAACAAATAGAATTCTGCATGGTTGCGGCAAGAACAAGGATGATTGCACTTGCCAGTCTGTGATGATATCAAAGTTATTCCATATTCTCTATAATTCCTCCCAAGTTTATAATTCTATTATTTTTGGATATATAGAACCAGATGAGTTTGAGTGCTATTAGTCCATAAGCATAAATCAAATAGCAATAGCAATAGCAGTTAGACTTATATACCGCTTCATAGGGCTTTCAGCCCTCTCTAAGCGGTTTACAGAGTCAGCATATCGCCCCCACAGTCTGGATCCTCATTTCACCCACCTTGGAAGGATGGAAGGCTGAGTCAACCTTGAGCCGGTGAGATTAGAACCACTGAACTGCAGATAACAGTCAGCTGAAGTGGCCTGCGGTACTGCACCCTAACCACTGCGCCACCTTGGTGCACAGCACCCAATGTAGGCTATTGCATACTTGGTCATTTGAACAAAAATATTAATATGCAAAAATCTGAAGAATTTTTAATAGGTAAACAAAATAGTATGAATTATCACAGAATTTTCAAGAGAAAAACTATTTTGGAAGTCTCACACTCACTCTAACCCTCTGTTTACTGTAAGGTCTTGCAAATGAGTATCTTTGATTGATGGCTATGTTTGGAGTTTCTGCTTAAGGACATCCAATGAAAGAATGTCATCATTACTCGTGTCAGTCAGTTCCACTGAGTTAGGAAAAGAAAGTTACAAATGTTTGGGAATTGTGAAAGCTTCCAATTTAGTACAGAACAAACTCCAAGAAAATGCTTCTACCAAATATATTAAATGGATGTGGAAAATTTTGAAATCAAAGTTGAGTGGTGGTAACATAATTAAAACAATTAATATCTGGGAAATTCCTGTTATTGATTACACAGCAGGAATAACTGGCTGAATCCAGATGGAATTTAATAACTTGGATCCAAAGATAAAACAAAACTAACAATAATGCACACACTTTGCACCCAAAAATGTATATTGAGTGGCTGTATTTGCCAAGAGCCAAAAGGAGTAAGGACTCCTACATGTGAAACAAACCACGGAGGGAGAAAAGTATGGCGTATTGACTACATTAAGAAAAACCAAGAAAGTTTGCTGAAGGAACTCGAACAAGGAAAGCTCTTAAAAACAACAAAGAAACACTGAATGTATAAAAGAAACAATCGAAAACCAATTTGTTAATTGGAAGAACAAGCCAATGCATGGTCAAAACCTGAAGAATATGCCTTTGAAGTGGAAAGGATGAAATAATTGACTATCTGATCAATGGCTACAGCAAAAATTCACAAACTGATAAGAAACAGTGTCATGACTGAGTTGTCACAATTATTATTGGAAACTTTCCTAGAACTTTAAATTTGAGCATAGCAAAACAACTGGGATCATCAAGTTGAGAAGATTTTGGAAAATGAGCAGGTTAAGATCCTATGGGACTAGGATCCAAAAAGTCAGGCATCTTGTTCATAACATTTCTAACATAACAGTTTTTGAAAAGACAAAAGTCTGATTCATTGATGTTGCTGTACCAGGTGATGCTAGGACTGTGGAAGAACGATTGGAAAAAATGATAGAATACCAGGACATGTAAACTGAAGCTGAACGCTTATGGAAAAAGCCAATCTGTTGCAGAAGTGGTATTCAGCCAGTTCTCTTCGGTTCGGGCAAACTGGTAGCAGTGACTGCGGGAGGCAAAGTAATGCACGAACACTGCGCATGCACAGAAGGTGGTGCGCATGAGCAGATATGGTGCGTGCGCTCATATTTGCGAACCGGTAGGGAAGGTAAGTGAATCCCACCGCTGATCTGTTGCTATACCAATTGTGATTGGAACCCATGGAATCATACCTAAAATACTTCCTCAATATCTGGAAATATTGAATTAATCTGAACCCCGTATCTTTACAGAAAGACACCAGTTTGGGAATGCCCATATTCTTAGATGCTAACTTATTAATTCTTAGCTCCTTGGTTAGATTTGAATGATTAAGTTTCCACCAGTTTTACACTGTGAATCTAATTGTAGATTAACCATCCATAATAATAAACAACAAATACAACAAAGGCTTACTGTATACTGAATCCTAATACAATTTTGGTTAAGAAACGAAACGAAACAAAAAGCTGATACAGCTCTAATAAAATATAACTCCCCTGAAGTTCTTTTATGAGCATTGTTTTTAATGAGTCAATGGAATATGCCATATTCTATTTGATACCACAAATCAGAGAAAAGGAAAAAGGAAGAGACAATTCTGTGTGGTTTTTGACATCAAAAAATACCAGGGAGAAAAGAATCCAAAGGAATCTACTGAGACCTGGCATTTGGTACACTGCATTACAAAGGAGATGATCCAGTCAACATTTCCTGCAAATTCTATTCAATAGAGTTAAGCTGAGCATTAAATGAGTTAATTGGATGGAAACTGAACCGACCACATGTGGAGAAGTTACTGTCTGGAGTCTTGAGATGATAGTAAGTGCTACAACCCTGCACTCTTTCAGGCTTCCTCATCCAGAACTCTGGTTCTGACATTTCAATGACAGTTTGGTTTTCAGATAGGACAAGTGTAAGCAACTTCTTTTGGCATCCTGTTGAGTATGATTTGATGACACAGTTATACAGGATAGGACCAAAATGTTCATTTTGGGGTATAGATAAATTGCTTGTTTTTTACAATTCAGATGCATTAAATCAACTCGAGATTTAGTTTCTTTTAAAAAAAGATATGCAGCCTGAAATCATCAGTTAGAATGATTAATGATATAACTTTCATGGACTCTGTGGCCTCTATATATGTTACATGTTGCCTGTTAAGTCCTCGGACGTACGACGCTGTCAAAAGCCATGCTGGCTGCAGAACTCCCTTGATTGGCTAAGACACAGGCAGCCTTTCAGCAGGAAAACGGAGCCTCCTGATCGGTTCAGTCATCTGACAGCTATGATATAAAGAGCTGTCAGACAGCCACTGTTGTTGCTGCTGCCGGTTCGAGATTTGCCTTGCATTTTGCACTGTTAGCTGTTACAATAAAGGTTGTTTGTTCCTGCAACCTGCCTCGCCTCAGTTCCTGCCTGCCTAGTTCTCCATACAGAGCACTGCCCACTTCTGAAATATGCAATATAGAACTTGTAGAGCAGTGGATCTCAATCTGTGGGTCAGGACCCCTTTGGGGGGTTAACGACGCTTTTACAGGGGTCGCCTAAGTCCATTGGAAAACACATATTTTCGATGGTCTTGGGAACCGAGACACCAATTTTATGGTTGGGGGTCACCACAGCATGAGGAACTGTATTAAAGGGTCACGGCATTGGGAAGGTTGAGAACCACTGTTGTAGAGGATAATCCATGCCTTGGTCAGAGAGTGGGTGATTTGAGTAAAGAATGACTCTGATTGAGCCTTTGGCATCTGTGCAAAAGTCTACTTGATGTTCTTGGTCAGTATGCGTTTGATTCTTTTCTACCAAACTCTGAGGCAAATAAAAACTTCTAGCTATCAAATTGGGGGTGGGGGTGGGGGTGGGATGCAGGGGAGGAAATGATAGACACATAAATATGCCAATCAGTACAGTTTCAAAATTCTCTTTTAATAAGTATGCTCTATTCCTGAAGTTATTTTGAAATATAAGCTTTCTAGAAGGCAATCATTAAAGGTCACCTAAATAAGAATGGAGGCTCCTTTTACCTGTACAAATATGAAATTTGATTAAAGTAGGAGGGAAATCACCCTGCCAACAAAAGTGCTTATAGTCAAGGCTATGGTTGTCCCAGTTGCAATGTATGGCTGTGAAAGTTGAACCATAAGGAAGGTTGAGTGCCAAAGAATTGAGGCCTTTGAATTATGGTGCTGGAGAAGACTCCTGTGAGTCCCTTGGACTGCAAGGCAATCAAACCGGTCAGTCCTAGAGAAGATCAATCCTGACTGCTCTTTAGAAGGCCAGATCCTGAAGATGAAACTCAAATACTTTGGTCACCTAGTGAGAAGGAAAGATTCACTGAAGAAGAGCCTAATGTTGGGAAAGATTAAGGACAAAAGAAGAAAGGGACAATAGAGAATGAAGTGGCTGGATAGAGTCACTGAAGCAGCAGGCATGAGCTTAAATGGACACCAGAGGATGGTAGAGGATAGGAAGGCCTGGAGGAACATTGTCCATGGGGTTGTGATGGGTCGGACATGACTTCGTGACTAACAACAACATCAGGAGGAGGAGGAAATAACTTTTTTTGCCACACTTATGAATGACCCTTTTGAGATCTGTCAGGACCCACCACTGCCAGGTTTCAGGAAAGCTCTAACAGCCAATTTAGTATCTAGCCTTTCCTTGAATTGCTTTCTTCTGGATTTTCAGTATAGCCATACCTGATTTGATATTGTGGCATATAATTTTAATCACTGCTGTTTTTGGATTTTTGCTGTTTTGCTGTTTTTGGATTTTTGTTAAAAGCAATGCATATAGTTTTATTTTTGCTAGCCACCTTAGGAAGTTTCTTACCCCCCTGCTCGGGATAGGGCGGCATACAAATCTAATAAATGATTTTTTTTTACCTTAAAAGAAGCTTAGAGATATAGATAAAATAATAATTATCAACTTGTTTGGTACCCTGACAGCTCTTGGTGAATTGATATAAGCACTCTGCAGATGTTCAAAGCTTTTGTTTCTTCTGCTCATCCACTTTTAAACAGTTCATGTTGTCTATCCTATTGTCCTCTCTCTTTCAAAATTAAACAGCCTTCCTTCCTTCCTTCCTTCCTTCCTTCCTTCCTTCCTTCCTTCCTTCCCTACCCATCTCACGGTGAGACAATACTTCTTGATTTTTCTATATTGATTACTGAGAACTTAACATGACCCCAAAACTCTTGAACATTGGTTATACTAAAAATGAAGCATTACATTGGCATTGCCTAGGAATCTTGTTCTAAGAGGTATCTGAACTTTGCTATTATAAAATAAGGAAGATGAATTTGATGGGAATATCCAAAAAATGTTACATAGATAAAAGGGGATGAAACATTTTGAAAGTTCAGAATGAGACAATATTTGGAAACAGCTCAGACAGACACCTAAATTTACTGAAGCATAACAAGGTGGAGGAGATACAGAGTAATCAGACTTGCAAGATTCTATTATTACATCAATTCTCAATAAAAGTAAATTTAGCCTTAAATGTGAAGTTGATTTCCTAGTCTTGTCTACATAGTGGGTTGACAACTACAAAGAGAGATGTATTTGCTGCCCTTCAGGCTTTTTCTTATCTTGAGGGTCCTGCTGTAGCTAGAAATAGCCTCAACTTTCCTAAAGAAGACAGTTGTCTCAGTTGATACTGTAAATGGAAATGTAATATATGATCTGGTAAACTTGAAACATTTTATGGCCATGATGATAATGCTGACTCTCTATTACATTGCACTCTATCCAGGCATATGGAATGTTAGTTATCACTGTAGCTGAATAGTTGATTGTGTGTTTTGCATGCAGAAGATCCCAGGTTTGGTTTTTTCCAGGTAGAATAACTCTTTCCTGTCACCTGGTGGTCACCTGGATTTTGCAGTCCAAGCAGCCTTCCCCAAAAGCCTTGAACTTAATAGAAGTGAACTAGATGGTTTATACAGAAGTCACCAACCTTTCGGACTTCAGGGGCCACTAAATTCACAATTTTAAACCCCGCAGACCACTAATATGATCTGCCTAATGACTAGCTGGGTGGGCGTGGCTCAATGGTCATGTGACTTGGTGGGCAGTGCCAACTTGATGTCACTCACATTAAGGGGCACCTCGCCAGCCTCTACTTACCCTTCCCCTCACAGACACTCTTCGTCTGACCGTCCAGATTCCTTAGACCCCCCCCAACAGGAAGCAGTTATTGGAGCTAAGCAGCCACCATGAGAAACAGCTGGCTCAGTTCAAATTGGATCTGACTGATGAGGGGGCTCAGCAGAAGCACCTCACTGAGGACTATGAGCATAGTCCTCAGTGAGGTGCTTTCCAAGCAGAGGGAAGACTTGCAGGAGTGCATGGTCAGATATTGGTGCCTGGAGGCTCAGTGGGCTGAGATGGTCAGCCAGTTCCAGGCCATGATACATCCCACTGGAAGAAGCCCTCCGGCTCTTCACCACCAGCAGTGCTTCCCTCCAGCCTTCACCCAAGCCCCGTACCAGGAGGCTGAAGCAGACTCCATGTTGGAATTTCTTCCCCCCTCCAACCTGCACAAAAAGACCCTGGAGGGGGAGACTCTCTGCAGCAACACAAGCGTTCATTGCATATATCCAGTCCAGGACCCTTAATGTAGTGCAATTTAAAAAATATAAATTATTTCTCTGCGGACCATCAAAATTTTCTCACGGACCACCAGTGGTCCACAGACCACCAGTTGGTGACCACTGGTTTATACAGTGTGACTTCACAACTTAGATGCTGAGAAGTCTTAAGATATGAACTGCAAAATCCTATATTGAAGCATCAGTCCCTGAATTTGTTGATCTGCAGCTATTCCCTGAAGGCCATTTGTAGGAATAACTATCATAGTTCTGGTTACCCTCTCTTAAAAGCAACAACTTAGAAAATATTGAGAGAAGACCCTCTAGACTTAATCATATTTTAAAGTCATGCTTGCCTCTCTCAGCATTAGTAAAGTGGTGCTATAATTCAGCACAGCTCAGCTTTAACTGGCAGCATTGTCGGTTGAAAGGCAAAATATTGGGGAATGTTGGAATAAACAATCAACAGGAGGAGACAATTATTTAAACTGGAATGTTTCTTGCCAAGCTTTATTTTATTTTTAATGATGAAACTCTTGGCTCATTCATGGATTTTATGCAATCTGATCTTCCAATCTTTTCATACTATAGTGCCCTCATTTGACTTTACATCAGTGGTGAAATTCAAATTATTTTACTACAGGTTCTGTGGGCGTGGCTTGGTGGGCATGGAGTGGTTTTTGTGGGCGTGGCTTGTTGGGCATGGCAGGGGAAGGATACTGCAAAATCTCCATTCCCACTCTACTCTGGGGCCAGCCAGAGGTTGCATTCTCCGAACTACTCAGTTTCCACTGTCGGTTCTCCGAATGACTCAAAGTTTTCTCAAGAACCTGTCAGAACCTTCTGGATTTCACCCTGCTTTACATACATGCCATACACAAATATCTGTTACAGAGGAAAAGTTTTTTAAAAATGTAGAAAAGCTGCTCTTTACAAAACCTTTTGATTATGGTGTTGTTATTTTGGAAGGGTTCTCTACAAGGCAATGGAATGAAGAACCAGTGAACCTCCAAATACTCAATGTATATTATTTCAGATGACCATCAGGCTGGCAAAAATGAGAGAAATTGGGGATCTTAACAATCTCTAGAAAAGAAGTACAGATTATCCCCTTTTGAAATTCTTTTATACTGAAGACAACAGTAGACCATTTAGGTAGCAATCACTTTTTTTTCCATATGTGATGCCATGGGAAGGTTTTAAATAAATATGCCAGAAACAAACCTGGAGTCCTTTTGAAGCAAGCAACTCTGTTTTATGTTATGTCTTTAGTACTCTGATTTTGGTGACGTAAAAGTGTGTGTGTGTGTGTGTGTGTGCATACCCAAACATGCACATTTTTTGTAGATATATTTTAATATTTCAGCTGAGAATTGAATAACAAAATTTAGACCAGAGTCCCAGACAAAGTAGTTCAAGATACGAACATTTGGATGATCTGCTTTAAAATGGTAATAAAACAATATTCGTTGATATTCCTAATTTAGAACCAGTATGCTTCCAGAATATTAGACAAACTATGGTAGAAGCTCTTTATGCTCATGTTCAGCTTCTAACAAATTGTGATTCTCACTTTTAAAACAGGATCCTGGACTTGCCGTTGCCTAAATATTAACAGGCTCCTTTTAGCAATAGCAATAGCAATAGCAGTAGACTTATATACCGCTTCATAGGCCTTCAGGCCTCTCTAAGCGGTTTACAGAGAGTCAGCATATTGCCCCCAACAATCTGGGTCCTCATTTTACCCACCTCGGAAGGATGGAAGGCTGAGTCAACCCTGAGCCGGTGAGATTTGAACCGCTGACCTGCTGATCTAGCAGTAGCCTGCAGTGCTGCATTTAACCACTGCGCCACCTTGGCTCTTCATGCTCACTGTCCAATTAAAACAATTCAAATTGTGACCTGTGCCCAAACAGATTTCAGGCAGCAATTGCTTTGGACTTGCGTATAAAAATGGCATGGGAAAAGCTTGGCTATGAATGATAAGAGTCATAGTCTCACACTCTGATAGGTGTTGCTGGGGAAGGCTGAAGATAGACCTGGTAAATTGGGCACCACAAATGAGAATTAAGAAGAAGCCTCTTTGAGCAAATAAATGACTATGTAGGAAAGGCCCCAAGCTAGGATAGCTAAACCAGAGGCACAATGCAGTTAGGGAGAAATAAGAGAAACCCCTGATGGGAGGTTAACAAGGCTGACAATAAGCCCAACAAACAAGATCATCTATTACACAATTAGCTGCCCGAATCCATGCTGTGAACAGGCAGTAAACAGCTGACAGGGGGAATGACAGGGACTGGAGTGGAACGAAAGTTGGATTTTTTTTTTCTGCTTGCAGAACATGAAGAACCTTTAGAGCTGAATTGGGACTTTTTAAAGTCCAAATCTTTTCCAAAAGAACCAAAACAAGGAGCAGTTTTTACAAAAAGTAACAAAGTTCCCTTACAAAAAGTAAGGGAAAGAGGCTTTAATTACATACATACATACATACATACATACATACATACATACATACATACATACCCAGATAAAAGGTAAAAGTTCCCCTCACACATACAGTATGTGCTAGTCATTCCTGATTCTAGGGGGTGGTGCTCATCTCCGTTTCAAAGCTGAAGACTCAGCGCTGTCCAAAGACGTCTCTGTATTCATGTGGCCGGCTTGACTAAATGCCAAAGGCGCACTGAATGCTGTTACCTTCCCACCAAAGGAAGTTCCTATTTTTTCTATTTGCATTTTTACATGATTTTGAACTGCTAGGTTGGCAGAAGCTGGGACAAGTAACGGGAGCTCACTCTGTTAGGCGGCGCATCCCTTTGTATATGTATCTTACTCTATGCTATAGCTGGCTGTATAGCTGTTTTCTATAGTATTTTGATTTTTAAGGAAGAAGCTAAGGATCTCAAGGTTAGAGACTGTGAATATGAAGGAGGCCAAGCTTTAGCTGTGGCATAGGAAGAAGATACCTTCTTCTTATACTAAGAAAGTATCATCAACATCACCACCATCACCTTTCTACATGGCTGTGAGTTTGAGAAGGGGAGTTGGAGCAAAAGGCAAATGAGGAAAAGGATGTCAATTCTCTTTTATCATATTCACCTCCACATGTCCTCCTTTACACTTTGGTCCTTTGTTTGTCTACTCCATATTAGGAATGGTTTTGCCTTTTTAGCTTAGGAAGAAAAGGTAAGGAATAGAATAACAGAGTTGGAAGGGACCTTGGAGGTCTTCTAGTCCAAACCCTTACTTAGGCAGGAAACCCTACATCACTTCAGACAAATGGTTATCCAGCACTTCTTAAAGACTTGCAGTGTTGGGGCATTCACAACTTCTGGAGGCAAATTGTTCCACTGATTAATTGTTCTAATTGTCAGGAAATTTCGCCTTAGTTCTGAAGTTCCTTCTCTCCTTGATTAGTTTCCACTCATTGCTTCTTGTTTTACTCTCAGGTGCTTTGGAGAATAGTTTGACTCCCT